>NC_036451.1:27527138-28727138 GCF_002775205.1 Xiphophorus maculatus
GAGGCCGAGAGGGAGGGTCTCATTGTCTGGGACGCTGCACATACTTGACCTTTTGGGGACGTTGGAGGCTGTTTATGTTGGTGATCCCTCCGTCACCTGGTGCTGTCACGGATGTTTTCATCAGAGCTTATTTTACTGCCTAACTAAACTCCCCTCCCCTTCCTCTTCCCACCTAGCCTGGCAGTTTATCTTGACTTGGCCGCAGCCTCCTGAGAGAGAGAAAGAGAGAGCAACAGGGGGAGGAGGTGTGTGTGTGTGTGTGTCTTTTGAAGTCCGCTGCTTCTCTCTTCTTTCTGTTGTCTTGGTATGTTTTTTGGAGGGGGGAGTGACACAGATATGCGTGATGATTCACTCCCTGCAGCTCGCCGGGGTTCACCCAAAGTTCGGCTGAGCCGCGAGTGCAAAGTAACCTGGACGTCTTCCTGCCTTCCCGTTCAGCTGGTAACCTATTAACACGAGGTGCGGCTAATTGGAGATCCGGGGCTTGCTTGTCGTCACGTTGGAGCTGAGTTCTAGGCGGAAGTAGAAAACATTCCTGCAGTTTTACGCCGATTCCTCGACTCAGGTTTACTCTGTTCCTGGATCTCCTTGTCTGTCATCTCACTATTTTATTTAATTTTTTATGATGCAGTAGGGGAAATGGTCTCAGTATTTTAGATCTAAAGTCCAATTTGTTGATTATACATTTCTGTGTTAAAATTAAACAGCAAATGCTTCTTTTAAAGACAAATTTAGAAAAGCTTGGTAAATAAGTCAACAAACAAATGTGGTATTTATTTTCACGACTAAATGCTGAAAATAAAAATGCATATGACCACTGCTTACCTGTGTGAGGTATTTAAAATAGATTTTTATGGATGCAGGCGACTTGTTGCTACTAGTTTGGTTAATTTTCAAATTTATTCACATGAATATTTTTAGTGTATTTATTCATATAATTTAACAGGTGTGTCTTTGCTGCTTCTGTTATTTCCTGCCATAGAGTTATTAGCAGTAGATAAGCGAAGCTATTGCTCATTTAATCAGATCGGTGTGCCGCTTTGCTGTCAATTCCAACGATAACATTGATGCACTTTTGTACATTGGCGTTAATGCTTAAACGTCAGGTGCCAAAGGGACTGGATAGTCTCCCCCTCTCCCACCTGTTGCTGTGCTCTGCCTGTCAGCTCGCTGAAAGAAGGCTTTCCTTACAAGAAAAACAAATTCCATATTCCATAATATTGTTATTTGATATTTTGGTGGGTGATATGGACTTAGAATTGTATTGCAATATTTTGTGGAACTCTTGTGATAATGAAAAAGATTATGATAAATAAAAATGTATTGCTTCTTTTTTTTTTTAGGTAACTGTATGGCTGTGAGTCCATGGCACATCATTCAAACATATTGATTGTTCTTAATAAACATTTCCATTTGAAACAGTCTTCATCAGAATGCCACTTACTTAAAAGCGTGATTTATTTCCCTGAGCTGTACTAAGTAACTGCATTTAATCATGTTTTTGAATTTACTGATATTTATTGATGGTCTTGTAGAATAAACAGTGGTGAAAATAGTAAAAAATAATATTTCTGATCATACTGTCAGTTTTATTTTTTTTATTTACTGTAAATAGCTAAAATTTGTCATGACATCGATAAATCAAAATTCTAATCATGATGATCATTTTTTTCAAGATAAACCATACAATAAATGAGCACCCCTAATAAATACTGTCTAACTAGAGGTGCAGAGAAAAAAACATGATTCTATCACAGTTCGTATTCCTGGGGATCCTGAATCGATTCAAAATGCTCAAAAATCATCTTTAAATGCCTGTCAGGTGTTTGTCTTCGTCGTCTTATCACTAATCTTTAGCAGATAATTATCTCTTTAGAATGATAATGGCACTCAATCATACACAACTTACAGAAAAACAAGTTATATTTAATTCACTGCTATATTTTCTTTGTAGATGGTTTTTTTATTTCCAAAAGTTCCTAACTATTTTTAACATTTCTTAATACAAAAACACGGTGGGGTAGCTGCTGCTGGACTACAGCACCCCTCTCACCAGGCTCAGCCGGATTTGTGGGGGAAACCTGCATGCTACTGAGGAATCTTATCTCTGCTGTCCGGATACTGAGCTGTTAGCATGTCATGTCATATGAGACACATAGCAGCGGACAGAGGCCTCTTCAGAAGTGACTGCTTGATTGAATATACCTGGGATGATCTAAGTTATGACAACATTTTGAATTTGAATGCAGGGGTGCACCGATTTCTTGGCCAGCTGATTAATTGGTGTCAATTTTCTTAATTTTGGGAGATCAGTGATCAGCTTGTACTTAACATGTGAAGCTGATCTTATCCCCCCCTCTTATCTAACTCAACAGATGTCTAAATATCAGTCACTGTCCTCTTCTGCTCTGCCAGGAGAGAGATTTGACTGACAAACTGTCTCACCAGGTCATGTCTGCATGTTTGCAGTTAATAATAGTAGCCCAACTCGTTGCCAACTCAGCAACTTTCTTGCTTTTTTCAGAAAAAAAAAATGGTTTCGGTCAAAATTGGAATCAGGCATTTTAAACATCGGTAATTGGCGATCACCCAATCGGTGCACTCCTATTTGAATTACAATATTGTGAAGCATGGTGTTTTTACTAAAGGTGACCTCAGACTGGACCAGTGCTCTGCAGACGTACGTGACGTGTAAACGGAGCAGAGGCAGTGGCTCGCCGTGTTCTGGACCGCTTGCCCCGCTCTCTGCCTGGGTGGATCTTCCATCCCTGCATCACACAGTGCCAGCGCTGACCTAGAGCTTGAACTTCTGACCTGTGCTGTGTACTTTTTTTTTTTTTGCTGGGATGAAGTAAGGAATGGCCGACAGAACCGCGGGGCAGTGCAAACAAGCACAATAGGGGAGGAAAGGCGAAGGAAGGAACACATTGTTTAACCATGGCCATCCCTGTGTGAGTGTGCGTTTCTTTTCGGCAGACAGCGGTTACGGTTCGTCTCCAACGGCTTCATGGATGTCGTTTTGCGTTCGCCGTGCGGCTTCAGAATCAAAACGTGAAGCTGAACCCAGCAGTTTATAGTAGAAAATCCCTTTGCTCTGATTCTATCAGACACCTTGCAACAACATTAAGCTGCTTCCTCACTGCTCTGCCAAGCTGACAGCCATGAAGGAATCAAACAATCCCTCCATCACATATTTCCAAGTTATGTTTTGTCTAGGTCCTCCCCCCGTCCCGCCCCATCACCTTTTTCATGATTGATGAAAAGGGCCCTTTAGATAAGCAAACGGCTGACAAACTGATTTGGAAAATGAGCCGCTTTGACCTCTGTAAACACTTCGTCAACATCATAAATCTTGAGCCGTGTCAAACAAACCCACTCCTTTACCGAGCTCAGTCTGCTTTGACTCTCTGTTTAGTTTCTTTCCTCTCAACCTCAACAAAAGGCCGCCTTTCCTTCGTGCCGTGCATGTTTGTGTAGCGCACGGTTTCAAGCCTAGGGGATCCTCCAGTTAGGAGCGCGACCGGCCGAGTGATGTAATGTTATTTTTTGGAAGGGTGAAAATGGGGTGTTTAACAAGGCGGTAGAGGATAATGTTTGACAGGATTAAAGGAGCCAGAGGTCTGATTGTGGAAGGGGCATGGAAGCCCTGAACCGCTAAAGTCTCGCCAGGCATGGCTGGCATCTGCTTGCTTGTGTTACAGCCGCTGATCTCAGGTCAGTAACGAGTTGCCCACACAGCCATCGGATGTGAAGCTACATCAGGCTGGTGACTTTATTAGCAGAGTGATTGATGGAGAAGGAGTTGTTGTTAGCAGCATTAGGGAAGGAGTATTTAAGTAAAAAGCTTTAGTGCATGGTTGAAATTGTGGTTTTTGTTTGAATCAATGCTGTAGCTGTTGATTCAAACAATGAATAAATTGCAAAAGCTTTAATTCATTGTTTGTTTTCCAATTTTTTATTTTAGCTAAAAATACACAGATTTGAACCTATGTTTTATTTTCAAGATCATGAGCCTGACAAAATTCAAGATGTTTATGCATCTCTAAAAAGTCTTAACCATCACTGACTACAATAACTCTGGAGAATTTGAATTAATTTGAGTTGTAACATCATTTAATTTCACTTTGAGATCAGTAAAGTATTTTTTAATTTGAACTTCATGTATCTAAAATTGAAGCCTTAAAATATCTTAAATTCATTTTAAAAAATACAAGTTGGCCTGAAATACATTCATCAATGGTCTTAAATTTTTGTCATGGCTCTATTTGGTCTCATGTAGTTGTTTTTTTTTCATGGGACTTTTCTGTCAGGCAAAAGTTTGGTTCATGCAGACATCTTCATTACATTCTGGTATTGGAGGCGATTGAGGCTAATTCTAACTAGCCGTTGATATACCCTTGCAAGCTAGCTAGCTAGCTATTTTGGGTCTATCGTGGGTTAAGTATGAATTTAGAGCCAATTGGCTGGACAATGTCTGTTTTCGCCTCTGGCTCTGTTCTATTGCCAAAGAAAAGTTTCAGCTGGTTACCATGGGGATTACCGCGCTCTACAGCCTATTGCAGTGTGAGAAGCACAAAACTGCTGCCAACTGCCACAAACAGACCCCAGAAATGTTGCAGTTTTTGCCATGCTTGATTGTAGTCCAGCAAGATGCCCCAAACATCCTCTATATTTATATCTTCTTGCTCTTAAATTTAATTCAAGGTGGCATTATAAGGTTTTATGTTTTATTTATTTAACTCTTATTTAACCAGGTAAGTTGATTGAGAGCAAACTCATTTTCAACAACAACTTGTTAAGAAAGCTTCTTAAAAGAATCTTACATTTGACTTGCTGAAACCTACAGATACCCTTATGTCAATTTTAGCTAACAGAGGACCCCTGGTACTTGCTGGGGTCAGGGACCAGAGCCATCTGCGAACAGCGAAAATCCGTGAATACCTCAGACTTCCTCTCAAACCAATTATAACTGCCTATTTTTATAGTTCACACACAAAAAAACCTTTATATGTATTCATGCATAGAAACGTGCATTAATGCATATATCCATACTACCACTGGAGCTAACACCTAAAGTCTTAATTATCTCTGCTCTTATTGGTACAGCCAATCAGCGCCAACTAAAGTAAATAGGGCTCCAGGATTGGCTGCCTTGCAAACACTAGCCAATAATGTGTGATGTAGTATTGTGCTTTGGTATTTCTGCTTCCCAAGCTGCATTTTCTTTTGACTATTTATGTATGCTCTACGAAAAAAATCTGCAAGTATTGAAACTTGAATATTTGGTATTGCTAGTCACTGAAGTTTGGGCCATTTTATCCACTAACCTGCATGTGAAGCGTATGGGTCATTAATGGGTCACAAATGTCAGTTTGGTAGCAAAACTTATTTTATGATGCTGTGATCAACAGATGTAGTGGCTGACAGCAAGATGTGGTACGTTTTCTTACTGATGTTAAAACAGCAAGAAAAAATGTGGGTAACCATGGCAACCAGTCAGAGTTTGAAGCTCGGCCGTCTCCTTCTGCAGTCAAGTCGCGTGCGCAGCGGCTGAGTTTACAAACAAATAATCCTTCTATACTGAATCATGTTGCATATCAAAAATCAAGAGAAGTAGCAAAAAAAGAAGAGATGCATCCACTTATTGGGGATTTTTTTCTCTCAGAAATGCTGTGTCCTGTATCTTTAAATTGATGAAGTTCTCACTTAAAAGCCAAGTGTTTCATAAAAGGATTCAGTGAATAAGTCTCAACGATGGAACTGAAGTTAAAAATGAGTACGACCCCCAAGGAAGGACAGGCTCTCGGGGAGAGGAAGAGTGAGAGAGGAAGAGTGAGGTCCCCTGCCTGGATGGACACGAGTTGGGAAAGTGTTTTAGGAAGCTGACAGAGTTTAGTTTTCCTTCAGAGTCACAACCACAGAACCACCAGAGTCAGTGTCGACGCCATAAACGCTGAACTAACACCATTACAGTACGGAACAATGTGCTTACATTATACATTATGCAAATTGTCAGTCCCCTAATTGATATGTGTTAATCATATTAAAGAGCCTAATTAGTGGAATATGAGTTGGTAATTAACACTGACATCAAGGAAAAGGAACGTGTTTTTTTTTTTCTTCTCGTCTGACTGAAAAGGACGTAAACATTCTACTTCCTGGCCTGCAGGATTCCTTCTCCTCTCCCGAGAACCACTAGAGTACAAGTGTGCGAGAAGAACTTCCGCTGTGGATCACTCAGTGAAGGTAGCATCCACTTAGACTGGTAAAAGAGCGCACGTCCCGACGTCGCCCCCTGCTGTCCACTGCCGGCGGTGCAGCCTCGCTCCCTGCAGCTTTCCTCCGCTAGCATCACACGCCGCCCTGCTTAATATGTTACGAATTTAATCAAGTCTGCAAATTTGTTATGCACGTTAAATTGAACATGCAATGGCACATGGGGAAGGTGGTTGCCATACCAACCCCCCCAGGAGTTCATTTTCTATAATGCAGTGTTTGGAATCTCATTTCCTCCTCTCCTCTCCTCCCCACCACCCCCCTGCTGCTGCTAGCTGCAGACGCCACCTCCAGGCTTACGCTGTAATCCACCCCCGCCCCCACCCGCACCCCACTGAGGCGGCTCTCAAACACTGGGAGGCAGAGAGAGAGAGAAGGAGAGGTTTCTCTCCTCGTAGTGGAAATGACACAAATTAATATATGCCGCTTAAACCAGACCAAGATTAATGGTTCCCTTTCGCTCCAGCTTAGTCCCTCTGTCAGTTGCCGGGTGCTCGTTGGACAAAATCAACACTAATCAACATTTATTCCACTTTTGCCCCTGGGCTCTCCGGAGTCAAACCCCCGCCCCCTCCCACCCTGTTAGCCCCCTTCCCACCTAGCCATCCCGTCTCGCCACGCTCTTCACCTCTCATCCAACTCCTCCATACATCATCCTCCTCACAGCGCTCAGCTCCTCAGAGGAGAGCCTCCCCCCACCGACCTGTATCAGGCCACATTACAGTCATGATAGATTTTCTCTTTCCATTTGCATCTTATATTTAACGCAGTAGAGCAGTTGCTCTGTCACCTTACAGCCTGAGCCTTTTCCTTTTTTTTTTAGTATGTGTGTTTGTAACTGTATCTGCACTCAGTTTACACTGCATTATGAGGAACAGGAGATGCATTAACTGCATGCGGGAGCTGGCAGTGTATTTATACCGCGCTTGGTTCTCCAGGCAGGTATTATTTCAGATTTCCCCACTAGCAGGAAGCCGAGCTTCAAGATCCCACCATAACACTGAGGCCTCCACACGAGTGTTTCCTGAGTTACCGGAGAGCTTTCTGGAAAAGCACAACATGATTGTGGGCGATAAATTTCTCTGACTGGCAGCAGTGACATCCACTGATCCAGCTCCCCGCACGCATTACACAGCTACTATAAGAACCCCATGAAGGCTCATAACGCAGGAGGCTTTGTTGTTGAGAAAAAGTAGTAGGAAGCAGAGGTGGAAGGTATACTGAGTGTTAAATTCCTGTTAACTTCAAACAACTGCTTATATATAGATATATATTTATATTACAGTTTTCTCTTTTTATCTTCCGCACAGATGCACTGATCCACTTTTTTCACTTCTGATACCAATAACAATATCTGAGATATAGTATTGGCCAATACTGATCCGATAGAGAAAAAGCTGAATTGACTTCAAATGATTTTTTGTTTATTGTTTGAGACCTCTGGTGGAGCCAGGTGAGCGTTGTCCAATCAGGCCATTGACAAAATGGGTGCTGCATGCAAACTGGTGACTTGTGATACACAAGCTGTCCACTGGTTTGCATTGGCCGACAGTTTTATATGTTTACATGGTTTATTTAATTAGAATAAATTTTAACTAAACTGAATCTGATTCTGGTTATTCATTCAACTACAGCGTTCATCAAACCATTGGCCTGCGATTGGTGCAAAATGCCATTTTAGATGTAGAGTCAACAAATTATCATGTTTATATTAAATGTTTTTGAGATTGATTATCTTGTCAGTACTGTGTGATCGCCACAGAAGCAGACTCCAGGCCAGCCGCTTCTCGCTGCAGCTCAGATTTATTCAACACCCTCCGCCGTTCCGTTGCCCCGCTCCCCTCTGAAGCTGAACAGTGCTTGAGCAGCTGAAGCCTCTCTTCCTGCTTTGTAGAGATGTTTAGCGCCGTGTTGTCCATCTTGTCCCACTTCATGGCCAGAGGCGTTGTCACGGCACCAACTGGCCTCATTGAAGTGACACGCAGTGCTTTGTCAGCTCTGTGTCTCAGGTGCCAACGTGCGCTTCCTAAAATAAACTGTCATGCAGCATGGCAGGACAGAGAGATGTAATAGGAGTGTGTTGGGGCCCCTGTGGCCTCCCTACCCTTCCTGAAAGGAAACAAATGTTCCGCAGCAGAAATGTCTTGTGGCTTTGGACTGCTTCCCAGCCCCGTCACCAACAATGTGGTCGGGAACCTATAGCGGGGAGCAGGGTAGTTTGCAGCATCAGCAGGGGGTCACAACACGTTTTCTCTGAGTGGATAACGCCTTTTATGTGGACTCAGTTAAACTACGGACCTGTTAGATTCTGACAGATCTTTGTTATCTGCAGACATCCTCTCCCAGAAATAGCTGAAGCTTACTGTTTTGAGCTCCTCTTCCTGTTTTATAAACGTCTGTCATAAAAGGAGGATGTGCGCTCAGTTGGAGCGCCGTTCAGATGTCCGGAGGCTGGAAACGGTGAGCATATGTGGTAGCGTTTAGCTGTTAGAGCCCCGTATGTTCATTAACTTCCTGGAACATTTATGGGACCAGTTGTTGAAAGTGAAGTTAAAGTACAAAACGTTTAAATTCTTCAGTGATGAAGAACAGAGAAACAGAAGGCTCCTGCAGGCGGACAGGAAGAGGTGCAGTGATGTTTCACTAAGCTTCTACTGGGGCCTTGATAACTTTTGCTCTAAACAGGTTTCAGGCCAAATATGGAGGGAGAAAAGGACCAAATTTCAATAAATAGAAAACAGTAGATAGTAATTTAAATGTGTTATTATTACATTCATTAAATACATTTGGAAATAAATACACAAATAATTTATTTAATATGTATTTAATTGATTGTTTGTGCTGCATTTAAAAAAATATTGATTTAATTTTGAAAAGCATATAGTTGAAGGGATATTGTGTAGCTGCCTGAGCAATGAGAAGCTGGAGACTCTCCTGGATTCTGTGACCGGAAAAATGCTTTTTTTTTTTCGAGTAACTCAGAAAAACCAAATAAAACAATCAAACAGCTCAAGAAGTGCTAAAAGTACGTACACAATATTTAAATTTGAGGCCTTTGCGTCTTGGGACAAACTGAAACATATCTAGTGTTTACTGGAATCAAAAAAATTATTTAACATCAAGGGTAAAAATAAAAATGAAAAAACACACAAGACTTCACTCTTCTGTTTATTAAACAACAAGGAAGTCAGAATACAAAAGCTGTGTGTGAAGAGCTTTAAAGGGGAAAGTAGCAGCTAGAAAAGCTGGAGTTTTTCAACCTTGGAACAGAGTATGGTAATCCAATGCAAACGGGGCAAGACATCAACAGAGAGTATAGAGAAGCATCTGTTGCCACTCATCAATCTGGGAATGAGTACAGGTTCTAAACAATTTAAAGTCCATCAAACGACAATTAATCAGAAGAAGCTGTCCTTCTTACCAGGATTAGATATTGCATCTGATTCAGCATGTATGCAGGTGCAGTTTGATCTCTGGTTGAAAAATTGCATCTGAAAGAATCATGTTTTCTGAAACAACGTTCCATGTGTAGGATGAGAGAGGGTGAGTTGAGGGATGTTTGGTTCGGTGGCCCTGAAGTACAAACCACATCAACAAATCACTAAACACAACTACAAATTTAAAAACAACATTAACAAAACGGAAGAAGTAGGTCTTAGAGGGAAGCCTAAGACATTTCTGACTGGATGACAGCAATTTTGACTTAAGAACCAGAAGTTCTTCTGGCTTCAGCTATTTTGGTGAAAGTATGAATGCTACTGGTGATGGAAACATATCTACCACTTTCCAAGAATGTTTTCAGTCGGGACATTCTTTGGACCTTTGTTCAGCTTTGTTCTTTTTCACAGTTTGGGCAATACGTAGTGCTGTGACTGCCTGCCTGTACCAATGCCAGAATAACTTCTGCTTCTAATGTTTAAAGTGTTGTTGTCCAATCAGCGATGCCTATCACTTCCGTTTTGTTAATGTTATTATGTTTTGTAATTTGTAGTTGTGCTGGGTTTTAGAATATGTTGTTGTGTTTTTAAATTTGATTTGCTGAAACAGTTTGCCTGTCGGGGCCACCGTAGTTTGGCCATAATGAACAGCACCCTGTTTGGTGAACAGGTAGTGATTTTGGCTTGCTGTTTAGCAACAGAACCTGCAGGCTAATCAGAAAACAGTTAATATAACTTTATGTTGAATTCATCTGTGTATGTTTACACACTTACTATAAGATAAAACAATGAAAAATGAACATCAGTTTGAGGAAATTCTGATGGACACCATTAGCCCTTGTCTTACATTTCATGATGAAATCATTTTGAAATAAATGTCGTTGCTCCTCTGGAAGCCGGCTGGCCGGCGTGTCGCCTCTCCTCCAGCAGATAAACCCCGTCGCTCCGTCCTTTCACTTCAACAAAAGGCTGGTGTTGATAAGTTAATATTCTGACAACAGAGATGAGATAAAGAGGTTTTAAGAGTTTGGAGGATAGCGTAACCTTGATAAAATGCTCATCTCACTGACACTGATTTTCTCCATCCATCTTCATCCGATCGGAGATATGCAAATGGCGCCCTGGGCCGGGAGCGCAGTACAGTGCTGTTAAATGGGCCATTTCAAATGTTCTTTGTAGCATGCTGACTTTACCCCCTAAAAAGGCAGGGGAAAAAAAAAAAACGTCAGCTCGGCACAAACTCAAGTCTTTTTTGGCGGCATTTTTTGTCACCTTTATCTTACGTCTCCTTCTACACCCAGCACTCTCCAGCTTCCCTCCTTGTGCGCCATACAAATTAGGCAGACACTGACAGTGTCAGAGCGGCTAGTCATGAAATATTAACAGCTTGTAGAGAGTTTTACATCGCTACATTCCTCTTCATTTTTAACTATGTCAGCACAGACTGTGAAACATTTATTTGTGTGAGTTCAGGGAGACTATTACCCTAACACACCCCACACACCCCCAGCCACACCTCCAGGCTGTAGATGATATCTATCAAGCTCTGTTTCACTCCAACCATATTTGCCTCCCAAATGAAAGTGACAATTTGTGCCTACCAATGCTACATGATCTCCAGATGCAAGATTTTATTATAGCAAGGCGCTCATTGCCATATAAACCTTGTAGTGGCGTGTTTGTGAGTTGGAAGGTAAGGCAGGCGGATATGAATAATAAATCTGACGTAGTAGAGAGCTGCTTGGTTTCTTTTTCTTTATAACCTGCATTCTCGAGTTTGGCTGGGTGGGCGGGGATGGCCCCTGTGTTCCTGGTCCTTTTTTTTTTTTTTGTTCGTGGATGGCCTCTGTAAAGATGGAGCTGTCAATCATCTGCAGACTGGCTGAATCCTGAGAGGCAGCATGGCTCCTCTGTGAAGGACTGGAACAATGACTTTCTGTTGTCACACAGCGTCCTGTGGACACAGCTCTAGCTTTTAATGAAAAACACCCTGTGAGTTTGGAAGGAAGGACGCAGACAATGTCCAGATTATTGAACGGAGCAAATCCACCGGTCAGAGACTTTACATCCACTTTCTGATTACCAATTTAGCAGTAACATTATATCTAAAATATTAGAAAAAAATGCAGCTTTGGGAACTAAAATAACAAGGCCCAGTGCTGCTTGACATGCTATTGGCTAGCTTTTGCAAATCAGCCAATTTAGGAGCTGCAGGAGCTGATTAGCCAGAATGAATGAAGAGATACAGAAGACTGGAGATGACATTAGATTCAAATTTTTGGGACCATGATTTGATTCAAAACTGATTTTTAATTGGAAATGAGTATTTATAGTGGTTTCTCCTTCAATTTATTAGAGATGCACCAATCCGACGTCAATATCTGTATCGGATCGATATCAGCTAATACTAAACCTTAAATACTGACATCAGTATCGGAATTTTACAAAGTGGATCGTAAATCCCTGTAATACATATGTGTACAAAGCATAATCTACACCAGTCTGTTGTGCAAGGAAGAATGTCAAATGGAGTCATTTTCATATTCATTAAGTTTTAAACATTAATCCATGTTTAGATGGAATCACTCCCTCCCTGCAGCCTCCATTTTGTTTTTATGAAATGGTCACAGAGAGACCGCCACACCTTTCTACAGACAACCTCCTCCATGGACGAAAATGTTGCAATGTCCATTACAATTGTACAACATTACAGAAGTTTTAGCCACTTGACAGTCTTTGTAGTTATTTAGTGAAAAGTCATTAAAATGTGCATAATTCCTCACCAAGTCAGATAAACGCTCCTTAAAAGTATTCATGTCACCTGCATATACAAAACCTGGACAGTGGAGGAAGACTAGCTTGAAACAAAATATTAGACCTGTTCAGGTATCTTTAGGGATACCTGAAAAATCAAATACAAGTATAAAATATTTATGTTCCCCACTGTAAATGTAATTTTCTGAGCTAACTTTTGGAAACAAACTAAAATAAATGTTCTTAGTGTTGTAATTGAGAATGTAAAAATAATCAGAGGACACTTTAACAGAAAACAAATCCTCCAAGTTTAACTTGAAGGACTCTGAAAGCATTTTGCCCCGTTGCCACAGAGCAGTCCAGCTCATTATTTGCAGCGTTGCCCTCGGCACCTTAATATACTGTTTCACAAATGAAATCTGCTGTGCAACAGAACAGCTAGAGAAAGCTGTGAAACATCTTTTAGACTGCAGGACAAATGTGTGGCATCTAATGGGGTCTATATACACTTAGTTTGCTGCTAACTCCTGGGACTCAGAGGGAAATCAGAAGGAAAATGTCTCCGTCTCTTCTCTCTGCCGCATAGGAAGTCAGGTAATGAGGTGCATCCTCCTCTCTTATTACGTGTGGCTGGGGCTTCCTCTCCTTCTGACGGATGACGACGTGTGGCTCAGGTAGCTGTCAGCACGGCGTGATTAATTAAAAGCAAAATGAGGCCAGTTTGTCATATTGTTGTGACTGCGGTCAGAGAGCAGGGCAAACTGCCGGGCCGACGCAGCTGGAGCCACACCAAGGTTACTACAGTTAACTAAAACTAACAAAAACTGAAATGGGGAAAAACTATAATTGACTGGGACTACATTATGTGTTTATAAAACTAACTAAGACATACTCAGATTATAGATATAATATTCTAGGATTTTGTTTTTATAAATCTATTTTTTGGCCTTTTGAGCTGGTAGGAAATGAATTCCCCCCCACATAAGTAGTTTACATCAGCTGTCGGCATATTACATCATTCCGTAATTATCGTGGCGGCGCTAACGCTAGTTTGTAAAATAGTAACAGCAAAAGTTGGGAGAAAACACCAGAGTCAGTTGGTTGTTAAACAATAATTGAGTACATTTTTTGAAAATGGTGTCTTCTGTTGGGTATTCATTATCCAATCAATGTATACAAAATCACAATGTAATACTTTGAATTTTGCACCTGAAAATTGATCAAAGTATGAAAAAAACTAAAACTGCCACAATGACTAACAAAAACTAAACAACATTTAAATAATAAAAACTAGAAAACACACTCTAAAAACAAACTGAATTAGACAAAAAGTTACAATGAAATAAAACTAAACTAGAAAGACAAACCCAAAATTATTATAACCCTGAGTCTCACCTCTGTAACTCTTCTGGTTCTGCTGCTCCTCGCCCAATTCCCGTTGCCTCAGAGGAAGCTTTATTCTTTGAGCTTGTTGCTGCTCAGACTTTCTCCATGCCGACTCGATAACAATTAGGAGGCGTCTGCTTTGGACCGGGTCTCAGAAAATGGAAGCGTGCTGAGCGAGGCAGACTTAATTAACAGCTCTAGAAGAGAGAAAGAGAGAGATCCTTTGTGTGCTGAGTTTGAAGACTCAGAGAACCACAGTTGAAGCTGCTTTTGATTTTGCATGTTTGTGAAGTGTACACTCACTGAGACTTCTCAGCTGCCAGCTGTAGCCATTGCTGCACGCCCAGAGAGGAGAGAAAGTCTTGTTTGTGTTGGCCCGTGGTGTTGCTCCCAGCGTGCAGCCCAGTCCTTGTCAGCAACCCTGTCAGATCTGTCTCCGGCTGGTTCTACGTCATAAAGGCCCTCCCGTCCTGGGAAAGACAGGTGTCGGCAACATGTGCTCCCTCCCATTCCCAGAGCAATGACCGGTTTGAAGTCCAGCAGCTTAGAGAGATGGAAGCATGAGCATCCAGGAAGGCTTTTCCTCCAAAAGCTGGATCCAGTCCTGTAGTGCCAGAGAACCAGTTTTTTGCCATGTCATTATGGATGCATTCATACCAAACCTGCTT
This sequence comes from Xiphophorus maculatus, assembly GCF_002775205.1. Classification (NCBI taxonomy): domain Eukaryota; kingdom Metazoa; phylum Chordata; class Actinopteri; order Cyprinodontiformes; family Poeciliidae; genus Xiphophorus; species Xiphophorus maculatus. The sequence continues at coordinate 27,541,660 of NC_036451.1, forward strand.
AGTCCACTTTAATCCAGCTGTAGTTTGTTTGCTTAGAAAGTCCAGTTCATTTGGGGAGGTGTGAATGAATGATCAAACTCTGATGTGGATCAAAAGAGCTAACTCTGGTCCGCCTACAAACCCAGCTCTCGGTTTGGTTGAAGTGAATTGTGGTTTGGTTCAAATGAATATACAATTGCCAATTTGAAGACTGCTACAAAAGTAGGAAGCGGACAATAGCGTAAGGCATTCTGGGTAAATACAACCAAACAAACGTATGAGTCAATGACTAGCGTGAGAAATTGACTCGTTGGTCTTTTACCGACGATAAAGCTGAAATACTACAACCACTAAAATCTGACACAATTTAATTTTTGCTTACATTTTATGAAGAAGAAAGCGTCTTTTTCTGAGGTTTTTGTGCCGTTTCCTTCAGTGGTTCTTGGTGTAACGCCAGCACAGGTATAAACAAGTCTTTCAAAGGGTTTGGATTGTTTGACACAGTGCAGTGTGAAAGAGAAAACCGCAGCAGCTGAAAATGTAACAAATTTTGGTCCCCAATTGAACCGAGTCTACCGGACCATCAGGTGTGAAAACACCCTATGTCTCTGAACATGTCTCTTCCAGTGAAAGTTTGGTCCTCCTTCTGGTATATTCCAACCTTGTGATTGGTTGTCTGTCACCTTACAAAAGCAGAACTGGTGTAGCGCATGGTTGGATCTCAATGCATTGCAGAGCAGGGCAGCGTCCTGACTGGCTGACACAATGACTGGCAGATTTATTATGTTCTTTGAGAAACACAAATGAAAGAGATTCATGAAAACGCCTTCCAAACAGACCACACTCATCCATCCTCAGAGAGAATCACTGGTTCCTTTGTTTGAATTGTTCCTGCTTTGCACAGAGGCTCTGCTTCAGCTAACAATGTGCTTCTTCTACAAAGGAGCTTATGAAGAAGTTCTCTGTTTGTGGAGTTAACAGGATTTCCTTTTTGAAAGATATGGATGACGGGGTAAGCAGAGGTGTGAGTTGTCAAAGGAGCACCTGCAAGATTTAGGCAGTAAGAATTAGATGAATATCACCTATTATTCAAACTACTATATTAGTACCAGTACAGGTTGTTGCACTGGGATACTTCCACCATCGCGGCGCCACAATATTTCCTCTGTAAGTTAAATTATCTGACGAAGCACTGTTCTGTCGCTGTTTGAGAATCTTATTTTGAAATAAAAGAGAAAGTAATTATTGAGTTTAAAGTTAGACTATCTGATAAAACACTAACACGTGCAAAATTTTGTTGATATCCCACTAATATAAAAAAACAAACATTATTATGCAATTGCAGTGTTTCCATTTAAAACAAACACAATTAAAATCACTCATGATTAAGTTTGTTCTTGTGATAAATTATTAGAAACACATGCCGCGCCAACATCCTCCTACCACTTCCTGTCATCTTTGTTTGTGATGTGATCAGATTATTGATCACATCACGAGTGTGACGCAAAAAGCAATTCCATTGCAGTGTTGTCAAATGCCAAAAAAGCACCTCACCCTAGTGTGAAAACATTTTACCCAATGTTAACCGAATTTCAGCGAATCTATTCCAATTTATGCAATTGTATGGTCAATGGAAAGATAAGATAAGATTTATTTGTCATTGTCATCAACAGATTACAACGAGATTGAGATTTGCTTGACTCGAGTTAAGATGCAGGTTATGTGTATATACGTAATATACCAAGATAAAGAAATGAATAGTACAAAATGAGAACTAAACTTAGACATCAGAAGATGGTTGCAGTGCCTGGAGGTGTCGCAACAGAATTTACATTTATAACAAAGTGGTGTCAAGAGCAGAAGTTATTATGCCTTTGAATTTAGTGCCATGATTGCCATCGGGTAAAAACTGTTTTTTAGGCGATTTATGCTGGTTTTTATTGCTCTGTATCTCTTGCCTAATGGCAGCAGCTGGAAGAGCCCATGGCCAGGGTGTGAAGAGTCATTTAAAATGTCCAAAACTTTCTTGTGGAGCCTGGAAGTGTAAATCTGTTCCATAGTGGGGAGGGGGCAGCCTATGGTTCTCTCTGCTGCCCTACCAACCCTCTGGAGCGCCTTCTTGTCCGCAGATGTGCTGCTGCCGTACCAGACACACAGACTGTACGTGAGCACACTCTGTATGGAGCAGTGATAGAAGGCCTGCAGCAGGTCTGAGGGGAGACGGTTCTTCTTGAGTATTCTCAGAAAGTACAGTCTCTGCTGTGCCTTCTTCAACAGCTCCTTGGTGTTGGTGCTCCAGGTTAGCTTGTCCTCCAACTCCATGCCCAGAAACCTGAACACTGGGACCCTCTCCACACAGGTCCCACTGATGGTGAGAGGCTGGATGTCCGTTTTGTTCTTCCTGAAGTCGATCACCAGCTCCTTTGTTTTGGAGATGTTGAGTAGCAGGTTATTGTCTTTGCACCACTCTGACAGCCGTTTCACCTCATCCCTGTACTCCAGCTCCCCCTTCCCGACTGAGATGAGACCAACAACAGTTGTGTCATCTGCAAACTTTATGATCTTGTTGCTGAGGTGGTTGGAGACACAGTCATGAGTGTAGAGGGTGTAGAGAAGTGGGCTGAGCATGCAACCCTGTGGCGATCCGGTATTCAGGCTCAGAGCAGTGGAGGTGTGGGGGCCCAGTCTGACCCTCTGGGAGCGACCTGTTAGGAAGTCCAGGATCTAACTGCAGGTGGCTGATGGGAGCCCAAGGTTTGCTAGCTTGGACACCAGACGTTGGGGAAGTATGGTATTAAATTCTGAGCTGAAGTCCACAAAGAGCATTCTGGCATAGCTCCCCTGCTTCTCTAAGTGGGTCAGGGCAGCATGAAGTGCAGTGGATACAGCGTCCTCTGTGGACCTCTTTGCTTTGTAGGCAAATTGGAGAGGGTCCAGCTCAGCAGGCAGGCTAGCGAGGATGTGACTCCGCACCAGTCTCTCAAAGCACTTCATGATGATCGGTGTGAGTGCCACTGGGCGGTAGTCGTTCAGGGTGTTGATGTTGGTTCTTTTCGGCAGGGGGACAATGGTAGAGGACTTTAGGCAGGGAGGGACAGTGGCTTGGGACAGGGACTGGTTAAATGCAGCTAGTTTGCTGTTGAGAATCCTTTTTTGAAATTAAAGATGAATAAGTTTTCAAGTTGAAAGTAAAATCATCTGACAAAGCACCTTTCCGTTGCTGTTTGGGACTCTTATTCTGAAATAAAAGAGGAAGTAGTTCTCGAGTTGCCGTGTTGTTTCGACAGTCGACTTTTTGCTAGCCTACGAGAAACTCTCACTTCTATAAGCACCGCAGAGGCTGCCGACACTTTTAAAGGTTTCATCTGGCAGCCTTTTAGATAATTCATAGATTTGATTTGTCAGGCACTCTGAGTACTGCAGGTTAACTGTTTGCTACTAACAAATACATCTGCTTAGGAGTTAAACTAAATGGCTAACTCAGTATGTCTATACTGCATTTGATCAAGTCTAGAATTGAAATAACTATACAATTTTTTACTGTACCTTACAAACACAAATCAAGATTTATGAAACATGACGCAATCTCTGTGAAAGCACAAAAACTTCTGTAGCATTAAATTGAGTCAGGGTATAATGGCTAGACTGGATTAATCTATAGCTATTAAGTGTTCTTTAGAACACAGTTTCTAATTTACTTTCTCTTGTGGAAAAAAAACCATGTTGCTAAAGGAGCACCATGTGGTCATTTCCTACAAAATTGCATTGGTTGAGGACTGATTGGACACAACATTGGGTTGGATTTCATATTTCAAGTGTCGTTCATTCTCACTCTGCCATATCTGTAGTATATTTGGCAAGCTGGATAGACTCTAACCACCCTGATGAATATTTCATTGACTGAGATGCTAAAATCCACGGAAAGTAGAAAGGACTTTATGTAATGGTAAAGAACTAAAAGTGTCTGGAAAATGTGAATCAATATCTTTGTGGCAATTTGTAGCAATTAGAAGGTTTTATTTAGACTCCCAGGGCTTTCAGACAGACGGTCTAATGCTTGGCAAATATTTAGTTATTTAAATGGATCAAAGCTAAGAGCTACATCCACTTTTGGTCTTTTAATGCATCAACCAAAAACATGCACTTTTTTAAAAGAGATTAAAAATGTAATTAAGACTTCTTACTCCTGCATTCCACTACTATCCTTTGGAAATAAATAGGTATTTGCAGAGAACCAGAACCACCAGATCAGATCAGAACATGTGTTACATCGGATAACTGCTGGATCCATTTGTGCCAAGTGCTGAATAGTTTTCTCCAAGGTAGGAAGGTGCAACAGCTACTTTCCAGCAGGAGCAACAAAGCAGGCGTTCCTGTTTGGGACCGTTCCTCTGGTTGGTACGAGCAGAGCTCACACACACGGCTGCACACAGAACACAATCTGTCAAAACTGACTTTCTGGATGTTTTTCTAAGAGCAGACAGGTAAAGAAGAGGAAGAATCTAGTAGAAGTTGTTTTTCTTTTTGTGGAATATTCATTCAGGGTAGATTTTAATTCAGCTCAGGCCCTGGAAGGCACGTGTCATGGCTGTGTTATTGTAGCGCTTCGGTTTTCTCCCTCTGTGTTGTTTTTGCAGTCATCTGAATTGATCCGGTGTGAAGGCAGACAGAGATTGCTGTATTTTTAATGTCTTTCAGCAGCAGCATTAAGTGTGCAGTTTGTATGGTGGCTGGGAGGGGATTGGGGTTTGAGGGTGGGGGGTGAAGAGGTTGCTGTCTGCTGTGACATTAATAATTTAATTGCAGCCGCCGATCTGAATGCTGCAGGAGCTCCGAGTGATGGATATTTTTAATGATACGGAGATCAACGCCCTGGCGCGCCACCACGTTGCGTCTGTCAGCGGGAATTTGAGAGCGATTGCGATATTGTTTCTGTTCTGATCTTTTTGTCTGTGGTGGGGGGTGGAATGGGGCTGAAGGTCTCTGGCCCGAGCGAGTGTGTCCCTCTCCCCGCCGCTGTCAGCGCTGACGCTCCTCATGTTTATTTCATTTTGCGTCTGGCCTGTCTCGTTTCCTTATCCTCCAATGTCATTAACGCTTCAAGCCAGGACCCTGCAGCACCGCGCCTAATGAATTCCTCTGCGGCTCCGCGCGCTCCCCTCCCAGTTACCCCCAGCTCAAGGTGTCAAATTAAAACCGGCTGAGAAAAGAGTCAGGAAGCGGTCTGGGCGAGCGCTTGTTTGTTTTAAGCGCTTCCCACCAACCGCCACGGTGCTGATTTCCTGACCATTGGGGGCAAGCCAACTTTTAATCATCCAATTAAGAGACAAGCCAGTGGACACGCCCCCTTTCACCTCGGTTTTTTTTGTGTGTCGCAATTGATGGGATTGCTTTCCGCTCACAAGTTGTTGCTGCTCTCATTTTTGGCTCTCCAGGATAATTTGGGGGATGAAGTCAGCAGTGAGCATGCCTGGTTGGCTGCTAATTGCGCTTTATTTAGCTGTCATGGTGAGCAGCGTAACGAGCCCCGACGTGTTATGGAGCCGTGGAGCTGCGGAGGGGGGAGAAGCTCTCCCTACGTTCACCCTGCTCTGATCCAGCATTCTGATGAGCCTTTTCACCTCACACACTGTAAATCAGAGATGCACCAATCAGCCGGCCAGAGATGCAGCAGGAGTCAGTCATTTTGTCCCTTGATTGGCTCTTATCAACAAACAGCAGGTTAAATCCTTCATTAAATGCTTAAAATTTTTGAAATTGGTGTATTTTCAGCCTATTGATGCATCCACCAACACCATGTGCTTTGATTCATGTTGTTTTCTGATTTATGAGAATCAGAAAAAGGGTCAAATCTAGTGGTAGAACTCCAAAAAATGCATTTGACTGAATTAATTGCCTTGTATTGACAAAATGAGCAACATATTCTATTCAAAAACCCTGTTTGCTGCTAAATTATTGACATGTGACCTGAACAGCAAATTTATATTGTTTTTAATTTGTTATTCAGGTTATTCAACCATAAGATTGGTGCAAATCTCTATTCTATCCCTTCATCTTACTGAGTTTCAGGAACTCCTGATCATTCATGGAACTCCTTCAGAAATGAGGACTGTGGACTCAGACATTAGCATGCTGCTGCTGCCACAAGATTAGCATTGAGGTGCTAGTTTAGCCTTGGATGGCTTTGCTGATAGGCTAACTCCTTTTAGCACATCTTGAACACAACAATAGTCTTTTCCAGCGTCCGATCAGATAAATTTCTGAAGCTAAAATTAACCCCTAGTGAGCCAAGAGAGGCAGCTTCTGCTGTTTGCTGATGTCGCTTGCAGATTTATGGCCGTACCAGAAACTTGTGAATACAAAGGTTCCGGGTGGAACCTCTGAATGTAACATAAAAAAATTAATTGCATTAAAACTTTAATGTGTTAAAACCTACGTAATTAACTGATCACAATTAATGCATCAAAGTCTCAGCCCCAGTTGAACAATACGAGCTAATCTCAAATGGACATTGTTTCTCAGGTAGTGCATAACAGTCTGGGTTTGATGACAAGTCCAAACATGTGCCGTGTGCTTTAGCTATAAGTGGGGCTGCCACTGTTCTTTCCCAATGGAAGTGGCCAGAACACGGTCAGAGACGCCGTCCCTCCTGTGTGGCTCCCTCTGCTTCAGTAATGGCACTGCTGGATGGAAGATTGTCAATGAATTCATCAGAGCAGCACGGGTGGCATCTGTAGGGGGGAGGGAAGGCGGGTGGTTAAAAGCAGCATGGAGGAGTGCAGTGCACGATTATCGTTCCCTGTTTGCAACTACAGCTGCTGCTGCAGAACGCTTAGAGGAGTGAGAAACTGCACACCTATCATCCCCCCCAGATCACAAAGGAATCCTTCGGATGAATCCTGTGGGATCCGCACTGGAAGTCCACGGCTTGTTAGTCTGGAGGAAGGCGCCACCTTAATTAAAGATGCGTTAATAGGCCTGAAAAGGCCTCATCTCCACTTTAGGGGAGATTTGTGGAATCCGTGCTGTGATATATTTCAATTAAAGATCAATTAAAAAAATAATGAGGATGCTATTGAGAACGGCAGGCGGCTCGTCGGGACGGACCGAACAGCTCAGCTGTTTCTCTGCATCCTGGAGTTCCTTTCTCCAGTTTTTGAAGAACACACACACACACTAAAAGCAGACATTCGCTTCTGGAGGGAGTGGCCGACGTGTTGGCTTAATTAAATTTCTTTCCTCCCCCCATCACCCTCCTCCCCTCCCCTCACCAATCCTCTCCTCCGTTTTCAGCTGGCAGAGCAGCAGAGTGGCTCGGAGACACGGAACACTAGTTGTGCTGGCAATTATGTTAATGGGATGCTATTAGGCCATGATTCCGTATGAGCGATCGGGGAGAAGAAGAGCCCCGGCGGCGGGGAATGATAACGGAGCGTGCGCCTCGTTGATATGGCTCCAGCAGGACGATTTGCATAATGAACCCTCCCCGCTAACGAGGGGCGTGGCCTAGTGGCGCGGCGCCGAGCCACTTAGGAAAGCTCCGGAGTCGCAGCGTGAGGCGAGCCGACACCGAGAACGCGACGTGACAGAAAAGATTCATGGACTTCACTGGTGGCTGTGAAAGCCATTTTGGCACAAATGGAAGTGTAGCATGCACATCTTCCAGCTTCCTGTGTGCGCTCTGCTCAGCGTCTCCTCCTTCAGGGAGACGCGACAAGACTCCGTTCCCCTCCTAATGCACTCGGATCCTGAAAAATGAATGAGGAAATCTCCATCCTGCTCACATTTAGCCACCTAGCTTGGACTCAGTAACATCCAGTGTCTTTTTTTTCCTGTTGTTTTTCCTGTGAAGTGCTGGCTCATATATAGTATTGTTATTTCTGGCAGCTCTTTTCTAAAATATCTTCCATAAATAGGAACAAATCAAATATTCATTATGCTGCCATTGTCAGTTTATTCAGGTTTTTTCTTCTGTACTTTCAACCTTTCTCTTGAGAGTCATTTTGCATTTTATGTGCAGCACACACTCACATGTAGATTTTTGTGTGATTCACTGAGAGCGAGGCGGGGGAACCACCTGGGGGCACCGGAGCCCGGTGGGTTCCCTTGGCAGCAGAAATAAAACAAGCAGAGCAGAGATTGCTCCTTCGTGCTCGCGTGTTTGATCGCTCGTTTTTCCCTAATTTATTAAACCTGGGTTACACACTGACACCGCTGACCTAAATCCTAACAAGTTGCTGTTGATCTGACGTGTTTCCACCTCGATGTCTGTCGCGATAAAAAAAAGAGAAAAAGTTAGTTAGTCGCCCGACAGATAAACCTGAGCTCGATAAGTTCCAGTTTCATGCTTTTTTAGTTTCATCACGATTTCTGTCTCTTTCTACCAAAGACATTGGATGACAAAATGCTTCACTCTGGTGCATCGATCGACACCACTCCTTCTCGTTTCCTTAGTAACGGGCTCTATTGGAGGTGAACACAGCACACAGGACCCAATAGCAATAACAGTGACAAAAGTTGAAAATTTTTTAACTTTCTTGTATTGCGTTGCTAGTCCATGTGTTGCTAGCCTGCCTGAGGCCAGTCTGCATTTGGCTAGCCTGCGTATGGCTAGCCTGCGTGTGCAAAAGCTTGAAATTGCACATGTACAAATTTCACCGGTCCTTTGCCTGGACGACTGTAAAAGATTACAGCACAAGTTCCGTAGAAAATACATGGGAGTGTTGAGTCAATATGTCACATTTGTTGTAAAACAGTAGCAAATAAACAAAACAATACAACAAACATCATAATCATGCGATCTTTTCTACTCCTAATTGTGCTGACTGGACAAATGAAAGTTGTGTTGTTTTTACACGTTTGTCAAATATTGTGAAGCTGTTGGTATATTTAAATGTGCTGTACTGGGGCAGAGTTACTAGATAAATGTGTAATTCAGTACCTTGAGGTCAGTGTTTAAAGAAGAAGTCAATTTGGCAGTTTTTCTGTATTGGACCATTATGAGCTGATACTAAACCTGAGATATCGATATTGGTATCGGAAGCGAAAAAAGTTTATCCCTAATCTTTATACTTTTGGTTAACGATGGTCTCAAAAGGACAATATTATCGTTTATCGCAATAATTTCTGGAACAATTTGGAACATTTGTTATTGCGTCCACGGACACGGTTGTGTGTGTTTCACCTCTTGATCCAATCGGAGCGATCTGGAAGCCCAGGGGAAAGCATTAAACACCCACAGCGCCCCCCTCAGGCAGCTCTCCGTTCCACTCATCCTCCGCCTTAATGAGAGCTCCTCCTAATGATGTCAGCTGCAGCGTGGGGACACATCCACAGTTAGATCCCCACCTCCGCTCGCTCTCAGACGTGACCGCTATGCTGATGAATCCAGCGGATCAATAATTTAGACCCCGGCTCCTGATGATGTGTGGTGGGAGGCGGGGAGGTGATCCATGTGAGTGGGCTCAGTCTGAGCTGCAGTCAGAGTTAAGTAGAAGCCCCTCTAAATGTGTTTGCTGTAAGCAGCTGACACATTTATGTTTACTGGAATCCTTATTGCTCTCTGCTGCGTCTAAGTGCTTGTTTACCTTGCTTTCTATACCCTGCGTGTGATTATTGCAGTCTGCAGAATCCCTCCCAGAGTCCTCCGTCTTCCAAACAATTTGCATTTGAAATACATGTGGATATAATTGATTTAGAGGCATGAATATTGATAGCATCTTATCAGGCCGGTGCCCGTGCCCGGCAGCGCGGCGAGGAGGAATAATGGTCCTCTGAGCATTTTTCTGGTCATCTTGCTCCGGCGGATGCACACATAATCTTTAAATGTAGAGAGCGCCTCGGCTCTGGAGCCTCTCCATCTCCCTCTGGGGAGGCATCCATGCATCTTTTAAGGACTCCTCACATCAAGGAGGCCCGAGCAGAGTACCCTGCAGTCTCTGCCTCAATTATTAAAGCCGGGTTCTGACGCTCCGCTGCTTAAACTCGGAGGAGGAGAAGAAAGACGAGCTTCACTTCAAGTCCCTTTCAAGATGGCGGCGGTTTTTCAATCGCAGTTTATTAGAAGGTTCTCTGTTCCTAATGGAGACTTTGGAGGAGGTTCTGAAACATTCATGCGGATCTCGTATCGCAGACATTTCTGCTTCAAACAGAATGATTCACCGCAGGGTTTTTTTTTTTTCTCGCTGTCACCGCGGGAAAGGAAACGGGTCTGTATCCAATTAGAATCCAGGACCCCGTTTGTTCACAGCGCTCGGCTGAGATTGATGCAGTGCGGGGCCCGCAATCGCGACTCTAACGAAGTCCAAATGGCCCTGGATTGAAACGTTACTTATTGACTCAGCCTGACGAACAATAACATCAACAACAGACGCCTCGGCATCCACTGTGCTGGAGATGAGATGAATCGACTCTAACACAAGGCAGGGTCTCATGGAGACTCTTCTTCACATGTAATATAGGAAGATTTAGATGCTTCCTAGGCCCCGATTGGCTCATTACTTTTTTTGTGTGTGTAAGTACTCCAACACCCCATACAGCCGGGCTGATTTCAACGGCACTTTTTATAAACTCCATCTATTTTCTCCGTGAATTCCAACTGCCTTTAACTCTGATTAAATATTGATATCTCTGTAAAGCCTTGTGCTGTACCGACTACTTTATTCAGAGTCACAGTCTCTGTCAGCAGAGAAAAAGAAGAAGAAGAGGGAAGAGTTGTGACATTGAGCTGATTTCAAGCTGAGGTGTGAGAGAATCTGAAAAATACATCTGTGAGAAAGCTTTCATGTCCGACATCTGTCGCTCTCAGATAACGTGGTCCTTCAGGAGCATCAGTGTCAGTGGTTGGGGAATCAACAATCAATGGTTGATGTTGAATACCTTATGATGACTGTGGTGCTTGAAAGCAAGTCATGTGTAGGCGTGTCACCATAACAAATTTTGGTAAATGATAAATTGTCGTGTGATAAGCAATAACAAAAACTGCCAGGTTTTCTCCATCAGCAGAGCCTATTGTGAATGCTGGAAGAGAAATGGTTTTTCTGTAACAGTGAGTTGTTTTGCTGCCATTAGCACATTTAGCAGTGAGTAAATGAGGATGAGTGACAGCGATAAGCCCCTCCTCCTGGCTCTGATTGGTTCTTTTTGGTCAGAGCATTCCTTCAGATATCAACAGTAGCTCATGGAGGAGATCCATCTTTTCACAGATTATCTGTCTCATAACAAACTGTCACATCAGGACGACAGTTTTATACATGAAAAACATATTCTTTATGAAAGTTGCTTTCTGCACCTTCAAGCGTCTTAAAAAGTCAAAAATGTATTTATCTAAAATTAATGCCTTAAAATAGCTCAAATTCCTTAAATATAATGTAAGTTGGTTTTAAATAAGTTGGACTCTTTTGTCATGCAAAAGTTTGAGTCTAGTTTGACTGGTAACGTTCTGCTAATAAATAAGATAGAGTAAGGTAGCCTGTGCAGGAAGCTAGCTTTTTGCATTTCTCATGGGTTCAGTCTTTGCCGCTGGCTCACTTCTGCTGCCAACCCATATGATGCTACATTCAGTCAGTGTGAAAAAGCTTGTCACTGTGGAGGTTAAAGGGGGTTTTTGTGAAAAGCACAAAGCTGCTCCCAAGAGCCATAAACAGTCCGCAGAAATGTCAGAGTGTTGCTCCTCTGGCGAGCCTAAAGCTGCCCTGAAAACGGCTGCTGCTAGCACTGATCTAGCTGCAGCATTTGCTGCGACACAAACTCTGAAGTCGGAGGTTTAGTGGATTTTAAACATGTTGGTCAAGCATCACTCTTACCTAGTGAAGAATCTTATTTGTTGCAATAGAGGGAAATACAGCTGAGAAAAAGCAAAGGAAGCAAACGAGGACAGAGCCACAGGTGCAGCTACGATGATATAAAGAAAGAAACTGTAATTAATTCAACAGAAGTAAGAATATCTATAGTTAATCTAAAAAAATCTGTACTTTTTTTGTCATAATGCTGCTCTTAAGTTGCTGGTCTTAAGAAGTCTTAACTTTGGGTTGGTGAAAACTGCCGGAACCCCAACACAGTAAACCGACTGTATTTGCTAAGGAGAGGATATTTATTTCATTATTTATTTGTTTTGTTTTCCTGACAATTGACTTCACTGAACCAACAGAGAAATTGCGAGGGGAATCTGCAGACGCCATCATCCTGGATTGCCTCCACAAACGAGCCGGAGCTCGCCACCACCTGCGTCTTTCATCCCACACTGCAATAGTTGCCACATACTGAGATAGCGCCACTCAATCGCTCTCTCTGTTTTTCTTCCTTCGTCTCGTGTCTCAGCAATTGATCTCCTGCTAGTGGAGTTTGTGGTGGTTTTTTCCTTCATGTTTTCGCCTCTCTCTCTCTCTCTCTCTCTCTCCCGCTTTCTCTGTGATTTCCTGATATCTCGGGGTCAAATCAGCATCTGTGTGAAAGAGAAACATTTTAGACTGCAAGGTGACCAAAGTGTATGTGTGGGGGTGGGGGGGTGTATACCACAGAAATGCTGTGCTCTTGGGAGACGGAAGCCATCCACATATAAGAAATGGATGAGGTAATGTACTGGGAGGGTAATGGCTTTATGCAACATACTGGAACACAGAAGCTCATTAGAAGAGTTGAGGCTAACCCCTCTTTGTCATAACACACTGGAAGAAGCCTGGTGTTCAGTGCTGGAGGAGGAGGTGGGAGGGCTGGGGGGAGATTTTGGGAGGTGGGATAAAATGCTGGGAACCAGCATGCAAAGCTATAATGTATGAACTGGCCTGAATCCAAGCTACAAACAAGCAAAGACGGACGATCAATAAGAAAGCTCTCAGTATTAATAGCACATAAGTGAAGTGTATGTCATGTTAAACGTATAGAAATGTCTGAGTCGGTGGAGACTCATTTGCATTTCTAAAAAATAATGTGCACCGAAATATGTGTTTAATACCGAAATATTGTTTTTTTGTTGTTGTTGTTTGGTTTTTTTGTTTTGGACAAGGTGCTCAAATTACCATTCAGCAGAAATTAAATAAATTATTCCAGGAAAAACTCATCTTATCATTCGGATTTATCTAGTTAAAGATAATCCGGTTTCATTTGAACAAAATCCATATCCAGTACAGTCAGATTTAGGCTGAAATCCATTTCTGCTTTGTTGAATTCCATCCATTTATAACACAGTGCAGTCTGCAGATCATATCGGATCTTTACTCGAACACAGTGAAGCTTCTTAAGCAACCACAGGACACAGGGACAGCAGCGCTCTCCAGAATTACCACCTCTGGTGTAGATGTGTGAGTTAAATGACCGGGCTTTTGCTACAGGAGCATAAACTCTAAATGAGAAATTTAGAAAAGTTTGATCTTTTAATCAAAGGTTGACTATGTGCAAATACGAATGATCATCGAATGCTGCAGAGAAGTATGTAGTTCACTTCCAGTCTGTCTGAAAACATGCTGGCATATTAGTTCAATCAATATAGCTAATCTTAAACTAATGGAGTCTTTAAAAGTACTTATTTGCATTAAAATGAGGAGAACGTGGGCTGTTTTCTGGGGGTGAACTAACAAATTGGCCCACATTTTCTTCATTCTGGGAGATGGATGTTCGGCCAATACTCACATGTGAAACCGATTTTATCCACAAAGGTCAGAAAATCAGTTAGTGTCTCCTTCTGCTCTGCTAGGAGACACACAGACCCGTCCAGGTCACCTCTGCACCGAACGATAGTCCCCGGACTTAGCAACTTTGTCACTAAATTTAGCAACATTTCAGACAAAATACATCTGAATCCACAAAAGTCAGAATCTTTTTAAAGATCGGTGCCTGTACTGTTTTCACAGCTTCACACAGCAGTTCAGCAGCAGCTGCTGCTGGATGATAAATTGTACCAGAAGTTATTGCGATAAACGATAATATTGTTGCTCTCAAAGATCATTAAACTTTAAATTCTAATGAACCTTTAACACTGGAACTGGAAGACATTTTAAATATCCAAAAGAAATAAACCAAACAGAAACATAAATGAAATGATTTATGAAGTCTCTGTAAACTAAATTATCTTTCATAAAAATGCCTGCTTGAGACCCCAAGCACCAGACTGAAGACTTATCATCCAGTTTATGGTAGAAGTTTTCTGACCAGTGACAGATCTTTAAAAATCCTGACCAGCTGATTCTGCCGTTATCAATTTATTTATTTATTTTTCCGCCTAAAATTAAGTAAGTCTTGGCCGATTTATCGGTGAATCCTGTGTGACAAGTTGAGCAGAAAGCAGTCAGAAACCGTAGCAACCTGCCGCTGACAGCAGCACTGAGACTGAACAGGCCTGCTGCTCCACTAACGCACACCAGCTCCTTGTTTACACTCTGGAAGCCTCTGTTTTCCAGTGAACCACAGGACTCAACCTAATACACACGCTTTCATAAAGAATATGAACATTTTAACCTTCTGTTGATTGGTCTGCTGTTTCCCTACGCATCTAAACAACACTTTAAAGTCCTGCTTGCCTTAATCAAGACAACAATAATGTGAGAAACCTTCAATGTGTAACCTGCTCTGTGTGATTGAGACGTCGTGTGTGTTGGTGGGTTTTGTTTGGCAGGTCGGCAGTGCATGTATCACCAGGTTTCTGGCCGGCACACAGGCAGAGTTTCCGGTCTATTTCCAGCGCAGCGTGTTCATTCTAGGTGACTGGGGTAGAGGGGGTGGAGGGCAGGGTGTGTGTGTCATTAAAGGCCTGTCCTCTGCCTCTATCCGAGTGTGAAAGGCTCTGCCTCAGAGATGCTGCTCTGCTTTTGTCTGTTCAACCAGTTTGCCGCAGCTCAGAGTCCTGGCCGGAAGTTTACACGGCTTTTAATGCGATATTTTATTTGTTAGTTTATTTTTTATAGCCTATTCTGTCTAAATCACACACGCCCACACACACACAATAATAATAATAATAATAGTTAGTCAATCAACACTGCAGCTTCAAATCAAAGAAATTCAAAGCATTGTCAGATAGCAATAAGTGCAGTATAAAACAAAAAGGCGCAGGCTGACGATAATCTGCTTATATGTGGCTACTCTTATGTGTCCGTTATAAATAAACCAGTTCTACTCTTCGTAGCTTTAGTATTAGAAATATTAACAGAAAACAGAATCAACTATTAAACCCAAGCAAGAAAAAAATCATCAAAAATCACAGAGTAAAAAGTAACTAATTTGCCATCATGAGGTTTTCCATCAGATTTCAAATTTTCAAGTCCAATTAGCTCACTCTGTGTTCTAATTCTGTTTTAAACTGTTATATTATTGCTTAGTTTAAGATCTTCTGGAAAACTGTTTCACAGCTTAACCCTAGCAACAGCTGTTGCCAAACGGAGAGTTTGTGGTGATGTAACAACCACAAACTTTAATGTGAAAAGACCAACACAGAATGGTACATAGTCATGATTTTTTTTTTTCTTGTTCTTTTTTTTAAATATGAAGTCTGAAAGTACAGTGAAACCTATTTAGTCTAATTAGTCTAAAACCCATCACCATAATATTGCCCTCAGAGGTCACCAGATTACTAAATAGAGTTGAGGTGTGTGTGATCTCTGTATATATCCAGCTGTTCATTTAAAAAAAAGAGTTGTAAACACGTTATAAGACCAATATTCTGTTGAACTACAGCAGTTTGTTTCATTTATGAAACAAACAGCTGACCTTCAGCGATTGAATTGTTCTTTTTTTTAACACCATAATTTATTTGATAGTTTTTGTATTAGTACATTTGGTTAATTGGGAAAAAGTCAGAAAAATAAAAACAGAAAAAGTGGACCTTGGAGAAAAAATAAAACATGATTTGGAAAATTATAGGGGCCTACCTAACGTGACGTAAAAAAAATGTCATCAATTTCAAGGCGTCAGACGATGCAAAGCCAAATATCTTTGAAGTTATTTTTTGACAAATGCAGTTTTTTTCATCACAACTGTAGTTTAATATGACAACTCTATTGTGCTGTAAAATGGCACTACATGCCCGGAAAATTCATAGTACCTCCACCTTTAAAGCATTGCTAGTTTTCCACACATTATTTGGAACTTTTACAAGAAAACCTCTGAAATTAAACATGTATCACTTAGTAGAGCCTGTTGTCTTCCTAAAAGGGTATCCACTGTTCTCTCATTATCTGTCAGTAAGGAGCAACGAGCCTGTTGGGACAAATCACAACAACAATAAAACCAGCCAGTCACCCCCTTGTTGGCTGTTTAAAAACCATTTTATAGTTGATTTAAAGAGATTAAACTTTACCGGATAAAAGGATACGAGAGCTGTATGGGTTTTTTTTTTTTTTTCCTGGCTCGACTTTATACAACCTATATTATAGGAATTTTATGACATTCAAAACTTTATTGGACAGGACTTAGAAATCTGGGGGCAGTATATAAAATGAGGAATTTATTAGACCTTGTGCCCTTTTGCAGCTCGGGTTTGAAATATTGTCCACGGAGAAGGCAGAGCCCGGCCTGTGAGGGTTTTAATGTCGCTCTCACTCAGTAATGATGTGCTGTAAAGAGCAGGTAGCAGATGCGGGAAATAAAAGGAACATGATATATCAATATTTAGCATAACAGATGTGATGTGGCATTTTATAATGCCAATAATCCTCTAGTGACCCTCCAGCGGAGTGATTAGACCAGGGGAGCAAAACTCCGGCTCAAAGCTGATCGAATGGAGACAATTTTCAGCTTCATCTTCTAACGACCCACTCAGCTCAAATGTATATTTCCTCCACTGTGTTTGATATTTAGTAGATGTGCATCAGATAGAGCTATAAAAGCCCCACGCTATGCCTGAGACTACCCCCCTCCAGGCAGGTGTGCAACCCCAGCCACGAGAGCAGAATTTAAAGGGGAGCTGAGAGGATGGGCTCTGCGGGGAAACCAAAGCAGCGAGTCAATAAGGCCTGAATCTTTTATGAAGGAAGAGGTATTCAGATCACAGCTCTGCTGACAGCAGGAGCAGGCGGCTGCTTATATGAGGAGACAGAGTAGTCGATGGTCTAAAATCTCCCCCAGATTTACCTCGGTCCTCATTAACGCTGGAGTTGCTGCTCATTACAGCTCACACCTCGGCGTATGGATGCTTTCTGATGCTGTTACACCAGCAGCGCTGGGGAGAATACAGCATGTCAAAATGTGTTGCAGTTTTACTACAGTATGTAACATGGTTCCCTGCGTGGGGATGCACCGATCCACTTTTTGCACTGCCGATACCAATACTGATATCTGAGGTCCAGTATCTGGTTCTGTATTGGCACCGAGCCGATACAGAAAAACAGCTGAATTGACTTAGAGTTTTTCTTTCTTTTTTATTTTTTAAACACACATTTGTACTGAATTACAAATGTATTGGATAATCTGCACCACTAAAGCACAAGTAAATACATCTGTCTTCACAAGCTTGATTAAACATGTAAAAACAACACAACTTTAATTTATTAAGTCGGTGTAGTTAGGGGTTTAACAGCCAATAATAACATAAATAATAAATAAAATGAAACTGACTAAAACAATATATAAAACAATTGATCAAATATGTAAAAGAAAAACCAACATATTTGAAGGTTTGTTGTTTGAAAGAACAAACCATCTTTCAAATGGTTCAGAAAGTGCAATTAGGAATTCTAAATATAATTTAAAACATATAATAACCACAGTAAGAGCACCAAGCGTAGAATTAGACTGCATAGATCGACCCTCATGAATTGGTTGCAGTAGCTGCATTTTCAATATTGAGACCAATACAAATGCTAATATCGAATCGATGCATCGCTTCATGTTCATGCTTGACCTATTTTCATTTTGATTTATTTTGATTTTTGTGTCTTTTGCTCTCAAGAAACCCACAGACGTCTATGATCTCATTCATATCCATAAGTAAGGCATATGTCTGAGCTTTATGCAGCACATCCACCCATCTCACACCTTGTGGTTGATTGCATCAGCCGTACCAGGAGAGACATTCCAAATCACTGTGTTCACATACCTGGCTGACGGTGCTGGAGAGGTTGGAGATAAATGCACTATTCTCAGGTTTTTCCATTGCAAATGACTCACATAGAGACGATCTTAGTTCTGCAAGTGGATGCACACCACTCTTTCTCTTTGTAGTCATAGCAGAGGTGACAGGTACAGCTATGTGGGTGTCAGTACTTCAGACGTTTATCACTACTACCACGACACATTAAGGATAGAAAAGCCAGTCTTCTAGATAGTACTGTAGATCTGCTACTATAACTCTCCTCAAAAGGAGGAGTGTGAACTAATGCTCATTTTCTATTTAACACTGCATGAATTCTTTCATGACGTTTAGTTTTTCTTTGGTTATGGTTTAAAAGATTGATTTGATTAAAAAACTTTATCCCGATTCTACAGGTATGGATTTACTGTGCCTTGCATAAGAATGGTACCAGAATCGCTTGAGTACTAAGATTCCAGCTCAGGAGTTCTGTATGTAAAACTAAAATCTCTGTAATTAATTAATCGACATTAATGCGTTAAAGTCCCAGTTCTAAAAATGATTTTCCAAATTGTATGCAAAGACGTTTGTCTCTTTGATTTGGATTCCAGCCTCTGGCTGTCTGTTGGCTCACATCTCTACATGTGCAGACTGAAATTCTTGATCACTCTTCATTGCTGAATTACATCCAAATATATTCTTGGCATACAGAGTGTGAAAGTGTTGCACTTGGACTATAACATCCTACCAAATATTAGAGGTGCACCCACATACAAATTTGTGCCAATACCAATAACCGTTATTAATATTTCTGTCAGGTCGCTATCCTTTCAACACCTTTAAAAAACAAAAAAACATCCACACTGACTTCACCACTGCTTCTCTACTTCAGTTAAACTCCCCACAATCCTTTGCTGCATCACTATCTCTATCACATGATAAAAAGTAAAAACCACATGACCGACCTTCTGCTCTGCCCCTCCAGAAACAGATGGAAATAAATATCGGTTGTTAATATCAGCACAGTGTTATTTAGCAGACTGATGCCATATGTTAAGAACTGATTATTAGCCAATACTGAAGTTAGTGGCGATTTATGAATCCCTGCCAAATAGTGCATCGAAGGAGCTCTTTGCAATAATAAACACAATGATTCACTATATTGTGCAGCTCTGCTCACAGGTCAACTCTACTCTACTGATCAGGTGACTTTTGAAGGCGATTTGTTGTATTGTATTCTGTTTTGAGGCATTTGAGTAAATATCTTCCATTGATCTCCCAAATTTAAGGAAATCAGTTGTGATTTTTATCAGTGCAGCCTGAATTAAAAAGCGTGCTAAACATTTTTTTTTTTATCTTTCACTACTTTGTGTGGAGCAAATCCTAAAATTCTGATGAAAAACATTGAAATTGATTGTGACAAGACAAAATGAAGAAAGGTTCAAGAGGATGTGGGTTATTATTATTATTTTTCCTTTTTCTTTCAAAAGAATAAACTTGTCATTGTTGTGGCAGCCACTTGTAAAAACAAGCCAGTTGACTTGTTTTGGTGATATGTACAAATCAAACATTTGTTTTTAATTTACGGTGCGGCAGTAGGCTGAAGGACTCTGTTCACACTCCATCATCTCTGGCTGGGTAAGCTTCCTTCTCTCAGATTTCACTGAGCATGTCTGAACTCGTGTTTCTGCTAACAGACAGAGCATCTGAGTGGCTCTTGTTTACTAAGGCTGCGTCCGGAGAGGTTTCAGACTCTTATTGATTTGAGAGCCAGAGTGCGTCTGAGAACTGATGGTTTTTTTCTCTCTCTTTTTTTGTTGCGAAGCGTTAGCTGAAGAATAGCTGGTGTTGTGTGGAGGACTGAAAATGGCCCATCAGTGCTTAATCAAATTAATGCACACTCGCCACTGCCAAAATCTAATTTGGCATGGCGGAGAAATGCACAAAGACAACAAATGACATGGGATGAAAAGGGGAAATATTCATTCGAGAGGGGAACAAATATACAGAGGGCTGTAATAGATTTGTGGGAGCTTAGCGTTGACGTTGCTCTGCTCATTCATGATATGGCCTCAGGACTCAGGAGGGAGCAGGTGCAGCATCACAGAAAGGTCGAGGTTGGTCTTTGTGAATGTTGGCCAGCTCCACCGGGGGCCCAAGAGACGTCCACAGCAACAGACCTGCTTTATGTCCTTTTTTCTCCCTTCTCCGTTGGCTCACACCGCAATTAAAACCAAGTGTCCATCAGAGGCTATCTCTGCTCTGTGTGGCCCATATGTTTGGGTGCTGATAGAGCGCGGATTACTCTGTTTGGGACGCAGATAACAGGCTGTTTATAACCTTGGCAGAGTCTGGGGCCTAATCTGGCAGAAGCATATTTCCCCCTTGCTCCCTGATAAAGGCCTGTTAGCAGGTTTATCACACGGGCAGATAGAAGTCGAGGCAGAGCGAGCCGAGCGCCGCGCCGAGCCCAGTCCAATCTGGCACCACACACACGCGGTTCTGCTGCTTTATTTTTAGATCGATTCACCCCCCCTCCCTCCTTTTCTCAATGTTGCAGTACAAGGCCCAACAAACAAATTAAAAGGGCAACGTCACTATTCATTATTATAGCATTTGGAGTTGAAGACACTCTGTACGTGTCATCATGTCAGCTGGATGTTAATAATATTAAAACTCAACACAATTAGTCTGGATTAAAAACTAGAACGTAATGCTTCTATAAGCCATTTATAATGTGTGGTTTTATAGACATTTGGGTTTATTTTAAGCAAATAAATGGAATAAACGGAAGTCTCTGCAGCTTTTCTTCCTGCTTTCACCGCTCCCACGTGTGAGTTGGCTCTGCTATTTTCTGTATCCCCATCATGATGGCTCTCTGTGTAGGCACAATTAGAGCCGCACTCCTTTCACAGCCAGAGAAAATTGCCGTCCGCCGTAAATTGCTTCTTCGGCAGCTTAAAGAAGATCTCTTGTTACCCCCTCATTCAGTCTTTCTCGCCGCTCGCCTCTCCCCTTCTTTCAGGAAAATTGCTTTCTCGCAATCAACAGATTGCTTGCTGCACTTAAGGGTAAATACAGGTGGACTGGAGTATTAGCATAACATTATTCAGACAAGCGTCAACCTCTAGGTTGTTGCTGCTGCATTTAAGCTGTATGTGAGGTGAAATGGAGTGCTGCATGACTCGTAGTGCTGAGATTTTCTTGGGAATTGGAATTGGTTCAGAGAGGGTGGTTGGGAGGTTATCTGAGTTAATGTTTCCAGGATCTTGTTTTAGCGCGACCAGGGAGACTTGTAACTGTGGCACAGTACATAGTTCATAGTGACCTCAGCGTCCAGTCACAGAGTAGAGATTGTTGGTCAATGCCAGAGTTCTCCAGTCTTCAAGAGGCACAACCTAGCAATTTTAAAATGCTTCCCTATTCCAGTGTACCCTGGTTTATAGTTTTATAGACCACAAATAGTGCGAGTTCATGTGATGCATTTAAATAACAGGAAAACAAATTAGATTTTAATGTATTTGACCTAGTAATCAGTGATTAGAAAAGTGTCAGAGTCTGATCTTTGTACAATTGATTGATCAACCGCTACTGCAGATCGTGCAGGATGTGGGCCATTCATCCATGCACGGATGATAGGCACCAGTTCTAGGCACTGGTGCCTATCTCCAGCGGTCACTGGGCAAGGAGGCTGGGTACATCCTGACAGGTTGCAAATCCATCACAAAACACACAAGCACACACACTCACACCTAAGGGTAATTTAGAAAGACCAGACCACAATGGGAGGAAGCTGGAGGAGTCTGTTTAATTCACTTTAATCCAGCTGTAGTTTGTTGCCGGTTCGTTTGGTGAGGTATGAATGCATTGAAGTCTGATGCTGACCAAAAAGCAAACTCTGGTCAACCTAACAACCTAGGTCTCGGTTCGGTAGAAGTGAACTCTGGTGGAGTTTGAATGCATATGTGAATGTCAAGCAGAACAGAGACTGCTCAAAAAGCAGAAAGTGAAATATAGATCAGGGAATTCTGGGTAAATACAACCAAAACAAATGCTAAAGTCTAGCACTAGTGAGAGAAAGGACTCATGGTTTTTTACTAAAGTCAAATGAGAAATCCTACAACCAATTACATCTGATGCTACTCCATATTTGCTTACATTTCATGAAGAAGAAAGTTGCACTCAGTTTCTTCTTCAGAGGTTTTTATGTTGTTTCCTTCAGTGATTCTCAAACTATCGCAGATTCCCAAACAGATCTGTATTTCCTGGAGTTGGTTCGGCTGGTCTGTATTCATGCCAGAATTGAACCACAGCAGAGTTCATTTGGAAGCAGATTGAGAATACATCAGACAGTGAGCCTCGGCCCAGCTATTTGGTTTGCTACAGGGTTTGTTTGAGTGTATTCACACCTGAGGACCAATGGAGGAAACAAACTCTGGTTTGTTTAAAGAGGACCAAATGTCACAGGAGTGAATCCACCCTAACATTCCCAACTAAAGCTAGAATTGCCCCTCCTCTGTAGGGTCGACCTGGTTATCTCCATCTCTACAGAGACACCGACTCTATCCTCCTCCATTACTCCACTTGATTGGCAGGACGGGTTCCCTCTTGACCTACATTTACATCTGCTCCCTGACCCGAAAAGAACCCACATAATCAGCGGCTCACTCATCAGCGCTGAACTTGTGTGGTGTTTATCTTGGCTGGGGGGGGGGGAGGTGGTGGTGGTGTTGAGCTGCGCTCTGGTAGTAGCATCCCTTGGGCTTTGTGTCTGGAGCTGCAGGGAAGCACAAAGTCTCTGCCTGCAATGCCACTCAGGCCATTCTAGGTCATCTGATTACTCTCCACGGTAATTACTAATCTTGTGCTAATGTGCAGCATCACTGAGGCGGAGTGGGGAATGAAGCTTATTCATCATGGCCTTGTCATCAGTTCTTCTTAAATACGGAGATAAAGCCAGATCCCTCTTGATATTCAACCACACAATGTTTAGTTGTAATGCCACCAGGAGCAGTCAACTCTGTTCTCAAACACAGAGAGATCCCAAGGGATCCCACTGTAGATCCACGAGTTTGTTCTTAGTGAAGTGTCTGAAAGTGTAGGTGCTCATGTAGGTGCAGCAGCTATCAAAGCAAAGCAATACCCATTACACACCTAACATTTGATGATACATGAACATACTGCGTAAGCAAGTATGTAAGAGAACAAATCCCCTGCAACTCATCATCCAATTGAGTTTTAACCAGTGTCATCTTATTTAGAGCTGCAATGATCTGATATTAATATTTGTATCGGTCCCAGTATTGAAAAAAATTCTGGATCGGGTATCTGTGACAATGCACCTGATCTATAAGGACAGATCTTTTCAGTCTAATTATATGTTTTGTGCCCATACATGCTTTATTATTTATTTTTACATTATATTTATATTTCCTAATTGCACTTTCTGAACCATTTGAAAGAAGGTTTGTTGCAGTTTAGTGTTTACATGTTTGACCATGGTAGTCTACTTGTAGTTTTTATCAGTTTCTGTTTCTTTATTGTTTTTGTTGTTTTGCACTGATTGCTCTACTCCTAATTGCACTGATTGAATAGATTAATGTTTGGTTGTTTTATCATGTTTGACCAAGATTCTGCCATTTATTATGTATTTATTTATTTATAGCCAAGTATTTGAGTGTACTGTACTGGATCAGAATTATCAAATACATTTGTAATTCAGTACATTTATGTCTGTGATTTGGTTTTTTGTTTAAAAAAAGAAAAGTTTGAAGTCAATTCAGCTATTTTTTTGTATCGGTATTGATATCGATATCAGAAGTGAGAAAACTGGAGCGGTGCATCCCTAATCTTATTGAACATACAGACATCCCAGATACACAGGATCAAAGAGGAGATTGAATTTCACTCCACAGAAACCTAAACCTGCAGAAACATCTCTAAAACTTGTTTCCTGGTTTCATTTCCTGTCTCTTTGCTGCGGGATTTCTTTTATCAGCAGGTGTGATATTGTATGAATAATCTCATTTTCCCACAGCATTTTTTTTTTTTTTACTTTTTTCCCCCTGCTTTCATAATGACAATTCTACCACATGTCTGAGGTTGATGAACACCCTCACTCCTTTAAACATCACAGACAAAAAAAACATCCGTTTTGGAGCCGAGGGAAATGAGACATCCACCTGGAAATTGCCTGGAATTTTGTTCATTTCGCTTACGCTTTAGTCCGTCTCATTTCGGATATTATTGCTCCCATCTGTGCTGAACAATCAGAAAGGGAACCCTTTTGAGTGGCTGCATTAGATGGCCTTTCATTTTCCCGGGGCCTGCGGTCGTAATGACATAATGTCGAGCACAAGCCTCTGCAGGCTCCCGGCTTTATCGCTGAAGGATTCATGCTCAAGCAGGCTCCGCTGCTCCCGATGTGTAAAATACCAAATCCTATTATTTCTGCGGCTAAATAACGCCAGTCCCAAAGGCGTCTGGGATGGGAGAGGGGTGAGCGGGGGGGGATGTTTTAATGAGAGCGCCGATTCCTGACACTCGGCTGCATCTTCTCCTGTGCATTTCCTTAAACTGCCAAGTGAGAGCCCCATTAATAATTCAGCTCATTAAAGTGTGTAATTAATCTAGAGCTGTGTAACAGGAAGAGACTGGGGCACTTGGTGAAGGAGGGATGTGGGGGGTAAAAAGAGAAACATTGGGCTAAGAGACAGCACACCCGCTGTGATGGAAGCAGTTTCACAGCACACTACCAGTCTTCTTGCATCATTTATCTGCAGTGAAAAAGCCACATATAGGCCCCACCAATGCTGCTCCATCATAACCCCCAACCCCCGTGAGATCTTCTGCCAGTTCAGCGAGGGTGCAACGCAGGGTCTCACTACAGCCAGAGAAGTAGTGGAGAGATACGATCCTGAGAGGAATAGTGTTAGTTAGTGATGAAATCTGAAAGTTTGTCCCCATGAAAGAAAAAACATGGAGGGCAGGCAGACATTCATTCATGTTTCACTTCTCGTATTGGGAGTTTGACATGTTTTTTTCATATCCTCACAATCACTGGAAACTTCTAAACTTGGGAGTGTGTAGTAGGCAGTTAGTACCAAAAGAAGCACAGATTAAGGGACGATTCATAACGTTGAAAGAGAGAATAGTTCAGTTCAAGTCAGTTCAGCTCATTTTGGCTACGTTCACATAGCAAGTCTAGATGCTTAATTCCCATTTTTTTCCACAGCAGTGGCTTTTTATAGAGCATCAACAGCAACTTCTGTACAGACGTCTGTTTGAATGTGAAGTCAGAAGCAGGAGTGGTGGGATTCTGATGTGATGCGCTTTACTGACACAGACTTCTTTATAATTTTCATACTTAGAAGTTTCAGCCATTGTTCATATCAGATATGTATCTGATTTAGTTCCACATAAAAATCTGATTTTCTTTGGTTGAAAAGATCCTTCAGACTGCTGTGAAAAAGTCAGATATAGATTATGTTTAGTCAAAACAAAGAGGATTTTGGTTGCATTTTCCTGCTGTGTCAATGTATCTTTATTCAGCTCAGGTCTTGCAGCGCTCTAAAAATAAGTACGTTTACATACAGAAAAATGTTGTCAATTCAATTATTTTGGAAGATTCAAAGTCAGTTACATGCAGAGCTGGGTAGTAACTAATTACATTTACTCTGTTATATTTACTTGAGTAACGTTTTGGGGAAAAATTGATTCTAGGAATAACTTTACTACACTGTATTTTTTTCTTTTACATGAGTATTGTTACTGTGAAGCATCTCTACTCTTACTTGAGTAAAATTTCTAGATATTCTAGCCACTGGGAGTAACTTTAGTAAATGAAGAACAAATATATTGTAACCAAGAATGTACCTGATACAGACATAGCTACAGTTTATGTTGAAGTGAGACCTCTTGTTTGAACACCAGCTTTGTTGATCTGATCGTAGTTTCTATCTGCTGAGATGTGAAGGTAAGAAACATACAGAGGACTATACATTGTCACAGGAAGTGCTTTACCCTGATCTAACATACATATACATTACTTACAGTGTATGTTTATTAAACTTTATATTAAAGAGAATGTATTTGGAAAAGTGTTTCTTCTGCCTTCATTTGCATTCTATTTATACAAAATGAACAAAATAACGTGTAGTTTACTTTTTTAAATTATTTGGTGCATTTTAAGTGTATTGATTTATTTATTTGGGGAATCTGTTTCTGCTTTTATTTTTTATTATGTCAGTTTTTGGTCCTCCATCGTTTCCATCTTTCAGTGCCTGAGCTAAACACAGTTAGCGGGTCTCCTGCTGGTTGGTATGAAGCTACAGCTTCCTGGTTGGCTCATGTCGGAGGTGAAACCCCGACCAGGCAGCCGAGGCGCTGCCAGTGGTTTTGCTCTCAGGTGTTCCAGGTAGTCTCCATAAGCAGCTCCACTCACCGTGAGCCCGCCTGCTGCTATTCAGGAGCCCTCAGCTGCTCCAGATGTGGCTTAATTTACTGCGACTTGGCTAATCATAGTGATTAAGGATTAATTACTGCTAATCACTTTTACATAAACTGGTTGGCAGCAGCAGAGCGGTGAGAGAGGAAAAAAAATGCCACACACACCAGTCATTCAGTCAGTTAGTCGCAATAGGACGAAAGCTAAAAGCTGTCAGGCTTTCCAGTTTCTCTGGGCCTGTTCCCCAGCAGTTCCTCTCCCTGGAGCTCACCAGTCAGAGGCGTTTAATCTCTAATAGCTGCCCACAACCAGGCTGAATGCTGAGTGGATCGTGTGGAGCTCGGTCCAGACTCTCCGGTTCTAGATCCAGTCGTGTTCAGCGGTTTTCCTCGCTAACCCAAGAGACATCAACAACATTCAGCGCAGCGGTGGCAGCTGGTTAGGCTGATCAGATACTGCTGGGTTGCTCGACTCCGCTGCTACATGAGATAAGAATACGAAGGAGCACAACCACCGTGACTTCCATTAACACAGACTGACAAGGGAATCACAGGGACCATCAGGGGGTCTGGGAGGAGGCTGACAACACAGCCCCCTGCCCCTTCTGCTAGAACCCAGGGTGGCAGCATGGTCACCTTCCCTCCTTGGCCTGGTTTCACACTGTGACATGCTCGTCTGCTCTCCTGAAGGAATGGCTTTAATAAGATAGAGCAGAACAAGGCGACTGTTAATGACATGGCAGGCCCAGTCAACACAGCGCCTGAGGCTGTGGACGGCCTCAGTCTGGTGCACGCTGCTGGACGCTCATGTGGGACACACAGGACACTTGGTTGGGTGTTCTTCAACTGCTACCCATCCCTAATGTGTGCCCAAACGGTGAACGTTGGATTGTCCCAAATGGAAATAATGCTGTGTTATGATTTTTCAAAGTCTCAATGATGACGTGAGTCTGGTACTTGGAATAAAAAGATATGAAAATTTTCTGAGTGCCTGCCCTGTCAGAAGCCCAGGGAAAAGTCTGCTAAAGTCTGGTCTGACTACTGTGCATAGTATTTTAAAGGGCCCAGTTCTGATGACATCCATTGTTAGGTACGTGTGTGAGATGAGACGGTCCCCTCTGCTGGTGACAAAGCAGAGTGGTCACACACAGGATGAGGGAGTAACAGAGCTCCTTAATGTGAAGGCTGTCAGCCCGCCTCTCCTTGGTTTTCACCTTCTGAAGAGCACAAAGCCTTATCGCTTTAATTGACTCCTTAACTTTTTGCTAATTTCCCCTTTAGTGCAGTAGCTGCCATCTACCATTTGATATGTCATTTTCCATTAGCTTTTGGATGACTGACAGTAAGTGGCTGTATAGATCAGGATGTTACATAAAAAAGCAGATTTATTTTTAACAATGTTGAAGAAGCTCAGTTTGCACTTAAAACCCCTTCTGTTGATCTCTGCTATTTTTCATTAGTATTAGAACACAGCACATGGCTGCCTTTGTTTTAGAAGTTGTGCATATCTAATTATAAAGGAGTGAATGTATGATATAATGTTCCGGCTGCTGACAGGAGCTGAAAAAGTTGAATCTTTACAAAGATAAACAGAGGGGACTTAAGGAAAGCAGGATTTAATAGTTTGATGCCTGTCATCTTCCTCCTGGTGTATGTTGGTTCTCTTTCCATCCCGCTACACTTGCGACTGTATAATGAATTATGCCGATGTTGAATTAGCATGTAGCTGTCGCTTCAACTCGGGTGCTCGCCTCGTGACAGGACCACCGTAGCACAGACCCGCGTGGAGAGAGAGGGCTTCCTCTGTGATTTATTAACCGCTGAAGCCACAATGAAGTGTGCCCACTAAAGCACCGGTGCAAACAAATAGGGCCGCGGCTGTCACTACGCTGTCACTGTAAATTCAAGCCGACAGGCCGACCACTGCCCGACCAGAAAGGGTTAATTATGCAAAAGCACTTGGCTCTCGCCAAACAAGCGTGTGGTTTTAATGATGAACCACTTAAGGCAAAAACTACTCCAATTTTAATTCTGAAATACGATGGACCATACTTTGATTTTTATTATTAATAAGTTGAATTTAAGGACTTATTTGTGGTCAGTTTCTGAGCTCTGACTTGCCAATACCCCTTTTAGCCAATTCCAGTTTCTCTTTAAGAATTATACACACCAACATTGAAATATTATATATATATATATATATATATATATATATATATATATATATATATATATATATATATATATATATATATATATATATATATATATATATATATATATATATGTATAAGTATATACATATACTGTATATATATACTGTATATATCATTATACAGTTGCAAGTGTATATATATATATATATATATATATATATATATATATATATATATATATATATATATATATATATATATATATATATATATATATATATATATACATATATATAAGAAAACTCAATCACTGGAATTCAGATAAAAACAAAATTAATTAAATATTTCAGTTTTATAATATCTATCAGTTCATTATTTTGTTCAAAATAAATAACTATGTCTACATTAATATTGTACAGAAAGAAATCCAATTTATGTTGAGTTGTTCAGTCATTTAGTGATGCTAGCAAAGGTGATGTCACACTGTACGTGAGAGAGGGCAGCTGTTGTTACACAGTTCTGCAGTTAAATGGAGATATTATGTAAAATGGACTTTTTTGAGTTATACATTATGTATTCCCTCATCAAAAACATACCGAATCCTTGGATCTCCTGCAGCCAGTCTTAAAGAGACAAACACCAATTTCAAGGTGTGAAATTATGATGTCAAATTTCTTCCAAGTTATTCTTGATATGTAAACATTTTTACAACAACTAAAGGTAACATACCAAGTTACTTGATTATTCTATATAATGGCACTGTATGCTTGTAAAATACAAAATACTGTCCCTTTAAATGGCATTTCTGTTTAATTACATAGCAAAGACAATATTAGAGAGTTTACATTTTAACTCTGAAGCTTCTTATATCTCTTTGTGGATTCCAGGAAGAGGCAAGAGATCCTTAAGTTTATGAGGTTTAAAACAAGATTGCCAACATTTCCTAATTTTTCATGTTCAAAAGGACAAAGCAGAGTGACTTTGCTGTAATATCTTAAGCTTTCTGTTATCTGCTGACATCTAACAAGCTGCAGGCTGAATGAAGGTCAACATGCCTCTGTGGAAAATGTATTCTTATAATTTCCTTCATTTCCAAACACCTCCCTGATGCCATGCTTCATTTTCTTTAAGAATGCACAACATATTGCCATTAACATCGGGATCGGCCGATGTTATGTAACACATTGCATGGGTTTAGTGTTTATTTCCATCTTGCTGCTGTTGGTGTTTCAGGAGGGGAGGGGTCAGCCATGTGGTATTTGTTTGGTCATGTGACGGTGATAGTGATGCAGTTCAGAACTGTTGGCTGTTTAACAGAGAGCAGAGAAGGAATGTCGGCAGTGAAGTTGTTTGCTTTATGTTGTCAAAAGTTTAGAATATCAGAAAATATTGGCAAATATTGGTAATCGGCCAAAACAGCAATGTTATTGTCAGATATCAGTTTTCACATTGGTGGATTCTTAATTTTATAGTTCTGAATTTCACTGATACAAAAGGCAACGTAAAGGCTGCTATTAAAGGTAAAAGCCTAAAATATTCCACTAATGACAACACTTCACAGGCTCAGTTATTCTGCATGAGAGGAAGATGAAAGCCATGCTGCTGAAATGTTTTTTCCCATATAAAAGGCCGACTGCAGAAAATCTACACTAATGCTATTAGAAGCTAATGGTGTCTAATCAGGTTTAAAAATGGTAACGTGCCAGATGCTATTTAAATTATTTTTTTTAACGTTGATTTGTTGGAAATAAACAACTTTTGGCAAGCATTTTATTGCCAAATAATGCTAATGTCTTTTTGACGATGGTGTTAATATCCTGATTAGGCACCTTTAATCTGTAGCATGCCTGAGCAGAAGCCCCCCCACACGCAACGCTCTCTCGCTGACTTTGGGGAGTGGAGGTGGTGTAGTCCACAAGTTCTGGAAATGTCCAGTCAAGGATTTGCTGATCAGTCTAAATTTGATGTCTCCTAACTGCCTTCAAGTGTCCGATTGTCCCTGTTCTGCTACTCATAAAGTATTTAATTTAATTTAATTAATATTACATTCCAGTATGCGGGTGCAGAACTGATGGGTCTGCTCCTTTCTGAGTCCGAGGTCTTAATGTATTATAGTCCATCTCTCAAACTGTGACAGAGTAGCCCTAACGTCATTAATTAAACATCAGGTTTTCTCCCAATCAGCCCATCATTGTGACAGGCTTCCATGCCAACGCTCCTTGTCAACATGCCTTGCAAATCTAGAAGGGGATTACATATGGTAATGGTTTTTGACAAGCTGCCATTTGCCTCTGTTAATCTGATAGGGGAAGCTATCTGGACTGTGGAGCATGGTGGTCCGTAACTGTGCCAGTCTGATATTGTTATGCCATAAAAAAATAAAGAAAACATTTCTGAATATGCGAGCTGTGTCCTGGAAGGAATCTTAATCCTCCTGTCAAGCTTTGATACAAACCCCAAATATTGTCACTGACTAAGAAATGTATTTTTAGACCTGGATCTTTCTTCCATTTGCTGTCAATTTGAATGTTTTTTCATATTTATCAACTGCTGATGTGTATGGCAGCATGATGTGACAATCTGTAATGGATTTGTGTCCTTCCTGAAGAACACCCAATTCTCTAACCCCTCTTTTCTTTTGCCATGGAATTTTCTCCAAGAGTTGATTTTTTTTTTTTTTTTTTGTCAAAAGAAAAAAAATCAAGGGGCCCAGATTCCTGCTTAGTGAAGGAGCTTTGAATGGGAGTCGTTTCTAGCTGGTCCACAAAAATGCCACAATCTATTACATTTACACTTTGAGGTGAATGAAACTGGTAACAAAATCTATCATACAAAGAAAACAGCAAATCAACATGTCAAAAAAAAATTACAGATTTTAAGTTGCTATAAAAACTCTGCTCTATAATATGATTAAACTGATATGGAGTCAGTCATTCCTTCATATCACAGCACAATGTTGATTCAGTACTAAAGTTGAGTTCATGATGAACAGATTCAAGATTCTAGATTGTCTCTAAATAACAATTACCAAGCTGTCAATTTTGATAATTAAATTGACTAGCTAGCAGGACAAACTAAACCTGCTAACAACAGAAAAGATGCTCCATCTTCTCTTATCAAGCCCATGTCACCAACAAATGCATCAGGTTGATCATTTGTTTGTTTTTTTCCTCTGTTTTCTTTTTCTCACATTTTTAGTGGGCCACTAAACCTGTTTTGGATGCCATCTGTCTGCTCTATTTTTCTCGCTAATGGAAATTATTGGTGTCAATTATTCCCATCATACTGTTGGAACATTCATGTACCTAAAATTAAGGGCTAAAAATGTCTTAAATTCCTAAAAGTAAGTTGACCTTTAACATGTTAATCACAGATCCTAAATTTTGCCTTGACATAACTATTTAATCTGAGATTTTCCATGCATCGTTTGTTTTTCGCATGACTTTTCTGTCAGGCAGAAGATTGAGTCGCACACAAACATCTTTGTCGCGTTCTGTAACTCAAACGATAACTCACTTCTAACATACCCTTGTTAGCTAGCTATCTAGCTAGAGTTTTTCATGCAATTTTACCGCCAGTTGGCTGGATGAAGTTTGTACATTTCTTTGAGATATAGATCTTAAATTTTATTCATGATCTTAAAAATGTCTTAAGTTTGAGTTGGTAAAACCTGCAAAAACGGTCCTGCTTCAACTGATGTGTATTTGCTCGGATTAATATTTTAATACCCACACCCATCTTCATATGAAGCCACAAGCCAATCTTCTGGAATGACTAATATATAGGGAGCAAAGAATCTTACATGTGTGCTCACTGAAAACAAGCAATGAAGGTGGTGGGATTTAAGCAGCCTTCTCTCCACCCAAATAGGGATGTAAATCATCCACAAGCGTGATATTCCAAGCTTACCCTAGCAGAGCAAAAGCCCCCCTCCCACATCCTTACCCACCCATCCTTCAGCTGTGTGGAAATGAAATAAATATTCCCAGATAAACGATGGTGGTTGAGATGGTTAAATATCCACCTCTCCAAAAGCCAATTGCCCCGAGCTTTTATTAAAGATCGATTTGATTTGGGGAAAAGGCCAGATGTTGCGAGGTTAAGCAAATGTCACGTTCTCCCATTCCGGTTTATATTTTCCTGCCTTCTCCGTTGCTGACATTTCGTCTGTACCCAGAGCACTGAAAGCACCCGGCCTCCTCCTTTGCCGCGTCCCACCACAATTGTGCGTTTTTTTGCCACGTTATTGGTCAATTCGTCAATGACCACAACCGCCGCCGAACTCCTGCGGTTTGTGTTTTGTATAAACGTATGAAATAAAGCAAAGCGGTGCGTCCCTGTGAGGATTACCTGTCAACAACAGGAGGATGGAGTAGATCGGCTGACTACAAGCCATTCAGGAAGTGGCATTCGTTGACTGAGAAGGAGGTGGAGAGGTGGGGGGTTCGGGCTCAAACCGCCACACTGAGATAATTGTTTATCCCTGGGAGAAGCTTTGCTGTTTTGTCTGCGGGTGGCTAAGTAAGTTGAGCAGCAGTCTTCGCCGGCCCAGACCCAAGGCTCGGAAACATTAGGATGAATCAATTAGGCCGCCATTAGCCAATAAAGTGGCCCTCACTGAGTCGTGTAATTACGACCCACAGCAAAGCCAAGTTTACGCAGGCACATTATCCCCTTTTTTCTCCTTCTTCTATTCATTTGTTTGAGGGCAATCCTTGCATTGTTGTAATTATGTGCTTTGGTTTCCACACAGAATAAATAAATCATTTGCTCCCATCAGTTCTGAGCACTGTTCAGCCTGTGGTTTGGAAGAAAAAAAAAAACAAAGCCACTTTTTTTCTATGTTCAATTAGAAATGAACTCATAAATCTAAAGTCAGCCCTCTCTGAGAGAGAGCTGGTGGGAAGAGCTGATGTTCTAGGCAGGCAACTACTTAGCTTGTTCCCAGCTCTGAGGACGCTGTGTAAGTGTGACAATGTGCTGTCAATGAGGGATGACAGTACACAGCCAACATGGCGTAATGCATTGTTCCTTCCTGGGTCCCTCCTGACAGATGCTCTCCAAGACAGCTGGATCAGCAGCGAGAGCGGCGCCGGGATCTGGGCCTGCCTGCGTCTGATGTGAGGCTGATTAGCAAGGCTAAGATACACATGTCAACAAGCCAAGTCTGGGGATGGCATCAGAGTTTGCGCTCATTGTCAATTTAAGAGCTCGTCATGTGCTTAATTCGAGCATAATGCACCAGATGGAGTAAGCGGCGCTGCTGAATCCAGTCGTTTGTTTCCCGTTTTTTCCATGACCTTTTCTTATTTAGCCAGGGAGGGGGAAAAAACAGTGCTGGATAGTTTCTCTCTGTCTCCCTTCCAAGACGTCTCCTAAGAAATGACCTTCTCTGCAACAGGCGCTCCTGGAAGACTGATGTGGAGGAGCTTCAAGCCAAGTCAAATAAACACTCGGCGAATGTTAAGCAGGAAACTTGGCAGGCATGAAGAGAATTGCTTTTGTGGACACTGAGGATTTTTGCATTCGCTTTTCATTCCACAGCCTAAATAGTTTATGAGTGTGTTGGAAAGAAAAGTCAAGCCTTGAATTTTCAACTATATTAGTCTTTAAATGTTCTTCCTGCGTTTCATACCCTGAGGTTAGTCTTTATTTAAAGATAATCTTTGTATTAGCAACCCTACTGCCTTGATCATACCATGGCAAGTATTTTACATGATTTTCTAAGTAAAGATTCATCCACTCGTTGTCCACAGACAGAATCAGGTTAATTTTCCATTGATGAGATCTAATATTAACAAAAAAAAAGATTATTTTTATTTTTAAATCAGATGAAACGGTTAAGTAGGTTTGCTTAGATCAAGGTTCCTACACTTATTTTATTATAACATTCCATACTTTTCTAGATTAATATATTTGTACACTTTTTTTAGCATTCTGGGCATTTGATTACAAAGCCTGAAACTGCTTGAAGAAAAGTCCGGTCTTATGATCTGTGGATTCTGGAAACAACAAGGCCGCATAATGCTGAAACTTTTCTGACTGCTTCAGTAAATAATGGAGTATTTTTGACTGAGTGCAAATTGTCCAAAACCAAGTTTGGGAACTTTGAACAGTTAAAAATCTTGAATGTAGTCATTTTTATATCCCTGTGATCTTAATGTGACAACACTCAGGAGGAGTGCGGCAAATGATGCTCACACAGCACCAGCGTGAAGGATGTCCTGTCAGACCTTCAGTTCACAGAACCACACACAAAACATTTTTCTAAATGTTGCACCATGCAAAGAGTTAAAAGCTCATGGGCTCCAAATGACCTGTCTCTTAAGAGTGTGGGAGGATTAAATAAGGATACCTCGATTTACCTGCCCCAATTTTCTTGAATTTGGATGATTGGCAATTGACTGATTCTTACATGAGAAACTGATCTTATGTACCTCTGCAAAGGTCTGAAAATCAGCTATTGTCCCATGTTGCTTTGGCGTTAGAGAGAGCTGACTGACAGACCACACACCAGGTCACGTCTGCACAGGTTAACCACCTCATCAGTCTTTTTAAAGATCAGAAATCGGCCAGAAAACTCTAATTGGTTCACCGCTGGTGTGGTTCAACCTAGTGTAAATTTAAAGCGGTTGTGTAGTGGTCCATTTTTGACATGTTCATTCAGTCGGTTAGTGATTAAAAACTAAAAATACTAAAAGTGAACATGTTAAAAGGAAGAAACGATTGATTTAATGAAAACACATCAAACAAATAGAAATCCATGTGCTCTGTTTTTCTCCAGACATTTTCAGAAAGCGTAGGAAGGAACCCTGCTGGAGACCAACATGGAGATAATCTTGGAGTTCCTTCAGGTTTTGTTGGATTCAAAATGCCTACCTTTGTTGAAAAACCTGTTTGCATTGTAATGTTTCAACAAATATATGAATATACCAGCAGTGGGGATTGCTAAACTGGATCTGGTGGCCAGTGTAGAAAAGCTGTTGGTCTTCACATCCACGCCGTTGTTTTCCTGCTGGACGGATTGGCTGACAGCAGCTTGTTTTCCTTCGTTCCCTGGTTTTAACAGCCACTTCACACGGGTGTTTATGAGGCGGTAACTTTAGGAGATGGTGGCCCCTGTGCTTGTGAGCAGTCAGGAGCGGGGGGGGGGGGGGGGGGGGGGGGGGGCTGACGGATGTTAACCGAAGCAGACAGGCAGGTTTAGAGTTTCTGACGGAGCGGGTCTGATCGAGTCACAACGGGGCTGAGAAGGTGCCTGAGTTTTTCCCCCTCTGAGCCTGGATAGATTACTGGTGAGGTGACGGAGTCTGGATAATGAGACAGTATGTTTTTACACTCTGATATCCCAACAGACCCCCGGCTCCCCACCTCTGTCCTTCATCCTCCTCCTCTTCCAGCTCTCCTCCTTCTCCCAATCTACCCCCTGCTGAGCCGCTGACCTCTTCTGCTTGCCCTGGCAGAAAAGGGGTGGGGTGAAAAGGGGTTATTTTCCGCCCCCCCACCCCAGTACAGTAGGCCTTGTTCTCATTCTGAAGATATCCCCCAAACCGTCTCAGGTAGCCAACCCGGTAATCACACCAAGCTCTCCCATTTTCTCTGAATTAATAAAGTGTTCCCCACGAAAAAGTCCTACTCTGGGTTGATGCTGGGATGCGTTAGGAACCGGCGGCCCCGTTGCCGAGCGGAACGCTTTAGAGGAGCCTCTTATTGAAATGGACGGCTTCAGGATGTCTGAGCCAGGCATCGATTTCACCTCAGAAAATGGAAGGTGGGATTTAAACGTCCGACATGGCAAGAGAGACCTCTAGTGGATAGCCATTTATTTACCCATCTGACTTCCCAAACTGAACACACACACACACACACTCCTTGCTTCACTACATCACATCAGATCATGCTGCTTAATATGAAATATGCTAGCGATCCCCTGTCACGTCGTGTTTTACTCTAAACGGGTCGGCTCATGTGCAGGAATCGTTACAATCCCTTTAGACAAACAGCTTCTACCAGAGCTGACATGATGACACAGAAGACAATTAAAAGGGAATGTTGATGGAGAATGGATCCCAAAATACTAAATCATCCTGGATTATTTTGTTATTGTCCCATTTATCTTCGGCTCATCTTTCTAATTCATCTCTTGGTAAAAAAACAACTTTTTCTAAAGCCTAATTCTCAGTATATTTGTAGCCAAAAGTGTTGTTTACACAAACTGAAATGATTGTTTTAATTTTGTCTTTATGTAGTTTAGTACATTCATAGACTACAGAAGTTTAGTTCAGGATTCCAAAGAAATCCCTATATGGAGAGTGAACACTGCCAAATGACAACAAATATTCATATTTCATATTATGTACATTTTTGTAAAGTCATTTATACATTTGTAGTGAAAATACTGACCCAGAGTCATAACAAACTCGGAAGAAGTTATTGTAATTTGGCACTCTTCACTCTCCATAGTTGACCAATCATTTCATTGTCTTAACGTTAGGAAGAGTGGAGAGTGTTCTCCATCCATTATTTACTAGACCCGTTGCAATAAGTCAGTTAATCACGTGATATGTTAAAACAATCTCAATAATTTCCATTTGTATGATTTATTGTTGTTTTCTTTTCTTTCTTTCTACCAACAACTGGATGATAAAAGTCTTCCGGCTGGTGCTTTTGTCTCAACTGGCCCTTTTTGTAATGACAATTTTGAATTTACACTTTTAATATAATTCATTTGTTTTGCTGTTTTCTTTATTTATTTTGCATATTTAAAATGTGTTCTAGTTCCAGTGTTTATGTTCATTGGAATTTAAAGTTTATTGATCTTTGAGAATGTGTCCTAGCATTCCTATGCTATTTCCTTTATATTATTCAAAAATGGTCTCAAAGCAACAATAACATTGTTGATCGCGATAACGTCTATGACAATTTATCATCCAGCAAAATTAGGTGTCATGTCAGGCCTATTACTTACCTAGTGATGAAGGACTCAGTTTATACTGGAGCTACTTCCTTCTCCCTCTGCTTGAGATTACCTTTCCCTGGATGGTAAACCCATGCTTGTGTGTCAGGCGTGCAGCAGTTCTACGTCACTGACAGCTTGTAACTGCATCACCCCAGCCGCAGGTGTGACCTTTTAAGATTGACCTCTGACCTCCTCTTGTCACCACAGTGCTCAGCATCCGCGGCGCCCAGGAGGAGGAGCCTCCGGACCCCCAGCTCATGCGCCTGGACAACATGCTGCTGGCGGAGGGCGTGTCAGGGCCGGAGAAAGGCGGGGGCTCGGCAGCGGCGGCAGCAGCGGCCGCCGCCTCGGGAGGGGTGGGGGCCGATAACTCAGCCGAGCACTCGGACTACAGGGCCAAGCTGACCCAGATCAGACAGATCTACCACACAGAGCTGGAGAAGTATGAACAGGTGAGGAACCAGCAGAACCAGCTGCACGTCTTGTTATACGTAGATGTTAAAGGGCAGTATTGTTTAAAAGCAACGTTTTTTTAGCTTTACATCATGTTGTAATGTTACTCCCTCATCAAAAACAACAAAAAACAATAAATTCAAATTCATGCATGTTTGGGAAATCCTTTAATCTCCCATGGCAATCTGTCAGCTGTGCAAAACTTATAGTTGGACCTAGCGCCGAAGCTGTAGTTTACAAATTTTTGAGCTTCACAGAACTCCCCTACTTAACCCCTTCAAACTAGCCATCAGCAATTAGCAAACACCTGGTGGAACAGCACGTTAGCTGAGCTCAGTATATAAGCTACATCTCAGTGCAACGTTGGTAAAAACGTTGTTAAAGGGTTAATAGAAGAGCCATGTTGTGCTGACTTCCTGAAAGAAAGTTGAGGAGGAATGGCCCAAACTGACCGCATTATTGATAAAAACAACAGAGGATTTGGTAAAATGTCAAGAAGTAAGTTATTATTGAAGAACAAAATATAAAAGTTTGTCAAAATACCATGTGGAGGATTCAGTAAACAGGTGAAGGAAGGTTCTATAGGAAGATGGGACCTAAATGCAATTTTTGGGGTCAAATGCAAAAAGATCTGCTTGGTGGAAAACTAAAAGTTGTGTTCCTCACAGCATTCACATCATGCTTTGGGGATTCTTTTCCGCAACATAGATGAGGAAGTTGGATATGGTAGGATGAATCTTACTGACAATCCTTCACACAGCATTAAAATACCACCCACATTAGATTTTTGTAATGTTTTTGATCTTTTTTAACCCAAAAATCCTCTGATCTGTGCCACTTCCTCAAGTGTAAAAAATGTAATACGATTGTTTTTCAGAGTGTCTGCAGTCAGAACTGTGATGTCTCATTTAATCAGAATGAAGCTGAATGAAACAACATGCCACACTTTTCAGATTTTGATTTTAAAACACATTTTTAAAATTTCCTTTCAGTTCAAACTTCTGAAAATAATCAGATTCTCTGAATCTGATTAAAAGGACTTTACAACAGATGCACACACCACTTTTCAGCTTCATATTTGTAAAACATTTTGAAAACCATCTATCATTTTCTACTAACTTCAGAAATCTACAATAATTTGACATCTCAATAAAAACCCATCTACATCTGTATATGTGAAAATATGAAAGAAGGTCAAACTGTTCATGGATCTTTCAGGCCATTTTCTAATCTATCTAGTCGGTTCAAACCATCATGAAGTCAGCAGGATATTTTTGGGTTCTAAGCCTGAAACATCAGAAAGAATCTAAATCAGTTCAGCGCTGATATGAATTGAATCGCTCTTTTCTATTCGTTTATTCTTTGTGGAATAAAGTGACAAGCCTCACACACTCACTGTGTTTTCTTTAATGTACAGTACATCAGCTGTCAGGGAGGAATTCACTTCTGATGCCTCCCATCCCAGATTAGTCCATCATATGCAGCGCGTTGTGTCGCTGTGTGCATTCCTCTCGTCGCCTTTACATCCGCCGCATCCGCAACAACAGCGTCGCTTTTGGCGCAGATAGACAGACACAGACAGAGCCTGACATGGCTAAATCCAGGGAGGGATGAGGATGAGAAGCAGAAAGAAAGAAGAGGAGACAGTGAGAGTGAAATATCGCAACACATTCACGCCCGGCGTCCCACTGGAGACCCAACCAAACGCTGACTCCCAGGGTTAGCCGCGCCGTTAAAGTGTGTGTCTGAGAGCGAGCAGCTGTCACCGGTTCCTCCCAATCACAATTTCTGTTAAATATGAAACATATAAGTGCTTATCTCCCATCCGGGGACTTTGGGAACCCTCCACCTCATATATACAGGCTGCACTTCTCTGCGCAACAGATGTGGCAGAGCCTTGTTGATAAATTGAGGTTCTCTCCATCTGCAGCTGTGTGTGAGAGGGCGGAGGCTGGCTGCTCTCTGACTGACCACTGCTGCCTTCTCCACAGGCCTGTAACGAGTTCACCACCCACGTCATGAACCTGCTGCGGGAGCAGTCGCGCACGCGGCCCATTTCACCCAAAGAGATCGAGCGCATGGTGAGCATCATCCACCGCAAGTTCAGCTCCATCCAGATGCAGCTCAAGCAGAGCACGTGCGAAGCCGTCATGATCCTGCGCTCCCGCTTCCTCGACGCCAGGTGTGTGTGTGTGTTTTCTATCTGTGTGCACATTTGTGTTGTTCTGTGCTCTACACAGGCCTTAAATTCATGTGTCTTAAATTGAGACCTTAAAATGTCTTATATTCAGTAGAAATTCAGGTTATGTGTAGTATTCAGTTCAAGCAACATCTTGAATATTGAACATCTTTCTGCTGCAAAATAAGGTTTTTATAAGGTTTTTCTTTGTGTTTTAGTGTCTCATTTGTGAGTTGTCTGAAGTTTTAAATCTTTTTCTTTTGGATAAAGCAAACACAAACTTGTGTGTAAGAAGCCAGAGCAAAACAGTTCAAACATGGGCTTTCCATTTCTACTCTAAGGCATAAACATTACAGAATTTTTAATATAATTTTTAATTTATCATTTTTAATATAAAAAAGATAAGAAACTAAAGGAGGAAAGAGGGAAAAAAAGAAAACATTCAAACTATTTGGGCTATTTAAACTATTTCTTTTTCTCAGGGTAATATTCCCATCTGACCGTTAGTCTGTTAGTCTGAATGGTAACTAAAGGGTCGTTTTCATGAACAGTCCCATCTCCACCTGAAGATATCACACAACTAACACAATTGATTTTCAACCAGTTTTCTGTGACTGCATATAAAATCCCAAGTGTATTTGCAAATTTGTTGCAAGGGAATGCAATATGCTTGCAAGGTAACACAAAAGAAAAAAATATATGTATAATCTAATATTCTGTGTAATTTAGATTTTCTGTTGGGTAACAGGTTGAGTCTCACACAGACATCTTCATTGCGTTCAATTGCTCGAGACTGTCGAAGCTACCGCTAACTAGCTGCTAACTGTTCTAGCCAACTAGCTTTTTGCGTTTGTCATGGATAAGTGTAAATTTATCACTGCTGGACGATATTCATCTTTGCCACTCACTCACTTCTGTTGCTAACCCATACAATGCTACACTCATTCTGTGCAACAAAGCGCAGCACCACAATGATATACAATATGGAACTTTCCTTTATACATTTCTGTTGTGAAACAGGCCTTACATTATATCCATAATGGTCTTAAAGAGTCTTAAATTTGAGTTGGTGAAACCTGCAGAAACCCTGTCGGCATAACAACAGCACAAATACGCCTATGAAGAACTTACATACGAAGCTATGTGTTGTGTTCCGTAGTTTTTCTTTGCTGCCTACCACACAAGGCGGCTGGTTTGCATGTTTGGATGCCGTTTGCCGTTTAGAACGCCCTGCAAACTCGGCCAATAAGTGCTCCCCGTGTGCTCAGCA
Organism: Xiphophorus maculatus; assembly: GCF_002775205.1. NCBI lineage: Eukaryota > Metazoa > Chordata > Actinopteri > Cyprinodontiformes > Poeciliidae > Xiphophorus > Xiphophorus maculatus. Next base: position 27,583,096 of record NC_036451.1, read on the forward strand.
ACACTAACAGTTTCCCAGTTTTAATGTAATCGCTTGTTCTCTTTGATGCGTGTTTTGGATTTGCATAAATTTCTCCAAGGATAAATCCCACTCAAAGCCAGGGTTGGAGGCATAACATTTAAATGAGGCTTGTGCGCCCGTATAAAGCTTCCCTATCTATTCTCTTGCAAATGAACGTGACGGTGCCGCCGCCGCAGCAGCAGCAAAGAGGGGAATAGGATGGGAAAAGAGCAAAAGCTTTTACTGGTTGAGAGGCACTAGCATGTTCTGCACCTCTGATTAATCTACTGGCTGCTGGAGCCCATGCTGTGCACATTTACATATTTTTCTTGCGAGCTGTTGGAGCGGGGGACACAGGTTTTAGCACAAATCTCCTCAGCCACCCGGCACATGCAAAGAGGTTTTGAAGAGTTCCCTTTCAGCTTATGTAAAGCCATGGTGGGATGTGGCGCCGGCAGACGTGACCTGATAGGTGCAGAAGATGGAGGGGTCAGCCAGCTCTAAAGCTCCGCTCCGCTCCGTCTGCTTAAAGGTGTGCTGGCAGATAAATATGTTAGTGTTCATGTCGGATCAGTCCAGCCTGCGTCTCTGCTGTCAAACAGCGTGACTTCCTGGAGTCCTGCTTCCAACATGCTTCCAACAAAGCTGGGTTTCATTTACTGAGGTATTATTATCAATTATACCTCAGCTTTCCATAAAAAATCTTATTTAAAGAAGAGCCTATGAAATGTAGCAGCAAAATCCTGAAATCTGATCTGACGATCTGATTCTGAAAGAGTTTTGATTTTAACCTGAAAACAGTAGCAGTTAAAACAGGCAAGTTGCAATCTGAATGTTTATGCTTAAATATATATTATTGAATCCAATTATTGTGCTTTATTTATTGGTATAAATATATTATTCAATAAATCTGGGGCAGAGAGACGCATGTGCTTTATTTTTAGAACAATGTTTGATATATTTCTTCTAAAAAGACTGTAGTAAATATTTAGAATTTTTTTAAAACTTTTTTTCTTAACACAATAAATTATAAAATGAACCACAAAATATCTTGATAAAATTTTAAGTCCATATTACCCATCCCTTCTTTTCTGTATGATAAACTAAAGCAGTCAGCCGATAAGTCTGCCCCAGTCTAATTTATTTTTGGAGATTGGTGATTGGCTGACACATGTGAAACCAATCTTATCTCTGCAAAGGTCTGAAAATCAGCCACCCTCCCCAGGTCAGATCTGCACATGCGTGGTAAACAATAGGCAACCCACTGTTTGTAACTTAGTAATTTAGTGTCTGTATTTAGTGACTTTTCAGACAAAAAAAATTGGAACTGGTAGGTCAGAGTTTTCAAAGAATGATAATCAGCCCAAAAAAACCTGCGATCGCTTCACCGCTAAAGTATGATGAGGCTCCTTTTGAAAATGACAACCTTTAAATATGTAGACAAATTTCTGTATTAAAAATGTTTATTATTGGTCTGATGTAGTACTGTAATTTTAAATATCATGTTTTCATTAGCTGGAAGCAGAAAATCATCATAATTACCAAAAGTGAAGGCTTGTATGCATCATTTTGAGTGGAATTAATCTATGTAATCTGTCTCACTTATTGAATTAAGTTCCTGATGTGAAGCCGTCAGTATGGCAACAGAATCAAGGTTAAAGTGTCAGACTGATTGAAATGGTTTGGTGGGACATCGAGATAGTTGTGCGGAAATGAGTGTTTCCAAACAACGCGACTAACAGTCAGACGTGTTAAAGGAGAGTTTTTCCTCTCCACTGTCACTACGTGGATGCTCAGTGTGAGGGAATGCTGCGGATCTGAACTTGGTGGGTCAGATCAGAGTTCACACTGGTGCTGTCCAACGCGCTGAGACCGACCTGTTGCTCTCCTTGCAGGCGGAAAAGACGAAACTTCAACAAGCAGGCGACGGAGATCCTGAACGAGTATTTCTACTCACACCTCAGCAACCCCTACCCCAGCGAGGAGGCCAAAGAGGAGCTGGCTAAGAAGTGTGCCATCACAGTGGCCCAGGTACGAGCAGATCAGTGTCACCCCTCACCCCCCCGCTGTGGGACAAGGACCGTTTTAACTGAAGATGCTGTCAGCGTCCGGACCACTGACCTAATACAAGGTTCACAGGCTGTTATGGATACAGATGGCTCTTCTGTTCTTCTAGCTGTTCTATTCATTAAAACAGATATGGTGTAAATATGCCTTATCATCATTTTTACAGTTTTTAAAAAACCTGTATAAGCTCATTCTGAGGTATGACATGCTTGCTGTAGTAGAAACGCAAACTACATATCAAAATGCCCTCATGAGTTTTAGATTGAAGTTTTATCCTTAGTCAGTCCCTGCAGAAAGTTGAGATTGCAAATATTAATACAAATCCACTCATCATTTTTTGTAAAATTTTCACTGGTCATTGCTACTTTCCTGCATCCTGACCAATCATCTTAATATTTTCTGAAATTCCTTCTTTTATGACCAATCACTGCAACTCACAGGAATTTTGACCAATCCCCTTCGTACCATTCTAATTTAACTTCCTGTGCCACGTCATCTCTTGAAAGCAGAACCTGCAAGATGAAAACATGTCTGATGCTAAACATTAAGGTAACATTAGTAATTTTTTATTAAAACCATTTCAATAGAATCTGTAACATTTGCTGTTTACTGTGTAAACAGTTCTTGTTAACTTGAATGATTAATTCTTCTTTAGCACTTTCTGTGCATTAAAGGCCATTCAAGCTGATAACTGAAACTGAAATATCCAGAAGGTCCTTGAAAATGTTGCTTCCACTTTAAATATTAAATATTATTTAAATATTACTATCTTGAAATTCTGTGTTTGTTTTTTTGGGAATGCGATGTGCAGCAATTTCAACATTTTATAAATGTAAATTGTAAAAATGTGCAGCGTTGACTGCAACTTTTTGAAAAAGATGCCGGAAAATCAGTAATTTTAAACCACAACAGTCAAAAAAACACACCACAACATCTTGGAACTAATTGCTCAGTGCACTATAACTCAGAGATTGGGAATCTGAACCACCCTCATCTAGAGAGAGGTGCTAACAATGGAGTTACAGCCAAAATCACACCTTGCTAAAATATCACATCCCTACACTTTATCATGTTTTGTCTCACCTAACTGTGATGTACAAATAAAAGAAAACAATATTTTCAAACTTAAATCAGTAAACTTTTATTTATACCAAGTCAACTTTCTTGCCAAACAGAAAATTTGACATAAACACACAATAAATATGAATATAACATGTTTAAAAGTGACTCATTGTGCAATACTTTAAAATAATAAAAACAACAAAATAAAACTTGTTTTAGTTTCCAAGTTTAGTATATATATATATATATATATATATATATATATATATATATATATATATATATATATATATATATATATATATATATATATATATATATATATATATATATATATATATACATATATATACAGGTATATACTTTTTTTTGGCCAGGCAGTGTATATACATATATATATATATACAGTACAGACCAAAAGTTTGGACACACCTTCTAATTCAATGGGTTTTCTTTATTTTCATGACTATTTATAAGGCAAGAAATCCCACTTATTAACCTGACAGGGCAGGTTGACCTATGAAGTGAAAACCATATCAGGTGACGACCTCTTGAAGCTCATCAAGAAAATGCAGAGTGTGTGCAAAGCAGTAATCACAGCAAAAGGTTGCTACTTTGAAGAAACTAGAATATAAGGGCTATTTTCAGTTGTTTTACACTTTTTTGTTTAGTGCATATTTCCACATGTGTTATTCATAGTTTTGATGCCTTCAGTGTGAATCTACAATGTCAATAGTCATGAAAATAAAGGAAACTCATTGAATTAAAAGGTGTGTCCAAACTTTTGGTCTGTACTGTATATACAGTATATATACAGGTATATATACACACTGACTTCACCACTGCTTCTCTGTTTCAGTTACAATCCCACAATCCTTTGCTTCATTAGCATCCTTGTCCATCCTTGTCACATGACCAAACGTCTCCCGTCCCCCTTCTGAAACAAACCGCAACAAGATGGAAACAAATATTGGTTGCTAATATTGCTCCAGTTTGATTATGTTTTAAAAAATGACTATCATCTAATATTTATTTGTGTTGATATATTTGGCATCCTTAAATAAAATATGTTGGCATGTTTGATTGGAACATGAATTAACATGAAAATGTTGAAGGGAGACGAATACCTTCACAAGGCATTGTGACTGAACTTCTTCTTGAATGAAGCAATAACTGATTCTTTCTTGCACTATGAGGATGTGATAGTAGTTACAAGATCACCTGCAGGAATCCTAGAAACATTACAGCTCCACAGTCCAACGTCTGGTTGAGAGAATCACATGGGATTTAGGATGAGTCTTTTATTAGGAGCTAAAGTAGCTGCTCCATTCTTCAGATCCAGTCATGACTGCACAATTCCAACTAAAATTCCACATAAATAGCCACTAGCTATGCAAGGCAGCATTAGCTTTTTCTAAAGCTGATTAATCTAAGACAGAAACCTGAGCTTAAATAGTGAATATTTAATACTTGTATGAATCCAGTCCCATGTTGACCTACTGTAACTGTTATAGGAACTCATCACATGACTAAAGACATCTGAAAAGTTTGTGGCATTACACAATTGTGAAGTATTTAAAAATCCTGTTCATGTTTTTTTGTGTTGTTGTTTGTTTCATCTCTGCACTTCAGCATCTCCACTTGTTTCAATCCTGTGAGAATTGATAATAAGGAAAACAATGACAACGCCAAGGTAAACAGCAGTTTGTGTTGTGAATCCATCATGTGGGAATGGATTGTTTTCTCAGTTGCTTTCATTAATTTCTACCAAATGATCTAAGGATGCAGCTGGGCTCGACGGTGGAAGCTGCTCGGTAGCTCGGTGATTTGTGGAGTTTCAGTTTCTTGGCTATAACAAAGGAGAATGTTTACCTACTCTGTCTATTAGAAACTTTGGAGGATTGATTTGGTTTTCATTTTAATGTTGTTTATCATTAGGGCTGGGATTACCCCCCTGGCTTCATCTGGGAGTCCATTAGCCGTAATGGGTGTTAGCGGAAGTTGACTGATTGGTGCTTGCGTGACTTCTGATGATAGCTGCAGTCATGGTGACATAATGAGACTGTTATTGGCAATCATTCCATTCTGGCACTAATGCAGATTCACAGCACCAGTCTCTGCAGCCCGCACTCCTGACAGTGGCTCTCTGCAGTGTTCCACATGCCATTAAAGGCCATTCAAGCTAAACACTATTCTTTAAAGAGGCTCTGTGTGGCTACATATCTGGAGAAGTAAACTTTCTTTTCTTTTTTTTTCTCGTTCCTGTCTGCTCAGGTTTCCAACTGGTTTGGGAATAAAAGAATCAGATACAAGAAAAACATTGGTAAGTTCCAAGAAGAAGCCAACATGTATGCTGCAAGAACTGCCGTGAATGCGGCTAATGCATCCTCACATGGAAGCCAAGCAAATTCACCCTCCACTCCAAACTCTGCAGGTGAGACAGGAAGTCCCTGGCTCTGCTGGGGTTAGACATATACTTCCTCTCTGTCCATCAGTGTAACACATTTAAGGCTTTTATTAGTGCTGATGCTGTAACACTCCTTTGTAAAGGACTAAATAGGCTGCTATTCTACATAAATTATGCCCATCACATAATTATGCACTGTTATTTCCATAAATAGACTCAATGTTTATACTCAGCAAGTATTATTAGTGCATACATTTGCTTAGTATGGCTCTGAGAAATGTGGAAAAGAGCTGTTAGAGTTTGATCAAGCTGAGCTCTCATGCAGTCTCCATTTCCTTACTGTCCTTTCTACTTCCTCTCAATTAATCCTGTGTGCCCTCATCACTGTGTTAAATGATTTCTAATGGCAGTCAAAAGATATCTCTGGTAGTACCAATTACCAAAAACTCTGATATGTGGACAAATGTGTCGGCACCCCTGGTAATAATGTTTAGCAACCCTTAAAAATGATTTTACCTTTTATTGCAGTAGCACAAACTCACCTTATACTGAAGTGCAGTCATTCGTTCTGTTAAGAAATATTTGTTTTTAAAAGGACATTGTTAGGTAATTATGTTACCTCCAGTTGTTATAAAAAGGCTTAAATATGACTTAAAAGAAATCTGACTTCATAATTTAACTCCTTAAAATTGGGCTTCTGTCTCTTTAAGAAGCTCCTGTTCTTTCTGAAGCTCCGCCTTCAGGAAGTCATCATAACATTGCTGTTAACCCTTAACCAATGTTTTACCAGTGTTTCACTGAGAAGTAGCTTCTACAATGAACTCAGTAGTTCCACCAGGTGTTTGCACGAATCCTTGCTGGCTAGTCTGAAGGAGCTGAGTGGAGAGTTTTGGGGGAGGGCTGCTCTTTGAGGTGGAATTTCAGAAACTGCAGCTTTGAGGAGGAGCTGCGTCTCCACCAGGCAATTTATACAGGTGAATGGTTGCCATGGAGACTAAACGATTTCTCAAACATGCATTAAAGAATCTTGGCAACACTCCAGGTATAATGTAATTAATAGCATGATGCAAAGCTCAAAACAGTTGATTTTACATAAAACTGTCCCTTTAATAAAATCACATTTACCACTATTCTTGGAACCTCGGCTGTTTAATACATTCATACAAAAATCAAAATGACAACTCTAGGTTTACTCCTAAAAGATTTTGGAGTGTAAAGGACGGGACCTTTGGATGTCTTTGCATAACTTCAGTAGATCTGGGGTGTCCAAAGTGTGGCCCCAAGGGCCATTTTCAAAGATGGCCCTTGAAATGAGTTTTTGTGACTCACAGCTGCATTTCAACAAAGTCAAAATCCATGAGTATTTCAAAGAGCTCATGATTCCATGCACTCATACAAAGCTCCCAGGACCTTGGAAAGAGACTAACCCACAGCATAACAGATTCTCCATCGTGCGTCACAGTGGGGACAAGCTACTTATACGTCCCTTTTCTCCAGCCAAACGAACTTGGAGTGTGTGTTGCTCAAAACCCAGATCATACTCTCATCGAAAACACACGGCTCCAGTTTATATCCCAGCAAACGCCACATGTTAGTATTTGTCATGGTAGAACAGAATTTTTTTTTTTCTTGCATCAACACTAAACATCTAGTCGGTGTGTGGACAATATCGTAATGGTTGCTATGGAGATTTGGTGAAAACAAGATGCAGTTTTCTAACAGTGAGGTATTTTTTTTTACTTTGCTTTCCATCTGGAATATACATTAGCCCCCATGTAAGAACCTAATGTAAGTGGCTAATGGCTGATTTAGTCATACTATGAATAAAAAGTCATAGTTTGCTAAATAGAAGTTGGAGAAGCTGATTCCCTCATCAAAAACTACAGCATCTATTTTAAGAATGGCTCTGTTACATTTACTTTAAAGGAACTGTATGAGTGTAATGACTGTATCAATAATGATACCAGTAATATTGGTCAAATCAATGAATTCTCAACATGGGATTTTTTTCCCCCACTGTTTAAATTTGCCTAAATTACCTAAACACTTTTCATTGCTGAATTATACTACTGCAATAAAAGATGAATTTGTTTTCAGGTTTTTAACACGTCTTTATTGGGGGACCATACAAATGTATATGACTGTACTCAATCATACAACAGATAAGAAAATAAAAATTTGGGCACCATGACCCAACCTGGGACTGAGAGGTGCTTCCATGTTTCCTATGGAGTATCACCAGATTGGGTTCTTATCAACATCATTTCACCTTCCTCTCTAATCATAGACACAAGTGAAAAATGATTGTCCACTTCTTCATATGTCCAGGAAGCCACTTTTAGTTCACACAAGACAAAACAAATGTGACTGACCATGGCAACACCAGGAACAATTTTCAATGGGAGCGTTTTGAGTTACAGATTCTGAAAGTGTAGAGACTTTCTAATCATGTTGAAATACATATATATAAAGAAGATGTGGCCATTTGAATGTTGGCGCTCATCAAACGAGATGAGTGAGAAAACAGATGTCAAAGTTTCAGAAGACTGTCCATAGACAGGCTCAGATTTACTCTGGAAATAAGCCAAATTCAAGCAACGTTTGCCATTTTAAAACTGCCGACATTGCTATTTAAAGCATGGTAGGGTTTTTTATGACTTCAACTACACAGTTTATATAAAAAAATACAAAAAATACAATTTCCTCAGAAGTTAGTAGTTTTTATGTTTATTCTCCATTTCTGCTCTGGCAACTTATTCCTGGTTTTGCTTTGGTGCATTAGCGTTGCTAAGTTGGAACATAGCAATGGTAATATTTTTCTGGATATGACAGAATGTGATTATTTTTAAAATGGTATTAAAAAAGAAATACTGGACTTCATTTTTGTAAAGCTTTTCTGAAGATGTTTTCTGTTGTACTTTATGACGAATGAAAAGTGGCTTTCTAGCTCGGCCTAGCATAAACAGGGAGCTTTTCTATATAAGTGACAGAAGCCTGCTTTCACTCATATTCTATGGGTCAAATGTTTTAAAAAAGTGTTTGTTTGTGGTGATAGAAGACTCTGTCAGTGAATCAGTGATAATCACAGCTGAAGAGAGCATTTTCCTGTTCTATTTCCTGTTTGCCTAACAAACAGCCTGCTCCGTCTGTGTGTAATGTTAAAGCCTGGACTCTGTCCCTGTGGATATTTCTCCTGGCTCAGCTGCTCTGATCTCAGCCAGCTGCTGCTGCTGCTGCTGCTCACTAACCTGTGCATGCTGCCTGAATGGCTCGTCTTGCTTCTCCTGCTGGCTCTCTGTGATTCCACTGCTCCCTCTCTTCTTCCAGGTTCTGCTGGCTCTTTTAACATGTCAAACTCCGGGGACTTGTTCATGAGCGTGCAGTCTCTCAATGGGGACTCGTACCAGGGGGCTCAGGTGGGAGCCAACGTGCAGTCGCAGGTAGGGCCCGGTGCTGGACAGGAGATAGGCTCCTCCACTGCTTTCATTAGAACATACATGACCTTACTGGTCTTCTGCCTGTAGTTATGACATATAATGCAGTTATCCCCCACTAAATCTATGAAATATATTCACTCCAAGCTGTGAATAAATGATTAGATTATTAGGGTTTGCTTTTGGGTTAAGGTGGAAGATGAATAAAACATGTTTGAAATGTTCTTTGAACTGAAGAATGTTCAAAGAACTATTGATAGTGACCTGTAGTTGTTGTGTTGGTCATTACATATTCTTTATTTGATTGATTGATTTTACTTTAATGTTACAGTGCATATTAATGAACGTTTAATGTTATACCGGGTATAGCAGAAAGCTACTTTCCATCCGTGGTCCCATAAAACATACAACACAAAATACAAACATTCGAACAATGTTATATATAAAATGAAGAAATAAAGTAAAAGCTAATAAAAACCTCATGTAGTCGGGAAAACCTATTGTCAAAATACTATGAAGCCATGTTTTTTCTGTCACAGAAATAATAACTAAATCACGTACCAAAGGGTCTAGATGTTCAGAATATTTTCACATTATTAACTTGGACCTTTTAGAAGTATTTTCTATTTCATCACAAACTTCAATGTATTTTATTGGAAGGTAAAAAGATTCTAAGTTTAATTATTGTTACAAATAAAAATCTGTAAAGTGTGAAGTGCATTTGTGTTGATCGTCCCCTGAGCTGAAACCTTACAGAACCACCTCTCTCTCAATCTGCTGGTGTGTAGCTGTAAATGCTCCGTCCTGCTGCTAGGTGGCGCTCCAGCCCAGTTTCTGGTCTTTTGCAGCCTTCGTATCCAGCTCCGTCCATCCTCTCATCAACTTTGACCTGCTGATGGAATCCCCAACAACATAATGCTTCCACTACCGTGTCTCACCATGTGGATGGTGTTTTCAGGATCATGTGTGGTGTTAATTTTCATCTGTTCTAGTTCACTTTCAATCTTGACCTCATTTTCCCAGAGAACCTTCTTCCACATGTTTCCTGTGTCCCTGGCCTATAGGACTGCACGATTTTATGAAAATATTGCAATGGCGATAATATTGGTAAATATTGCGATAACGATATCAGGTTCGATATGCTCCTACTTTCCTGTCTTTACTCTGTGTGACTTTTAGTATTTTTGGCAATGTCATTCGTGTCTGTTGTGAGCTTTTGCTGCTTAGAGACTCTGAACAACTGATGTAATATTCCATCAGCATGAAAAATACAACCTAAGAGCTCTTCACATATAGTAGAAAACAGTTACTTCCCTCTAAACAGTCCTCTGCAATATTACGCCTGCTGGTATTGCGATAATGGTATATTTGTGACATCGTGCTTATATGACCTGTGACAACTTAGTGGGGATGCACCAATTGCAGTTTTCTGGCTGATCACTAATCTTTAAAAAGCCTGGCCTTCCAATTCCAATTCTGATCGATATGTTTTTTGTGACTGAATTTCGCTAAACAGAAACAAAGTTGGAAACAGTGGCGTGACGGTTTTTAAGCTCATATGTGACCTGGTTGGGGGGTCTGTCAGTCAATCCTCTCTCATAGCAGAGCAACAGTGACAGTCGCTGCATTTCCATGACAAATGTGAGCAAAACTTTATTATTTTGCTAATGTTGAAAAAACACAATTTTGCAATTGCTGTGTTTCCATTAAATAAGAAACACAATCGAAATCACACGTGAATAAGTTTATTCATAAGAAATCATAAAAAAAAACATTCAGCTCCATCGTCCTACCACTTCCTGTTGTCTTCTTTGTCTTTCCTCCAGTAGAGACCTCTGGTTGTTGATCATGTGATGCGAAAAAAGTATTGTATTGCAGTTTTGTGAACTATGTGAACTACACTAACAATATGGTCGGAAAAAAACCCACCTCATTGTAGCTCAAAAACGTTTTACGGAACAAGGTGAGTTTTTTCGAAAAGCTAATTTATTTTTGTATTTCTAATTTGCGCAGTTTCATGGTAAATAGAAAGGCAGCTAGTGACGGATTCTCAGACTTTCTTATGGATGTGACTTTCTTCTTGCCAGTCTGTCATAAAAAAAACAGATTTTGGAAGTACCTCCATAGCCCCCTATGCCAACTCCTTTGTGTTGCCTGTCAGTTCCTTGCGGGTTTTATTTAGGTGTATCAGAGTAAAGGGGCTGCATTGAAATGCACTCAACACTTGCAGAAGTTTCATTTGTAAAACCAGGAATCCTTTTTCCTCCACATCACAATAATGCACTACTTTATGTTGGTCTATCCCATAAAGGACTATTCCCAATTCACTGATTCCTCAAACCTATCAGACAAAGAATTATATGTTTTCATCATGTAAATATTTCATCGTGTATGTAAATATATCCATTTTTTGCTAGCAGAAAGTGAGTACTTGTCTTTGTTGAGCTGTGTTTGGTCTGTGTTGGATAGAACCCTGTAGAGTTGCTGTCCCTCGCTCTGATCTCTGGTGATTTTTCGTGCTGACGCTGACCTTGCTTTGTCTGCTGTTTGGGGATGTTTCAGGTGGATACCCTTCGCCATGTTATCAGTCAGACAGGCGGATACAGTGAAGGACTCACAGCCAACCAGATGTACAGTCCGCAGGGCATCAACGTAAGCATTCTCTTCCCCTCTTCTCTCTCCACGCCAATTATTCTGACGCCACGGGGCTCACAATGCCACTTAGTGGGACTTGTCTCAGCTCCACGGTAACCCATTTGATTGGCTGCATATCGCACCGGCCACACACACACACACACACACACACATGCAGAGCCTGTCACGTCCCATCAGACCCATTCAGACACCTGCTGCCCTCCACCCCCATCCAGGTGACACCTCCCTCCCTCCATCTGACCCGCTGTTAGCCGGAAGCTTCCGGTAAAAATAAAAGCTCTCTCTGTTGCAGCGGCCTCCTCGTTCGCCACAGGGGTGTGTTCTCGTCTTGTTTGTCTTATTTTGCAGCAGAGTTTGGGGTGTGGAAGTGGGGAGGGTGGGTGTTAGCTGGCGGCAGCAAAGAGTAGGAAAATTCACAGCGACAAGCCGTGTCGTAAAGGGGAAAATCGATAAGACAGACACAAGGAGAGCAGAGTGTGGGCCTGGGACAGCAATCCAAGCGCATTGCTCAGATCATGTTCCTGTCTCTTTAATGGCCCTGACAGCGAGCCGAGAGGACGAGGACGGTCACCGCCGCGCCTCGCCTCGCCTCCTCCGCTGTCGCCGTCCTGCCTCACTGGCCATATGATAATCAGACGAAATGTCTCCCGCATAGAAAAACAAGGGCTGCTTATTCAAATAGGCTCCCCGGCTGCTGGGAGCGGCCGCCGCAGCCGGCTGCGCTAACCCTGAGAGGCCGCTAACGTATTCAGGGCCCGCTCCCTCCCAGTCCTTTGACCTCTAACATGCAGTTCTCCTTGGACGCCTGCTTGCTCTACCACATCTTCCACATCCTCACTGCCACACTACGCCGTGTTCTGCAGCGCTGCGGCCTGTAGAGAAGCCCCGCGATGCATAATGGAGGAGCAGGATATCTGTCAGCCAGGCTGTTGGTCTGTGATTTATGTTGCCACGGCTTGAAAGTTAGAGGAGGGGGGTCTGCTGCTCACATGCTTCTTCTTTACAACACTTCATTTTACCCTTTTTTTATTCTAATATGAAAGGCAAGTTTTTCTTTGGCTTTCTGAAACGAGATTTGTTATATTTTTGTTCCTATATTAACCCAGAGTCTATCCCTTAGATAATTGGGGCCTGCCCATAGCAATGCATAGGGATGTAATTCCTATGCATTGCATGGCAGGCCCCTATTGTTCTACACCTCAAAATAACTGCCCCTTCCTACTATCGTTAATGCGGCTCGTATCGCTGCGTGCCCCCTCACAACATATATATCTAAACGTGGGGCTCAATCCCGTCAGGGGAGCTATTACTTTTGTTGGCCTTTCGAGTAACTGTGGCGACATAATTAACAAAAAACGAGCCAAATTTAACTCAAAACAAAAGTCTAACTGACACAAAACAGTGTCAGTTAGACTCAAAATAGACATAGAATTTAGTCTGCCTCTCTGAACTGCTCTTTAGAACTACAGTGATGGCAGAACGTCAGAACTACAGACATGGTGGAACAATTGCTATAAACTCGCATCTCTGAATGGTGCTGTTTATGTTATATCTTATATGCATATCATCAAATGGTGGCAAAAGCAACAAAAATCTAGTATGCTCTGGACTTAAGATGGAGTACATGCACACATATTCATGACATACTTTGATTAAACTAATTTATCTCCGGTGTGATTCCAGTACCAAAAATTAACTTTATACCAGGTGAGTCTCTCTAACCTGAGAATGTGAACCTGTACTGGGCTGATTCTGTGCCTTCAAATCATTTTAACAATACTATTGAAGAAGATTCATAACTTATAACTTATAACTCTGAAACAGGAACAGGTCTGAAAAACAGCGTGTGTGCTACACTCAAGAGAGAGATTCATTTGCTGCATCAAAGAGTGATGTCATCACTGCTGATGTCATTGTTACCAGTAGAACTGAACATTCTACTGATGCATTAACATCAAACACGTTTTGAGCATCAGGCGAGTCTGGTTTATATTCAAAGTCTATGTGAAGCGTTGGATGCGCTAGATTTGTCAAACGCTCCAAACGGTTCAAATCGCGCCGCGCTAGAGGCTTGAAGCGCGACGCAACGGCCCTCGACGCGCCTCCACATAGACTTTGAATGCAAACCAGCTGCGCCTGACGCTCAAAACGCATTTGGTGTGAACGCACCATTATATGTCCAGTGTCACATTAGGTCAGTGCTTCTCAATTCCAGTCCTTAAACCCCCTGCTCTGCATGTTTTAGGTGTGTCTCTGTTTCAGAACAGCTGTTCCAGAACAGCATGACCTCTTCTGCAGTCATCAAGTACTGCAGTAGCATGTTAATCACCCACAGACTCAATCCAGGTGTGTGGCAGAAGGGGAACACCTAAAACATGAAGGGCAGGGGGGCCTGAGGACCGGAATTGAGAAACACTACATTAGTTCCATCATATTAGGACCAGGCTTTGGTCCTAATATGATGGACTCATTGCTTTGGGTCAGGGGTAACATTTAGAGGTAAGATGCTAATTACATTTTAGATAGGGTTAGGGTTAGGAATAGACTAATATTGTTTGGGGTTAGGGAAAATGTGTGGATTAGGCAAAATCGCAGCTACTAAAATGAAGGAAATCAATGCAAAGTTCTAATATGGGTTGAAATAGTTTTGACAAACCTGTACAGCATTTTGTTTTCTAAATCATTATAAACAATGACGATATAATATTAGGGTGTTTTTCTGCCAATTGTGTAGCTGCAGTACACTAGTAGTCTAATGTGTTGAATGTGCTGAGACACATTCAACGCATTAGAAACCAATCAGAACCAAAGGTTTGCCTTTTGGTTCTGATTGGTTGTTTCTGGATAGTAGCAGAGCTAGATGCATTTTCGCAGATTCTCTGTTTCATATTCTACTGTCAGACACTTTTAACAAATATTCATCCATCCATCATCTAACACACTTATCCTTGCACACACACATTCACACCTTAGGACAATTTAGAGAGATCAATTAATCAAGCAATTAATGCCGAGTGTTAGCAAAACCTAGGTTTGGATAGTGACCTAGGTTAGTGCCACCTGGGTGTGGGTCGGCGTAAAGGCCGAGCCGGGCATAGCTTGGCCTTCACGCCAACGCCAACATGAAGCCCCTTCATGCAACCAGTGGAGGTTGGTCGCATGGACGTATGTCTTTCCTCGGACCTCCATGTTTGTGTAGAGGTTTGGCATTGCGTGGACTCCTCTGATTGCAACCTGGGTGTGGGTCGGTGCAAAGGCCGAGCCACGCTATGTATGGAGACCCCTGGTTGATTGGAGGTCTGTATTTCGTTAGACCTCCCTGATAGATTGGAGGTCTGTCTTTCCTCGTACCTCCCTGATAGATTGGAGGTCTGTCTTTCCTCGTACCTCACTGATTGATTGGAGGTCTGTCTTTCCTCGTACCTCACTGATTGATTGGAGGTCTGTCTTTCCTTGGACTCCTCTGGTCGTAGGGAGCCTTCTATTTGCAGGGGGACCTCTGGTTGGGTGGAGACTCTAGGACGGTTGTTTTCCAGAGCAAGTTTTAACTTCACCTTCAGGTCTGCAACCTGACCCTGCAGAGATTTCACCGTTTCCTCCTGTGCTTTGAATTTGGAAGCTTGCTCAGTGTGACTTTTGAGCTGCTCCTCATATTTAAGTCTCACTCTGTATTCTTCTACCATGACTTCTATCAGACCTTTGTTACGGGAGGCATATTTTTCAGCCTCCCTCTTGAAGTACTCCAGCTGTTGAAGAATGCTCTTGTCGGCTGTAACTTTGGAAGAGCAAGAAACATTTGACACATCTTTAATCTCTGGCACGTTTCTTTCATGTTTACGTTTGACTCGCAGGTGATGTTCTTTTACTAACATGTTTTGCAGTTTTTGAATCTCCTCCTGATGTGATTTGACTTCAGCCTGATATGCAATCCTTCGGTCTCTTTCCTCATGGAGATCAAAAATCTTACTCTGCAATTCTTTTTTAAGATTGTCTACCTGCTTTGTGAGATCAGTGACGTGTTGGCTTGTTTCTTCCACAACTTCCACTGAGGGGGTGATCTCGAAGCCAGCAGAGGGAGTTGTTTCCTGCTTGACTTCCAATGATGTTGGACTCTCAAAGTTGCCAGAAGGACCTGATTCCCCCTGGATCTCTGCTGATTCATCTTCTGGCTTAATGGGGCTGTCGCTGTCTTCTTCAAAAGAAATGACTGCGTCGTAGTCGACTTGGATGTTGAGGTCCATCATGTCGAGCCATGAAAGCTCAGCTGGAAAAGCTTCATCTTCACAAACAATCTGTTGTTGCTTCATGTCTATATTGTGGTAAATTCTTGCTTCTCTGAAAGGCGTGTAATATCTGGAATCGATATCTTGCTTGTTTCAATTAATTTCGAACGTGCTCTGAAGAGTGATCTGTCGCGATAGAACTGTGGAACAGGTCTGAGAAAACGCTGTCTGCAGCTACATTCAAGAGAGAGACTCCTTTGTGGTATCATAGAGTGACGTCAGAACCGCTGATGTCATTGATACCATTGGAATTGAACATTCTATCAACGATTAAGGGTGTTACTTCCGTCGCCCACCAGAAGTAGAAGTATTTCATTGTAATTTGGAGGGCTTTTGGCTAATCTATATTCATGATAGAAGTTACATCTCTGTTTTCAGTTATTGTACAATATTTAGTAAACTTGTTTATGGACACCGTCTGCTATCAGAGAGCTATTCAGCACAGAGGGTTGTAATTATGAGCTTAATCACGGGGAGCAACAGTGACACCACATTAAGTTTTGTAAAAGAATTTCAAAAGAAAAGCCTAAATATTCCTCTCAGGGTAGTGCTAACTAATATTAGCCTTTACTATCTTTTTTCTCTCAGGTTATTGCACTGCCCTGCTGCACAAGACAGTGAATTAACCTTAGCACAAACCTTTGCATTTCATTGCCCCCATTAGCTATTAGCCTTTTCCCTAAAAGAAGCTTTTAGCTATTTTTCTTATTTATTAGCCATGCTTAGTACACTGAATGGAGTGATGCTCCATATGCTACTGACGGCATTTTGGCTAATGTTAGCAGTTTGACTCATTTTAACTTGTACACTAATTTCAACATACTGAATGGCATAAGTCCATGTTACTCAACATGTTTGTCAATCTCCACATGCTATTGAGTACATTGTAGCTTACTTTAGCATTGATGCTAATTTGTAGCATCAGAACGCCCATGAAGTGTTCCAACCGACAGGCACACTTTGGCAGACCCCGTTAAAATTTCTTCAGAAATTTTTTAGTTTGCTCCTTATTATTCTGTCCCTCCAGGTTTTCACAATTTCATACAATATCAATAGATCCTGACGTTTTTTCACACTAATTCATAACTGTGAGTTTATTTCAAATTTTCTGCAAAAAATAGTCAAAAACATTGGGTTTAAGCAATGCTAACTCCAACCTGAAGGTGGCAGTATTTCTTACTATTTTTGTACCCCTCCAGGGGGTCTTTTGTGGGCTCTGTGTCCCTTAAACAAGAAGGGGAGAAGGAAAGGGAAAGACATACAGCAAACATCGCCGGGTCTGAGAGTCGAGGCCTCCAAATATGGGTTGCGCTATCCCCTACGCCACCACGGCACGCCCCAGTGTTTCTTACTTTTACTACACCGCTGCCTCAGACTTACTTAATGTCAATATGGGGAGAAACAAAAATCTAACTATTTAAGTTCTTTAAGGAATAAAAATGTTTTTCCCACGTCATTGGGAAAAGTTGAATGAGGAACTGATTGCATGAACTCGTAGAGGGAATGATTAATAAAACAGTCAGCTTCACTACATGGTTCTCAGGCCTCAGTTTCTGAAGGAAACTTTTAGTTTACCTATTTTTAATTAAAAGGTGCCTGGCGTTTTCCTTACTGTGTAATAGTCTTGAAATATTAGTGGAGCAGATTTTCTGATTTGATCTGTTTCTGTCCAAACTTCTGTTCGATTTGGAACTGAGTTTGGTTCTGGTGCTGACAGTCCTGCTATTGTTGGTGTTTTTATGGATGCAGTTAAAGTAAGGTTG
The DNA here is from genome assembly GCF_002775205.1 of Xiphophorus maculatus. NCBI lineage: Eukaryota > Metazoa > Chordata > Actinopteri > Cyprinodontiformes > Poeciliidae > Xiphophorus > Xiphophorus maculatus. Next base: position 27,600,767 of record NC_036451.1, read on the forward strand.
TGTGTCTTCTTAAAAAAGCTATTAATATCTAGGGGTGCAGCCATAAAATGACCCTGGTTTGCTTAATTGTGGCTGATATATGTTAAGCTGATCTCATGTACATCCATAACCTGGTGGTTTTGCTGCCATATTTATTGTTTATTCAGACAAAACAAACCAGCATTAGCCAAATTCTGAATCGACAGGTGAGGATTTTTAAAGATCAGTGATCTGCCAAAAAACTTCAAGTTTCAGTTTTACTCATCTAGAATTATTCACTTTTTTATTCACTAATTCACTAATTTTATCATATTGAATGGTTCAAGTCCATGTTAGTCAACATACTTGTGACTCTCCCCATGTTTTTTTTATAATGGCTCAAACAGAATTCTGCCAGCTGTGAGTGTATCTCACTCACAGTTGGCAGAGATGCTCAATTACCATAACAACAGAACACACAGCAGCTGATTAGGACTACAAAAACGCATCACTGTAGTTCTAAGTATGGCAGAACATACAGGTTAGAACTAAAACATGGTGGAACTATCAGGTTCTACTGGGGAGGAATGAGCTGGCCGTTAGAACTACTTGTGTTTGGGGCATTTTATAACTGATTTTACCCAAACATTGTTACTCATGGGATTAGTTTGGACATTTAAAATGAAACTTACTGAACATTTCAAAATAAAATTCTGAATATTCCTCTCAGGTCTTTCAGAAAAACTAACTACTTCAAATTATTAGAATTCTTTCTCCACCTCTCTGTCTCACTCACATGACAGTTGAGCTGCTCTTTAGAACTACAATGACTGAATGTAAGAACTACAACATGGTGGAACTGTCAGTTACTGAGAAGGACTGAGCTGGCCTTTAGAACTACTTGTGATTTGGGATTTTTATAACTGATTTTACCCAATCATTGTTACACATGGATTAGTGTCGCCATTTAAAATGAAGCTTAGTGAAAATTTCAAAATAAAAGCCTTGACAATTTTTAAATGAGATTACTGCTCTTTTTGGCTTTATGTGACTGGTTTATCCAAAGCACTGTTACACATTGAATTAGTGTGGGCATTTAATATGAAGCTTACTGAAAATTACAAAATAAAATTTTAATTTAACTATTAAAATCCCTGTTTTAATCCCCAGCCTCCTGAAATATAAACATCCGACGTCCATCATGATTAATCATTCGCCTCAAATGATTAAGTGACGCAGTTGCAAAGGGTTAATAGTTTGAGTCATGTGGAACTGATCTGACCGTTTCCATAGCAACGATCAGAAGCAAGACATCTTCAGGAATTTTCTAGTTGAAACTATTTTTTTCTGGACCAATGTTAGCTTCAGTTAGAATTCTCTGCTATCTGTTAGATGTGTATAATCATCCGGTTGGAACGCCCACTTGTGCCCAAGTTTCAAAAGTCCAGCTGCTGATTTGAGATAAAGTTGAAAAATCAGTCCTACATCTTCATCCTTCCATCCAGTCTGTGCAGCAGCAGCAGCAGCACTGGCACCACATTTCTGCTCCTTCTCAGTCTGTGTTGATGTCAAACCTTCTGGCTCCTGACAGAGAACCAACATCCACCTTTACTGCCAGCTACAGCTCTCAGATATCCAGTCAGAATTATAACAGAAGTTTGTTGATAGTTCTTAAAGGGGCAGCGTTATGTAAAATGGACATTTTTTGAGCTTCACATCATGTCATGATGTTTTTCACTCATCAGAAACATAACTGGACCGTTGCCTTGATTCTTTCAGGGAAGTTTGAGAAATCCTTTAATTTCCATGGCAACCATTCAGCTGTAATAAACACCTGGCTGGACATAGCCCCGCCTTCAAGGTGCAGCTACTCCACAGAACTGCACTTTCCAAGCTCTTCATAGGAGCTACTTCTCTGTGAAACGCTGATAAACACTGTTGTTAAAGAATTAACAGGAGTGATGTTATGACTTCCTGAAGGCGGATCTTCAGAAAGAGCAAGAGTTTCTTAAAGAGACAGAGGCCCAATTTCAAAGTTTTAAATTACAAAGTCAAATTTCTTTTAAGTCATATTTCACCTAATAGAAATTCAAAGCATTTTTATAACGACTCAAAGTAACATGATTATCTAATTGTGCTAAAAAATATATAATATCAGCCTTTTAAAATCAGGTGGAAAGGGATGCTGAATGACATATTGATGGGACAGTATGCATAATTTTGACCCCATTTGTTGTTATTAAAGTTGCAGAATAATTTATACCTGTAAATATTTCCATTGACTCTGTCCTCTGTGTGTGTTTGTGTGTCAGGCTAACGGAGGCTGGCCCGACGCTCCCACCCCGTCCTCAGTGACCTCCCCCACAGAAGGACCAGGAAGTGTTCACTCCGACACCTCCAACTGATCCGCCGCTCTCCTCCCCCCACCCCCACCCATCCTGCAGGACTGGATGTGACTCGAGGCAGTCGGGGTCTGGGGACAATGCTTCCACCATTTTTGTAGTTTTTTTTTTCCTCTTTCTGTCTGGATCTCCTCAGCAGCTTCGCCAGGCTGCAGAGAGAACTCATGTCTGGGCTTCACAGTTTTTATATTTTCCACTCGTTGTCCAAGTTGCCTCTTTGTAGTTCACTTTCTATCATGAACTCCTACTGTCCGCTCCCAGCCCGCCGTCTGGCCACATGAAACACACTCACGCTACCTCTGGTTTCAGCTCCAACACAGCAAGCGATTCAACTTCTCCCGTTTAGCATTATCGTTCCCGCAGCCTGATTGTTTTTATGGATCCGTTGTGCCAAAGTTCAGCCCTGGAGGTGAATTTGGGTTCAGTTTTGATCTCGTTTATTAACATCCTGCAGAGATTCATTTCTCTGAGCTTTTCCACATGTTCTCTGCTTACAACCACAAACCTCACCGGCTTTTGATTGGATTTTATGAGATTGACAACAAAAAAATATGCATAAGAAAGAGATTGAAAAAAATGTGAATATATGTTATACATAAAACTTCTAGAGACTTTGTACAAATAAAAATCCGAGTAGTGCGTCATGAATTTACAATCTATTCAGCCTCCCATGTTTCAGCAGATTGGGGGTGAGCAGCCTTTATGACATTAAGACACGTGAAGCTACATGACCCTTCAAAACAAAATGACCATTTTTTATCATACCTTTATTTATGGTTTTATTTTTAAATGCAAAAAACACTGCAGCTTATTTGAAAAGCATCAAATGGAAATTAATTTTAAAAAATGAATAGAACCTTCAAATTTTAGAAAAATTCTTAAAGGGGCAGTGTTGTTTAAAATCAACACTGCCCCTGTTGAGATTCACATCATGTTATGTTGTCATCAAAAACACACCTGGAGTGTTGCTTTGACTCTTTCATGCTTGTTTGAGAAATCCTTTAGTCTCCATGGCAACTATTGAGCTGTTCAAAACACCTGGGTGGACCTCGCTTCGCCTTCGAGACACAGTTCTTCCTCAGAGCTGCAGTTTCCAAGCTACAGAGCTTCTGGCACACAAAGCACAACTCCCTGACTCAGCTCCTCCAGACTAGCCAGCAGCAATTAGCACTTAGTGGATCTGAGTATTTGCTGAGCTTATTATTAATAGAGGAGCCATGTTGTGATGTTGTGTTGGGTTGTGGTTGTAAAATGACAAAATGTGAAAAAGTATAAATAATTTTGGAAGGCACTGTTTGTTGAGTCATGTAGTAAAATAAAAAGTATTGAAGTATTTTTGTCTCTGCGATTAAAGGACTGAAATGACACAAATTCAGACAAATGTCCAGCCGCATGCATATACAACAAATCCAGGAAATAAAAAGGACCAGAGACTACAGGGATGGCTTCAGCAGGTCAATATGAAATGAAGCACAATGCCGCCTGCTGATTGGAGGATAGAAATAGGAGAGGATATAACGCTAGACGTCAACACTCGTTGTTACACATTCAGATATGGAAGTAAATCAGGCCAAAAACTGCTGGTAACCAAATCTGTTCTACTGCCTGTCCACACATGATCAGAGCTTCACCCTGAGTAAGCACTGGACAGATTTTGTACCAAATATTGAGCAAAAATCATCCACAACCCAGCAAGAAATCAAAAGCGGGAAGAATCAGGAACATTTGGCACAGATAAGTTTCTTTTTTTTTCCTCTTCTCTGTTCGTAAAGAGATGCAACACTTACCAACGTGCGACCTTTTACTAGCCGATGAAAACATGAACACTACTTTGATACCAAAAACAATCGGATGAGCTTTAGCAGGACCAGTGAGGGAGGGTCCTGTGTTCAAAGCCAAATAGATGCAGTGTGAACAGAGAACCCAGAACCAAACGCACGCCGCTCCTCTGCCTCCGCTTCCTGGATGAATCATCTTCGTCTCTTTGGTTTGTTTTGGTCTCAGCTGCGTCTGTCTGTACGTGAATCAGCCCCACAGCGCTCTGTGTACAGTATGTAGATATGCACCTCTTCCACATCCTTGGAAATGGATAGTTTTGTTCTGTTGTTATGCACTCAGACCACAGACTGAAGCCTGCCGTCCTGACCCGCTTTTTAACGGACATCGTTGCTTTGTTTTTTTTAAACCCAACGGATCTTTTAAATTCGGTCCCCAGAAGTCACAAAATGTTTTGTTTTTATTCTTATTTTCTAAAGATGTGTTTGTATTTATTACACTTGTTTGAAATTGTGTATTTCACAGCTCCAGCGGTGGACCCCCCCCCCTCCACCCACCCCTTCTCACCTGCAGGGTGGAGGGGGGTGGAGGGGCGGGGGGACAGAACCTGCCTCACTCATGTCTTCAGAAGGCATCGGACAGAACTGACAGCGCCGGCCATGCAAGGAAAACACAAGAATTGTTTTTTCTTCTCCTTTATTTTCATCCCCAAAGAAGGCGCAACACTTCTTTTCACATTTGCCTGTCAAATATTACTGAAGCTTCATGTGATGACGCTTTTTTAGTTTTGGGATATGAAAGGAAAAAAAAAGAAAGAAGAAGACATGGGAGGAGAAAGGAACAATTTGTAAAACATGAAATGTTTTATTTGTTGCATGTCTTTTTGTTCTTCAATAAAATAACGTACTGCAGTGTTTTGGATGTTATACCGTCGTTTGTTGTTTTTTTTAACGAGGATTTCAGAGTAGAACCGTGGAACCTTTTTCTTGACGGGTTTTATCTTTTAAGATCTCTGATTATGTAAAAATAGAAAACGCAAGTATCAAATTGAGAAATATTGTCTTTTTAATCACAAACCAAACCTGTTTGTCTGTGGAGAACATTAGCTGGAAGGTGTGGGGGGGTTCTGCTCTTTATTTGTACTGGCAATGCGAACTCCAAATAAATCAGGGAGGTTTTGTTGTTGCTTACATTGACGTTTTGTCGTTTTTCCTGTGCAGTTGGTACACTGTAAAAACTGCTGGGTTCTGTCTTTAATACTATTTCTTATGTGTCGTGTCTGGGAGGGTGACACTTAGAACTGCTGCTTTAGTGCCACGTAGAAGATCCAACAGATTTACATATATATATATATATATATATATATATATATATATATATATATATATATATATATATATATATATATATATATATATATATAAATGCAGTATATATATAAACGACTTTATGTGAAACTGTTTTGGGTTTATTTCAAATGCAATGGAGAGAGACAAGAAAGAGAAAAAGGAAGGAGGGAATAGAGCTGGGCTAGAAAGTTAAAAGGGAAAGAAGGAAGAAGAGAAGACAAGAACACACCTCAGGTCTCTTCTACACCTGCAGGAAGAGAGAAACAACAGAGAACTGAAAAATCACAGCAACAACCAACACATGCTAGAACATCATCACTGAAAAGCAAACAGTACTGATTAATACAGGAAGTATCCAGTGGCAACAGCAGTTCAGTATGTGTGTTCAGTGTTTATCTGTAAACAAGCAATCAGATCATTTTTAATGCAACATTTTTTTAAAATACAGTTAAAGACACCCGACACTCCGCCCTCCTCTCTCAAGTGGCTTTTTGGACCTTTCACAATAAAAAGATGGGTAAAAATAATGAAGAACCAGATTATATTTTAAGCTGTAGATGTTATAGCAAATGCTGTTTTTAGCAGACTCATTTTATGGAATAATTTTTGTGAATTTCCACAGCAGACAGAATAGTAGAAGTGCCAGCAACATGTTTTAGATCGTTTTTTCATCATTTTCAACAAAAAAAAATAACATCCCATAGAAAAAAAACATACTTAGCATGTAGTGAGAAACTTCAGTATGTCGTCATTTATATTGGCAAGTTATGGCAGGTGTAGACATTGGTCACTTAAGTATGAAACTTCTATAGAAATATATACTTTTTACATATTTGCTAACCTGTCACCATGTCATGACTCGTGATGATGTTATAAGATGTTACAGATAATCTGTGAAATGATCATCTGCTCTACACTGCTCTCTGGAGAAATACAACTCTGGTGATTGGTTGTCAAAAATAACCAATCAGAGTCAGGAGGAGGGTCTTAGCGCTGCTAATGTCAAATCTTTATTCACCATTGTCACCACCAGTCAGAGCATTAACATAATACATCAAACAGGCCGGGGGGAGAAACTACTCTCTGTTTATCTGTCTTAGCCATGCTAACTAGCTTTAGCATTCATGACAGGCTGACCTGGAGAAGCTGCGGTGCAGCAAAGAACAAGGGCATGTCTGAGTAGCATGAACACAATTTGATTGACAGCGCTAAGACCCTCCTACTGGCTCTGATTGGTTGTTTCTGGCTGAGCGGTGTATTTCTGTAGTTAGCACTGAGAGGAGGAGGAAGAGGAAGAGGAGCTCTTTTTATCCACAGATTATCTGTCTTATACTATTACGACATAGTAACTGTTTTAATAAATATATAAACTTTTTTTTAAATAAAAGTTACATACTGGAGCTAAAATCTGTTTTCTGGGTCGAAACCGGAACCCGCCGGAAGTAGCCAAGTCAGACCTGTAAGCTACACGCCAAGCAGCAAAATACCTACAGACTGTTGCATTGTGGGTTTTCTCCCACAAGCCTGTGTGCCTCGGCGACGCCTCTCCTCCAGACTTTAGTAACAGGGTCAGAAGTCACTGTAGGACACAAGTTAACACATTGTGGGCCTGTCAGCCCAACACCTCTGGATAACTTTACACATCCGACTTCCAACTGCGCCATGACGCGGAGGCATTTTATCACCGCCAACAGAGCGCCGCAGCCCGGCCCAACTGCCCAGGAGGGTGTGTGTGTGTGTGTGTGTGTGTGTGTGTGTGTGTGTGTGTGTGTGTGTGTGTGTGTGTGTGTGTGTGTGTGTGTGTGTGTGTGTGTGTGTGTGGGTGTGTGTGTGTGTGGGTGTGTGTGTGTGTGTGTGATGGGGGACATTTTCACAGTTCCCAGGCTGAGTGAAAGCTGTGCAGCTCCTGGCCGACAGGCGCCCCTCCCCCTCCACCACCTTTCCCCACACCATGAACTTCCTCCGAGGCACAGCTAATGTGCATTCCCCTTGAGAGGCGGCATCCACACTTATCTCTGTCCTCCAGATAAACCAGACAGGATGTCTGATTCTGAGCCTCCGATTCATCCCTCCTCTGGAAGGAGGAGGAGAAGAAGAAAAAAACACAGAGTGGAAGAGGTTTAAACATCAAATCAAATTGTGGATTAGGACGAGGTTCCCGGGAGCGCTGGGAATCGGAGGCCGTGGGAGTGACATATGCAAACATGATCACATGTAATTACATGGATGGGCCTCCCAGTTTCCATCACACACCTTTTTCTAGCCGCCGTTTGGAGCTGGAAGAGCTGGACGTGTTTTAATTTATTCATGAGCTTCTGCAAAGCAAAAAGCCATTGTGAGGCTGATTCAGCCGCTGCGGTGAGAAAAAAGGTGCAAATCCTTTTCAGAGAAACAATCGCTGGATGTTCTCTTTCATTCCTCGTCGCTTTAACAAACAAGCTGCAGTGTGACGAATGCTACACAGGTCTTTAACCATCATTACCCACTTTACATGGCAACAAGATGCAAATCCAGCCAGCTGCAATAACTGGCCTGTTCCAGGGGGGCTTCTATTGAATTTAAAAAGAAACGCCCCATTAATGACTTCAAGGTGACACGCTGACAGAGACTAGAGTTTTGTTCATTTTAATTTCTACAGAGTGTTGGCAAAATGAAAGTTTCAAGTTTCGGGAGTTCTGGGTGTAAATTTATGGGTACATTAAAAACAAAGAAAGCTCAACGCCGTCAGCAAGAACCAGATTTAACTCCGTCCAAAAGGCAAAGAGGAAACACAGCGACGAAAAAGTAACAAGAGAGCAAATATTTAAATGTGGTTGACTGGAGTATTGGAGAATGTTGCTCATCCCTCATCGTCTTCCATTCCACACGTGGTCAGACCAATCTCTGACATTAGAAAGTGAATCCACTGTGTCTCTCATGTGACTCTGTGTGGGATCTTGTGAGACACAACTGTTTGTGATTTGCTGCTAGATTATAAACCGATTCGCCATTTGGAAAAGTGAGGGACAAATGTCTGTGTTTAACCCGTCGGTTGATTCTGGAAGGAAGCTCGACCCAAGTCACATGGCCTAAGAGACGGTTATCTCTGATTCTGACCAAATGTATGTAAACTTTAGAATTCAAGGAAAGTTACAAAAGAATCTCTAAAAATATTATCTCTAAGTTTTCTGGCACGTAGGAAACAGACATAATTTGGGTCATTCTGACCTAAAACAACAAAAATAAAAAAGATTTAACTTCAGACAGTGAAGAACAAAATGTGTTGTATGTAAACTTTTGGTTTTAACTGTATATGTGCTGGAAATCCTGTGAGTAAATTAGAAATGTTGCATTTTGAAGGAACGTGTGGTTTCTCCCCCTGCAGAGCGTTTTCATAAAACAGTAAACGACAGTCAGGAGGGTCAGTTCAGATCAGAACTCAGAGGTTAGAATCAGGCAGTCAGATTGGGGGCCAAAATGATCTGGTCATGTCAGCCATTTTTTTAAACTACCAGAACATATTAAATAGAGATCTCTTGGACTCTACTGGTAAAAGTGAGCCGGGTTTAGTCATCTCAGTCTTCAGACCGAGATCCTACAGGAAACCTGTCGACTGAACAGAAAGGAAGAGAATATCAATGAGGAACCTCGACTCAGATTTCCTCTCCATGTCCACCAACCTGGTCAGTCTTACAGGAGAAGAAGTTCTGTCCTTTGGTTAAAGGTGATCAATGGTACAAAATGTCCAAGCAGCAGCAAACGCAAATGAATCAGGAATGGGATGCAGGAAGGACTGGTGGGTGTGTTCCAGCTCAGCCTGGCTCCGTTCACGCAGCTCCTGCCACCCACAGACATTCAACATATTCCTCTGATCCCAACTGTTAATATAAAACAAATGAACAATGAAGAAGACGTTTGGAAAATTTGCAGGACGGCCCACATCCTCAAATCCTCAGGCTGCCTGAAGTGCTCAGGATTTGGAGGAGAGTTTGGAGCCTGTCTGAGTCACTGCTGGTTGTGGGAGTTTTGGCCTGAAGCCTCCGTAAACAAGTGGGACGTGAACCTTATCGTGTTCTCCGTTACAGGACAAGTGGAATTCTCTCCAGTCATGCCAGAGCGAGCTCTGATTGGAGGAAAGAACAAAGTTATCTCTGTGAAACATGAATGAGTAGAAAACAAAGACATGATGCTGGAGTAACTGTCACATTTATCCTTTTACTATGGTGACAGTTGGTTTATATATATATATATATATTCTTGTTTTTGATGAAACATGTTCAGTATGAGGGATTGTTGTTAATGTCAGAGACACAAACCAGGTGATTTTCTGCTGCCGCTGCGTCAGAGGAGTGAAAGCTGCAGGTCAGTAACTCCAGGCCCTCTGCTGGCTTATCTTAGATAAAACCTTTTTAAATTATGAATTGAGCTTTATTGTACTGTTTGATAACTATTATCAGTTGGAAAGTATGTATGATTGAACTGAAATGTTTTGTTTAATAAAGTGTCTCAAGACATTTGCTGTGAATTGGTGCTATATTAATAAAACTAAATTAAACTGAAGTATAATTAGTATTCTGGGTTATTAGTCCTCCTTGTTATATTTATTATTACACCATCTAAATTATTATGATCCAGCTTCTTGTTAGGAATATCACTTCATTTAAGTGATATAAAATATTTATAAAGACTAAGAAATTTTAGAAGGTTCTAAACGACATATTTTGTGGTCATACATTAAACTGGTTGTAGTCACATTTTATTCAATATATTAGAACATGGAATCCAATGAGTCTCACTGAAAATAATCCTTAAGCAGGTATTGAACCTCAAGCCCAAATGTGTTAATTTATTTTTTAATCTTATGTAATATTCTGGTTTTACATGACCATACGCAAAGAATCTTCCTAATTAACAGAAATTAAGGTTTTTAAACATCCATCTGTGTATATAATGTGTTTCCTTTAGTGATAAAGTACCTAAAACAGACTTTAATGAATCTAACAGATTTAATCTGTAGAAATCTCCATTTATTTGTAAAGGTTTGTGGCGGGAAAAAGAACCGATCGCTGCTGTTTTGTGTTGGGGGTCTTTGTTTGTGACCCAGCCTTCCCTTCCTCCGTGAACCACAGTGACCTTGTGCAGCTTTGAGTTGTCTCAGCAGAGCGCCTGACGCAGCGAGACGGCGGCCTGTTTGCTCACACCGGGGGTATGTAGGTCATCCACGGTCCGGCCCGCTGTGACAGCAGCGCGGCCGCTGCGCTGGGTCTGCCCGGCAGGACGGGACGGGGATTGGAGTAGACAGAGAGAGAGGACCCCCCTCACACGTCAGCAGCAATACTTCCTTATTCCCCCCCTTAAACACTTTGACATTATCAGGCCACACAGAGCGACGTCCGGACTTATTACTCTCACCTTTGCTGCGGCGGAAAAAAGAAAAAAAAGAACAAAGAGAAGAAACGGAGCGAAATTGAAGGCAGGAATCTGATGTGCGTTTTTGTTTTGTCTACAAAATACATGCGGACTGAGTTTATTTCTGTTTTAATCTAGTCGTTGAACAACAAGGTGTTTGTATGTATTTATTTATGTGAGAAAAAAATAAATAAAAGAAAGATATTACATGAACTGTAAAGATAGAAAGTTGTTTCAGGCCTTTTAATGGTGATATAGTGCCATCTAGTGGCTACAAACAGAAGCTCTACTTCCCAAACCTGACCAATTCTGAATCGAGAATCTGCAACTGATACAAGTTATTTCTGCCCTCAGTCCAGCTAAATAAAACGGGTTAGAGCCACGAATATGGCCTGATCCTTCAAAAAAATAAAATAAAAAGGCATCTTATAATATTTGATAAGTAGCTACAGCAGAAAATCTATTGTAATTTTTAAAGTACAACCTCAGGAATCCTGATTTCAGGCTTTAATGTACTTCCAAAAAAATAACGGTTACATTTTCTCAGTTTCCAGCCTGAGAAACGGTTCTAAATAAAAATTAACAGTGCTTTTGTTATGCTGTTGTGGAAATCAACATGAAAAAACTTGTATTTGTTATTGCATTTTTAAAACCTAAGTAGTTTCTTCATCAAGTCAAAGTTAGTAAGAGCCACTGTGGCTCCGGGGCCACAGGCTGCGGGCCCCTGGTCCTCCGGCTCGGTCAGTTCCATGAAGAGCTGAGCTGTTAGGAATGGAGAGCAGAAGGCTCATCGGTTGTAGGGATGCATGGAAGCAGATGCAGATTTTATGTTTGTCTTGATGCTGCTTGGCATTTTCCCTGGAGGACAAAAAAAAAAAAAAACTGTAAATATTCACAAATAAATCAGACACTCATCAAGACCAGGGCATAAACAATATCTGTGTGGGATGACTACTTAATAACTTAAATTAATCTTATTGTTATTTCCCAATAATTTATCTACAAAGGTGCAAATATATACATCCACCTCCAGTCATGTTAGTCATTTTCAATACATTTAATCATACAATCTGCTGAGTTCTGTTTGTCAGGTTAAAAGTACCTTTGAAAATAACCTTTAAGCAGGTTTTAAACATACTTTAAGTTCACATTTTTGTTTTTAAAATTGTTTCTTACTGGTTTGACGTACACTATGGTGTATTAGAAAAAAATTTCTGTTCAAAAGCTCTGAAATTTTTTAGATTTCAGAAATTATTCTGGAAAAAAAAAAAAACAAGGACATTTCTGAGCATCAAAAGTCAGAAAATTTCCTAAAGTCGAAAATTTTCAACTTTTGAACCTTTGGAAATTTCACTGATTTTTCTAGAAAATTTCTGAATTTGAAAAGTCAAAAATTTACTAGAAAAATCAACTCAAATTTTTGGATTTTTTTTTGTTTTACTTGAGCTTCAAGTCGAGAGGGCAGATATTTAACGCTTTTTGATTCCATCTACAATGGCCCCAATACGCCCTCATAGATGTTAATCTTAAATGTCATGTTTAAGCTGTTGCTGTGTAACAGTTTATACGTAAACGTGTTAAAACATGATAAGTGTATGTAAACATGATCACAATATCCAAATCTGGCTGTTAGATGAAACAGCATCAGGCTGAGTTCTGATCGCTCTCCAAACCAGGCCTCTTACCCGGCTGTCCTTGCTGCTGTGGAGCTCCCGGTCCCCCCATACCTGCTTGCTGGCCTCCACCACCTCCGATAGTGACCTGCTGTAAGGTTGGACCCCCGCTCATCATGGGCCCCTGCCCTGGATGTCCAGGAGCCATGGGACCTGGAGGCCTACACTTGGAAAGGCCTTTTCCAAACGCAACGGCTGCAACCAAAGCGTTGGTGTCTCCGGGGTTAAACGACGGTTTGTTCAGTCGGGACGCTGACGGGGAGACATGTTGAGGTTTTGATTTCAATCAGGATGCAGAAAGAAACAAACGGACGGAGCGGAGCGGTGCGACCTACCGGCACTTTCTGCATCTCTGTCATCGCGCGGGTTGTTCAGCTTCTCCAGCAGGTTGGAACACATTTTATTTAGCGCCTGAATCTGTTTCTGTTCGATGATCCAACGATGAGTTAATGTAAAACACACCAACTGTTCGATATGAAATATGAAAAATAAAGGAGTCGAGACGACATGTAACTGACCTGCGCTACATCCGGACCGATGCGCGCCGCATCCGTGCTCAGCTGCTTCTCCTGCTCCTCCACTTCCGGGTCAGGTTTGGTCCGCAGGTAGTCTGGGACGATTTCATGGCTGAACACCGGGACACGCTGCTCTGTGAGGACCTGAGGGGGGAATAACAAGAGAGATGAGAGGCAGAAATCCAAAAACACAGGAGGACAACGGTTAGAGTACACTCACCGTTAGATCATCGTCTGGCTTCTGGGACAGCACCAGAGGGATGATGACCTGGCTGCGGAACGACGGCGTCTTCTCGTTCTTCAGCATCTTATTGATGGTGTTCAGCTGACCAGACAGGAGACCGAAGTTATCCAGAACATTGGGCCTGAGAGAGAGAGCAACACACACAGCTGCTGTGGTCAAATGTTGTACAATTAAACTAGAAAAAGATAAAGTTGTTCTTCATCCTATGAAGTGAAAGTAAAGTTTAATTTCATAGAAATTACAATATATACATTATAAACATTTTCTGACCATCAACTCTTCCATAGTTCATGTTGGCCCAGAAATCCAACAGCAAAATGATTTAAGAGGAAACAGAAGAAGCAGATTCTGTTACTCCAGGATGGAACTGAGCAGCTACTGCAGTTTGTAGTCAAATATTTAGTCACCATGTCAGTCGCTCGTATTCGTTCTCCAGCTTGTAGATGAAACTTTGCAGAGCGTTTTTAGTGAGAGCCACCAGAGAGATGAGAGAGTCCACAGAGGCTTCTAACTGCTTCTCCTCGCGTTGCTGAGAGGAAAACAAGCAACACAAATACAGAGAACGGTTAGCAACTTAGCCATGTAGCTATAAGGTACAGAGCTTAGCCAGCTGGGCTAACTACAGTGTTTAGAGGTGTGTTAATATGAGCACAATAAACCATAAGTTGTGCTAAACTAAAACATTTATCTTTCCGATAAAGGTGCATTTCTTCAAGAGGCGTATGGGAGTCAAACTTACCTGCATTGTTGAACTACAAGTTAGCCGGTTAGGAGAAATGAAACGAACCGTGTTCTTCTTCTCTGGAGTTTTATGGCAATTTGCATCCTATTTGTTGCATTACTGCCATCTTCTGGAAGAGTCGTTCATCGCACTTCTCTTATATATGAATGTGCTGTATAATTCCGATGATTTTATTTTGTGACAAGCTTAAAGGCATGCTTAAGTGAAAAACCAACTTCCCCCAGTTTTAGACCGCTCGTAGAGACAGTACTCAACCATATACTCACTGTTACTTTAGCACTACGAGGAATCCAGTGTTTAGACATTTTCTTTCTAATTCTACACTATCAGATGTTTTTCAAAACTATAAGTACACTGTCTTACAGACAGTAACTTTACGGGTGTGCTGTAACTTTCTGCTCCAACACCTGAATCACTGCAGCCATTGGCTTCAGGTGTGTTGAAAACAATTGATTACATTTCATTTCCTTTTGAAATAAACAGAGGATCGAGTCCAATAAGCAGTAAGCTCATGCAACACCTCAAGTTGACCATGTGGTGGCAGTGTAAATACTAAAACTGGTATTCTACATTACTTACACAAAGATTACTCAAGTTACAGTAGTAGGTAAATAACTGAAGTGTAAAATATTTCAATGAATTGTTTTCTGAAGTAATAAGAGATATTTGTCAGTGAAATATTTTATTTTGAAAAAAGGCAAAGCCTTTCAGGTAGGCATACATCATCATAATCACCATTTGGCACAGGTTTCCTCCCAATGCTGATGCACATTTATTAGGCCTCTTTCTTTGACATTAGATACTTATGCGGTCACATGAACATCTCAGTTAGTATAGTAGCTTAATCCTCAGGCGGAGTCACATTTTGTGGATAGAAAGTTCAGGTTGGTGCAGGAAAGAAGCATTGCTGACCTACTGCTTCAGGTTTCATAAAGTAAGAACACGGGTTTATACTCTACAACTTTTCTGTGGTACATAATTACAGAAAGCCAAAATCTTTAGTCACAGTTCTAGTGTTGCATGTAAACTTTCAGGGTTTAGAAATGGTTCTCAACGTCTCCCAGTTCCACAACCACAGTCTTCAACTGGGAGTAGTACTCGATGGTCACCTGGCCGTTCTCCCTGCCGAAGCCTGGGGAGATTCAACAGTTTGGGTTCATTCCGGCAACAAATCCCATGTTCTCTCAAAGTTAAATTGAAAGAATTGTTTATGAATGTAGAAACCTCCTAACAAGATACCTGACATCTTGTATCCTCCAAATGGCATTTCTACAGGACTGTTGTTGTAGTTGTTGATGAAGCAGGTTCCCGCCTCCAGCCTCTCTGCCACACGATGAGCTCGAGAAATATCCCTGCAGGTGGAGGGAGGAACTTATTTCATGTGGTAAAAGATTAAACCACTCGGGTCTGGACTTGAACTTTATTAATCTACTGAAGTGAAAGGAACAACATGAATAGGCAATTATAAAATCCAACCTAGAGAAAGCAATAAACTCCTCTTCAAAGGGAAGCGGCGGTAGATCTTTACTCATTGCTGGTCAGAGATAATCCTGCTGGCTCTGTTGCTCACCTGGTGAAAACTCCAGAGGCCAGTCCATAGGTGGTGTTGTTGGCCCTCTGGATCACCTCGTCCTCAGAGTCAAAAGACAGGACAGACATGACCGGACCAAAGATCTCCTCCTTCACACAGGTCATGTCGTCTCTGCAGTTTTCTGTGAACAGAAGGTGTGTGAACCGTGATTTGACAGAAACCAGTAATCGCTATGGCGATGAGTGAGGGAGTCAAACATACCAAGGACACAAGGGGACATAAAATAACCCCCCTTCAGTTTGGGATCGGTGGGAACAAAAGGGTCTCCTCCACAAAGCGCCTTGGCTCCCTGGCAGAACCACAAAGAGAACGATGAGATGTGGAAACTCAGGATCTACGGCTACATTCACACAGCAGGTCTGAATGCTCAATTCTGATTTTTTTTTGCTGAAATGTGATTTTTTTTGGTCGTTCATGCTACTAATTAAATGCAGCCACAATCGGACTTCTGTGTGAATGATGTGATAAAAACTTTTAAGGTTACCATGATTATGAGAAAATTAATGCATAACAGTGTCAAGATTCGTCTGTAACGCACATGTTCATTGGAAGGTTTTCTGAAGCCGTCTCTCTGAACTCAGTATTGCAATAAAGTTGTTGAATTGTTTCTTGTTAGTGTGATAAACACCCTCATGACGTCCTTGAATGTTTCATTTCCCTTATGAAAAAAATGCTTATGCTTGCAATTTGTTTTGTAACCAAACAGATTGTCAAATTATGTGAATCGAATGAAACCCTTGTTATAAAACTGAATGCTGTGTTCTGCTCGAGGCTTTGAATCCTGACTGTGTTCAGTGAGCAGTGTGTTCAAATGCTGTAAAGCACAAGAGTCAAACTCCAGTCCTCGAGGGCCGCTGTCCTGCAGTTTTTAGATGTGCAAAACACTGGAATGAAATGGCTTAATCACCTCCTCCTTGTGTAGATCAGTTCTCCAGAGCCTTAATGACCTAATTATTCTATTCAGCTGTGGTGCAGCAGAGGCACATCTAGAAGTTGCAGGGCAGTGGCCCTCCAGGACCAGAGTTTGACACATGTGCTGGAAAGCCTTCAAATAAATACTAAGAATATATGTATTATTTTTCTGGTTTTTGAAGCAGTTTTTTCTTACTCTTTGTTAAAGACAATTTTCACAACAATGGCTTAAGACGCCAAAGCGACCGACACGTGCAGAAGAAAAGCATAGACATCATACAGTAGTACACTGTTTACGGAACTAGTACTTGATGAATTATAAAAGTTATTCAGCGACAGTATTGTCACAAGATCATAAGATGAAGGAAGCTGAAAAAAATAAAGCACAACTAACGGCAATGACCTTTTGTGGAGCATCAACAGCAATTTCTTCAGAAAAGTCTGTTTGGATGTGTGGTCAGAACCAGGAGTGTTGGCGTTAGCATGGGATGTGCTTCACTGACAGATTTCATAATTCAGATTTTTTTTCCAGAATTGTTTGTTTGATCTGGCTTCTTCTGGTGCAGAATTATGCCGCATGTCTCATGTCAACGATGTAAAAGTTTGATGACCGTTCTGACTGGTGGCGCTTTGAAAACTATCAGGTATGCATCTGATTTAGTTCCACATATGGAAGTGGCACAGACTGGATTTTTTTTGGGTGAATATGTTGGATTTGGGTTGCAATTACCCACTGTGTGAACGTAGCCTCATTTTGAAGTCTCCCAATCCAACTTTGATAATGAACCAACCTCCTTCTTGGCTTTAGTGACAAACCCCAGAGCCTTGTCCAGCTGGGGCTTGCTGATCAGGGCCCCCATGCGGGTGCCGTCCAGCAGCGGGTCGCCCACAGAGATGGCCTTGGTCCTCTTCACCACTTCCTCCAGGAACTGTGGCATGATCTCCCTCTGTACAAACACCCTGGTTCCATTGCAGCAAACCTACACATTTCACACACACCTGGTAAGAGTTCACAGAGGTCGCCCTAGTTCAGACGGGCTGAGTGACACGAGCCAATATGGATGGGATGCCCGTCAGTCTCACCTGGCCCTGGGTCAGGAAGTTGGCCATGAGCGCCCCCCTTATGGCGTTCTCCAGATCACAGTCTTTGAAGATGATGAGGGGAGATTTCCCTCCCAGTTCCAGGGTCACCTGCTTCACCCCCTTGGCAGACATCTCCATCACCTGAGAGGACATGCAGCACGGATGGAGTCATTCTAACTCATTTTGGTAAATCTAGGTGCTGCTATTCAAAAGAATTGGATGTTTTGTCAACTAGAGCCTCGTTCACAAGGCAAGACTTTTATGCCAATTTTTGTCCAGATTCCCCCCCTTCCAAAAATCTTAAGGCCACCCCAGTTATTGTGACAGCTCTAAAAATGAGCTAAAGAAATATTCCTCTGTGGTGTAAATCACTTTGAACTGCCTCGTTGCTGAAATGTGCCATACAATTAAACTAGATTATTAAAAGTGACATGGTCCGCTCCGATAGAAAGTCAGGGATATTCAACATTCAAGCTTAGCAAGATTTCCCACCGGAATGTTGTTGAGTGAAACATTCCGATGTTTCAAACAAACATCGGAAACACCTGTTAACCGAACCAAACCTTTTATAGCTACAATGTTTTATCATCATGTGTGGACTCTCAGGTTTTGAAAACAGGCTAAAAATGTTGCTGTGTGAACCAAACGTGCACAGACGACACATTTTAGCATTTGTACCTTCTTGCCAGTTGGAACACTGCCTGTGAAGGAAACCTTAGCCACCTTGGGGTGGTGGCAGAGCAGAGTGCCAGTCTCTGCTCCACCTTGGACCACACAGAACAGGCCGTCAGGCACTCCTGCCTCTTTGTAGATCTCAGCCATAACCAAAGCAGTCAAAGGAGTCATGGGAGACGGCTTGAACACCATGGCATTACCTAGAAAAGCCATTGTTTTACTCCCATCTCTTTTATTAGTGACTTCATGTCAAAATGAGAGTTGAAAGTCGCTGCTGTTCACTGACCACAAGCCAGGGCCGGCGCCGACTTGGTGACAGAGATCTGGAAGGGGTAGTTGAATGCCCCGATCCCCACGCACACCCCGAGGGCCTCCCTCCTGGTGTAGGCGAAGGCTCCGCCAGGAAGCTGGATGTGCTGACCTGCAATCACAGCACAAACCCGCGTTCAGACAAACAGAAAGTACGCTTCGAAACACAAAGAGACATCGCCGCACCCACCAGTGAGTGTCCCGGCCATGCCGGCGTAGAACTCCATGGTCTGACAAGCGACGTCCACATCCACCAGGGCTTCGGTGATGCACTTGCCATTGTTCATCACTTCCAGCTTTGCGATTTTCTCCCTCCGTTCCTGTTTGATTGGGAGCAAAAATGTAGAGTCATTACTGGAAAATAAACCAAACTCCTTCATGCGACCTAAAATGGGCCAACCAGACACAAAAGGAGGATTTTGCACAAATCCAGAGAAGGGAGGGCTTCCTGTTAATGAATAACTAGTGTCACGTTGCAAGCTTGCAATAGTCAGCTCCAATTTAAGTTGCACAATAAGGACAGTAAAAGTTGGACAGCTTCAAAGCCGCCTGACCGGCTCACCCTGATAATGCGGGCGGCCTCAAGCATGACCCGAGCCCTCTCCATGCCAGACATCTTGCTCCATTTCACGTAGGCAGAGTGGGCACTCTGGATGGCTTCCTCCACATCCTCCGCCCCACAGGGCACCAGCTGGCACAGGACACGGCCTGAGC
Source organism: Xiphophorus maculatus (assembly GCF_002775205.1). Lineage (NCBI taxonomy): Eukaryota > Metazoa > Chordata > Actinopteri > Cyprinodontiformes > Poeciliidae > Xiphophorus > Xiphophorus maculatus. Next base: position 27,620,098 of record NC_036451.1, read on the forward strand.
AAACAGGAAGGCAAATAAGCTACTGACAGCTGGACTGTACTGATAGGTTTCCCCCTTTTTTCTCCCCCCAGACAGTAGGGAGAAAATTCTAAAGTAGCCACACCCCACAGCTCTGAAGTTAGTATCTTATCTGTAGTGTCAGACTCTAAAGGACTATTTCACCACTTTTGAGTTTCAGATTGATTTTTTCTAGTTCAATGAAAGAAAGATCAGTCAAACCTGGAAAGAAAATTTCCACACTGAAGAAAAATACATTTTTGTATTTACAAAACTGCACATTTCTATTTGTCCCTTTGGTTTCTTTACCATTTACTTTGAGAAAAGCTTAAATAAATGGTCAGTCTGGTCAACCTTGGAAATGATTGTCCTAAAGCACCTTTAATAAATTTCCTATGAGTGAAAGTTCATTTTGTTTGCAAAGCTCCCACAGTAAAATTTCCCTTATTTGTTACTCTGCCAAATAAAATAAGAATTCAATGGTTATAAACTGGATTTCTCATAAGTAAAGTTATGATTTAGCCCATAAATTCAGAATATCTAAATTGATTAAAGCCAAGGTTGAATATGGGAGAAAAATGAAATGGGACAGTCTAATTCTGTTGTCTGACAGAAAACAGAAGTGTTTGAACATCTGGCTGTTCTTTAATTTTGTGTTCCACCTGTTGCACTTAAAAAGTTGTCATAGAAATACTATAATTCAGTATCATATTTCTCTCCACCCCAGGGGCGCTTATAGAGGGGAAATGTTAGGACAATTCTAAGGTCCCCTGACCAACAGGTGCCCCTCCACAATTTATTTATTTATTTATTTTTTGTTCATAGAAATTGAAAAAATAAATAACATTTGGGCCCTGACAATTACAAAATTAATCATATTGTGTTTTCTGAGATTGTTTTTAGCAGTAAAAATTTTATGTTACCACTCCCAGACTAAAAAACACACATCCATATTTGCCCTGAACACCCCCCTGGATCTCCTTGAAATGGTTCGTTCCTGCTTGGGGCACTTGATGGTGTTCGGCAGCAGTCAGTAGAAGACAAGAACGACTGTGGCGGTTATTATGCTGCTAAGAAAAATTATAAAATCAGGTTTTCAAAAAAATAAAAAATAAAATTGAGAGATGGAGAAAGAATATTAGTCCAGTATTGAACCAAAGAAAGCAAGTTGCAAGCCTTTAAAATTGTGACGCTTTTTATGGGTCAAAAAGACTCAAAAGAAATTGTAACAGCAGCTGCGTGGGGGGTGGGGTGGGGTCAATCAAATTTTGTTGTCAGGGGCCCCAAGATTTCTGGCAGCACCCCTGCCCCTCCCTATATACAAACTATGCATTAAATACATCTTAAATAAGTGCACAAAAACTATGTTTTAACACTATTTCAACAACAGGGAATGACATGACATTTGAATTTTTTAATCAAATGTATTAAAAAATATAGTTTAAATGACTGCCAAAAGCACAAAACTCAAAAAGCTATGTTTATAGTAAAAGGTTTAAAAATTGTGAAATTATGTGATAATTATGAAAAGGACTATCTTTGCATAAAGATATAAGCAATGCAGTTCCTCTTTATTTCAGGTATCTCGAAGTCTGAAACAAAGAAGCCCTTAAAAGTCTACATTTCGTCAGTCTAATAGTGCAGTTATGTTATTAGGCTGACGATTTGGAAAAAGATGCGAAATATCCCATCAGAGTCATAAATCAGAAGCTAACTTCAGCGTCGCCGTGTCTCTCCTAAATTCAACTCCAGAGCAGAGTTACTTACAAACCAAACTAATGCTATTGTTCTGCGTGTCATTTTTTAATATGCATTTCCACCAGAACAAACTTTTAACATGCATTACCAGTTGCAGGCTCGAAAACGGGCTCGGCGTTTTTCTCCTCCCTGGGCTTCACCCGTTTCCCAGCCCAGAAGTTCAGAGGCTCGGTAACCACCAGGGTTCCAGTGGAGGCTCCGGAGGTCGTGTCGAGGATTGACTGGGCCATTTTCACACAGATTGTACCTGAAAGTTTCAGAAAAATATCTCAATTACGTAATATTAGCCTGCGAAGGCAGAGAGCTAGCAGAGCATATAAGCTAGCTCATTCAGAGAACGTGACACGAGGACAGAGTGCACGCGCTGTTATTGTTGCTGAGAGAAGTTATTGTAACTTTTTGGAGAAGAAAACTGTACCGTCTGGGTTCTGCGGAGAGAAGAGCTGCAAGATGGACGTCTGGGAAGAGTGGAAGGAGGATTTTACGGCCCTTTTAAGCAGCCAGGACACACCTCTTCTCAGAGAAACTGCGTCTCGCTTCTGTCAGGCTTATAAAGCTGAGGCTGAGCCAAAACAGGCGGACTTTAAACACAAATAACTCCGAGAAAGATTAATAAACCCTGTTAATACCGAGTCGGTGCCATTTCTGTTACATAATGCAAGCGAGTAGACAGAAATATGGTTTCACAAAGACACCTCACTTTAGTATGACACAGTTTATGGACACCATGAAAAAAATAGCATTTTTAAAGATATTTTCCTAAACTGAGTGTAACACAATACAATGCAAATTAATAGGGGTGAGGAGAATTTAGAAAGGACCCCGAGATAAAGGACTTGGCAAGTTATACAAGATTGTAAAACCAGCTGGTCTGCGTCCAAGAATAAAGTCTGTATAAAAGCACAGTATGATTCATCAACTTTTAAGAAATCTTCTAAGTATTATTTTATTCATAATGTACAGTTTAATGTTGTGTTTTATGAAACCAAACAGCTACAATAAAATAAAAAGCACACCGTCTTTATTAGTAGGGTTTTGCTAATCAGAACACAACGAAAATGATATGATTCATGTTTTTTTTAATTCATTCAATCTAACCTCAGGCAAAAACACTCAGACAACTACTGTCATTTTTAAAAATGAATGCAAAACAGAAAATATGCTTCTAATTAGATGCATTATGAAATAAAACGCATGACTTTGAGAACAATTCCCTTTTGACAGATGAGACTAAAGTAGAAATGTTTAACCATTATTACACACAGTTGATAACCAAGCACAGCATATCAGGACAAACATTATAGTAGGAAGGTGAATGATGTTTGTGTAACTAATGAGTGGGGTTTCTGTTGTGTTTTATGTTCTGTTAAGGAAAACACTGAACAGATGGAAGTAGTGCTGGTGTTTAACTTCACCAGCACCATCTTTCAACAACTGACACAATTTTCTGTATCAACTTGATAAAGAAACTTGATACATTTTATCAAGTTGCTGTGATAAAGAAAATTTAAGAAATTTTTTTTCTGCCATGGTTGTTTTAAAGAAATAATTTCACTTCAGGGGGAGCGTACTGGTCCTAATGTAAAATTATTTTTCTTTGGATATACTGTAACTCTTTGTGAAAATTCCAAAGTCTGAGATAAAAGTTGAAAAAAATGCTGGACATATTTACCTCGTCACTCACATCTAAACAGGACGCAAAATAAAGAAAGAAGAGAAATATGACATATAATCGTAAAACTTTTATTAATATGCAATTTACTCAAAATAGAGATGATGACATTCAATAATACTGAAAGGTGTTCAGATGTCATTGTGTCAATAAATGATTAAAATCTCAGACCGGTCCGTGTTGTGAGGTGAACAAGGTGTGAACTGAACTTTCCTATTTTCTCCTCTACTTTTAAGTTAAATATTACAAAACACAACAAGAAATCAAACAACATAGTAGCTCCAAAAGGCAAGACATTTGCTCCAGCACAAACAGTTCCATCAATGCTCTGTTGGGGTCGCCATGGTGACTTGATGATTAAGAAAACTTGGCCGCTTGGGGCGGAGGTCCCAGGAACCCCCCTGCCTGCTTGGTGGCGGCTCTGGAGGGGGCAAGTCCGAGCATTTTCTGAATGTTCTGGAAGGAGGACAGACAGAAAAATCAGTTTTTCACAACCTGGTAGAGAGTGATGGCTCTTCACAGGTACCTTTGGCAGATTAAGTGACCAGATTGTGGAATTTATAGTATTTAACTTAACCACAAAAAAGTCTAATTTTCACATTATTCATCATAATAAATATTTGGCAGTAAGTACTGCATATTTTGGCTATAAGTTTATTCCTCTGACTTACTAAATTGATCTGGGACTCATGTCTGATGAACAGCTGTCAGGTTTGATGATGTATTGAAATATATAACAAAAGAAATAAACTAACTGCATACTTTTTAATAACTGTCCATTTTTATTTCTCACTACTTTTAAGCTGTAAATAAAATCGGCAAACCTTTAAATTATTTTAATTTGATATTCAGAAACTCTGCAAAAACATTCAACGTTGGGTTAGTCTTTATATATATGCTTTTACAAAATAAAAGTCAGTTGTTATTTGAACTAAGAAGCAGTTTCCAATGGAAGCCAAATCTTTTCCTGTGCTTAACAAAATTCTCATCAAGTGACAATCAATAAACATACACGATGAGAGTTACTGAAGCTTAGAAGCAGTGGAGTTTCTTATCACTGTCATAACTTCACTGGTTTATTCAGGGTCAAAGGTTGAAATGAATGAACATTGACTTGACAATGGGGGTCAAAGGATGTATGAGGCTGATGTAGAGATGAACTCTGTTAAACTCACACCAGCTCCTTGATGATGCAGCACCGTCACTGATCCAGGTGTTTTCAGACAGTCTGCTGCTGATAGCTGCACTTCATCCACAGTCATCATGACCAAGCGCTTTTAACGATGAGACCAATCCCGTTCTGGATCCAACATTTTTATATTTGGCTTTTATGTCTTGAAACACGATTTAGGGGTGCACTGATCACAGTTTTCTGGCTGAACAACAATCTTTAAAAAGACGATTTTGGCCGATGCCAATTTTATTCTTTTGAAATTTCTCTACATACAGCGACAGAGTTGGCAACAGTGGGGTGTTGTAAATATTGAAGCAATATCAATATTGGACATTGGGCCAGATATTTACATCGGAGCATCCATAGAGATTCGTGTTGGTTTGTCACACCTTTACCTGTGCTGGTCCACTGACATAAAGTCACGGGATCAATTTGCGCCATGACAACCACTCAGTAAGCAACATAATATCTTTAAAGGTAAGAAAGTTTTTCTGCATTATCTAAAACACAATAATTACCTGTCTGATAGACATGGTGCAGAGGATGTAGAGGAAGATAAAGGAGCAGTCAGTGTAGTCTTCTCCCAGTAGGTTGCGGTGCGACAGCCCCTGAATGTAGGACAGCGGCACAAACGGCAGCTTGGCCACAACCCTTCCATCAAAACTGCCAAGAAGAAAAACAACAAGAAGTTTTAGTTTGTTTATTGCACTTCATTAGAAAACCTTTAGATTGTTTCATTTCCAAGTAGTCACTTCTGTTTTGATCAAAAGTGGAGCTTACATGGAGTTGAACATGCCCATCAAAGCTGTGAAGCAGAAGCCAATTGCGAACATGGACTTCATGCGCACCTAGGAACAAACACACCAATGAAAAACAATATTCGACTAAAACTACAGGATCCATGTTGAAGTTTTATTCAATAAGACAAGGACAGGCTGGCTGTCACAGGCCTCACCATGGACAGGTCTCTGTTGTTGTTCTTCAGCTTCTCTTCCTGTCTTTCTGTAACAGAACAGTTTATTTTAGAGCTGCACAGTGCTCTGGTACACGCCATCACATAATGTAATCACACAGAGCGTTGTAGAGTGTCTTAAGTTTTTTATATCATGTAAAGCACTTTAATTGCATGTAGAAAGTGATGGGAACATAGTGATAGTTACAGCAAATCAATGCCATTTGTGAGGTGGTTCCTATGACAACTCATTGGCTTCTTACCGATTTTCTTCTTCTGCTGGCGTCCCGCAGATTCGGTGATGGTTTCTTTTTTCTTTTCAACTGAAAGCAGAAAAACAAGAGTAAAGAACCATCTATAGATGTCAATCTCGTCAAATAATGGCGACCAGTCCTGGAGCACTTACGCTTTTTGCTTTGTTTTTCCACCTCAGCCTTTAGCCTCTTGTACTTTTCAGTTCGATATACTAAGACCCAGGTGATCCCTGCCAACAGAGCAGAATATGTACAAATGTCACAAACTGTATTCTCTTTATTAAAATAAATGATCACTGTAGATATTTACTTTATCACATACATATTTATAAGGCTTCTTCTAGTTCACTAAGCCTTTGTCTAGTGTTTTGAACTGATCTCAGTGTCTAACTAATCGATGTCTTGCACAGATTTCTGGCTATTTCACAAAATATAAAAATAATTTACATTTTATTCCGATGTTGATACACATATTATCAACATCGCATATTATGTTGATGTCCACTTTTTCCAGTTTTACTTATTGTAGAATTTAATTTCATCTACTGGTCCTATATCTGGCGCATGACCCACATGGCGCATGAAATAATGACGCGCCCGTCACAGGTTCGAGTCGTTTTCAGCATATCTCTTTCAACTCGTGTTCCTGTTATTTTAGTTTCAAACTAAGGCCAAACAACGAGAACTCTCACTCCTATTATTGTGGGTATCTGCGTACTTCTAATTCTCACTCTTTTCAACTTTGCACGGATAATTTCCAATCGAGCAAATAAAGAATTCTATTCCGTCGTTAATATCTATAATATATGAACTATAATATGTGGTTGTTAATCCGTCTTTAACCAGCAGGGTGTGCTGTGTGCACATAAATCCTACGAAAAACCGATTTGGGAGTCAAGCAGCTGAAAGGACTCAACAAAAGATGAATGGAGTCATGCCTGCACTTATTGATAAACCATTAAAGAATGAGTAGAAGCCACATTTAACAAACTATCAACACAGTCAAATACATGGTGACGCATTAAAAATGTTATATTTGCTAAAGCTCTGTGAGACTTTTGTTTTGAAATACTAACCGGAACCACAAGATGTTAGCCATTAGCCTTGTCGGCTAGTTTAAATTCAAGCCTCATTACTGACTGTAGGGCCAGAAAACATTAGAAATGACTTGTCATACCGAGGCTGATATACTTTCTCCGCCCTGAATCTTACAGGAACAACACATTTTTGCACACGGCCGTGTTTCTGAACACCGTTAAACACGGCAGCTATCTTAACGAGGATTTCCACCCACCTTCTGCTAACAGCGCCGTACAGACAGAAATAAAGACGATCAGAATGGTGTCTGCAAACATGGTACTCATGGTGGTTTTCCGGCTGACGGAGCCGCTTCACAGAACAAAGACCAGACACAAGTTAAACCCTGAGCGGCTCCTTCTCTCCACTGAGCTTCATAGAGCTCTGTCAGCATTTCACAGAGGTCATACAGCCGAGAAACACTTCCGGTTTATTCAAGCTTACGAACACGCGCACAAACACAAAACAGAAAACCTTTACGGCTAAAAACTTGTCTATTTTTAGTAATATTATGTTACAGATAAATACAAAGCAGTGCATATTTGTGAAATGGAAAGACAATGGGAATTTTTTAAATTGTATTTTTTATATACAAATAATGATCTAAAAGGCGAGGCAAGCATTTCAGTCCCCTGCACTTTGAGGAAGGATTAAAAGTGATTTTTCTTTCACTCAGTTGTTACTGATTGCTGTGTTTTGGCAAAAGTCTGTTAGTTTTGAGACAAACTAATTGACTTCTCAGTCAGGGTTACTGCTCACTCCTTGTCAAGAATTTTAGTTGAATTCAATCTCTTTAAAAACCTTATTTTGTCATGATAGACCCTATCATGTCTGATGATTAATGCAACTATTCCTTTGTGATGATGAAAGATAAAATACCTCTTCAGCTTTCTAGGAGAAAACTTGGAGTTTGCATGTTCTCCCTGTGCATGCGTGGGTTCTCTCCTGGTACTCCGGCTGACTGTTAGGTTAATTGGTGTCTCTAAATCAGGGGGGTCAAACTCCAGTCCTCAAGGGCTGGTGTCCTGCAACTTTTAGATGTGCCTCTGCTGCACCACAGCTGAATAGAATAATTAGGTCATTAGCAAGGCTCTGGAGAACTGATCTACACAAGGAGGAGGTAATAAGCCATTTTATTCCAGTGTTTTGTACCTATGGCACATCTAAAATCTGCAGGACACCAACCCTTGAGGACTGGAGTTTGACACTTGTGCTCTAAATTCTCCCTAAGTTGGAGTGTGTGTGTGTGTGTGTGTGTGTGTGTGTGTGTGTGTGTGTGTGTGTGTGTGTGTGTGTGTGTGTGTGTGTGTGTGTGTGTGTGTGTGTGTGTGTGTGTGTGTGTGGTTGTTTGTCATGTCTGTCTCTGTGTTGCCCTGTGAGAGACTGGCAACCTGTCCAGGGTGAACCCCGCCTCTTGCCTGGAATGTTAGCTGGAAATAAGCACCAGCAGCCCTCCCAACCCCAGTAGGGACAAGGATATACAGAAAATGGATGGAAATATATTCACATTTGGTCTCATCAGAACAAAACACATTCACTCACCCCTTAGGATTTTGGAAATTGAAAAAAAAGAACTGATTAATTGGGGTCTTTTTTTTTTTTTTTTTTTTTACATTTTTTGTGTAACTTTTAGTAATAATAATAATAATTGTTAATATTAATTGACCTAAACCGGGATGCGTGAATTCAACTTTTACATCAGAAAGTGTGAAAGAATGATAACATCCGAAGCGGGTGAGATAGATAGATAGATAGATAGATAGATAGATAGATAGATAGATAGATAGATAGATAGATAGATAGATAGATAGATAGATAGATAGATAGATAGATAGATAGATAGATAGATAGATAGATAGATGTTTCTTTTATTATTATTATTATTATTATTATTATTATTATTATTATTATTATTATTATTATTATTATTATTTGGTCTCATCAGAACAAAACACATTCACTCACCCCTTAGGATTTTGGAAATTGAAAAAAAAAACAAAACTGATTAATTGGGGTCTTTTTTTTTTTTTTTTACATTTTTTGTGTAACTTTTAGTAGTGATTGATTGGGCTGTGTTTCTAGAATATATTTAGCAGAAAAGTATCATAACTCTAAATTCCTGAGATCTGAATATTTCTAACAGAACACTTTGCTCCCAGGCTGCAGGTTTACTGGTGGCTCCTGGAGGTTTCTAAAAGTAGAAAGATCTTATAGTTATCAGGCTCCTCACCAGTCTGCATTTAAGACTAAAACTTTCCTTTTTGGTAAAATCCTTTGCTATCTCTGTAGTCATAGGCTTAGACTGCATAGTGACAATTCTGCTATATTCCCCTACTACTCTCCAAATTTACAGTATTTGCAGTTATTACAGATTTTAACTGTACTCTCCGTCTCTTCATAGAATTTACATCTGGTTTAGCTGCAGCACCTGGAGGGTTGTTGCTACCAACAACTTACGTTCTTCTGTCTTTCAGTCCTTAATCCTATATCGCTCCTAGACAACACTTATTATTATTATTATTATTATTATTATGGACATTGAGCGTACTCCTGGATCAGTGCTGATCAATGCTTATATGTTTCCTCTTCTTTTTGAGTGCAGTCTTTATCCTGGCTGCTCACACTGAGCCTTGTTCTGCTGAAGGTTTCTTCCGGCTAAAGGGAAGTTTTCCTTTCAACTGCCGCCACATGCATTATTATCAATATGAAGGTTTGCTGCAGTTATCTCTGTGTGGTCTACTGGGTTTTCTACAACCATTTTAACAAACCAATTTGAAAATGAAACTGAACTTATTGATAACAGGATCAAGTTGGAATGTATTGACCTGACTAGGAGTCGTCTCGAGGCACTTTTGTTTTGTTGTTATTGTAAAGTGTCTCGATATAAATAAACTGAATTGTACTCCCTCTCATTTCCTGTGCTCTGACGTCACTATCCTCCTCCTCACAGTCACAGTGATGAAATAGGAGGCGCGCGCGCGCACACACACCGGCATGTACAGACCGCATCGGCCGGCAGATGAAGCATGCCGAGAGACAGCGAGACAAAGCCGGGTGACCCGGTCCAGCGTGACGGGCACCGGCAACCGTTCCTGATCGGTGTGGCCGGCGGCACGGCCAGCGGCAAGGTTGGCATTTCCATCACAACAGCCGAACATGTTCTTTGTTGAATTCCTCTGTCTGACGTTGTGATCGATTCTTATGTTTTGTTTGCTTGTTTCCCTTAATTATTTGTTCTATCCTTTGCATCATCCTTAAGAGTGTTGCTTGATTAGTAACATAAAAGGGTAATTTGCAGGGCATGTATATAAAAAAACAAATGAACAAAGAGAGAATGAACAGATTTCAGTTTATCAGCAGCAGCTGTGCACAGGCTGCAGATTCAGTCAAATCAGAATAAACTACAACATATTTCTCCAGGGAGTAAAATATGTTACGTTAGAATAAAATAGAGGGATTTTGTTGCAGTGTATATTATGGAATCATTCCTTCTTGTATTTCATGGATCTACATGCACTGTTTCTGTTCTTCCTCCTCATATCATTGATCAGCTTTATTCCCAAAGTCTACAGAATGTTGAAGCTTACAAGTCTTTCAGTGTCCATTCTTCTATAGAAAAGAAAAAGCTGCTTTGGTACATGGCTATGTTGCTGAAAAAGATATTGTGGATTTTATTTAATTGTGTTGCCTTGTTATCTATGCACTCAAAAAGCTGAAGTTGTAGTCGATTCAATCGGCAGAACTTTATTTGTGGCGGAGCATTCAGTTGTTGGTGGTTTCTGTTTCCTGATGTCATGCCCCACTGTCTGAAAGTAACCGTTCACAGAAACACCTGTTTAACCAGCCATGTTATCCAAATGGGGGTTAAACTGTATTTCTTCTTATTGTGTTTGTCTGTGAGCTGCAAAGACAGCTAAAGTCACATTTTATATCAAACAATGTCAACTATGGATTTATTTAATGCTTGTTAAGATACATTTATCTATTTTATGCACTAAACATAGGCAAAAAGTTTATTATTCCCCCTGTTCCCCATCTTGCAATGTTACCAGATTTGACATTGTTTTAAAGCCTTGTTGACATTAAGGGTATCAAAGAAAGTGTTGTTTTTTTAATAACCTGCTAATGTGTAAAGTTTCATAATTCTTGACTAAAAACATATGGACATTACAGGAGAGGGTGTAGTGCAGACAGGGCTATTGTGTGTTAGTGGGAAGCTCCGTTGTATTGTAATCTGAAAGTTGTGGGTTGGATTCCAGTGTCCTCCTGTGCCAATGTGCCCTTTGGCAAGGCACTTAGCCTCCATTTACTGATCTACATATCTTATTGTAGATCAGTAAATATTTTTTTAAATGTTGTGACCAGCTCAGATGGAATTTTATGTGATGGAGGAACAATGTGTAGAAGTTTAACCTAGGAAGGGGAAGTCTGGCTGTTCTGAAGTAATTTTGTACACCATGAATTATTTGAGAACAATCAACTGTTTCCATGACATACTTCAACATAGTATGGGCCGATACTCTAATTGGCAAATGGTTCCAGAGCGATCACACTACCTTCAGTCATTCACACACTGATGGTAGCACATTGTAGTCACAGCAGTCTGACAAAAGCGAGGTTGCCATGCCAGCACCAGCACTACCGGAGTCTCTGACCACCATCAGCAGGTGAAGTGTCTTGACCAAGTAGACAACAACTGAGACAGACTGCGCAGGGCTTTGAACCGGCAATCCACAAGTTACAGGATGAACTCCTACCAGCATCGCCACCTATGTGACTCTGATAATTCTGCTTGGTGTTTATGTTCTTGTTTGGCCAGTCATCGGTGTGCAACAAAATCATGGAGCTACTGGGCCAGAACGAGATCGACCACCACCAGCGCCAAGTGGCCATCCTCAGTCAGGACAGCTTCTACAAGGTCCTGACCCCAGAGCACAAGGCCAAGGCACTCAAGGGCCAGTTCAACTTTGACCACCCAGGTATTGCAGTGGTCTTCACCTCTTCATTAAAAGGAAAGATTTGAACGTTTTTCACCTTAAGAGATGGCTCATTCAACTGCGTTTGAGAAGTTATGTTTTTACTGTTTTGTTCTTTCTTTGGGTCTAGATGCATTTGACAATGATCTTATAATTGAGACTCTGTTGGACATCAAGGAAGGAAAAACTGTCCATATTCCTGTTTATGATTTTGTCTCCCACTCCAGGTGAGTCTTTTCTTGACCTTACAATCCTACAACTCTGAAGAACAATTATAGGTTGTGTGAACTCGGGTAAAAGTAAAAATCTACCTGATATTTACCTCGCTTTGTGTTTGCTCTCTGTCCATCAGGAAGGAAGAGACGGTCACGGTGTACCCTGCCGATGTGGTGCTGTTTGAAGGCATCTTGATGTTCTACTCTCAGGAGATTCGAGACCTTTTCCAAATGAAACTGTTTGTGGATACGGACGCAGACACACGTCTGTCGCGCAGAGGTGTTGTCATGTTCTTAAAGTGAAAAGATGCTTAACTAAAGGTGCTTGGGCTGTTTTTGTTATGTTTGGGGAGCCCCACAATTAGAAAGCAGAGGACACACTGGCCTTATCCCAGAAAATACACTTACTGGCTGATTTGAACAGCGTCTGCTTTCAGAACTTCCTGAGCTCTTCTTGTCTAGGTTCAAGAAGGTGTATTGTATAGTTGCTGCAAATATGTCTCAGTTTCCTGTTTGTAGCTGTTTGGCATGGCATCTGGCAAGGTCTTATGCTACCATAACCTTTTGAATGTGTTGTATTATCAGAAATGGTATTCTGCTCCACCAGTCTGCCTATCTTCCTCTGACATCAGCAACACGTTTTCACCCACATGAAAACGCGTTTTTACCCAAACGAAAATGTGTTTTCATGTGGGTGAAGGAATTGCCCTCTGGGCATTTCCTTCTTTCAGATTGGTTCTTGGAAGTTTGGAGCAAACTTCCAAGAACCAAGCAGGTTTCTTTTCTTTGTCTCTCTTATTAAAAATGTTGCTCTAAGACTTTCTTGTCCAGACGGTTAGAAGCACTGGAATTGTGAACCATTACCAGTGTTTGTAACAGAAAACACAACACTTGGTACGTATATTTGGGTGCTTCTGATTTTTGAAGTTTGTAGACACAAAGCAGATCCAGGTTTAATTAGAAGTAACAGTTCTAACATGCAAACCGGAGTGTATCCTGCAAGATGTAGTTATATCCCTTGAACATTCTCACATTGTGTCATGTTGCAGCTGTTTAGGAGTTTAAAAGTTGCATAGGTAGTGGTCACTGGATTGAACAATGCTTTGCATCAATCTGCAAGAGAAATCTTTTTTCTCTTGCTACGTAGTTACGTATTGAGTAACTACGTTGATGGACGTAGTTACTCACAGAGACTGTATTTATGCTAATGTTTTGCTAGAAAATTACCTTTGTTTTTAGAATTTCAAGGCCTAGAGGTTTATTTAAGCACAGCCATGACCGGTAGCGTGGATTTATAATGATTTATGCAATTCCTCACATTTTGGTGTTTTGCACTGGATGTTTTGTCAAGCTAAGTATTCCCAAAGGTAGCTTTGTGGGAAATCTTCTGTCTGTGTGTCTCTCAGTGCTGAGGGACATCAGTGAACGTGGCAGGGACCTGGAGAGCATTCTAGCCCAGTACATCAACTTTGTGAAGCCTGCTTTTGAGGAGTTCTGCCTGCCAGTGAGTGTGCATTCTGCTCCTGCCGTTTGAATTCTATGACCATGAATATGGACTACAACCTTCCTCTCCTCTCTGTTTCTCCCCTTGCTGTTCAGACCAAGAAGTACGCTGATGTGATAATTCCTAGAGGAGTTGATAACACCGGTGAGTACGTTTTACCAAGAACTTGGATTGGTAACACTTCACTAGACTCAACAGGGTTATCTTGAGGTATGCAGCTGTGTTTACTGTTTATCTCTGAGTTCACATTTTTTGTCTCTGGGAGCTAAAGAATCAAGATTAGGGACAAAACAGCATTGTCTGGGCTGAGAAAAAGGGCATCTGGAACTCAACAGGTGAAGACAACAGGATTTCTAACTTTCTGTTTGAATGAATTTTACCAACTTGCACCTGTTATTCTCCACATACAACAACCGTTTTGGTGAAGAAAGGCTGTACCTTCTAAAGTTTTCATAGCCCTGAACACTTGTTCTCAATCCCTCATGTTTCAACTGCAAACTTTAGTGGCCACAGTCAGTCACATGCGCCTCTTGTCTTTTTCTCTGACTACAGTTGCCATTAACCTGATTGTCCAGCACATCCAGGACATCCTGAACGGCGGCCTGACCAAACGACCCAACGGGTGGATCAATGGATATGGGTTTCTGAAGCAGCAGCCCGGCGTGGAATCCAGCAGCCGGCCCCACTGACATGAAATCAAGTCAGCCTCTAAGTGCTCTTCTTCTTCAGTGATGACGATCAGCAGTTAGAAACTATAAACGTCTTCCAGCGGTCTGATTCTCCTCCGACTAAAGACATCTGTATATATAGAGAATTTGATTCAAGCTTTTTTTTCTGATTCCAGTTTCCTCCTTTAGGTTTGAACTTTATGATCCAATTTCATTTTGATTCAGGACCAGAGCTGCTTGCCTTTACAACAGAAACAGACTTGAATGTGTTATAAAATCAGAAATATTAATCTGCTCAACCAGTCTGCCTATTCTTCTCTGATATCGGCAACGCATTTTCACCCACACATTGTCCTCTGAACATTTCCTTCTTTCAAATCGTTTTCTCTGATGTTTGGAGCAAACACTTGTTTTTTTGTGTCTCTCATTGTTGTCTTTCTTCACTTGACCCTTTCTGGGAAACAAATATGTCCATATGTGCAAGTTAAAGTTGAAATAAGTTGGTTTTACTGTTGCATTTGTTTTGCTTTGTCTGTTGAAATGAATTTCGAAACAAGTTAAAGGAACCAGTTTCCCCCTCAGGTCCTCTGATTTAACCAGGACCATTGGGTCTGAAACACAGATGATTTTTGTATTTACTTTATGAACCAGCTGCAGATGTTTAGTTCAATATGATCTGGACTCATTCACAAACAATTGGAGCAATTCATTTGCTTCCATATTCTGATGCAGACAGATGATTTTTTTTATTTTTATTAAAGTGTACACTAACGGGTACAGTCATTAAGTTTAATATGTCTAATGTGGAAAGTTGCTGTACATTTTCTTATACTTTTTTGTATAGAACTTTTTCTAATCTTCTCAGGTACTCTGCTGTTCTTTCTATTCAGCTAAATTTTGTTTTACTGTTGAACTGAGAGTAAAATGTCACCTGTTATTAAAGCTCTCACTTTTTCACAAACATTAAAGTCGAACTCACTTGGGCTAAGTTGCAGTAATCTGTCAAATTAAATTATTTTCATTACTGAGAATGCTTTAAACGCTGCTTGAAATACTATGAAGTGTACAGAAAATAGGTTGACTCCAAGTCTCTTTTCTTTTTATTTTATAAATCTTGTTGTAATAACTAAAGGAAATGCTGTCTGTTTTATGGGGGTAACTATTCCCGGCAGAAATAGATGTCTGGCTTCTTTGAGGTCTGAACTTTAAAGTCTGATTTAGACCAACACTTCCTCTCCATTATTTTTCCTCTAACTTTTGCATAAAAGTGAAATATATGCTGAGGTTATTTGAGTATGCAGGAGTTACAAGATTGTCTCTCTTTTATGTGTCTGTTTATGATATACAGAACAACGTGTTTAAGTACAATTACCTGTCGTTTTTAAAAATGACATCTGTCATCTTTTAAGGAGTCGCAAATTCTCTCCAAGATAGTCGTTTCACACTAACTTCGTGATGCTTTAGAACAAGCCCATAAAAGACTAAAAGAGGGTGCAGAATGAGATCACAGAACTATCCAAAAATATCCAGAACGTGCATCAGTTCTGATATTTTAGTTTTCTTGGCTTTCCAGTGATTTAACTGAAAAATCAACAGAACGTCTAGTTTGAATTAATGAGACTAAACAGATAATAGAGGAAATCCCTTTACAGTTTTATGGGAAGTATCTATTCATCAGCATAGATCAAAAGGAGCAGGAAAACCAAATATTTGATAGCATTAGCTGGCAAACTGTGAGCAGCATGTTTAAGAAGCTACCTGAGCAGGTAGCCTGACTAAATAAACCATCTAACATCAGGTGGGTAAAGAGCAGAACAGCAAAAAGGTAGAATATTATTGACAACAAGCATGAGAGACTGCTCATTTAATAAACTCAAGTGTTTATTTTTTACCATAATCAAAATAAACATTTCAAGTGTGTTGATTTTCTGTTTTAATTTGGAAAATAGATTATCCCATGGTTTTTATTTGTGTCAATACAGTGGAAGTGTAGTTTGAGCTGAATATGTTGAAACAATTCACCTGTGATCACATCTTTAGCAGATCATATGAAACAAAAGATTACATAAGTTCCCACGTTTCAGGAGACATTTTAGAGACGCACACATATGGTATTTTCTAAACCTTTATCTTTGAAGGACAACGTTGTGATTTTTTCTAGAGACGGAAGGAATATAAGGAATATAATTTCCAGATGATGCGTCAGAGTGTATGTCCGTAAACTTTCCCTGATTTTTATAAACTACAAAAGGTGCAACAAAATAATCAGATATTAGTCGACCAAGGAAAATCAACAGATTCTGGTCTCTAGCTGGTTGGTGAGTGCATTGAGGTCTTCCTAAATGGTTAAAATGCTATAAAGAACTTAGCTTGTCCTTTGAGCAGTTAACACTACCAAACTACAGCACCAGAACTGTCCACCAGGTCTGAAAAGTTCCTGCAGGTCATCGCTCCCCTTCCTGATGACTCATCCCCTGACTGCGGTGTCCTGACCGAAGAGGCCGCGGTACAGTTCGCTGCGGGCCTCGTCACTCATGGAGCTGTGGTCCACAGGAGCCATGAAGTTCACCAGCTTGTTGTGGATGTGGAATCGCACCTTGCGCCCCTTGCTAGCTTTGGTGTCCACCTTCTTCTTGATCTTGCTGCGCAGCTTCTGGATGGCCAACCACTGCTTGCCCATGGCCACCTGGTCATTGGGATCCGTGGCGGTTGTCTTGCGCTCGATGAGCTCCCTCAGGAGCTGGTGGTAGAAGTCATCGTCGTCGAATACGTCCTCGTCCAGGTCTTTCAGGTGCGTGTTTAACTTCGGCTGATGCTCGGCGACCTCTTCCTCCTCCGGGATGTTGTCAAGGATCTCGGCAGAGGATTCTCTCTTGCCGAGGACTCTGTACTCGGAGCGTCTGGTCTGGGTGCGCCGCAGCAGCCTCTCTTTGTCCATCAGCACCTGCTCCACCTGGGTCAGAATGTTCCTGTCAAACGCTCCGAAACCTTTGCTGCTCTTGCCCGTGGTCAGGCGGGTTTTGTCGTGCCACTTCTGCAGCGTGGCGTTGCGGTAGGGCTCGAAAGCTGCAAAACGTTTGGCCATGAATTCGGGGTACTCCGCCATGTCCAGCTTCCTTTTGGGCGCTCCAACGTCCGCCGATGACCTCTCCTGCTCCTCTTCATTGCCATCGCTGTTTATCTCCTCGTCATCCTCCTCGCTCCCAGCTGGAGGCTTCCCCTCGGCGATGGGGCGTGTGTCGGGGCTCTGGTACAGCAGCTGGTCATGCAGCTCCAGCAGGGACCTCTGGAGAGCCTTCAGGGCCTTGTGGGTGTTCTTCAGAGCCCCGGCGTACTCAGGCCCACCTCTCCTCTTGAACTCTGGGAACGCAGGCGGCTGAGGCAGCTGGTTGGCAGTCACCAGGGCTTTCTGCAGTTTGATCCGGCTCTCAAGCAGCTGGTCCCAGAGAGCCAGCTGACTCTTCACTGCCCTGCCTTTCTCTACCTCCTCGTCCAGTTTGTCTTTAGAAAACGTGCGGACAGCGTCCCCTTCCTGCTCGTCTTCCATCTCATCTTCCTCAGAGCCTTCAGACTCCTCACCACTGCCATCATCTTCATCATCTTCACTCATCCCCAGGTCGTCCATTCCCTCCGTCATTTTATAAAAGTCCACTTCTTCAGGAAAAGTGATATCAGAGTCCTTTGCCTGTGGTGTCACTTTAGCATCTAGTTCTGAATATCTACTCAAGTATTCCAGCTCCTCTTCATCATCGTCATCATCACCCTCCTCTTCCTCTATAGAACCCTCTTCATCATCTTCCTCCGTGTCAACCTTCTCATCATCCTCTTCCTTGTCTGATTCTCCAATATCCATGAGCAGCTCTTTACGGGACACTGGCTTCCCCGCATACCTTCTGTCCGTGTCCAGCAGCAAGGAGGAGTTGCGTTTCCGAAGAGAACTGACCGCGACCCCAAGATCATCCTCGTCGTCCTCGCTGAACCTCTCGACCACACGGGCTTTGGTTGCTTCGTCTGCGTCGTCCTCTGGATCCGCAAACTTAGGCAGCGGATTCAACAAGTCCTCGAGCTCCTGGGAAAACGAGCCCGCCATGACGGAGAGTTTATATTTTTGCACGTGCGGAGCGGCTCCGGATGAGATCACTGTGCGTCTGACGTTGGTAACATGCGACGAAACCGAGAAGCATGTGTAAATAAACCCTGCGACTTGTCTCTCAGGGAACATTTGACCCGAGTTCGAGGCTGCCTCCGCCCTCTCCCCCCATTATTTAGTTAATAATAATAATAATAATAATAATAATAATAATAATAATAATAATAATAATAATAATAATAATAATAATAATAATAATAATAATAATAATAATAAAAGTTCAGTGTTGTCTAGGAGAGATATAGGATTAAGGACTGAAAGACAGAAGGACTCCAGGTGCTGCAGCTAAACCAGATGTAAATTCTATTAAGAGACGGAGAGTACAGTTAAAAAATGCAATAACTGCAAATACTGTAAATTTGGAGAGTAGCAGGGGAATATAGCAGAATTGTCACTATGCAGTCTAAGCCTATGACTACAGAGATAGCAAAGGATTTTACCAAAAAGGAAAGTTTTAGTCTTAAATGCAGACTGGTGAGGAGCCTGATAACTATAAGATCTTTCTACTTTTAGAAACCTCCAGGAGCCACCAGTAAACCTGCAGCCTGGGAGCAAAGTGTTCTGTTAGAAATATTCAGATCTCAGGAATTTAGAGTTATGATACTTTTCTACTAAATATATTCTAGAAACACAGCCCAATCAATCACTACTAAAAGTTACACAAAAAATGTAAAAAAAATAAAAAAAAAGACCCCAATTAATCAGTTCTTTTTATTTTCAATTTCCAAAATCCTAAGGGGTGAGTGAATGTGTTTTGTTCTGATGAGACCAAATAATAATAATAATAATAATAATAATAATAATAATAATAATAATAATAATAATAATAATAATAATAATAAAAAGAAACATCTATCTATCTATCTATCTATCTATCTATCTATCTATCTATCTATCTATCTATCTATCTATCTATCTATCTATCTATCTATCTATCTATCTATCTATCTATCTATCTATCTATCTATCTATCTATCTATCTATGCATTCTTTCACACTTTCTGATGTAAAAGTTGAATTCACGCATAATAAATAAATAATAAATAAACGCATTAATATTAATTATTTTTTTTTCAAATAATGCCAAATGCCAAAAATGATAACAAAGATTTTCTAAGGCAATTTTTTTTTATTACTTTCGTCAAAGTCAAAAGTTTAAATACAGTAAGATTACTGTGTCTTTAAACAATTTGGGACATTTAATATCACGTCTTTGGAAGCTTCTAGTATGTGTCTTTTTATATAGCATACGTACTTCTGGTTTAGACTATATATATATAGTTAATTTAAATACAACCTTGCTAAGATTATACATTGGCAATCTCCTTCAAGACAAAACTCCGGAGTCCAAACGCTCCTTAGAATGTCTACACTGCGCATGTGTACGTTGTAGTCGAAGCTTGCGGGTGCGAGCTACACTTGCTAGCTAGTTTTGTTCCTGGATCTTTACCATAAATAGCGTAATTTAGGGTACAAATATGTCAACAAGTGACTTTTATTTGAGGTATTATGTGGGACACAAGGGGAAGTTTGGACATGAGTTCCTGGAATTTGAATTTAGACCTGACGGTGAGTGTTGTTTGGCGGTAAAACTGAGGGCTATAGTTTCCTCCGGTGAAGCTAACATTGTTAGCAGCAGAGTTTTAGGAGGCCGCAGCGGATCCACAGCAAGCCGAGAGTGCAAGATTGATTCTGTAGATCAACATATGACCACAAACCCTACAAATCGGCATTTAGGGTGTTGTACTGACTCTGTGCAAATTTAAAATGAAATCAGTAATAATAAACTATTTTGATTTTAGGGCGTATAAGCCATGTGGCATTTAGTTTCGTGGCTCCTCCTCATGTGTAGCTCATTCATTGTATGTTATTTTAATGGAAATCTTTTCTTAAAGGTAAGCTGAGGTACGCAAACAACAGCAACTACAAGAATGACGTCATGATCAGGAAAGAGGTAAGTTACGGTCAATTTCTGCTGATTATTTTTGACGTAAAACTGCCTCCAGCGTGAATAACGTCTCATATGGTCTGTGGTGTTGTTATTATGCTCCCTTTGGAACAAACATCTGCGACAGAATAATTATTGGCCATATATTTTATTGATGAAGTGTTTTTGTTTTCCATCCATGAAGTGATATGATTAGGTAGATATGAAATGTACATGAGATGAGGTGAGATCAGCTTCGTATTTGAATGAATTACACCGTTACGATACATTACTGTGTTTCTCCTCTCCACCAACCAGGCATATGTACACAAAAGTGTGATGGAGGAGCTGAAACGCGTCATTGATGACAGCGAAATCACCAAGGAAGATGATGCACTGTGGCCGCCTCCAGACAGGGTTGGAAGACAGGTTAGTAAGGATGTGATCCTCCCCACTTTGATCCACATCAGACCAAAAGCTTTTTATTTAATAAATATTTTAACATCTCTGAAATCTTATTTGAGCGAGATCTGACTTAGTCGCGCAGGTTATAATGTGATCTTATACGCGCTTCTTCAGACTCTGTTGAGTGTTTATAATTTTAGATGAAATATTTCATAAAATGTCAAAATTTCATAGGTACTGCTTTGGGTGTTGTCTTTTTTTATTAATTTTTAATTTTGAATAGATCAGATGACATGTTTGAAAATGTTAGGATTTTGCATTACTTGCTTCTTTTCATTCTTACTCTTTGATAATTGTTTAAAATTAAATAAGTAATTTAAGGTTAGTCTATTTTAATTGTTCCTTTATAATTATTTTATAAAACCGATCAGGTGTTTGAAAAATTGCTTTTATTATATCTGGACGTGTCTTTAACCTGCGATTGTGTTTGTTTTCAGGAGTTGGAGATCGTCATTGGAGACGAGCACATTTCATTTACAACTTCCAAAATTGGCTCTTTGATTGATGTCAACCAGTCAAAGTGAGTTCCACTTGAAAACAGTGCGTTACTGTTCACATGTGTTACTGTTCACATGTGATACGGTCAGAAGGGGCTGAACTTGAACTGTCCTGCTTCATTTCAGGGATCCTGAAGGACTCCGTGTGTTTTACTACCTGGTCCAGGATCTGAAATGTCTCGTCTTCAGTCTGATTGGGCTCCACTTCAAGATCAAGCCCATCTAGAATGTCCAATTGGAAGACTTTAGTTACGTTAACTGATGTTTTTGTTGAACGACCGCTTTTGTACATTTGCTTTTGGTGGAAGTTTTTATTTTGAATAAACAATGAAAATGGAAATGGTGTCCTTTTGATTCGTCAGCTGCCAAAGATGTGCACTGAGCATCTGATTATCAGAAATGCTACTACTGGTGATTTGACTGGTTTAAATTATAGTAAATCATGGTTAATACAAAATATTTGAGAAATATTGAATTAAATTAGGACAGGAGTTTGGATAAAATGCTAAAGTTAGAACTAAAGCTTGTATTTTTTCTAGTTTTATTCCTCAATAAAATAAATGTACCAGTGTTTCACAAACTGAACATTTACTAGAAAGTAACTTGTAGAGTTGGATTTTCTGTTTAATTTTATTGTATATTGATGTTTGTAATCTGTCAAATGACTGCAGATGTGAATTAGCTTAAGTTATAATCTGGTACAGTGCTTCAAATGGAGACATGTTTAAGCTGTACACTGTCCTTTTTTAAATATAGTTTATATCTGCATTTTGTACAGGAAGACCAAATTTCAGTATTTATTTACAAGAGGTGACAAATATTGAAACAGCTGATATATTTAAGTCCTGAGGGAAAAAAAAGAGTAAAATTCACTAGTTTCACTAAAGTTTTTAGAAACCATTTACTAGACATGCTGTTAAAGATTAATCTCTTGTACTCAAATATCCAGAATAAAAAAAAAAAATCTAGAAATTTAAGTCCAGAAAATGGTGGAATTTTGAATTAATGAGATGGAATCCAAGATATTTAAATTTTATTCCAAAGGACAATCACAATAAAGCTGTATTATGAAACAAAGACAGTTAAATCATGTGAATTACAGTAAATATTAGTTCTGATTTCTGTTCACATTTCAGTAAGGCACAGCTTCTTCCAGAGGACGACTCTGCAGCTGCCTGTTGCTCTGTAGTTTCTTCCCAACATGTCAGCGGTTTAAATTTCATTTCTTCATTTGCCTCCTAAAAATCCTGGTAATACAAGTAAATTTTTCCTTGAATGTTAACGGATGGAATTAGCTACGCTGAAAGACAAAAAGATTATTTGTGGTGATCAGGCACACCGTCATCTTTTAACTCAAAGGTTTCCCTTCCACAACACTGAAGATGTCCTCCAAAGACTTGTGGACGCACTGCAGAAACTCGTGGACGTTGCGAGCAGGATAGGCGGACACGTTGCAGCCGATCCAGTTGTCATGGACACCGTAACCGACGCCAAACCCGTCGGGCACCACCGGAGCGAAACCCCCGAGGCTGACGGCGGGGCTGGTGAGCGTGCTGGTGGACAGGATGTTGTGGTTTATGGCGCCGTAGGCTGGGTCAGTGTACAGGCTGGGCAGAGATTGACCCTTAGAGTTGGCAAGGTAACGCAGAGCAAACAGGTGGCGGTCAAACCCTTGACCTGCTCAGACAGAAGAAGAAAAATATTGCATATGATTTCCACATATGCATTAGACCTGCATAGTGCTTTTCAGGACACTCAAAGACATGAAGTCAGTCATTTCCAGGTTAGAAGCTGGGGTCAAACCCACTAATCAAGTTGATTGATCTGAAATCAATTTGGCTTACAGATTAACCTGAGTTAAGAGTTTTAATAATTTCAGTAATATTATTGAAATAATTAGCTACATAGAGTAGCTTCAATCAGTGGGTTGTCTTTTGAAATGAACATTTTATGTCTTTCTAATTGTATGTTTTATGTGGTCTGCTCTTTATCAGGATTGCTGCTTTTAAGGTGTTTCAGAAATAAAGTGTTGTGGTTTTATTGATAACGTTGATATAAAAACTTCGCCCAATATCGATATCCAATATCATCTTTGCTGTTATGGCTGAAACCAATATCATATATATTTCTCTACCTTTCTCTACGGTGAAAAAAACCAACCACACCGCTGACACTGCTTCAGTTAAACATCTCCCAATCCCAACATCACATGCCCCGCCCCCTCCCTCTCTACAAACACAAACCACCATATCGGCCCAGTTTTACTTGTTGAAACAACATATATATATATATATATATATACACACACATATATATAGGAATAGAAAGGTTTACACACCCATAGCTGCCTCCTTGGTGAGCTGGCCGTGGTATTTGGAGCATTCATTGAGCATCGCCCGCAGCTCCTCCACGCTGTGCTTGCCGGGTTCACGAACAAAGGCGTGTGAGCAGTGTTTGGTGTGGACGGTGGCCGGTCGGATGGTCTCTGTGCGGCCGTGTTTAAATGCTGCAGTGCTGCAGGACTCGTATGTGGCCGCCGTCTGGCCGTACTGCCTCAGGAAGGCCATCTGAAAAGACAGCTGGGCTACGGCGTCTGGACTCAGCTTGCTCTTCTTCAGCTGCTCCTTCCCGCCTTTCTTGAACTCGATGGCGGCAATGGTAAGCTTCGATACGGCCGAGTCAAAGTTCTCTTTGGCTTTCTTGATACCGCTCTCCAGCTCTCTGTCCAAGTGGAACTGCAATCTGCGGACAGCGGAGGCCGAGTCCACGGCTGCCGGGGCAGAGTCTGGGTGCACCAGCGGCTTCTCTGTCGTGTCTTTGAACACCTCGTTCTGAAAGCGGAGAACGGCTACTCCGTCGCCCCAAGAGTGCTCAAAGTTAATAGCCGCCTGACCGTCCTTGGCTATGATGATGCTGAAGGACTTGTCATACCAGCGGTTGCAGCCGTCGCCGTGCAGCATGTTGTGGGATATGTGAATGTGGTCCCGCATGCTCTCTTCATCCAGGCAGAGACAGAAGAGGGCGCTGTCGACTAACCCCAACGCCTCTGCGTTTCCAGTAGCTACCAGCTTCTCCCTTAACCCCGCCCAAACATCCCTGTTCTCACTGGTCAGGATGCCCAGAGGCAAGGAGGGCGCCGGTGTCGAGTCAGACAAAATGTACTTCAAGTGGGAATGGATCTCTGCCGGCTTCACCAAATTCCCGTCTCTGTCCACAACGTCGAATACATACATGTTGCCTTTTCGCATGACTAGCAGATGTCTGCCCTTGTCATCGGTGAGGAGCTCATCCCGACCGCGTTTCGGGATGCGCGTTGAGTTGAAGAGGCGGTAGTACTGAGACATGTCTAGAGGGTAGGCGTTCACCATGTAGGCTCCGTACCAGGACAGGGAAGACGGAACCCAGCGGATGAAGTTTTTGAAGCTGTCCGTGTCACTCTTGGCCGGGTTGAGGTGGAAAACCTCCGGCTCCAGTAGACCCACTCGCAGTGTCTTCATAAAGCGCACGGCCGAGCACACCATGTTAGTTGACCGCACCAGCTGCTCGTTGTACCCCGCCTTGGGATCAGGATTGAAGGACATGAAGGGGTTGAAGTTCAGCACCACAGAGTCACGCGCAGACAGATACATGTCGAACCAGGGACCTGATGAAACAGACTCATTAGATCCTGTTGTCATCTGTGAAGCCACTGAAGGGTAACGCGCCCACCTGAGATGTAGCTTGTGTGCTTATTGGCCTTGTCCTGAGCCACCAGTTCCTCGTGGAGCTGTTTTCCCACTCCGTTCTGGAAATCCTGAGCAATTTTCTCCGTTGTTCTGAAGACAAAAGATGAAGATGACAACATGTTCAGTTTCAAGCATCAAATTATAAAATGCATTGATAATCTCAATAGTAACTTACGTGAACTGGCCATCATCCAGCAAAGGTTTCTGGGCAGCTAAATACCTCCTGATGGTGTCCTCCAGCTTGGGTACGGGGAGTCTACAAGGGCAGATTTGGCAGAAAAAAAGGGGACCAACAAACCTTAATGAGTGGATAATGCTATGCCTGTTAGTTGAATAATAGCAAAAGGTTAAAATTGGTTTGACTTTCCTGCATTTCAGGTTCCACCACATTTCAAGCATTATGGCAAAGGAAATGTGGTCTGCTTTCACTGGAGTTGTAGCCTTCAAGTTACCACGATGTTCTAAAACTTCTGCTGTTGTGATCATAAATGTGGAAATGAGCTTTGCCCAATACCTTCTCAGAGCCTGACCTTAGGATCTGCTGGTGAGAATAGGCTGAATAGTCTTGTTTATATTTGTATCAGAGCACATGACGTTTATATCCTCCAGAAAGCATCAAATCATTCTGATTACTGATCTGTGGCACGACAATACACTGGTTCCATAAAAGGCTTGTAGATCCAACGTATCTCACATCATGGTTCATGTGGACATCCTGTGCAGATAAAAGACTGCCTGGTCAGTTATGGGACTATCATCGTTTGATAACTAGGGGCACAATGATTGCAGTCTTCTGGCTGATTATCAACCTTTAAAAAGTAAAGATTGATAATATATCGGCACTACCATCAGTTTTGGTTATTATTAGTCAGTTTTGTAACATACATGAATTTGTCCGACAATAAAACTGGCCTGGGCCAATATTAGCAATCAATATAGTTGTTGTTTGTTTCTCGAGGAGGAAGGGAGGAGACTGGTCATGTGACAGAGACAGTGATGCAGCGCACGATTGTGGGGAGTTTAACTGAAGCAGAGAGGTAGTGGTAAAGTCAGTGGTGTGGTCGTTTTTTTCCAAGGGGTCAAATGAGTAATGAAATATAACATTGGTAAATATCGATTATTGGAATTTACAGCAATATTAATATAAGACATTGATATTGCCCCAAATTTTAATATCAGTGCACCAGTTTTAATAAGCCCGATATGGCAATTCTGATTTTGGCCGATACCATTTTTTGTCAGAAAAGTTACTAAATATAGCAACAACATTTACTAAGTTGGTAACATAGGAGTGGTTACTGTTATCCATGCACATGCAGATGTAACCTGGTGTGCGGGTCTGTCAGTCAGCCATCTTTCATGACAGAGTAAAACGTCACAGTAGACAATTTCCCGATATTTGCGACCTTTTAGTGCTCCTTTGGTTTCTGTTAGTGACCATGTATTTTGCAGCCAAATAATAGCTCAAAATAGCCAAATCTATCTTTGTAAGCAGAGGGAAAAATACAAAGTGGTCGCGTTCATTAAGAAAACTGACCGGCAGTGTGCAGTCCAGCATTACTTTATGCACCATCCAGTCAGAGAAAACTCTGGTTACATACAACACAACTTTTTCTAGTTTCTCCTTAAAACGACTTTAAATTGTGTGATGGTAAATTTTCACAGTTTTGCTAGGTGTACCTTCGTACCAGCATGCTCAATGTCAAACAATGCCAGATTAAATAAGACTTGTTTCTTTACTCTATTGTAATCCTAGGTCTCTCTCTCTGAAATACAATGGATTAATGGAAAACATTGGAATTAACAAGATGACATGTGATACACGTTTAGCTTTAAAATAAAAAAAGTATTTCGAATTAAATACAAGTTCCAACATGTGGTTGTAATATTTGTTCCAATTAGTAGTTTACAGTAAATGTAATTTATGGCAGTTTAATTAGTTCAGCAAGTAACCTAGGGTTGTTATGTTTATATGTTTACATATTGAGTTCATAAGGGTTTATGTGCTCTGTCATATTGTTTGTTTTTAATTTTTGTGACATGTGATTTATTAAATGCCCTGACCTCGTGCCTTAATGAGGTGGCCAGCATCACATCTGATCACTCGAGTTAGTTGAAAAGTGAAACATTTAATTTTGTATTCTTTACCGCCACCTTGTGGTCACCGAGCAGAAATCAAGCGTACCCTTTTACCTACATTCGTCCTTAACCTTCTTTTATTCGAAAAACCTTATTAAAAATCCACTGAAAGGTTCAATGTAGTACCGACTAACATTAGAACAAGTCAATTACAGACCCCCTCTTTAACAAAAGTCTTCTTTTCATTGGTTTTCCTACCTGGGCAAACTCTTCTGGTAATGCATGGATGGAACGACGCTTTGGTGCAGATAGTCCGCAGAAGAAGCCGTCCTGCTGCTGTAGCACCGAGCTGAGATCCTCGCCGCGGCTCTTCTTAAATGAAGCTGACTCCCAGGTTTCCTCAGGCAGACAGCGCATTGTGCTGACAGCAAGGTGGCCATGGCGTTAGCTAACAACCAAAGTACAGAAACCGTTCACAGGGAGGTCTAGTGCTATGGCCAAAGGTAAAATGCTACCAAGTCACCGCTGTCAGCAGGTAGACACCACTGCTAACACCGGCGGCTAGCAGTAGCAAGCTGCCTTAGCTTAGCCTCTTTGGCTTCAGAAGAACACAAGTTTGAAAATGCGCGCTTCATAAATAACTTATTATAATTTCAAAACGATTAAATGACACGGTTTTCATTTAATGAAACAACAAAAATAAATAAACAGGAATTGAATTAACAGGAAGTCTAACCAGTACAACAAGTCACGTGATTTGTTCTGGTCGTGGACCTTTCCGGGGTATCCAAGTCCACCTCGCTGCAGCACACAGAAAGGGGAGGGGACGGACCACTGTCAGGACGCTATTTCCTATATTATTCGGGGTGTCCCGTTTTTATTTTCTTTTAAAATATGTGATATATCTTCACCTTTAGGAAGGATATTCACTCTCAGTATGTTTTTGATCTTCTCTCTCTTATTAACTTGAAGTAAATAAGAGAGTAAACAGATAGTAAATCTGCTCCTTAGTCGCATCTTTTTGGCACTGCTACTGCCTCTAGTGGCGTGGGGGTGGTAGCACAACTAATCTAATTATATTACTAAATCAGAATACCACAAAGTCTTTATTATTTACTATTAATTTTGGCAGATGCGACTAAGGAGCAGATTTAGAAGTACACCGAAACCAATTTTTTCAGTCTTTAATATCATGTATAAATTGGTTCAGACACTGTCACATAATTTATCATTTGACATTAATAGAACAGGGGAGAGCGCGAACGCAGTCCCCCACTACCATAAATTGTGCAGTTGAGATTCTCCCATGTGGAGAATTCACAGAGGTCAGATCGCTGCAGTGCAATGGCTGATCTCACCCTGGGTGATCCACCTACAGGACCATGGAGTCACTCCTGCCAGGTAAGTATGCCGTTCATTCCTCTGATTGACGATTAGCAACTTCACACATCTGGTTCTGACTCAGGGTGGGAAATAAAATATTCCTTGAGTCACTTTAGGATTTAATATTTAAATTTAAACCCACAGTCGGAAAATACAGGAGTTCTTCCACAACACCAGCAACACCAGGAGTATGTGGCAAGGCATAAAGGCGATCACAGATTTCAATCCATCCTCCCCCCCAGTGGGTGAAGTTGATGCTGACTTTTTAAATGGACTCAATAACTTCTTTGGGAGGTTCGAGGCACTGAACAGTACTCCGGCAAAGAAAACTGTTCCCCACCAGGAAGAGGAGGCACTCTGCCTGGACACAGCCGATGTGTTGAAGACTCTGAAAAGAGTCAACCCACGGAAGGCCCCAGGCCCCGACAACATACCTGGGCGGGTGTTCAGGGAATGCGCAGGTCAGCTGGCTGGTGTCCTAACAGACATTTTTAACACCTCACTGGACCAAGCCACAGTGCCAGCCTGTCTCAAAACTGCCTCCATCATTCCGGTGCCGAAGAAACCTCAAGTCACCTCTTTCAACGATTACCGGCCTGTGGCACTGACTCCCATCATGATGAAGTGCTTTGAAAGGCTGGTAAAAAAACACATCGTCTCCAGACTCCCCTCCACATTCGACCCGTTCCAGTTTGCCTACCGCCGAAACCGCTCCACTGAGGACGCTATCTCCTCCGCCCTACACCTGAGCCTGGCTCACCTGGAGGAGAAGAACACTCATGTGTGGATGTTGTTCCTGGACTTCAGCTCAGCGTTCAACACAATCATCCCACAGCATCTGGTAGAAAAACTGGGACACCTGGGCTTCAGCACCCCCCTGCGCAACTGGCTGCTAGACTTCCTCACCGACAGACTTTGATGATCCACACTTTTCAGATTTTTATTTGCCAAAAATTCGAAAACCATGTAAGATATTATTTCCGTTTTACATTAAAGCACTGATGGTCCCACGCGTTCATTTCCAGTATGTTTTGTGCTCATTTAACCAGCAGAGGGCGCAATTTCCCTACTCATTCGCTGTGACGTTTGAGCTTTTGTTGGGGGGGGGGATAAAACAGTGGATTTTACCAATAACAGACGAGCGTCTTTCGGTCTTGATTCAAACGTAGAAATGAGTTAAAGGGCTTTGAGCTGTTGGCCTTCAAGTCATTTCCACTCACCAAGCCCAGCAGAATTCTGCCCACTCTACCTCCTTTCATCTCTGCTCTGCAAACATCGACTGAATGAGAACTCTCCTTTTCTCATTGTGAAAATTTCTACTTTTTAATTCACCATTCTCTGTGTATTCTCTCAACATAAGGAGCATTTTAAAATAGATTTCAAATTAAAAAGCTACTTTTATGAAATATGCTGGCCATAAGACTCAAGCATTCCAAAGAGCACACACACACACCCAACTACATCAGTAGATGATCAAAGAACTTGATTTTTTAAAAGTAACTCCATTAAATGCAGTTTAAATGGTAATTTAATTTTCAAACTGAAATCATGACAATGTATCATAATCATGGTCACTATCAGTTTAAATTAATGCATGATGCATTGTTTTTTGATATATTTTCCCCCCAAAGTGGTCAGATTGTTATGGTCCGTAGGTGTTTGGACTTTTATCTTCAGTTATTTTCTATTTTGATCATGTCCTTATTATTTATTTCCATATTTCTTGCTGTCTTAGTTTATCCTTTGTGTCAGTTCAGTTGTTCTCATTGTTTGTGTTTTTTTTATTTGTTTCATTAGATTAGTATTTGTTTCTGTTTACTGTTCAGGTTTCCTTTCCCCTTTCATTCCCTTTGTTTCCATCCTCACCTCAGCCTATCATTTTGCTCCCCTTCACAACTGTTAATTATTTCCCCACTTGCCCCTGCCCGCTCCCCATCTGCCCCCACTTACCAGAAGAATCGTCTTGTTAGAATTAGGTCTTCTGTTTTTTTTTTGTTATTTCCACTCCCTCCTCAGTATGCTTAAACTCTCTAGTTACTTTGTCCTCCACTCAGTCCTTCATTTGAAGGATGCTTCTTATTCATTTGGACATGAAAAATTAAACCTGTGTAAAAACATTAGGGGTGGGTGGAGGATATATTTTCACTGTGTTTCAGTGGGTATTAGGACTACATGTAGACTTTTTGAGAACTTCTTTCTGTATTACATCACACCTCTCACTGCCTTTCTACTTCCAGGAAGAGCAACAATCTACACTCTGCCAAGAAACCTTTAGAGAACATTTTACTGTCAGTCACTTTTGTGAGTGAATTTGACTAATAAAGAATTAGAAAGATGGAGCTCTTTTCAACACTCCGCTTTTCGACCCACTCAGGAATCTACTCAGGATAATTAATTTAATTTTCTACAAGTTGAAGTGGTTTTGCAGAAATATTGCAAACTATTGAAATGCAGTGATTAAAGATTCCACCACTAAACTACCGGAATCTATTTTTTCCTGCTGCCATTAAAGCATGAAACTCGAACCCTGGAAGTCAAAGACTTAAAGAAAAATAAATTACTTGACAAGATGCTTTTAAAGTTCTTTTGGTTTCAATTTGTATGGATTGAAGTGCAGAAGTATTTTCTGCAGTCTCTTCTACTTTAAAAAGATCTTTCCTGGAATGTATGGCTTGTGGAAATCAGCACACTCTTAACACAGTCATTCTTCTGAATAGATCTTCAGTCAAACTTTAAGATGATATTAGAAGTTTTTAATTCTATAGCCAAACACGAGGAACAAAGCAATCAGTTTGTGGCAGTGTAAAAATGTCAGTAATTTTAATCTGAATAGATCAGATATATGCTGTTTATTCTAAAGGATGCTTCAGTTAAAGCCGCCAAGGTTTTACCGTTTGTTTGTCTGTCAGCTTCGCACATCTGACCAACTTCTATTCTTGCAAAATAGCTGAGGTTCACCGGATGGAAAGTGTCTGCAAGCATCAGCTTTCAAGTCAAATTTTTTATTTATTTTTTTACATATGACATATAACAAATGTGGTGAAAACGTGACTTTAAAAAACGAACTTCCAGTTTCTTCCTTCTCATGACAGGCTAAATAACAAATTATTACTGTTTGTTTTAGACTAACTTTACAAATGGCATCCCGTAATATTCTACTTTACATGCCTCAGGAGGATGTTTGAACACAAACGTAGTAACAAAAAATAAACAACATAACATCATTATTATTGAAAACTGATATTTTAAATAAGAATTGTATGCTCTGCGGCTGTTAAAATCATATTTTATGCTTTAAAGCTGCCCAAATTAAAGACCGTTCGCTGCTATCTGACATCGACAAATCGAGTCTGGATATTCATGTCAATGTGAAAAGACAGGAAGAAACCCGGAAGTGCTGCAGTTAGCTAACAGCAGGAGAAAGGAGAAAGTACAGCAGTAGATCTGCTTGTTTGTTTTAGCAGAAGCGCTTTTTTCGTTCCGTACTCCTTACAGCAGAATGCCTGAAATTCACAGGTAAGGCGGGTTAAATTCATACCGTTTTCATTTAGCATCGAGCCATTTAACAGGTCCACCATCATTGGTCCTGTTTATCCCGTTTAGCTCTGGACTGGGACGAATGTCAAGGAAAAGCCGATAGTCGGGTTTATCATCTAGGCTTCAATTGACAGCTGCTTATATTAGGCAAAGACTTTAATTGACGTAAACTGATGCTACACAGTTTAAATACCCCGCTGATCAATAAACAAAGTGAAGATTAGAGCCTCAATTAACCAAATGTGACAACAACTTTAATCTAACAAACGTTCTCCAGGCTGTAAGGTCAGTAACCTGCTGATGTCACCTGAGATATTTGTTCAGTTCAAATAAGGCATGATGTTTAAATTCTTTCTACTTTTTATTGGGCGTGTTTACACTTCTGGTTTCCACTGTACACGTGTTAAACAGCAAACACACAGATTAAGTGATGCTGCTGAACATCAGTCCTGTTCCCACCTGTTCCTAACACACAGCAGTCCACTTCGATTCAGGCCTCATCCAGGAGAACACACTTCAGGGAGTAAAGTTTAATTATACATTATTTAAAAAAAAAATTAAGGAAAAAAATGTCAAAATACAAACTAGAAAATCCATGCTAGCAGGTGCTGAGCCTCCCCTCATGTTGGTGCGTTTTGCCATAAATGGCAGCTCAGTTAGACTTCCAGTCATCAGCCAGATCTCCTTCTGGTTAGTCGCCCCCAGGATTCAGGTGAGGAAGTGATGGAGTGAGTCACCTCGGGGTGTGTGGCCTGGAGGGCTGGGGGGCCAATCACATGCAATGAACGTAGCCATCAAAGGTCTGTGCCCTGAGCTTTCCTGATCCTACAGTGACTCCAAAGATGAAAGAATCACGATGGATTCTTTGTTTTGACCACTTTTAAAGGCCGTACTTTAGAGGCAGATTTGTGCTGCGGCTCAAGCTTTCTGTGTGTTGTCTGACGACGATGTTGTCTGTGTTCCTCTCTGTCCTTTGCGTTTCGTCTTTCTGCTCGTCGTCTTCATGGGAAGGATTCGAGCCGTTCGGACCAGCGCTGGTACCGGACTGGAGGGCTTCAAGGCCCATGCTGTGTTTGAGGAGATCAACAGGAAGCTGCAGGAGGTGACTGCATTACACACACCAACCAATTATTCTTACTTTAAACATGAACTCACAGGGAAGTTTTAACATGGAAGAACCTTGCATGAAGATACAGCAGCTTCATTTTAAATAAAGCATGTCATTTGGATCTAAAACTGAAAAACAACAATTATTTCTACTGCTGGTAATGGACTGAAGAATCAACAACTGGATTTCACTAAGCAACAGGAAGAAGCATCCTGTAGGATAATTACTGCATGGACAATTACCTTCCAGCTGGCAACAAGTTATTTAACCCCAATGAGAAACTCCTCATTTCTTAAAGGGGCAGTGTTATGTTTTTTCCAGGCACGTAGAACAATCAAGTAACTATGTTACTGTCAGTTGTTATAAAAAATGCTATATATATCAAAAATGACTTTAAAGAAATTTGAAATTGGGCCTGTTTCTTTCAGAAATGTCTTGCTCTTTTTGAAACTCCACCTTCAGGAAGTCATCACAACATGGCTCCTCTATTAAACCTTTAACAACATTTTTACCAGGATTTCACTGAGAAGTAGCTTGTATAATAAGATAAGCAGGTGCACAGTTCCACCAGATGTTTGCTAATTGCTGCTGGCTAGTCTGAAGGAGCTGAGTGGGGGAGTGCTGCTCTGTGAGGCAGAAACTCTGAAGTTTGGAAACTGCAGCTCTGAGGAGGAGCTGCGTCTTGAAGGCAGGGCTATGTCCACCCAGCCGTTTTCTACAGCTGAATGGTTGCCATGGAGATTAAAGGATTTCTCATACATACATGAAAGAATCAAGGCAACACTCCAGGAATGTTTCTGATGAGGGAATAACATTATGACATGATTCAAAGCTTAAAAAGTGGATTTTACATTTACACACTGTCCATTTAAACAAACATGGAAAGTTGGGCTGGGCGATAAAATGATAATGATCTCTAAGGCAATAAGACATGTGATCAGTACTGGTAGAAAATATGTCTGATCAAATGTTGTTAATTTCACTCAACCTAGATCCAGAATCTAAAAAAAAAGTTCAACAGTTCAAGAAGAAATTATGGATAAAAGCTGAAAGGTAACATAATCAGTTTGGCAGAATTCTGGATGTTTAAAATAAAAACTAATCAGTTATTATCTATCAACTGATAAGAAATGCTAATATCATTTTTCAGTCATTTGGCCCAGCCCTGGTGGAAAGACACATCATTGGTCATGGAAATGATGTTTAAGAAGTTTTTAATGATTGTCGTAAAGCAGAAAAAATACCTAAGGATAACACAGATATTCTAAGATGACAGTGCCAGCTTTCAGCCAGCTGACTGGCAGTACACAGCAAGGTGTCGCTTTGTTATTCTAAGCTTTAAACAGCTGAAAATAGCTCTGGACTTCTCTGGCACTCCATTCTAACTGTAGGAACAGAGTGCCAGAACATCTGATCAGTTTTAAAACCTCAACGTACGTTGATACTGGTAACCAACCCACCACTTATGGGATGCTTCAGATTTTTACAGCTGCGTAAATAAAATAATTTAAAAAATCATCAGTTCATTCATTTGTTTGTGCTCACGTGTGCGCCTGCTGCACCAGCTCCAGGTGGCACATTGGGACCGCCTCACCGCACACACATCACGTCAAGCTTATGCTGACTCAATCAGCAAATGGTTTCCTCACTGACTCTGCTATCCTGAAGCACTTACCTCTGCCTGACCTCAGGGAAGGCAGGTCGATCTCCAGCTCTGCGGCAGGGCCGGCTGTGAAGATTTGTCTTAAATGACAGAAACGTGGAGATAGAAGTGTCACTGTGTCAGTTAAAAAAAAAATAAAAACAAAAAGTCAGAACGGGTAGGTTGGGCTTTTTAAGCCTGGAAAAGAAATCTGCAGTCGGCGCCTCCCCACTGAAAACACAAAGAAGGACTAAATGACAACAGCTGACAGGGTGTAATTTTTGTCAGAGAACACAGTCATTATGGACTTCTACATGTGTTCAGTACCTGATCCATATTCAGCATATGAGCCATTGTTTAGATGAATTCTTGATAGTCCAAAAGAAAGCACAGATTAGAGTAAAAGCTGTTTTTCAACAATTATTAATTCCTTCTGTTGACATCTTTAGCTTTGTTTGTAACTTTCTATAGCTGTAATCTGAAGCTTTTGATCAGCATTAAATCTTGTTTTCAGAGACTTGACCTCTCTGTGTCTTCCTGGTGTTTTTGCTGCAGCTCACCTTGAACTTGAAGCCTGGTTACATAAAGCAGAGAAATGTCAGTCATTGTTCGCTGTTCTTAAGGTTTTGAATGCATTGAAGCAACTCGGAGTCTATCTTGGCTGGTTGTCAAGTAAATTAAGTCTAACCATTCATGTGGTTCTCAAATTAATACTAAAGCAAAGAGAACATCAGGAGTTTAGCATTTACATCAGACACTTGCAGGACCCTTGGTTCAGGAACATTCTGGGAAAATAAACTCCCAGTGAACTTCAGAGACAGGTGGAGATCGCCATGGAGACTCCCTCCACTTCCCTTTCCAGCTTCTATAAAATTGACCAACAAAAACAAACGGTCATCCTCCAACTACTTCCTGTCCTCTTCTTCATCGTTTTCGACAGTAGCAACATATTGATCATGTGACTCGTGAGGCCAAAAAAGTGTTTCCATTGTCGTTTTTGCAAAGTACATCAATTTTTATCAGACCAAAAACCACCTCATCCTTATAGAAAAACATTTTTCCTTAAAGCAAATTTATTTTCGTAATTTCAATTTGCGCAACTAAATGTTTAAAGAAAACGCAACTACATTTTTCAGCTGAAAATGTAACAAATGTTACAATTTTTAATTGAATTTTGAATTCTCTAAATGTTCACGGTTTCTGCGGTTTCCAGGAAGGGGAGCAGTTTGTGAAGAAAATCGGAGGAGTTTTCGCCTTCAAAGTGAAAGACGGCCCAAACGGACAGGAAGCCACTTGGATCGTGGACGTGAAGAACGGCAGCGGCTGCGTTCACAACGACGCAGGTGGGAAAACTTGCAGGTTGTCTTTAGTCACAGATTGAGGTCGAAGCTGAAGGTCTGCTCACTTATCTGCTTTATCTCCGTAGATTACCTTTAACTCAGCAAATATGTCTAATCTTTAACTTCTTTATCTCCTCTCGGCAGACAAGAAAGCAGATTGCACCATCGCCATGTCCGACACGGACTTGTTGGCCTTGATGACCGGGAAAATGAACCCACAGACTGTGAGTATGCAAACCATATCGTATCCTAGAAGACATCTCACCAGAGAAGGAGCCATCTTTCTTTCTTTTTTCCCCCTACTGAAGAGATGGAAATGTGGGAAGCATAGAGAAAGACAGCAGGCACTTGAAGACTGCAAGCATTCCAGCTCATTAAATCACAGCATTGTTATGAAATATGTTTGGCTGCTTCTGGAAATGATGGAAGCAGCGGCTGCAAGGATGAGCTCAGAATTACTGTGAAAATTCTAAAAGTGTGTTTGAAAAAAAAAAAAAAATATTGTCCGTATTTTCATCCTGCGACGAGACGATGACCTCCAGGACGCAGGCTGTGTAAACACGACTTTTATCAGTGTCAAACAGTGAGTGCTGTTCACCGAGGAGGGAAGCTGCCGGAGCAGAACCAAGAAACCTTCAATTGAAGACTTATTTGAAAAAAAAAAAAAGTCTTCCCATGGGAATAATCCAAGTTGCAGAGCATTCAGAGAGAACGCAGCAGATAAAAACTGCTCTGTTAGTTTAAGAAGTAACCTCAGGTAACCTCATCTTCTAATGGATTGTGCTTTTGTGTCCTGGACCAAACAGAACATTAAATTATTTAACAACTTCTGCGTCCATAACAGTTTTGACTCATTTGACTGGTTGCCCAAAAAATCCGCCGTTATGAAACAGTTTCTTTAGGGTACTTACAAATCATTTACCTGCTAATAGAGTTTCTCCAGTTTTCTTCTTCGCTGTTTGCCTCCTCAGTTGATGCTCCTAAAGCCTCTTCCTGCTTAATGGGCATGATTTTATTTCCTAAGTTTTAAAAGGGCAGGATTATGTAAAAATTTTTTTGTGCTTTACGTCATGTTATAATGTTAATTTCTCATCTAAAATATACCTGGAGTGTTGCTTTGATTCTTTCATATGTTTGAGAAATCCTTTCATCTCCATGCCAACCATTCAGTTATGCAAAAGGCCTGGGTGGACCTAGCTCCGCCTTCGAGGTGCAGATCCTCCCCCTCACAGAGCAGCCCTCTCCTACAGCTCCCTTCAGACTAGCCAGCAGCAATTAGCAAACACCTGGTGAAACTTTACATCTGCTGAACTCATTATAGGAGCTACTTAGTGAAACGCCAGTAACAACTTTAACACATTGATAGAGGAGCCATTTTGTGATGACTTCATGAAGGCAAAGCCTCAAAAGGAATTTCTTAAAGAGACAGAGGCCCAATTTCAAGGCATTAAAATAAATTTGATTTTATAATTTAAGTCATGTTTGATATAACAACTGAAGGTAACATAGTTACTTGATTAAGCTATAAAATTGCACTGTGTGCATGGAAAAATCATAATACTGGCCTTTAAAGACTTTTTAAAGAAAACATTCAGGTTTGTGCAAAGTGTTAGTTTTGTTTTGTAAGACTTGCTGAGTTCACTGTGACATGTTGGAGTCCTGACTGATAGGGAGCCGGTCTGGTCTTATCAGAGCTTGGAGGTTATCACAGTTTTTGGTCCACTCACTTTCTGAGGATTAGCTGTAGGTTCTTAATGAGGTTAAGACTTTCCCACAGAAGATACAGACTTTATATATAGAAAACTATGTGGTACTTATTCAAATAAAAATAAAAGTCACTAAGGAAATTATTTTATTTCATAACCTGTTGGACTGCATGTCTGCTGCTGCTGCTGCATACAGTCATTAAAATTTCTGTACAAAAAACGTTATTGATCCCAAAGGAAAATTGAACGTCGTAACTCGGTATTGATTCAAAGTTTTTCAAATAGTTGTTGTAGATAGTGATGACTGTTGACAGAAAAGCTCTCCTGTGCCAGTCTGTATTGCAGCGAATCTGAAGGAGCCTCTGACTGAAGACACTCAGTTTTTCTAAGACAGTCTCATGAAGAGGAGGTTCAGAATTGTCCATAATTTTCTTGATTTTTATGCATCATACACGTCAAACTCAATCAAAGAGGCCACTTCAAAAATACCACCAATTATTATAAACAGAACACAGTAATTTAATAGTCATTTTTTCCAGCGGTATGTCATGTTGCTCCAATGAAGAAAACAACTGATCAAATGGGGAACAAAAGTCAGCTTTTGGAGTTTGCTTGTAGCATCAATTTGTGTTTGAACTCATCATAAAAAATAATTCCTCAGTAATAAATGATTAATTACTCATTGATTTACTGTAACAATGTCTTCACAGGTTCTAAAGTCCTTCCACTGACTCCTGCAGCTCAGAGAATAGACTTTAAAATCCTGCTAGTTTATAAACCACTGAACGGTTTAGCACCACAACACATTAAAGATCTGATCTGGCAGTTGGATCAAGCTGCCAGACCTCTAAGGTTCTGGTTCTGGTTCTGCAGATGGAGAAGCAGCATTCCATTTTTATGTCCACTAATCTGGAACAAACTTCCAGAAAACTACAAAACTTCCGATTCACTGAGTTCCTTTGATATTTAAATAGAGGCTGTTTAAACCCACCTGTTTGCCCCATTTCCATGTGATTTCTTGGTTTTTCTGTTTTTAATACATTTACAAAAGAGTCCAAAACTTTATTCCCCATTGTCATACTGGAGTATTTGTGTGGTGGGATTTTGATGAATGAGATTAATTAATTTAAAACAATTTGGAATAAGAGTGTAACATAAAAAATGAAGCTCTGTGAATATTCATTACAAATTGTCTTTATTTTCCTTTTGTCATATCACTGCATTTACTTGTGTTTATTAGCCTGTTTTCAGCATAAAAAAAACACTTTATATTGCGACTTGTTCAGCCTTACTGTGCTGGGTTCTGGTTTTAATTAATAGCCCAGTTAACTGACCAGTGTGTGTTGAAGCAGGGAGCCGTGGGCAGGCAGGGTGAGCAGGACGGGGTCTGGTTTGAAAAGCCAAAAAGAAATGTCAAACATTTGTTCCAAACTTAGTTTATTGATGCAATACTGGGAAATCCTTACATTTTCATTATTTATTGATATTTTTTTTGCTGCATTCATCTTTTCAGCTGCAAGAATTTGTAACTCCAATTTATTGTGTGTAATAGCAGTAAATCGCAATACCAGGTTGAGCTTAAAAAATGACTCGATCAAATCACCTCCGATTTGTAGAAGGTAGTTATAACAAAAGAACAGTTTAGATTTTTCTCGTTACGACCAACTTTTTTTTTTTTTGGATTCAGAGAGCGGAGCCTGCATTTCAGTCGATGGCTCTATTCTGTTTTTCCAGATTAAGTTAGTCTTCCCAACATTCACTGCTCCGCTCCGAACGCGCCTGCCGTGCCGTTTCCTGTCGTGTCATAAGCTTTTGTTGCCGTTGCCCCACTTTCTCCCCGGCTGAGTTAATCTCTCACGGTAACTCTTAAAACTGCTGCTGCGTAGTTCACTCTAACACCAATTCCAAGCTGTTCTGACGCTGATTTATTTATTTATTTCATTTCATTTTTTTTTCTTTTTACCCATCCCCGCCTCCCTCTCCCCATCCGATTCCCAGGCATTTTTCCAGGGCAAGCTGAAGATCACGGGGAACATGGGCCTGGCCATGAAGCTCCAAAACCTGCAGCTGCAGCCGGGCAAAGCCAAGCTGTAAGAGACGCT
This sequence comes from Xiphophorus maculatus, assembly GCF_002775205.1. Lineage (NCBI taxonomy): Eukaryota > Metazoa > Chordata > Actinopteri > Cyprinodontiformes > Poeciliidae > Xiphophorus > Xiphophorus maculatus. The sequence continues at coordinate 27,660,006 of NC_036451.1, forward strand.
GCATCAAGCCCTCACTGAAACGCTCGACTGTGAAGAGTTGAAGGTGTGGAGGAAAGGTGGAGGTCTGGAAGGAGAAACCGTTGTGGACAGACTGAACCACTTTTCCTCTTGGATGATCTCACTGACCGAGCTGGGGGTGGTGGTGGGGGTGGATTAGTCAAAGCTCCCTCCTGTCTAACTGGGGAATAGGATAGATGGACAGATAATTAATTTCCTAATTGAGTTCCTGTCTGCACTCTGTCTTTTTAGCGCCGGCCTGGAGTTCAGACAGTCACTCTGTACTTTGGTACTAATTCCGCTTCTGTCCAGACTTTTTAACCTTCACCGATAATGACACCTAACTTTGAGTGCACTGTAACTGCAGGTGTTTTTGAGAAGAACTGATCGATAATATGTTGCACAATTATGAATGCAGCTGTGTTAAGTGCCTCCCTCAGTATCTCAAATCAGTGTTTGTAGTTAGCTACCAACGCAGAGCGGGTTTGGACTGTGGCTACCCAACGTTTTCTCTCCCTGCCTTGTCATTTTCTGGAGTACTGTCTGTACGCTCTGGATCTTTGTCGGATTTCTTAGAAATAAACTTGTCCTTGCTGAACAGTTTAGCCTTTTTTCCCCCTCATTTGCTGCACTTAATTTGCACCCCTTGCTGCCTGGTGACCTCATGTTTTTCGTGCACACAGCGGCTCCCGTGAGAGTCCACAGAACAAGGCTTTATTTTCACTTGCATTTTTTCCAACACTACAGCGACCTGATTCTGCACTCTGACACGCTGTACATGGAGGAGCACGGCTCACACACAAATCTTTTAACTAGCTCTGACCCAGATTCCTCTGCAGCTTTGGCTTGGAGTTTTCTGGCTCTTACTCTGATGTCACAATGAGGTTGTTTTACGACAGATTTCTTTTTTTTAAAAAAAAGACTTAATCAATGCAATGCCTTTTTATCTTTCAGTAGAACCCTACACTATTAAAATTTATGTTGTGCATCTCTACTCCTTTTGATGAAAACAAGAGAGCAGAGTGTTTGAGAGAGTGAAGTTCTTGGCCAATAAAATCAGTTTCTAGTTTTGTTTTCAGTGAATCTGGATTCAATATCTTCAGAATAACTTCACTTATGTTTCTGGGATAAAAAAAAGAAAAAAAAAGCAGATTGGGGTTAATTTGAAACAAAGTATTTCCATGTGAAGATATGATGATTTTTTAAAAGTGTCATTTCATTTTTTTTTTCTTTTTGCTTAACCTTTATTACAACAGAAAAATCTCATTGAGATTAAAAATCTTTTGCAAGTGAATCCTGGCCAAGACTGGCAGCAGCGAAACAAAGATTACAGAACATTCAGAGCAAAACCAGAAAAAGTTCATACTGTCAACAAATTAAATTAAATTAATCAGTTTAACAGACGTTACTTTCCCAGAATTAGTATGTTTGAAATAAACCCAAACATAGACATGCATTACATAAAATATCTTATTTTTTGTCAATTGACCTGAAATCGGAATGTTTATCTAAACCAGATGAGCAAAGATCCTACTTGATAAAAGCAAGAATGCTTTCTTGCTAGCTTGCTTGCTATCTAACTAGTTAAGTAGCTGGCTAAGACGTTTATCAATTTTCAAATACCCAGAATATGTCATGGTTTTGCAAGCTGCTGATTTGTTAACTTGCATGGTTTGCGTTCAGTAAAGGCACATGTGGATGTATTTTAGGCAGTAGGCAGACTGCCATGCTTCAAAGTGAGTTGAATAGAATAGAAATGTCCCTCATTGTCCCATACTGGGAAAATTGAGGTAAGTAGGTCCAAGATTTTAAGAAAATTGTTAAAAATACATGAGCAACATTAAGGGTAATGTACTGTAAGAAGAAGATAAATAGTGCAATTATCAGAAATGGCATACTCCAAATGTGCAACCGAGTAGGACCCTTTTTCTTTTATGCAAGTGCATTGTGCATCAAAAGACAAAGTATTTACAATATATGAAAAATAAAATCTGTAAAAACAACTGAAATGTGCAAATACCAGCAGAAATGTTATTTAGAAAGAGTAAAGATTCACATATCAGCAGAGATGTACAGTAAATACACAGTTTGTTGTGAGCAGTGATGGTTCCAGAGTCTGACAGCTGCTGGGAGGAAGGATCTACCATAATGCTCCTTTACACATTCATGATGTAGCTATCTATATAATGTTATGTGAAAATGGCACAGAATCGCTGTGACAGAGGGTGACCCAATACTTCCAGCATGTACTTTCTAGATTAGCTGGGTTGTGTTGACTCGAATGATATTATGTCAAATTTTGCAGCAATTTTAACATGGTAAAGTTCTTAAAAGCTTTTCAGCATGTGGTAATTTAACACATTTAGCTCTTCCAAACACACACATTCTTGTCATTAAGACCAGATAGTTTAATATTTGTCTGTCCTGAGCACAAAACTTCTCCAGTTGGTCGTTTATCTTGTCCACATGTTGGAAATAGTTTCTTTCTTGGATAGAGACAGTTGGGAAAACGACAACTGATCTCTTCAGTTCACACTGAGTGAACAAATAACTCACTCAGTTAGTGAGTTATTTGCTCACTAACTAAGTGAGCAAATAACTCAGTTATTGCTGAGTTATGGTTGACAGCCATATCTGTCAACACAAATATGGCTGAAGTTTGTTGTTGAATGATGTTGCAGAGTCAGGTCAAGAACAGCTTGCCTAAATGCTGCTTCAGAAGAAAAGCACCAAAATCTTCTTTGGGTGTCCTCTCACATTTTAAACACTTGTTGTGACCCAGGTCAGAGGCAGCTTCTGACATATGGGCCACATCTGTCCGGTGCAACATTTGCCAGTAATAAAAACAGAGCCATGTGAGGAGAAGGTGGCCCAGATAAGATGTAAAACTCTTCCTCTGCTTTTGTAAACAGAGTTTTGTGAAGGAAAAACTGATCCAACGTTTTGTATCTAAGGATTTTCTGGCATCAAGAGCAGCATGAGGCAATATGGACTTCATTCTTATTTTTCAGTTAGAATTATTTTTATGCACCAAATATTAAACAGGTTTGTTCTGGTGTACACAATTACAGTTGTCTAACACAGTGGTTCTCAAACTTTTTTCAGTGATGTACCCCCTTAAAAATATATTTTTAGTCAAGTACCCCCTGACACGGGCAAAACATTTTTGGAATTAAAAAGAGGTACAGTGCTGTAAAATCACTGTCTGATTTATTAAAGCCAAACAACTTATATCAGTGAACCTGACAAATACATCCATATTACAAACATTGCATGGTTAAACAAAAAAGAAAAACAGAAGACGGTGACCACCAGGAAGGTATAAAACCAGTCAAACCGTTTTATTTTAAAGGATATTGAAACTAAATACTGAATATAAAATTCAGTGCATGAACACACATTTATATTTTATCGAACTTTTTACAAAATAATTTTTCCCAAGACTTATTATGAGGAGCCTACTGATTTTTTAAAGATATTTTGAAAAGCTTCACGTACCCCCTGTAGTACCTCCACGTACCCCCAGGGGTACAAGTACCCCCATTTGAGAACCACTGGTCTAACAGATACTAAGAGGCTAAGCCACAAACCGTTATTGCTAAATAGGCTTTACAGATTGCTGTATCCAAGCATTTTGATGAAAAAAAAGTTGAGTGGAAGGAAAAAGTCTGGTAGAAAAAATAACTACAACTTATGGATTGTAAAGCAAATCGCACTAAAGATTTTCAGGGCTACACTACAACATTCTTTGTGTGAATAAGAAGGTTTTGTTACAACACTTCGGCCAAGGAGAAAAAGGAAAAGTACCAATAGATGCTTTAATTACCAAACTGACCCAACACAAACCCCACAGAGAATCCATATTCATATCTTAATATCTGGATTCATTTTTTAATGAAATCGAATATTTAGCTTTAATTAGAATAAAATAAAATAGAATAGAAATTGCATTTATTGTCTCATATGAGGAAATTTGAGTGCAACAGCAGCAGTAAATATATAGGTTCACATAATTTGCTCCTTAATGTTTGTTATTTTGTTTTGTTTTCTACGTAATCATTTTATTTAAATTTTTATCTGACATTTTACTTGTTTGCATTAAATAAAAATTTCATTTTATTTTGAATAGGAACACTATTTTATTTTGGGGTATCAGCCTGAAGGGAGCTGAATATAAACAAACACAAAACCTTTCCGATTTTCATTAAAACAAGCAAAAAAGAAGTTAAAGCTATACATTATTTACTTCCACATTATGTTTTTGTTTGTGTCGGCCATTATGGCATATTAAATACTGTGGTTAGCTGCGTTTGCGGCTAACAACAGAGGATCCTGGGTCTTTTTGAATCGAGCTTCCAGCTTTGTGTATCTGTAAAGTGAAATATATAAAGTGTCCTGCCTCTATTCCAATGACTGCTGCAGACAGGAACCAGCCCTGTCCACCTCATGGACGGTCGGCCGGACGGACGGACAGATGAAGAGCTGGTTTTAGCCTGAGAAGTAGAAGTCAGACGTGGGTTTCTGTGCCAGACTCCCTTTCCAAAGCTGCAGAAAAACACACTCATGTCCATGCTCTCTCTATTAGTCATCGTAGTATTTGGCAGTCTGTTTTTTCCCTTGGAGAGGCTCTGTTTGCTGCTTGGTGTTTTCACTAACTTTCCACTGTTCCAGATGTACAGACGGCGTCCTCACAATAACAGACCTCAGAGTGAATTGCTTGTCGCTGCCACTCAGGCTGCTTGATGTCATTCTGCACAGAGCATCAGGCGTCTCACTGACGCACACCATCCTTGATATCGTCCTCTCTCGCTCCTGCTGTTTTAAATCACAGACACACACATACGGTCAAACCTGATCAGTGTGAAGTTTTATCATTTGCAGCCAGGCTTTCTCCTCCTCTCTTTGCACACACCAGAGGTCCCATCTGCATTCTCCCCATCTGCTGTGTTTGATCTTTGACTTGAGGGAACCATGCTCCTCTGAGCAAAGTAGTGTAAATGTTGACGCTCCTCCCCAGAAACAAGGATTCCTATGCTTCTCCAAGAATGTTTGTGAAGGAAACATTATAAACCCCAAACAGGACAGTTATTATCCAACATATTTTTGCAGGATTTATTTTCCCCCCTCTGCCGCACAGCCAGGGGGTCTGTTTCCACGGAGCATTACTGTGTCTCCAAATCCCATCTCCGCACCTGTCCCCTCCAAAAACAGATTTAGAAATATATCTGTAGAAGCATCTTGTGGCAGATAATTGTGTCCCAGCACAGGAGCTGAATCACCGCAGGGATGCGTTACTCCTACTGAGCAGGAAACTATTTCTTCAGGTCAGAGTCACGGCCACAGAGTAAGCAGGTGCGTCGTGGGAAGTAGAGTCTGGCTGAACTGTGAGTGCTGGTTTGCTTCCTTTCATTCAGTGCTGGACTCTTTTATTTGGTTTATGCCAAAAGACAAAGAGGATTATCACGGCCAGTGAAAACCTTCTATGGGTGTATCTATATATGTGACTCAGCAGCGCATGTTCGTAATTAGCTCAATCAAAGAGGTGGTCTTACTACTAAATGACCTTTAAATGTTGGGGTGGGATGTATCTCAGGTGTAGATGGTGTCCACTGCTGCACATGGAACATGGAAACACTGCGCTTGGAGTGTGATGGAATACCACCATCCTGTTGTTGACCATAATGTTCGGTCAGTGTCCTGTCATTCACTTTTTTTATCCAAAAGAGAAATTAAGTGTCCTTACTCCTATCAATCAAGTTTATTCAAAGAGTCATAGTGATTGGTCATGCTGGGAATGAACAGTCTCTGGTAGCGGTCAGAATTGTGACAAATCTGTTTGTACTATGTATTTTCCACACACAGTGCGATCTTATTGTACAATCAAGAAACTATGTTAACTTCAGTTGTTATAAAAATGCTACATATATAAAATTTGACTTCTTAATATTACACCTTAAAATTGGCCTCTGTCTCTTTAAAAACTGCTCTTTCTGTCGCTCTGCCTTCTGGAAATTATCACGGATTCTCTATTAACCCTTGAAATACATTTTTACCAGTGTTTCTCTGAGTGGTAGCTCCTATAATGAGCTCGGCAGATGCACAGTTTCACCAGGTGTTTGCTAAATACTGCTGGCTAGTCTGAAGGAACTCAGTGGGGGAAACATTGGGGAAGGCTGCTCTGTGAGGCGGAAACTCAGAAGTTTGGAAACTCCTTGAAGGCGGCACTCAGTCCTCTAAGGCTAAAGGATTCCTTAAACATGCATGAAAGAGTCAAGGCAACACTCCGGCTTTGTTTTTGATGAGAGAATAACATTTTAATATTATGTAAAGCTCAATAAAGTTGATTTTACATAATACTGCCCCTTTAAATCTCTGTCTGACTGAGCCTCTTCCTTCTTTTCTCTGGTCCCTCTCTGCATCCACCAAACCTCCATTTTAACTCGGTTGATGGTAATCTGTGGATCAGCATCAAATAAGAAACACATCTTTACAGTGAGAGGTGAGTCACTGCTATTAATACATTCAACTCCTGTATTACCAAGATGTAAAAACAACTTTGTTTACTTTGTTAATCTGCTACTTGCTTGTCCACAGCTTTATATAATATAAAGACTCATTGATTGGAATTATCAAATGATTTGAATGTTTACTGGGTCTCAGTTTTATATAACACGTCTCTAATCTACACATAAATTACTGTTATTGAATGCAGTCATGTAATGTCAGGTCAGGTAAATGGTGGATATGATCTTTTCTTTTAAGCCATTTCATCCTTTTGTGCCTTTTAAAATTTTAATTTAAGGTTTGACGTTGGGTCGGTTCTTAGTCGGGTCTCAAGGTTTGATTCTAATTAAGGCTTGTTTATAATTTGTTTTGTAAAATTAGCTAAATAAAATTTCATTTTATCTCTCTTACTAGCCACCAAGCCTTTGATCGTTGGAATGATAACTGATGAAAATCACAGGTATTGAATGATGAGTCACAAAACTCTTTATTAGTTCTGATTAGAAAAACAAATCAGAGAGTGATTTGAACATGCTACAGGAAAGCTGACCTCAACTTTTATTTAATGGTGTGCTTAGAAAAAATAAGACGAAACGGTTTGCATGGTCTTCTAGAGTCTTGTTAATCAACATGGACTTGTGAATGTGCTCCTTTAATGCTTTAATGCAAAACTGCAGAGAACAAGATGGTTATTAACTTGTATTACGGTTCTTAGTCTTAGAGAAATGAGAGGAGGAAGACTATCTTTCTCAGAAAGGTGTGATTATCTCCAGAGGAGCAGGATTTAGTCTATCAGTGAAGCCCATCCTGGACCTGCCTGAGAGCGCTGGAATAATTACAAAAACAACTTTATCTGTAAAATCTGTTACAGTCACTACTGCTCCCCTTAATAGAAATCTGATACCAAGTTACAAAATCAAAGATGAGCATTTTGCCATCTTACTTCTAATGGTTTCACCTAAAAAAGAACAAAACAAAAAAAGAAGAGTATTTTTCATCAAAGGAAGGTACTCAACCTTTAAGCAATAACCTTTTCAACCTCTTCAACCAGCTGGTAATCACTCTGACTCAAACATGCTCCATCTGTTTCAATTATGTTTGGCTTTCGGAAAAACATTCACCGTTCCATAGTCCCCCAGCACCGCGTCATGAATGGGCAAAGAGAATTATTCTCATTCGTTCTCTGCACAGATTAATCTGGGCACACACTGTTCAATTTTTAGACCATTTTCAGATGACCTTTGCGACCAGGCCGAGTTTTGACTTAATAGTGTTTTGTACATTGCGTGAAATTAAAAAGGGCGATGAGCAGCGATTAGCACCTCATCACCAGCTTCTGATGAACAATCTACAGCGGGATGAAAATTTAAATTCTGGTTGTTCTTTGTGAAGCTATCTCACTTTTGAAACTGTCACAAGCCAAATTTACCTGAAACTCTCACAAGTCATTCACTATAACATTACTCAAGAAACTATCTAAGTAACCTCTCTTACGATAAGTAAGCATGAAAAGCAATTTAATAATTAAATATTACCAGAAGTGTTTAGAGAATGTGACCACTACTAGGACAGGGTCCGGTCTCGGCTGAAGGTCAAAGGACGCTGCGTTCAGGTTCGGTGGCAGACTGGCAGTCAAGGTGGCTAAGAGAAAACTGCCTGCACGGAGTGAAGAGGGCAAAACAGGCCGTCCAGAGGATCCAGATTCACGTCACGTCCAGCGATCCACAGAGTGTGAAGGGGTACAACGTCCATCCCAGAGGATAACAGCAAGGATGCTTAATGCCCCAGAGAGCTCTCTCTGCCAGGTGCTTTCAGGAAATTCTATGTCTGATTTGAGGAACCAAACATCTCCCTCAGCACCAGACCTACTCCTCAACCAGGAGAAGAGACACGGTGACCCCAGCAGAAGTGAACGGGACCCTGCAGAGGATCAATCCCTGCTAAGTTGCTGACCTTGACAACGTCTCTGGGCCGGTGCTGAGGGGCTGACTGACATTTTAAGTACCTCTCTTCTTCAGACTTGAAGACCACAATCATCCTCATCCCCCAAACATCCACATTGACAAACCTGAATGTCTACTGTCTGGTAGCCTTCACTCTGATAGTCATGAAGTGCTTTGAGAGACTGGCCATGGCTATATTGACCATGCAATAAATTGTGATGTTTTCAAGTGGTCAGTATAAAAAATGCTTTCCTGGAGTCAACTTTAGCCTTTTTGTCGCAAAACTAAAATCCTGTTGTCTTATCCAAGGGGCTCTTAAGGTTTACCCTGGGATTATGTGGTGAGGGGTGGGGGCGCTTTGTGTGAACAGGGATGTTTTGGGTATGATGGTTTGAACAAAACTATTATTTTATCTGTCATTTAGTCATTAAGACATATTTTGGGGGAAAAATATTGCGCTGCAGAGCCTCTTTAGTTGCGTTGAGGACAAACAGGTCTTTACATTGTGTCAGAAAATGGTGCAAGGTATTCCATTCTGCTCCACTGGCATAATGTAACAGCTTGAGGTGATGAGGAGTGGGGTCTTGAAAGTCATTTCCTAAATAAACAGAAAAGAATTTGCAGAAGGCCTGGCCTGTTGTTTTAACTCAGGGTGGACTTCCCAGAGCAATAACAAGCGAGATGACTTTCTCACTGCTGGATTTCAGCTCTTGTGCGTCTATACACTGATTTCTAATGGTGTGAAACCAAAGTTTGAAACCAGAGAAAACAACACATCTTCATCATCTTCAGTCTCCAGCTCCTCTTGTTTATTTGCTGCCACCCCAAGTTACCCCAGCGCTCTTTGTCTCTCTTGTGCACTGCTGGTTGCTTTGAGTGGTGAAGCCCTGGTGTTTAAACTCATCGACCTTCTGAACAGCAACTCCTTGCATCTCCACCAGCTGTGTTCCCATCACAAATATGCTCAAAACTTTGTCACTATTCCACTAATGTAAAAACAAACATCCCACAATATTGCAATTGCAGTGTTTCCAGTAAATGAGAAACAATTATAATCACAAGTGAATAAGTTTGTTCAAGTGATAAGTTATTAAGAAACACGATCCTCTAACCACTTCCTGTCATCTTCTTCATTGTGGTTTGTTGAAGTGGTAACATCCGGTTGTTGATCATGCAGCTCGTGTGATGTAGAAAAAGTTTTTCTATTGCAGTTTTGGGAAATAAACCAATTTTGATACTGCAAAGAAAAAGCAACAAACACCTCGTCCTAGTCCTAGTTTAAGATGTCTATATTTTATGGCTTATCTGTTTTAGTTTGAATCCCAGGTTCCTCTTCCCCCATCATGACATTTAATGTAAGAAGTTGTGAAAATATTCTTCTGAGAAATATGAGTCTCTATCAAGAAGCATCATCAGTTCTTATTTTTAATTATGCTGATGGATGTGACTTAATATAAGGGTTGTGGATCCAGTATTATAATTTCATAATGTATTGCAAATATACAATAAGAAAAAATGTTGACCACTTAGTTTATATTTGTTCTGAAGCAGAAGACTTTATTGAGTCTACTAATCATTAAATACTCTGTGTTGCTAAAACGATTCTCTCATCTGCCGTCACACATAATCATGGGGGACATGTCAGGATTAATCCATTGCATTTCATATGATGTTGGCTCACTCATCAAACTCTGGTTTAAAGTGTATTCCTTTGTTTGTTTTGCAACAACATGTCAAAAAAGAAAAAACAACCAATATCTTTTCATTTTCAAACATTTGATTCTGTTTATTGTGAAGAAAAACATAGAAACGAACCACAGTGGTAACAATGAAACATTGGGTCTTTTAGGTTTCTATAGTGACTTCTATAATGATTAATAATAATGAACAGTAGCATTACATATTGGAACATTTTAAATAAATAAACTATGTGAAGCAGCAGCCATTCCTTTATGATTTGTTGAAGTTTTGCATTCCTCAGATGTTCTTTCACTCTTGGGAGTTGAGTTAAACTATTAGTTTAAAAGGCCTTTGACCTTTCTCTTTGACCCCTCCGTCCCTTAGCAGGGTGTTATCTGGACCAATCATCTTTCCACTCTCCAGCCTCGGTAAATCTGCCCCCCTCCTCTTCCTTCCTCTCTTCTTCCTGATCCAGGCACTTCGCTGTGATAGCAGGATTTTAAATCTCTCACCTGCCCTGCAACTGCCTCTACATTTTGTCTGTAATCTTTAAAAGCACAAATGGTAAGCATAGACATTTATTGTTTTGGAGGCATTTCTTTGGGATTTCTTTGCATTTAATGAACTTTATGGTTATGGTTCTGAAAAGGACTTATGTTTCTGAAAAAAAGAAAAAAAAGCTGATGAAGGCTGGTCCTTCAGTCTTTTTCCATTTAAACAAAGTGCAGTTTCAGTTTGCTTTATGCATGCTTACAAAAGCACTCTGCAAAGGACAACATTTCCTTCAACGTACCAGTAGTTTAGTTCTTTTAGATTTACAAGAAGAAAACTAAAAAAAAAAAATAATAATTTATTGAAGTATTCAACTTCCTTTAACCTCATTGTCAAGTTATGAGTACTTCAGTATTTTTAATGGGAATTTCTGAATCAAAGATTTTCCTGATAATGCACCAGAATGAAAAGGATCTACAGTTTTCAACATCTCTAAAGTTTAATGTGTGTTTCTTTTGACCCCCAGTTATATAATAATAATTTAATAAAGTTACTTAGAAGTCACCTAATCAAGAAACAGAATCCCCCTGTGTGTAATTAAATTTCATTTGTTCTATGAAGGGATCAGGTTTTTTAGAGGACATTGGGGAACTACTGGAGACCAAAGAGCAGCAGGCAGGTCAGAGAGGACGGCGTGGTGAATCCTGGAGGAAAAACTGGAAAAAACTTCAAAAGATTTGAGGCTGGAAAGAAAGATCGCCTCGCAGCAAGAAAACTACTGCAAACATAAAACCAGTTAGAAATGGAATGGTCTGGATCCAAAGATATTCCTTCCTTAAAATGGCCCAGTCAAAGTTTAGACCTAAATCCGGATTCAATTCAATTCAGTCAGCAACAAGTTTTGTCTTGAGGTAATTTACAAGTATGTCATTTAAATTAAGGCATAAACTTCAATTGACCCCGGTTATCAAACTGTGCATTAAGTTCAGCTGATTTTTCAAATTAGTTTGAGAAATTATGAAACGCAGCAGATTGCACCGAGTCACTGACAAGTTGTGACAAGATATGGAAATTAAGGTTCCCAGACTCTTTTACTCCAATCTCAGTTAGACTGAGCTATGCTGGAAGGAAAACGGGCAAACATTTCAGTTTCTAGATGTGCAAAGGCAGTAGAGGTAGAAATGGAGAAGACCGGCAGCTGCAGCTGCAGCAAAACTAATGACTCAACAAGACTGAACATGAATAAATGCCACACCTTTCAGATAAAGACTTTTGCTTAGTTTATTTTTCATTTCTCTCCACAGTTATGAGCTTAGTTTTGTTGAAAAAGTGAAAGTGCAATGAATACTTTTGTATAAGACTAAAAGAATGATGCAACTCTTGATTTTGCTCCTCACTCCCTGCCTGCCGGCTCGTCTGTTACATCCTGAAATCTCCTTCAGTAACGTCTGGAAACCCCAAAGAACCTGAACCAGCATCCACCTTCACCACGCCCACTTCCCTTAGCGTCATCCTCATCCACCTATTGTCTTTCTTGGATATTGTTTCAATTGTGATTTCTGCAAATAATCCAAATAAAAATATCCCAATTTTTGTATGGAGTTTAGTTTTAATGAGCCTAAGTTTAATTTTTATTTCTTTTATTGTGTTTTGCTACATTTTACTTCCCTTTCTGTGTTAATTCTGTTGAGTATTTCTTTAAACCGTTTTTCAATGTGCTTAAATAAATGTAACATTAAGACTTGCTGCTCTTTTACTTTACTATTTTGTCTGGATGGTTAATCTTTTCACTTTCCTCCTTACATAATTTAAGCACATTTTTCAGGCAATTTGTACAACAATGATTCATGGCCCTGAGAAACTTGACTGCTTTTAAGTATCCTTTTCTTTTTTTTTTTTTTTTTTTTTGAAGAGATCTGAGAACATTTTGGTGAAGATATTTTTTAAAACCCAAATTCCACAGTTGCTTTTTTCTTTTTAAAAGAGCAAAAACAAGGAAGAATCTGCGTTTTTGGCTGACCCTCCTCCAAACTCACTTCCTTTTCACATCTTCCTGCCTTCTTCTCTCCCTTTAACCTTCCCTCTCTCACTTCACATCTGGAAGGGGTTCTACTGCAGATCTGTGACTCCTCGCCTGCTATGGGACAGCCTCAGCTTGGACCAGATATCACGCTTCGGTTCTTTTCAGCAAATGTTGGTCAGAGGGGGTAAAGTAGCGTAGTAACTCTGCTGCATGATTTGCGGTTGGCTGTTATGTAGGACAGAGCTTGCACTGAGTTTCCAGAGTCAAGGTAATTCATTTATGCATGACAGTTCTGCCTTCTGGTATGTGTTAAGACAATCCAGTCAGCTAAATATGAGCAGAGCCTCTTCATAACCTCTGCTTTGCTCAGAAATGGCATGAAAACAGACCAAAGTCATAAAAGTACTGAGCATCTCTATTTTGTACTTTAAGCCCATAAATGACAACTTTTAGCAGGATATTGGTGTTCTCTTAGAGATGGCTTTAAACTTCTCTATGACCCTTGGTTGCTATGATGTTTTTATGAAGTCGTCTGTGTGCACTAAGTGCTCGCTGCGCTGAGTCTACTCTAGCCCATGTTTTTAAGCTGTTTCTATTAGTTCTTACCCTGCGACAGCCTGAAAAGGTTCCTTTGATGGACAGCTTTTAGAAGCTTGCCTTGAGAGCTGCTCTGAGTGCATAACAGTGGTATCTCTGTCAGAATCAGAGAACGTAATGAAGCAGTTTTTTTTTTTGAACGAAAGCTCAAGAAAGAATAAATTACAGCAATATGTTGCTGTAGAAGTTTGCACACACCTTGCTTAAGACTTCAAATCTCAGAAAATCACTGGTGCAATTAGAAAAAACAGAGCAAAAGCCCTAACATGTCATGCTTTTGTTTCTTTAAATTAGACTTTACATTTGGGTGTTGACCTTCTGCTACTGGTGGAAATGTGCTCATAATGTTTATTTTTATGTGTTGGTGATCAATATCCAGACAGATTTGAAGTGAAATATTTTAAATCAAACAGGTTTATATCCAGGTCGTATCTGTGAGAATTTGCTTCGTTATAAATTTCTTCAGTTTTTTCTGTGATGTCACACTCAAGTGTTTCAGGTAATCAGGTCTTACTTTCAGACAAAGATAACATGAGTAAATACAAAAAAACCCTTGCAAGTGATGATTTTGTCTCTTAAAATCCATCCAAATGAACCCGTCACTATGTGAGAAGTATTCAGAATGCCTGCTAAATGAAGAAACAGCTGTGAATAACCGTATTTCTTTTTGAAACTGAGTTCAGTTTGACCAGCACCGCTAATGCTATAGAATCAAGGAATTTTTAAAATAGAAACCTGCCTGATAACATGAAGTAGGTTTACCTGAAGCCAACAGTCGACACTCGGTCATGTAGATGCTGGACGTTTGTATTCGCACACACCTTTCACACACGGCACAGATTGCCTTTGAACACCATTTGACCTTCAGTCTACGCCACACTGGCGTCTCCACTCTGTTCCTGCATCCTCCATTTTGCTATAACTAAACAGCCACACCATTCTGCAGACTGGCTCCTCTGTGAACAACTGCCTTGGAATTTTCTTCCAAGAGTTTTTGGCCATTTAACAGTCATTATAATAGGTATTTTGTGATGACAAATTACCTACTATCACTGCGTTTGATAAATGCTACTCAAAAGTATTAATGTCAACTGTAGATACAAAACCAGATGGTGGAAGCAGACAAGTTGAAGCGAAATATCAACACTGCCATCCAAGTGCATTTCTGCATAAATACAAACTTCTGACCAGTCATATAAAACATTGCACTGAGCTCTGTGAGAGTGAGAGGAAGACTGCTCCCTGAAGGAAGATGCCATTTTCATCATGCGCCTACATTTTGAAGCTTTGGACGAAGCATGTCAGAGCCTTTAAGGTCTATACAAGCTCTGCAAGACCAGAGACATTTGTTTTCTCTCCCAGGGCTACAAGTAAGAAACAGCACTCTTCTATTACTGCAGCCCTGGTTTGGGCTGCAGGATCTCCTTCATCCAGTTTTGAATGGAGATCTCAAAGCAGACAGTCATGTACTGAGGATCAAAGTCAAGAGCTTACTAATTCTTTGATTGCTCTTTTTTGCGTGGTCTCCAACAACTATGGAGTAATTAGTCAGAAATATCAAGTGGGTGTGGCAAGAACCTTTGAGCACTTCCTGAAAGTTCTTCACTTGTTTCTTTTGAGGTATGAGATATCCAATCAAAAAGATTTCTGTTATTTTGTTTTTGCCACCTCAAGTACAGCTGCCTTCTCCTTGACTAATAATAACATCATTTAAAACCCGAGAACGGATTGGCTAGTTTGCCAGATCGTTAGGAAATGCAGACCTTTCACTGCTTGGAAGACTTTCATTTCTGTAGTTTGTACCTAAAAACCCAAAGATGAACAATTTTGATTTCTTGCTGGAGCATCCATTTAAAAGCCCCAGCTCAAAGGAGAATTATTGAACTAAATATTGTTTGAATGATTCCTGAGGGAATTCCAAGGAAAACTCTATTGATCAAAAAGAAAACACAAAAGCTTTAATAACATTTTCCAATCATCTTGAAGATCTCTGACATTAGGAAAAAATATTCTGATGAGTAATAAGATAGGAATTAAACATTTTGGATTGTGTGCGTCATGATCAAATCCTGTGAGAAAATTCTGAAGATGAATGTCCAGTTTGTAACCTTAAGCTCAATAACCCACTGACGTGCATATACTGCTTTGCTTCATGAAATATGCAGCACAGAGTCCAACTACAAATGAAGGAAAAAAAGAAGGTTCTGAAGTGATGTAGTCAAAGTTCAGATGTAAAAATGTTTGATATCCTGTGGCATAATAGTAAACAGGTAATGCTCAAAAACATTCTGATCTTCCTTCCAATGTTGCTGAGTTAGCAGAGTGTGTCAAATTTCCTCCACAGTGAAAAAAATACTAATTGTCAGTTTTTGTGAATGCCTGGTGGCAGTTGTTGCTGCCAAGAGTGGCACAAACAGATATTAGGTTTCGGGGGTCTCACATAGTCTCACATAGAGTCTGGTAGGTTTGGATAGCTATTTTCCATTGAAGAAGAAAAACATTTGGGACTGATATTGTATTTACTCATATTATCTTTGTCTGATATTTCAATTTCTTCAATGAGCTGAAACAAAACAGAAAAACAGAAAACTGATTGCTGCTTTTTCGTTGAACAGTGGAGATAACTGTTGCTGTGTATTTGCTTGTGCAACAGGACATATCAACAGTAGACATGGACTTTCCAAAGCATTCCATCCTGCAGGCCTTCAGTGTGATGCTCTTGGTGTGGATGCTGGTACGTTGCCAGACCCCAGTGGAACCTGAGGAAGAAGAAGAGGAAGAGGCAGTAAAGGAAGCTGACACTGCAACACTGGTAACAGCTGAATGCCCTTCAGAATGCAGCTGCACAACAGACGGAACAGTGGACTGTGCAGGAGTTGACCTGACAGAGTTCCCCGAAGAGCTGCCTAATAAGATCCGTCGACTTTCTCTACAGGTCCCACACACACACAATTGTGTTTTTGTGCCTTGTGGGGACTTTACATTGACTTACATTCATTTTCTACAGCCTAACCCTTTCCCTACCCCTAACCCTATTCTTAACCGTAACCCTATTATATCTATCAAACACCTAACCCATAAACGCAATTTCCCCTTATGGGGACCAGGATTTGTCCCCACAAGAAGCAGTGGTCACCACGACCCCACAATGTCGACAGAAATATGTTTCCACAAGGACATAAAAATCTGGTTCAGACGCACACACACAAATTTGTATTTCTACCCATATTGTGACTTTGCATTAACTTCCATTTATTTTAGTAAGTATATTATGCCTAATCCAGACAATTTCCCATGACTCTAATCCTAACCTTAACCTAATTCACACCTTACTTCTAAACCCTCATGCTAAATGTAAACAAAAGGGTCCTTTGTATTAGGACCAGCATTTGGTCCTAATACAATGTTTGGTCCCCATAAGGCTTATCTGTCTTCAAAAGATCCATAAATACTGCTAAACAAGTAGTCACACACACGCACGCCCACCCACCCACCCACACACACACACACACACACACACACACACACACACACACACACACACACACACACACACACACACACACACACACATTTCTCATCAATTTCAGCAGTACACCTACCTATTCATAATACGAAATTATTGCTCAGAACACAAAGTGCTGAACTTTAGTCTGCCTTTGTAAATGTTGCATATTTTTTTCCCTGATGGCAGAACAACAAAATCAAGGAAATAACAGTGGAGCACATTTCCCATCTGCATCAGCTCGAGACTCTCAACCTCCAAAACAACTGGCTCACCACAGAGGGTAAACACAGTAACCAAGTCTCAACACTATGCTGGAACTCTGTGTTCACTGGGGAGGGAAACTGCAGACATGGTTCCAAGGCCATTTTAGAAGCAGAGTGGAAAGTTTTATCAGTGCAGCTTTGTTTGTAGGTTGGCTGATTGAAGTAAATATCTTCAATATGCACCTGTCAGTAGCAGAGGAATTGCTGCTATTTCACTTGTTGCCTGGTTCAGCGGTCTGTCCCAACGTGTGTTTAATTCCAGCAAATAGTCACATACAAGAAATAGATGGCAATGGATGGAGACGAAAGAATTCATTTTTAATTTTTGACAGAAAGGTTTCTGAAGTGTTGTTTAAATGACATGGAGTCACATGATCAACAGCCGACTTCTAGTGAAAATGACAAAGAAGACGACAGGAAGCAGCAAGAGGATGAGTTTTTTTTTTGTTGACTTTTTTGTGTGGGACAGAAAAACAAAAAGACGCTGGCTCTCCACAGAGGGTAAATACAGCAACCAAGTCTCAACAGTGCAGAATCTCTGTGTTCACTGGGGAGCCCTATGTGAGCTCTCACAGCATCACACAGTTCATAAAAAGTTCTGTGTCATTCAAACATGTTGAATCCATAGCTCTTCTGTAAAACCCATGGCAACAATTTCCCCAAAAAGCCGCATGCGTAGCTGCTCCCAAGTAGGCGGGGCTTGTTGCTCCAATGCCTGAATAAGATGCTAATTTCTCCACTGATTGGCTGATATAGGATGAGTGCCAGCACCGTGGCTGAATTATGAATATATCTCATGTAGCTGTTTACAATCTGTGCAGCCATGATTTTTAATGACTTATTGCATGAACAAGCTTATTCACCTGTGATTTTATTTTTCATTTGTTATTTAATGGAGACACTACAATTGCAAAAGTGTGTTTTAACTGAATATAGACAAAGTTTTGCACACATTTGTAGAGTGAAAGACAGCACACACAATTATACTTTTACTTAAGGAATATTTATCGTCTTTAATGATCTTAATACACCTGTTTTTTGGACTGTGGGTGAAAGAGTACCTGGAAAGAACTCATGCATTCATGGGGAGAATGTTCAAATTCCATACAAAGTCCTCGACCAGGATTTATCAAGCCAACTCTATTTTTATTTACTTAAAAAATAACAATGACAAAAGTGCTGAACTAAAAAGAATTCATAAAATAAACTAATAGAACCCATGAATTTCATAAGGCAGATCTGACATGCATTAGAAACACATGTAATGATCAAAAGTAGAAATAAAATACAAGTAAAAGTAACACAGAAACTTTTACTTGTTTTTCATATCTGTTATTCACTCATAACAGATATGATTGAATAATGAAAATATTAAAATGTAATAGGACTTGCTGGCAACTGTTTTTTCTCAGTGTAGAACACCATATGAAATATTGCTTGTAAAAGATATGAGAGCTCCGTCGCTCAAGAGTTGTTGTTCAGGTCAAAGAAAAAAGTTCTGCCAGAATCAATGACTTTTATAGCCAACGACAGAAGATTCACCTAAACATCTTCTCTAGTTTTACAAAACTACGTACATCCCTTGAGAATAACCTTCAGGGATGACCAGGTAAAGTTTATTCAATGAAAGAATAAACTTTTGTAGAAAGTTTTGTGAATTAAGACAATAAAATGTAGATTAGTAATGTAATGTGAGAGGATGTAATAAAATTTCTAACTCTCAATCCACATTAGATAGTTGACTGTGCCACTCTAGAGAGCACAAACTGCCATCAAGCCTTGGCGATAACTGAGTCTTTCAGATCACTGAGTCAACGTCAACTCACTCTTCTCTGGATAATTGTATTAATTCAGCTGCAATAAAGGGTTTGATGCATGGATGGTGTGTTTATGGTCATGCCACAGCAATTTGATTAGATTTATGTACAGACTTTTAACTGCCAATCCAAATGATATGATTTGGTAACATTTGAAAAGCTCAGATCTGGACTTGTTTTTGCACTTTGAATCACTGTCCTGCTGTAAACCCCAAGTGTGCTTTGATCAAGAGAGGAATATTCTCTTTCAGAGTTTTCTCATAGAGAGAAAACGTCAGAATCCCATCAAAAGGTCAAAAAGAATGAAAGCAGCCACAGACCATCCTATTACAGCTGTCATGTTTGACTCTCAGTACAATGTCCTTTTTCTATAATGTTGTGCTAGGTTTAATCTAGATGTTACATAGTGCACACATGGCAAAAATTGTGCATCGTTTGACCATTCCACAGAATGGTTTCCCTGTAGTCTCTGGGATCTTTGAAATGTGGTTTTGTCTTTGTTTTTGGTCAGCAGTGGATTTGGCATTGGAACCCTTTCCAGGCCATTTTAACACCATCTCTGCTTTTAAAGTTCTTTTGAGACCTTGGAGTAAGTTTGATCTACCAGACAATCCAGGGATGGTTCACCACTGTTCTGTGTTTTCTCTGTTTGTGGATAACGGCTCTCACTGTGGTTCACTGGAGTCTGAACGCTCTACAAACGGGGTTGTAACGCTTTCCGGTCAGATAGACATCAGGGACTTTGTTTCTCATCGGATATCAATTTTATTTTAAATAGGATTTTATGTGTTGTTTTTTCAGATCTTTTAGCCTACTTCATGTTGTTAGGCAGGTTCTTTTTAAGGGATTTGTTAATTCCACTGACAGGAAGGCGTGGCAAGGGGAACAGAACTAAACAAATGTGGTTAATCACAGTTAATCAGTTATTTAAAAAATACATCTTCATGTATTGTCAGGGTGGTTTGGGTAGGATTTTTCCTCTAATGAATGAAATCATCTTGAATGCTATATTTTCTATTTAGCTTTATCTGATTTTGAAATTTTGTGATCTGAAACATCTAGGTTTGACCGAAAAACTTGCATGCATGTGACATCATGATTTCATAGGCAGGATTAAGTATTAAAACAGCTTTGATCTCCAGGTCTTTTTCTCTATGGCCCAATTTCAAAGCGATAAATTACAAAGTCAAACTTTTTTTTAAGTCATGTTGGATATATAATTTTATAACAGCTGAAGTTGATACAGTTACTTGATTGTGCTATAAAATGGCACCAGGTACCACCACCCCTTTGGGACAATGCAATGACAGGCAGGCATATTAATTCACATTTTTGTCTATTTTTCAGGCCTTGAAGATGAAGGCTTTGAAATGCTTGAAGAGCTGGCTTATTTGTACCTGGCTAACAACAAGGTGAGTCATACGCAAGAATCTAAAATGTACAAAATTATCACACTGCACAATGGCACGATTGTTTCTTTGCCTTCAAAACATCTTGTCTATTTTGTTGTGAAAGACACAACAAAATAGTGTGTTTTAGCTGGTCAAAGCTAAAAATGCTACTGACCTTTCACTCAGTAGCAATGAGTGCTACTGAGGACCGGATTGGACAAGGCGAGTGAGAGAGAAAGGATGGGCAGATTTGTGTGTCCAAAGGGTCAAACAGAAAAACAGAATGCAGGAAGAATAGAGGATTTTTAAGTGCTCACTAAGCTTCAAAGACATCCCGTGTTACTTTAATACATAAACCGTGTTATTAAGGAGAAAGCTCTAAATGAATGTGTAATCTCAAAAATGCTTCTCTGCTTTTTATATTCATTTGACAGATTTTAGCATTTGAAAGCCTTATATTATTGAAGAGATACATCTTTTCTTTTTAACTATGATGACACTCAGAAAGAAAAACGTGTATGTTATATAGATTTACTGCACATAGAGTGAGATATTTTAAGCCTTTAATTCTTGGAATTTTGATAATTACAGGTTACAAATAGTGTTAAACCAAGATTCAGTTTTTCTTCTCAAAAAATGTAAATATCTTCCAAAAAGTTAAGTATTGGAAACTGTATCCAAGCGATTTATAAAAAAAATTGAGTGGAAGGAAAACACCTGCAAAGGTTTCCTGAGCCTCTAAATGGTCTCTCACTCTGGGTCAGTTGGCTCCACAATCATGAGTTAAACTGCCGACTGGACAGATGTACAGAAGACAAACATGGACACTTTTCACAAGGAAGGCAAGGAAGGGAAGCCACAAAAGGTTAATACTAATTATTCTGATTGTTCACAAAGTGCTGTATCCAATCATTTTCATAGAAAATTGAGTGGAAGGAAAAGATGTGGTAGGAAATGGTCCATCCATGAATTTCATCCAGGAATGTCATGGCAACAGGTCTGTAGTTGTTAATGCCTGATTACTGAGTTTTCTTTGGTACCTGAACCAGGCAGGATGTCTTCCACAACAACAGAACCTTCTGTTTGGTCAGGCTGAGGATGAGGAGATGTTGCAGAATCCCACAGAGGCCTTCAGGACTCTGGGGCTCACACCATCCAGACCTGCTGCCTTGCTCCGGATCAGTCTCTCCAGCTGCCTCTTCACCTGACTTCTATATACAGAAAAGTGGGAGGGGAAGCAAAGGGAGCAGCAGCAGCTCCTGATTTGGTTGAAGACAAACTTGTGGAAGTAGAAGAGTCAATGACTGAGGTAGAAAATAAAACATCTCAGATTTTACAGGAAAGCTGTGGGTCAGAGGAGGGTGGGATGCCTGTCTGGTTGGGGACAGGAGAGGAGAATGTGAACTTTTCAGAAACCTGACATTTCTGTTTTATAGATAGTATGTAATAATCTAACTTTCTATGCAAAAAATTAGAAAATTTAGACAAAACTGGAGTTTCTTTTTCTTGAAAAATCTGCTAAATGAAACCATTTTACATATCACGTGCTTTGAGGCATACATCATCAGAGTAATTAATTGCTTAGGGGCAACAACATTTTGATTGCTGATATAATTTGATGAGAGGCCTCAGAGCTCAGAGGCTTTTGGGTAATCTGGGCTGTGATTTAGATCAGAAAAATAGAAAAGGAGATGTGGAAAGAGACTTTTGGCTTCAGACGTAAGACATTAGGGAAGGTGGAGAACGCATAAGTAGTTGGAGCTTTAATATCATTGCAGGAATGAAACTAGGAGATTATGATCCATGCTGGAAATGTGAAAGGACCAATGGAAGGGTCATTATATTATATAATATGCAACACTTGTTTTCAGAAACTGCATGTCTCTTGCCATCATCAATCAGAATTTGATTCAGGATGAATTCTTGGAGAGTAAATGCACTCTGGATGGAACTGGAAGAATTTTCACCGTAATCTATGGATTAACCTTATATTTTAATTATGCTAATAATGTTTGAAGCACCTCTTTTCTTATTTTTTGTTCTTCTCCCTGTTCAAGTCTTGTTTGTTGCAGTTCTGTTTTTAGATTCCTAAAGTCGCTCTCTACATTTAAACTGAGACGACCTCTTTCACTCCCTCTACTAATACCAGTAGAGGCCTCTTGTACATTTGGAAGGAAGATCTAACAACAAACAATTTACAGTTCTTTGTCTCCAACAGCTTAGCCAGAATAAGGCAGCCTCAGAAAAAGCGGCTAATGGCCAGTTGTGACAATACATGTAAACCACATAGAGAAAACTAAAAAGAAATCACAATATTTCATCCGGGAGGGTCTCAGAGTAGAGCCGCTGCTCCTTCACATCGACAGGAGCCAGTTGAGGTGGCTCGGGCATCTGGTCAGGATGCCTCCTGGACGCCTCCCTGGTGAGGTGTTCCGGGCACGTCCCACCGGGAGGAGGCCCCGGGGACCCAGGACACGCTGGAGGGACTATGTCTCTCGGCTGGCCTGGGAACGCCTCGGGATTCCCCCGGAGGAGCTGGAAGAAGTGGCTGGGGAGAGGGAAGTCTGGGCCTCCCTTCTGAAGCTGCTACCCCCGCGACCCGACCTCGGATAAGCGGAAGAAGATGGATGGATGGATGGATGAATATTTCATTCATTCTCTGATGTGCTTGTAGCTCTCCTCTGCACCAAGAGTCCTGCCGCCATCTTTGGTCAGCGCTGATTTTGCTGCTAATCAGCTCTCCAGGATCTACCCATACACATTTGGTCATAAACCAAAACTAAGGTACCGACATGTCTTATGTGTGATTATACCTCTTTTTATTTCAGGTACAGTTAGTAGAACATATCCTGTGTGTGTATCATGACTCCATAGGTCTGTGTATCTCCATAACAACAAGCTGACAGATGAAGGACTTCCCGATAATATGTTCAATGCTTCTGACACGCTGGAGATCCTCACCATATCCAGCAACTTCCTGAGGGTCGTTCCCAGCAATCTGCCGTCCAGTCTTCTCCGACTTCATCTGAAGGTCTCACACATGCAGCAACAACAATGATATTTGGACACAAGCGATTACAATAACACACGTTATTTATTCCTCCATAAGGTTTTCCTCTTCAGCGATGCTGAAGTAAGAGGAAAAACTTTTTCAACAGATAAGTACGGTAGTGGTTTTATCATGCTGTGTTGGTGTTTTACTGCAGGAGGGACTGGTGCACTTCATTAAATATCACTGTGAGAAAAGAACATTATGTAAAAATACTGAAGCAGCGTTACAAGACTTGAGCCAGGATGTTAAGCCTTGAGCACAAACGAGTCTTCCAGATGGACAAAGTTCATTAAGGACAACAATGTTAATGTTTTGAACTGACCATCAAAAACCTCTGATATTTGTTCCATAGACGTTTGCAGAACTAAAAGAGAGCAAACTTACAAACCTGATTAAGATAAACCAGAAGAAATGGGTCAAAATTCAAAAATTGTTGTGAGAAGCTGGTGGTGGGAAACCGAAGGAGCATAAAAATTACTAAGAAAATTATACTTCTCGTTATTTAGAACATTTGCAAATAAAAATAATTTTGGCAATCTTAATTGATGCTTCTAGACAGATTTAATATCAGACAGTAAGAAAACTGCTTGTGTCTACTTACATAATGTATGTAGAAGTATGTTCTTAGTGTGAGCCAGCTGGGGTTCATGTTTCTCTAAAGCAGCTGGACAAGAATATTCTATGACCAACACAGTAAATAAAATGCAGAACAAGACACGTAAAAACCCAGGACTCCATCTCAGTCAAACCATATCCTGAAGTCATGTCTGGAGCCACTTCTTGTTTCCTGCCACTACGCCGTCTCCTTCCTGTCATAAAGTGCGGGTGGTGTTGGTGGTGAGGCAGATGCAGCGGACCCAGGTTAGATGAATTATGATGATGTTTAATTATAAATAAGTCCAGCAACAAGCAGCAGGCACAAGGAAACACTGACGAAACATAGACGTAACAATGATGAACATTGACGAATAATTGACGAGGACCCGACGAGGAACAAGGAACACAGGTGGAGTTAAATACACGGGAGGGTAATCACAGAACGAGACACACCTGGGAACAATCAAGGGGAGGACAGGACAACGAAGAGACTCAAGGACACAAAACACTCTAAATGAACACAGAAAACACAGATCCTGACAGTACCCCCCCCTCAAGGGCGGCTACCAGACGCCCACAAAACAAAAACACAACAAGGGTGGGTGGAGGGGCGCCGGACGGCGGGCCAGAGTCCAAAATAACACAAAACAACCCACCGTTGTGGGCGGAAACACAGGGAGGGCCAAGAGTCCAAAAACAACAAAAAACTACCCACAGGGTGGGCGGAGGCAAAGGAGGCGGGAACCACGGAGGCGGTCTGGCGGTCGTCCGCGGCGCTGGAGGCGGGAACCACAGAGGCGGGAACCACGGAGGCGGTCCGGCGGCCGTCCGCGGCGCTGGAGGCGGGAACCACGGAGGCGGTCCGGCGGCCGTCCGCGGCGCTGGAGGCGGGAACCACGGAGGCGGTCCGGCGGCCGTCCGCGGCGCTGGAGGCGGGAACCCCGGAGGCGGGACCCCAGGAGGCGGTCCAGCGGCCGTCCGCGGCCCTGGAGGTGGTGATGATGAGCCCCGGGGGCCGCCCACAGACGGCAACGACGAGCTCCCCGAGGCAGGGTCTCTGGTGGAGAACATGGGGTCTCGGTCGGAGCACAGGGGGTCTCGGTCGGAGCACAGGGGGTCTCGGTCTCGGACGGAACACTGGGGTTCTCGGTCTCGGACGGAACACTGGGGGTCTCGGTCTCGGATGGAACGCAGAGGGTCAGGGTCTCGGGTGGAACGCAGGGGGTCTGGGTCTCGGTAGGAACGCAGGGAGTCTCTGGAGGAATACAGGGAATCGGGGTCTCAGGAGGAACACAGAGGGTCTGGGTCTCAGGAGGAACACAGAGGGTCAGGGTCTCAGGAGGAACGCAGAGGGTCAGAGTCGGAATGCAGGGAGTCTCTGGAGGAACACAGGGAGTCGGGGTCTCAGGAGTCGGGGTCTCAGGAGGAACACAGAGGGTCTGGGTCTCAGGAGGAACACAGAGGGTCTGGGTCTCAGGAGGAACACAGAGGGTCAGGGTCTCAGGAGGAACGCAGAGGGTCAGAGTCGGAATGCAGGGAGTCTCGGAAGGAACGCTGGGGGTCTGGGTCTCGGAAGGAACGCTGGGGGTCTGGGTCTCAGAAGGAACACTGGGAGTCTCGGAAGGAACACTGGGAGTCTCGGAAGGAACACTGGGAGTCTCGGAAGGAACACTGGGAGTCTCGGAATGTGCGCCGGCTGGAACGCCGGCTGATTCGGCCTCGGGTGCGCCGGCTGGAACGCCGGCTGATTCGGCCTCGGGTGCGCCGGCTGGAACGCCGGCTGATTCGGCCTCGGGTGCGCCGGCTGGAACGCCGGCTGATTCGGCCTCGGGTGCGCCGGCTGGAACGCCGGCTGATTCGGCCTCGGGTGCGCCGGCTGGAACGCCGGCTGATTCGGCCTCGGGTGCGCCGGCTGGAATGCCGGCTGATTCGGCCTCGGGTGCGCCGGCTGGAACGCCGGCTGATTCGGCCTCGGGTGCGCCGGCTGGAGGTGAGCCGGAGCGGAGCCTCGGGGCCGGCTGCGGGGGCGAGCCGGAGCGGAGCCTTGGAACCGGCTGCGGGGGCGAGCCGCAGCGAAGCCTTGGAAACGGCTGCGGGGGCGAGCCGCAGCGAAGCCTTGGAAACGGCTGCGGGGGCGAGCCGCAGCGAAGCCTTGGAAACGGCTGCGGGGGCGTGCCGCAGCGAAGCCTTGGAAACGGCTGCGGGGGCGAGCTGCAGCGGAGCCTGGGAACCGGCTGCGGGGGCGAGCCGGAGCGGAGCCTGGGAACCGGCAGCGGAGGTGACGGATCCGGAAGGCGACGAGGGGCCGGGTCTGCCGGCGGCTCACGTCGCCGTCTCCGGGCTGACAGCGGAGGTGACGGATCCGGAAGGCGACGAGGGGCCGGGTCCGCCGGCGGCTCACGTCGCTGTCTCCGGGCTGACCGTGGAGGTGGCGGCTCCGGAAAGCGACGAGGGGCCGGGTCTGCCGGCGGCTCACGTCGCTGTCTCCGGGCAGACAGCGGAGGTGGCGGCTCCGGAAAGCGACGAGGGGCCGGCTCCACCGGCGGCTCAGGTCGCTGGCTTCCCGGACGGAGGTATCGACGGGGGCCATATCCGGGGGGTGCTAACACCAGCCTTGTTCCCCGGAAAAGCTCCCGCTGCAGGTCGGCGAGAGCCTCCGCCAGCTCCCTGTCCTCCCTGCCGGACCTCCGCCACGGGCCGCTCTGCCCTTTAGGCGGTAACCTCACTCCAGCTGGGTCCATCATAGCAGCCTCGCCTTTCGGTCTGGTCGGGTCCTTCTGTCATAAAGTGCGGGTGGTGTTGGTGGTGAGGCAGATGCAGCGGACCCAGGTTAGATGAATTATGATGATGTTTAATTATAAATAAGTCCAGCAACAAGCAGCAGGCACAAGGAAACACTGACGAAACATAGACGTAACAATGATGAACATTGACGAATAATTGACGAGGACCCGACGAGGAACAAGGAACACAGGTGGAGTTAAATACACGGGAGGGTAATCACAGAACGAGACACACCTGGGAACAATCAAGGGGAGGACAGGACAACGAAGAGACTCAAGGACACAAAACACTCTAAATGAACACAGAAAACACAGATCCTGACACTTCCATTATTGTTCTTCGTCATCTTCTTGAACTCTTCTTCTTTATCTTGTTCCTTTTCTGCTCATTTCCTTGTGTTGCATGTTAACAGATCACATTCCTTCCGCTTCTCTTAAAATCTTGAATATCTTTCCTGATGAAGCCACCAGGTGTTTCCCATCAGTGAATATTTCACCAGATTAATACGTCAGATTAAAGACGTACGATGACATATTTTAGTCTGTTTTTTTTCACATTCTAAAAATCTGACAGTTTTATCTTGGTCCTGTAGACTTTTTAGATCCAGAGTTAATCTGTGCTTAGGCTTTTATGTAAACACCAGGTAGTAATCATTCACTCTGACTGTGTTTTAGAGACATCTGTTCAACAAGCCTAAACGGAATTAGGGAAAAATGCCTGTAAATATGCAGCAGATGTTTCCTGGAATAATTTTAAAAACAGAAAAGAACCTGAAATGTTTGAAACTGGATACAAAGAGAAAGATTTAATAAATTCTGATGATTTTCTTTCATATTTCGCTTATTTATTATTATTACTGTTTTATTTGTTGTAAGTTCAAATGCTTTGGACCCTTTGAGACATTTTACCTAAAAACAAAAGGATATGATAAAGATATAAGGTCTGGAGGGAAATCTTCTTGCATGTTCCTGCATGATCTGGTGGGGTCGTCATGGTGAGACACAGTAGTGATGCAAACTGGAAAAACTTTACTTGCCGAGTACTTGAGCCTGGCAGGATCATGACTGACTTCACACCAAAAGAGTTTTAGTTCATTTGCCCCAATCCAGCCACTCTCTGCTAAAAGGTTGTGGAGAGCATATCATTTTATTCATAAAAAAATATTTCCTTTTTGCTACAGAGTAACAGGCTGGAGAAAATCCCAACAGGGGCCTTTGAGGATTTGCGCAACCTTCGAGAACTTTATCTCCAGAACAACCTCCTCACCAATGATGGGATGGACAACGAGACTTTCAGGTGCGCTTAACATTTTAGTCACAAAACAAAACAATTTAAATATTTCACTCTGTATTTTCATAACTAAAATAAAGAACACAAAAGTGTCTCACATCACACAAATAGATCATACCTCAAAATTTACACAACTAACAAGTCCACAGCATTCTAAGACAGAGTCTGTACTGTGAATGGTTTGTTAACATGATCATCAGATCTCAGATCTCCCTAAATGAGCAGCACTGCTGGGAAAAAGACTTTACCTGATCAAAAAAGAACCAATCCGCTTGTAAAATCATAACCACCAGCTGCAGATATTTAATATTTTGGTCAACTTTTATCTTCGTTCTATAGAACAAGGATTTAACAAACTGTGTAGTTTCTTAATGTTTCTTCCACTGACACCATAAACACCATAGAATCGAAGTATTCAACTTAAGCAGACTCACCACTTGGTCGTCTGAATGGTAGTTGGTAGTTAACTGCCAGTACATCTAGCTAATGCTGGAGAGGTAACTGAAGTCTCCTGGTATACATCATCCCTTGATCCTACTTGGACAAAATGTTTTTTTATTACTATTTTCAACTCCTAATGTGCAGGAAACTTATTTCAAGCATCTTTAAATGCAAACCTTGGAATTTGCTCTGTAGCTGTTAAACAGCTAGGAGTCACAAAGAACATAAAGTGTTAAATTACAGAGTGCAGAATCAAAAACATGATTTCCCTCCTCTTCTATTTCCTCAGCCAGCTGAGTAGCCTCGAGTATCTTGACTTGTCAAATAACAACCTGAGCGTTGTTCCTATGGGTTTGCCTCGCAACCTGGTGCTGCTGCACCTGGAGAAGAACGCCATCCGCAGCATTCCTGGAGACGCGCTCATCTCTGTGCGGAACATTGAATACCTGCTACTTCACAATAACAAGCTGCGCTCCCGCTCTATACACCCAATGGCCTTCCAGGTACTTTAAGGAAAAGTTGACATATACTGGATGCTACTCATATACTGTATGTGTAATGGCAGTGCATATCCTCAGACGCACTGCATAGCAACAGTGCTCTTCATTCATTTGAATTGCATTTTTCTCCTAGGGCTTGAAGAAGCTGCACACACTTCATTTGTATAATAACTTGCTGGAACGAGTTCCCAGAGGCTTACCTCGGCGAGCCAAGACTCTCATGCTGCTCCACAACTTTGTTTCTGAAATTGGCCGCAATGACCTGTCCTTGCTGTATACCCTGACTGAGCTCAATCTCAGCTACAACAAACTGACCAACACCAAGATTCACCGCGACGCCTTCAGAAAGCTGCGCATACTGGAAACTCTGGACCTGTCTGGAAATGCCCTTCATGCCATTCCACTGGGCCTTCCGCACAGTCTGAAGGTTCTGGAGATCAAGAACAACCAGCTCAGTGCTATACCATATGGAGCCCTGGCAGGAATGCAGAAGCTACAGAAGTTGATCCTCAGTGACAACAAACTTAAACTCAACTCAGCCTACCAAGGAGCTTGGATGGAGCTCAGTGCTCTCACAGTGAGTGACCTGCAGAGATACTGGTCAGATTATGCTTAGTAACAAGTCTAGTAACCCCAGTCTAGTACCTTAACATAGAAGGTTAAAACCTACAGTAGATTACTTTTATTTACATTATTTGTTTTAAATGAGACTGTGAAAAAAAATCTGTGAAAACATTGAGCTCCATTGCCTCCTTCCTGTGGTCAGATCTGCAGAGATATACCGCTCAGGAACCTAGCAATCAGAATCATGCTCGTGTATGCACTACTCACACCCTTTTTTCTGCTATGCTACCGCTAGTTGCCCTCAACAGAGCCTGCCGTGAATGCTAGGCTAGTTAGCATAGCCACCGATGATGGCAGATAAACTGTTTTTCAGTAACAGTAAGTTGCTTCTCCGTCATTAGCACACTGAGGAGCGCGTACACAAGCTTAATTCACAGTACTAATACCTTCCTCCTGGCTCTGATTGGTTGTTTTTGACTTTACTTAGCAGTAGGACCACAGGGACAAGGTAGAGGAACTTGATTCTTTTTCACAGATCATCTGTCTTATGATATACTGTCACAGCATACTGACAGGTGTACAAAATATGCAAAAACATTTTTATAAAAGTTACATACTTCAAGTGTGACAAAATACAAAAAATAAATAAATTTTTACGGATCCATCCACCCACCCACATGTGATAGTAGTATATGAGTAACATTAATTTCTTTTGCTATGTTCCTTTTTGATGATATATATTATTATCATTATTATTTTAGACACTAGACCTTTCTGGTAACCAGCTAACACACATCCCATCAGACCTTCCTGAGTCTCTGGAGTATCTTTACCTGCAAAGCAACCGGATCTCCAGTGTTCCTGCTTCAGCGTTTGAAGGCACTCCAAACATTAAAGGCATCTTCCTTCGGTAAGAGACGCACAAACATCCTTAACCTGAAACATGGCCACATCTGCATGCTTCAAAAAGTATTAAAAACCTAATATCTGCACTAATGTTCTCATCCCCTGGTCTATTTGTTCAACTATGATCTAAACTTATGGATATTTCTGCTGGCAGGTCATTGGTGCTTTCTGCTTTGTGAATTATAAACTGAGATAGAGCAGATAGTGAATGCAATCCACTATCTGCTTACAAATAAGTTATTTGTCAACTTACAAATAATTCAACACTTTTTTGTAAGATCTACAACATTCAGCGTTTACATTTGGGACCATTTTCCTTTCTGGAGCTGTTTTTGGTTTTAGTGTTAATAAAATGAGATTTTTCCTCACAGGAACGACCTTCTGTGTGCGCCGTTCTGTTGCAAATCAAAAGAAAGCACTATCTGCTGCGCATTCGGACTTAGCTTCATTTTGTAGAGTACCGCAACACAGGATCTAATCTCTCCAACTCCACTAACTTGAGTGCATTCAGCAAATGTTCCACTTTGGTTTATTCCACGTACTGCGGGCTTACCGCCACAAGCCCTGCAGCTGAAAGCAGCGGTCAGACAAGAGTTAAGAGGGTTTGAACATGTGCTTTCAAGGTATTTGTTCTGGTTTGGTTTCAGTGTGACCTTAACCTTGTTGCTTTATAGCTACGCTTACGAGCTTTGACCCCTTCCGGGATGCAGGTTTGTCATTATTATCATAACAGCCGCTGCTCCATTTCTCTCCGCTTGCTTCCCTCAGCAGTGTTTAGTACTGTTGCAGTACTAAACACATAGTCTGTTTCAACTGGAGTGTTTGCAGCAGGAGGGAAATGGAAATAAAGATTGTAACGTCACAGAAATCACTTGGTGATGGATGATTAAACTCATGGATAGGCTGTGTAATCAGTTTCTACACATGCAAGTAAATGGAATGGATCTCAGACATTCCTTAAAAATACTCTGAGGTAACTAAAGCCAACACTTTGGTGAGTAAATGGTGCAGAACAACTAAAACTAGTTTTGCTCAACAGTTGTAAGAGATGCTCACAATTTGCACCCTTCCAAACTCACTCTGGACCAGCATCACCAGACAGATCTGTAAATTTAAGTTCATCTGCTAAGTGAATCCTAAAGCCTTCAGCTTCAGTAGACGAAGTGCCAATTTCACAAACTAAACCGTCCCTCCTGTTTTTCGTTCCAAGGTTTAACCGGCTGTCGGTGGACTCTGTAGACGAGAGCTCCTTCGCCCACCTCGTCAACTTGCAGGTGCTGGACTTTGGGACGGGAAACACAGAGCTGTCCTCAAAAACAGATGAGAAAGAAGTTGGAGAGGTGATGGAGCAGGAAACATAGAGCACCGGGCTGCATGTTTCAGAAAACAGAACAGGCTCTTAAATGGGACGGAACCTGTGTATTGTTTTTTTTTTTTTTTTATCTCCATCTTTAAATCATGCTGAGATGCAGAGCCACATATTTCTGGTGCAGGATACCGGATGGAAGTTCATTTTGTTCAAACTGAACTTTAAAATTTGCTTTTGATTGTTCATATGTAATCTTTATCTTTAAAGAAAAACTATAAAAAGAAAAGAAAGAAGGAATCTATCATATATGCATCTGAACACCAACCTGGAAAGAAACATGAAAAAGGACAAAGTCACTTCCAGTTTTCCTCTTCATTTTTATGTCATTTTGAAAATGGCTGCCCTATCAGCAATATTACCAATGCAATCTACTTGGATTTGTTGAAGCAAATATAGCAACCAAAGCACTCATTTTGTTATTAAAACCACAAAAACATTTGAATCAAACATAGAAATCAGGGACATAATTCCATGTTACTGTTCCTGGATATTTATAGGCCAACACAAGCCTAACAAAATTTGTTTTTATGTTATTATTCAGCAACGTAACAAAATCCAAAGGTTTTAAGTTATTTTAAGCCAGAGTAGTAATAAAAAAACAACTACAGAGTAAGATTTTTGTGGTTGAGCAGCAGCCGACCTGAAATGGACTTATAGACTTGATCTTTTAAAGACTGGTGGACTTTCTCCCAGTCAAACGTTGTGTGATCATAAAGTATGACAAATGTTCTCAGTATGTCCACAGGTTCAACTTTCCTATTTGTAAGCCAGAACATTTGATTTGCAAGACCCAGTGGATCAGGGATGTAAGTGTACACACACTCTGCGTTGAAGTCCTGGTTTGATATGGGTTTAGTAAAGAAGGAAAAAAATGACACCAAATGCTAAATATTACTACACGTAGGCATAAAGTAACCTTCAAAAACAGACATGGAGAACCCCTCCTGCTCTTCTAAGGAAAATGGTTTTGCTCAACAAGTAAAGATGGTTTATTTACTAATGATTTCTCTTTAACATTCTAAGCATTTAAACAATTTTCATCCAAATTAATCTCAACAGTGCCCTACAGACTGTCTCAAACAAAAAATTTAAAACTGAACAGTATCTAATTTTCTAAAGAAATAGTCAAATAAATTACTAATTAAGATAAGGTTAGCTTGTCAAACCTTGTCTTAGTGAAAAACAAAAGGAAACATGGAACTGAAAAATTTGAGTCCAAAAATACTTTCATGATGCCACTTCAAAACAGCATGGCTTCCTGGATGTCATCATGAATTATTATCAGTAGATCTTGCACTGCTATGGCGTGGCGTTCTTTAGATTTCTTCTCCATCTGCACATTTTCTTTGGCTGCTATTGACAGAAAACAATCAAAACTGTGCACATACATCCTGGTGGCTGCCTTTAAAAGAAATATTCTTCAGCTGATTGTATGCCCCAGTCAATATTTTATTACATTGCAATATAAAATAAATTTATCTAGATAAAATGTCTTCGTTTTCCAACGAGAAATGGCAAAAAGGTAAATGGACATATTGGATATGTTTCGGCATCTTTATGCTCAAACTAAGCTGTGTAATCCTTCCATCCGTCCATCCATTTTTTAACAACATTGTCCCTAATGGGGTCGGGAGGGCTGCTGGTGCCTATCTCCAGCTACGTTCCGGGTGAGAGGTGGGTTCACCCTGGACAGGTCGCCAGTCTGTCGCAGGGCAACACAGAGACAGACATGACAAACAATCATGCACACACACACTCACACCTAGGGAGAATTTAGAGAGACCAATTAATATAGCAGTCATGTTTTTGGACTGTGGGAGGAAGCCGGAGTACCCGGAGAGAACCCACGCATGCACAGGGAGAACATGCAAACTCCGTGCAGAAAGACCCCGGGGCGGGAATCGAACCCAGGACCTTCTTGCTGTAAGGCAACAGTGGTACCAACTGCACCACTGTGCAGCCAAAGCTAACCCATCAAAGTTAATCACATTTATCATTTTAATTCCAGATACAATTAAAATGATGAATGATCAGACTTATGCCTCATACATAACCTGGAAAACATTTAGATTTCAGCACTGATCTGAAGCCAGAACCTCTTTAATGTTACACTAAATACAACCAATGACTTACTCCTGTGTAGAAATAAATAATGAGCTATGCATGTTCTTATTACTTTCTGTATTATGCTGTATTTTTGGATGCAATACTTCAATCAAAAGAAAAAAAAAACCCCTTATCAATATAGCTGAGGAAGAAGTTCCTGCTACTCTTCCTTTACACCCAGCCTGTTTTCCACCAAGATATCAAATATTTCTTATCAAATTAAAATGCTTAACTAACATATAACCTTCATCATGTTGCTATGAACACAGACACTTGCACATATTGTAGCCTTGTATCGTCACATAGAGTATTACAGTCATTCAAAAAAGCAATAAATCATTGAAAACGCTGAAAAAGAAATTGCTGTCTGTTTCCTTAGAGTCAGCAGAATCTTCTGGATAACATCGCTGCAGCTTGTCCTACAAACTGAAAGTTGTTTGACGTACAATCATTTGGTCTCAATATGCACCAAGTGCCACAGTGCTCCATATTGGGGGGGTTGTGTATGGCTGAAAGAAGGCACAGATGAATGTCAACATCACAGAAGTTAGATAACTTGATGAGGAAAACTGAAACTGTGAAATCTACTGTTGGTCATAAGACTGAAAACCTGAAAGCAGTTCGACCTTATGTGTGAGACAATCACTGAAATCTTTCATGTAGGAGAGTAATTTTCTGCTGTTTCAAGGCAAACTTCTCAAGCATTCCCTGTAATAACACCAATCATCTCCAATACATAGACACTGTCAACAGCGACTGAACGGTAGATGCCTACATTTCTAACTTAGTGAAATTGCTTTTCCATGAAAAACAACAGTCAGTAATTTTTGTAGAAATATTTTCTAAGAGATTTCATACGCTGTTCTGACAAAGGTTTAGTTGGAGCTTCAGTATTTGTACATACTGTATTTAATGTACTAAAGAATAACATCAAAAACTGTGACATGTGTTTCTTTAAAGAAAAGCATGTCACATCAATGAACAGTTTGGCACAGAAATGTTTGTCTTTGTTTGAAAAACATTCACACACTAATGGTACCAAGCTACCTACTAGTAGCCACAGCGGCCCTGGGCCAGTCTGATAGAGGAGAGGCTGCCAGGCACCGGCCCCACCGGGCCCTCTGACCAACACCAGCACAAACTAACAGCATGAAAAACTGGAGATTACAACATCACAATCTCAAAGATCATGCAGCAAAAACCTTGATCTCCACTGCACTACAAGCATCTGGCTGGGAGAT
This sequence comes from Xiphophorus maculatus, assembly GCF_002775205.1. Taxonomy (NCBI): domain Eukaryota; kingdom Metazoa; phylum Chordata; class Actinopteri; order Cyprinodontiformes; family Poeciliidae; genus Xiphophorus; species Xiphophorus maculatus. The sequence continues at coordinate 27,695,071 of NC_036451.1, forward strand.
CTGGCATTGTGGACTAACTGCAGACGATGGAGAGTCGACTGATCCAGGTCATAATATGAGTTGCAGTAGTCCAATCTAGAGGTAACAAATTAATGTAAAAGATTTTCAAGATTTTTAGGAAGAATGTAAGATTTATCTTTGGTAATTTGGTGATACAAGAAAATCCTGACTACTGTGGACACTTTCTGACATTTCAAGGAACTACCTAACAACACTCAGAGACTCCTGACAGTGGAGGAGCGATGGACTGCTAAGGGAGCCAAGGAAATCAGTTTGCCTAGGAAGGTGTGATCGTCAAACACAATAACTTTGGTTTTGTTGTCATACCTAATAAGGTAAAGACTGTCGTCTGTAAGCCTTTTGGGTTGTTTGAATTTAACAGAATGCTATTTGGACCTCGCAATGCCCCCAACACGTTTCAGTCACTAATGGAGCAAATGTTTGGGTCTCAATATTGTCGGTCTCTGTTATACTTGGATGACCTTGAGGTTCTCTCTTCCTCAGTTGCTGAACGTTTGCATCGTCTGGAAACTGTGATGAAGCCACCTGAAACAAGAGGGACTAAAAGAGAGGCTCAAAAAAAGTGGATTCTTCAGGAAAGACATAAAATACCTAGTCTTGGTTATTTCCAGTCAGTCCATGGACTTAATTAAAATCTCTACTGTAAAGAATGAATCTTGTCCAACCAGTGGCCCAGAGCTGCAGTCCTTTCTGGGGTTTGTCAGCTACTACAGATTATTTATTGAAGGCTTTGCAAAATTGGCAGCCAAGAGCTAATAGCTGATGAAATGCAGAAGATTTAGGGTTGTCAGTGGCAACGGCAGTTAGGTTACCATTGGTCAGATGATTGTGAACAAGGCTTTGAAGAGATGCAAGTCAGGCTGGTTGGCACACCCGTTCTATTCTCTTACCACAGACTATACTTTGTGTTTGTACCACTGATCACTTGATTCACTTAATATAAACAGAGCAAGGTTGTTTTTTTGTCTCTGTCTTTCTTGCATAATCTACGTTCCATATGTTTGACTGTTAATTTCTATGCTTGGTTCTTGGCCTTCAGAAACTTTTGTGCATATGAAAAGAATGATGCAGTGGAGTGAAAGCAGTCTGTGTAGGCCTGACTTTATTGTAAGTGTTTCTGTTTTTTATGTGAATTGGATATTAGCCATTAGCCATATGCACAACCCTGCTGTAGAGGCCCATCACATTCTGCCCTGATTTGTATGAAATGAATGTTCGGACATAGCAGCTGAAACTATGAATATGCCAGTCTGATAAACGTTGAGAGCATTGTTTTCACCACTCTAGCAGATCCACTGATCAAAAGGAAAAGAGTGGTCCACTGATTGACTTTTTCTTTTTTCCTTTCTGAAACAGCCTTGGCTGTGGACATAATCAATCCTTAATATTGGCGAAACACAGGCAGCAACTCAAATAAACAGGCACAAAAAATATATAGACAAGAGTTAGGAGTTTATTTGTGCTGTAAGAGTCTTATTTATCTTAACAGTTTTGAGACTTGGACTGTTCATTAGACAAAACAAGTGAAAGTATTATTATTATACTGGGTGTAAATGTGTGTGTTTTTTTCAGATTAATCAATGAGATCAGCCAACACGTCAACTCCTGTAAACAAAATGACTTTTCTGTCTCTATGATGTAAGTAGCAAGCAAAAAAAACAAAAACAAAACCTTTTTGTTAAGATAGCATTTGATTAATGTTAGTCCCAAACCTTGATTGCCATGGTTGGCTTTCCGTCCAGCCTTGCACACTTGACATTGCTCCTTTTTCACCACCTCATTTCTGGAAACATTTCTTTCTCCAAATTTTTTCATGCTTATCTTCGGCAACTTCGTTGGATGTTGTATTGTTACAGGGAGGCTGGGTAATTGTGAAAGGTGGCTGGAAATGTTCAACGTTAATAGTTTGTTGAAGAAATATCAAAAAGGTCAAATCCAAATAAAGTCCCAAGTCTTTTGCTTTGATCAAGTTTAGCCAAAAGTCATTAAATTTGTGTCTTTTTTCTTCATATCGGTTGAAACATACAAAACAAAATCACTTCAGTTCCCATCCTTATCAGCCAAGGATCATACGAAGGCAAAACCGTTTAAGTTTACCTTTTCATCACCAAGCTTGAATGTATGTCCTTTTGCATGGATGTGGTTCTGTAAACCATCCGTGAAAGTCAGAATTTTTCCTGCAACTGACAGAAGCAGACAAAGTGTGTAATCAATCTGACGAACGCTCAAGAAAAAACTGGTCAAGGAGTTGAGCATTAAGGTGCCACAGAAGATTAAAAGTTTGTTATGGAGGAAAAAGTTGTCGTTTGAGAACTTGGTTTTGGATTCTAGTACCAAGATGTCAAGTGAAAGTAACAGACTTTTGTGTGTCAGTATTTCTGACACTCAACATTATTCACTGCAGTTCCAGGTGAGGAACAACTTATCGTACACACACTTGAGTACACACACATAGACTCTACAGAATCCTTCTTTTGGTGCATTTTTCAGACAAGTGACTGGACTATCTTAACTGAATATACAATTGCATCAGTCAATATCTGACTCTGGGGCAGAGACATGTTACCTCACAATGTGCTCCAACCAGTCATTGTAATTTTCTTTACTTCATTGTATTGTAAACATGTTTTCACTATGTGAGCGGGAACGTCCCGTCGCTAAGGAATCTGTAAATTGAGAGGAACAAGAAGCGACGTCTTGTTTGAGCATGAAAACCAGTCCTGGGTCAGAAAAACAATGCTTAAACATAGTGGCAATGGAGAGAAACGGCATTGCAGTCCTCTTCCTCGCAATGAAGAAATGACAATAAGAGGTTTTTAAAACCCGACAGAGTCTGAATTAAAAAACAAAACAAAACAAAAACTATCACAGCTGGAAAACAAACTCCATTCATCACACACAGCGTGTAATTTGGGTGAAACTTATGTCAATTTATTTTCAACTAAACCATATCGGTGCCGGTGGACTAGAAGTTTTCTCCACATAAAAACTTTCCAGCCAATTTTTCCATGTTTTCCAAGGTCTGACTCTGGCCAGTGTCTACTGCTCACAAATTCTGACCTTTAAGTAAAAGTACAACTTATGTCATTTCTTTTGGTGTGACCAGTGCTGCAGTATACAACAAGCTGGGTAGCTGGTTAGACAGACAGATTGCTAGCTAGCTGGATAGCTAGATAGACAGATAGGTAGATAGATAGATTTTGGTACCGCAGGATATAAAATACAATATTGATGCCTTTACCAGTTTCCTTTGCTTCTGGGCATCCATCTGTCCAAATACACTAATGTCAAATGAAATTGCACTCAGAGGCTATACATTGGTCTCAAGGCCATTCATGTCAATAGTGCAGTGTTGTTTGCTCTTCTTCAGATATCTTGGAGGAATTGGAGGTTTCTTTTTGTCTGAAATCTGCTGAACACCTTCCTCAAGCTGCATTAGTCGAGCAACATCAGGCGGGATGAGCTTGTGTTTGACTCCTGAGGAAGGCGGTCGAACGTTCCCATTGTTGTTGTGGCAGTTCATTGTGGGTGGGGGATTCACTGGGATTTTAGCCTCACAGACCAGAGGTACCTGTGGACAGAACATAAAAAAAGTACTTACAAAAGACAAAACAAACAAACAAACAAAACCAAAAAACAGCTTTTGGTTCTTTTCGCTTTGATTAAACACCTCCAGAGAATTTAATGAAGTGAAAATAAAAATCCAACTGAAAAAAGTAACATTTTAAGCTGAAACTTTAAAAGCAAATTCAGCCATCAATTCTCAATAGAAATGTGATCACAAATGATCAGACTTTGACCGAATCATTGTTTGTTGAAGGATGTTTGACAAATAATTATGCTTTGCAAGTTTAAAAATGTGATTTTGATCCATGTTTAAAAAAACAACACAGAATGTTTTTTCTCAATGAATGGTTTTAAACATAAGTATAAGCAACCAATGAATTAGAACCAACCCCATCTCCCTCTTTCATGAAATCTTTCCTGCAGATGTGTGCCATGATGCCTGTGGCCAAAGCGTCCCCCATTACATTTACCATCGTTCGGAATCTGTCCCTGCAAAGGAGACAAAGAGAAGCCGGATCAGAAATGCAGCGACCATGCAGCAAAAATGAAGCCGGTATGCTCAGCCTGATGAGTTTTTAGAGAACATTAGTAAAAAGAAGCATGACCTACAGTGCCCAGTCCACTGCAATGATGAGGGTGATGTCATCAGTGGGCAATCCAACAGATGTCAACACAATTACCATGGTGACCAGTCCAGCTTGTGGTATCCCTGCTGCTCCGATGCTTGCTGCAGTCGCTGTGATGCTGGTAGAGATTTGGAAGATTAGCATTGTTCCAATGAAGGACTGAAATTAGTGACATACTGTTTGTTTATGTTCTGCTATTTCACAACAAAAGTCATCTCAAGGTAGAAACACAAATTTATATTATTCACAGCTGGGTTGTTCAAAGTGTGGGGAGTAAAACAGACAAAGTAACTGCAAACATTTAGTCAACTTCACCAAGACCATCCCAGTGACAAAATGAATAGATTTTTAGTAAGTAAAGTGAATGTGAATAAGGAGACAGAGTCTTGACCAAGCAAAAATAATAATAAAAAAGAACAATGTAGAGTTAATCTGTGTTCTCTAATTAATGAATGGTGCTCTCTGGGGACAATCATCAAATATTTAGTCTCAGAGTTCAGTTAAAGTGTGTTAATTTTCAAAAAGTTTATTTCTTTAAGACACTGTAATTCTGACAGTTTCAATAACTGTCTTCCTTCATTTGAATAAATGTAATAGGAAATATTATAAAATATGTTAATGATCTCTCCAAGTGAGTAAAAATACAATATAGCAAATATATGATATATAGCAAAAATGTTCTTGAGGTGTGCCACATAATTACCCAGTAGAGTTTGACATGACATGGTTTATACGGACACTGAAGATCCAAACCCCTCCATTCAGAAATGTCCACCAAACTAAGAAGTGTGTTAAATAAGACGATGCAAGCTACAATGTCAAATATCTGTAAAATGTACAGGTATTAAGGAGAAGCAGCATAATTTATTTTACCAATTTGTTTTGCTTGAGAATAGTGGATTTGACAACAGCTCTGGAGTTGTTTTAAATATCGGATTCAAAGACTTTATAAGAGCTTTAAGGCACAGAATGTGAACTTCCCAGAAGCTGTGAGTTTGATCACAGCTCTTTTAAAAACACCAGAGGTCAGATATCAGGGGAATATTCCTTTTCAGTTGAATAAAACAAAAATACAGGATGCTACAGGATTAATATTAGAATAAGCCTTAGGAAAACACAATGATGGTCACACAGAAATCTTTTCAAATATATAAATGGTCGATGATTAGTCCTAAAGCGAAGATCAAATGTATGCCTTGTTATATTAGTGGCCACCATCTTATTTTTTAAGTTAAAAGAGTCTGCAGCTTCATCACAGGAGGGGGTAATCAATGTGAAAGGTGAAATCATAAGCAATTAAAACTTTCCATTTGATAATTAGTGTTAAAATGTCTCTACACATTCAGAATGTAAAGGTTCAACCGGAGCAGGGGGTCAATAAATTACAATACAGTAAAATATATTTTTCATACCTACTTAGAAGACCTGGCATTCAGAAGTGAAAGAGCCATTCTCCATCTGATTATAATTGTAATTCTCTTAAAGACCACAGCAAGACTTCCCCCATGACCTTGGCGATCGACAATGGTAAAAACGGAGGAAATTAGAGGACGTTTTTCATAAAAATACAAAAAACAAAACCCCCCAAAACAAAGTTCTTACTGTTGCGATGTTTCAACTTTAAAATGATCCCTGATTAGAAGTTAAATTTGGCAGAAGCAGAATGGTAATTTAACAGAGCACATTGTACTGAATGTGTCTGGTCAGAGGTTCACTTGGCTGGTTGTGGACAGATCTTCAATGTAGGAAGTTCCAGGTGTGTAAGCATAAGATGTAGTTGTGGAGTAAAATGAGGAAGGCGCTAACATTGGTAGTGTGAGCATCAGCCATAGAAGAAAAGAGAAATGGAGATTCCTGGAATGTCATGGTTGCTGTGACGACTACACAGCATCTGTTAGCATATGTGAGCCTTGATTGTTTGGATGGGTACTGTCTCACCTTGAAAAGGAAAAATGCTTGCAAGTTGAAATAGTCAATAAAGCCAGAGTTGAGGCAGCGTAAAGAAATAAAACAGACATTCCACTGCTCATGATATGGTTTATGCTCAAGGTCAAAGAACTGGTTCAGATCCTTCTGTGAGATAACCGCTGAACTACATTGTTAGGTTTTAACCAAATCTGGGACTCAGGGTGGCACCTTCTATAAACCACCTTATAATGACTTTAAAACATTGGGCATTTAAACTCCCTACCAACCAAATGATAAGAGGGACCGGGTCTTGGTTGATTGGTTACAGAATTGTCAAAACTTTGAAGCTTGGGAACAGCTGGGAGCAGAGCCTAACCCAACCCTGGTAGGGCTGGAAGGGGATGGAGGGTGTGGTGGAAGCGAGCACAGGGGCTCTTTGTTAAGAGCAACGCAGCTTCAATGTGGTAACAATCAAAAGTCCTCAAATTTCGGAAGAAGTCCCAAGACAAAATTTTAAGAAATAAAGCCCATAAACAAAGTGTAATATGAGTCATATGTGGCCCTTTCACACTTTAAGATAGAATTGAGTCACTCTTTTGCTGTTTTCATATTGTGTGTGTGTGTGTGTGCGTGTGCATGTGTGTGTGTTGTGAAAGACTGATGTGATGAGAGGACTTAAAGTCAGCCCACCTCTGTTACCTTTGTTTTCAAAAGCGAATTCTGAATCAGCTGACTTCTGCAGGGATGAGCTGGCTCTGCTGGTGGAAGGAGTGATGTAGCGAAGATTCATGGTGTGTGTGACCAGAGTGTGTGTGACCAGAAAATATCACGATTTACAAGCATAAACAGGACTTCTGATGAGAAGATTACAGGTGCAGTGCTATGTATTTTCCAAGCACATAGTGCCATTTCCTAGAACAATTATATAACTATGTTAACTTCAGTTGTTAGAAAAAATGTTTTATATCAACTATGACTTCAAAGAAATTTGATTTCTTAATTTAACGCCTTGAAATTGGGCCTCTGTCTCTTTAAAAACTTCTGAAACTCCGGCTTCAGGAAATTATCACAACATGGTTCCTCTGTTAAACCTTTAACAACATTTTTTAGCAGTGTTTCACTGAGAAGTTCCTATAATGAGGTCAACAGATGTGCAATTCCACCAGGTGTTTGTTAACTGCTGCTGGCTAGTCTGAAGGAGCTGAGTGAGGGAGTCGGGGGGTGAGGGCTGCTCTGTGTGCTAGCAACTTGGGAACTGCAGTTTTTTTTTTTTCTCCGAAGAATTTTTGCGGCGCTAGTGGCTTGTATTTTTTCTACAGTAGGCAGACAGGAAGGAGGGTGAGGAGAGGGGGGAAGACATGCGGTAAAGGTCGTCGGGACCGGGAGTCGAACCCGCGACGTCCGCGTCGAGGACTAAGGCCTCCAAACGTGGGGCATGCTAACCCCCTGCCACCACAGCACGCCCCAGGGAACTGCAGCTTTGAGTAGGAGCTGAACCTTGAAGGTGGGGCTATATCCACCCAGGTGTTTTGCAAAGCTCAATGGTTGCCATTGGAGATAATAGGATTTCTCAAACACATGAAAGAATCAAGGGAACACTTCCCCTGGGACACAAAAGTGAGGCTGTGGAGACCCATGTTGGACCTTAGGTTGCTGTCATAAAGGCTGCAGAGATCAAGACACTTTGTTTCATAAGGGTCAGAAGAGAAAGCAGGGACTTGATACAAAGGTGGGCCGTCCTCAACCCCCTTAAAAGTACAACGTCAAGACATCAACCAAGGCTAAGGCTAGAGGAGCAGATGGGTCTTCAAGTGGATAATAACTAAACATGCCACCAAAAGCTGTAGTTTGTGGATCAAATCACTGACAAAATCAGTGGTTTGGACAGTCAGAAAAAGAGCCTTTGTGTCAATACTGTATCTGACTCTAAGTGTTTATGCTTTTATAAAAGCTACTGGTTGGATAACACTATGGATTCTATTTTTTATTTAATAAATTGAAAAAAGGGACATTTTAATTTATTAAAGCTTTATGAAGGATTTTGCATTCTGGACCTACCATTGTTCTAAACTCCTACCAGTCACATGTAAATGTTGTTATAAAGCTGGTACAATGTAACGTCACTGACCTGATAGTGATGATCTGGCCAAAATCCAGCTCATAATTATTAACTTGTGCAATGAAGATGGCCGCCACAGCTTCATAAAGGGCAGTGCCGTCCATGTTGATGGTGGCGCCCACTGGGAGCACAAATCGGATGATGCGCCGGTCAATGTGATTGTTCTCTAAGAGGCACTTGAAGGTTATAGGCAAAGTGGCAGAACTGAAGAAGATAGAAAAGAGGTGTCATTAGAAAATTAAAAATCCCAAATCAGATTAAATCCTTTTATAGAAAAAATCAAGAGGAAACCTTTTAAAGACGACCAGAAACAAATGTAGAACATATGTCTCTAACTGTGCTACTTATTTCTTTACCTGGAGGAAGTAGCCAGGGCTATAAGCAAGGCTTGCAGGATTCCCCGGATGTAAACGATGGGGCTCTTTTTGGTGATGAAGAAGTACATGGCAGGCAGGATGAACAAGCCGTGCAACACCAAACCAAACACCACGGTGATGGCATAAAAACCCAGCTTCTTCCCCATTGCAGAGGGATCACTCATCTCCAGGATTTTACCAGCCACCAGGAAAACAATGCCGAATGGAAAGTACCTGGCAGGACGAAGTGTACACCTTTAAAATCAGCTAATTCATTTATGAGTGCAAACATTAGAACAACTAATAAGTGAAGATACGTAAATATTTAAGACCCTTTCTCACAGAGTAAGGACTATTTTACAGCCTCCACAACCACACACTGTTTAGGAAAATGTCTGGATCTGTTTATTAATGAAACCTTCAGTGTGAAGGTAATTATAATGTTTTAACTCTTATTACTTGCACACTTTGGTTGTTTTGCGCAACTTTTTTCAATGCTGTTTCTCTATGACCTTGTACATTGTTGCTTTATGTTGGGATGAAGCTACAAGCTAAAGGTTGCAGCAGAACCTTGATGCCACTGCTGTGGGTGGGACATCTCATTTGTTGATGTCAAGACTATTTTGCAATTTTCTTTTTCTTCTCATTTACACACTCTAATGGCACTTTATTAGGTACACATGTTCATGTGACAATGGTAGAAATTCAATGCATTTAGGGATCTACATGTGGTGATGTTGATGTGCTGAAGTTTAAACCGATCATCAGAATCTGGAAGAATTGTCGCTTTTACCCTACAGCCAATCAGAGGAATCATCTTATTCAGGCATCCGAGCAACAAGCCCCGCCTACTTGCGGTGTTTTGGGGAAATTGTAGCCAGCGATTTTACAGAAGATCTATGGCGACCCTGATGCCACTGCTGTGGGAGATCCAACACGTTCAAATGGCACACAATGTTTTATGAACCGTGTGAACCTGTGAGAGCTCTGGCGGAGCCAGCTGCTCTATGTCTGGAAAACAACTAAACCAAACCATCATCGTCCTACTGCTTCCTGACGACTTCATCTTTTCTGCCAGTAGTAACATTCGGCTGTTTATCTTGTGACTCGTGTGATTAGAAAAGTGTTTCCATTGCAGTTTTGTGAAATGCATTTATTTTGCTACAGCTGAAAAACCACCTCATTCTAGCGCAAAAACATTTAATTGGAAAGGAAGTTTTTTTTAAATTGCTGTTTCCAATAAGCAAATTTACTTTTGTACTTTCAGTTTGTGCAATTTTATGGGAACTGGAAGCGCAGCCGGTATGGATGAAAAACTCTGAGGAATCTTTCTGATTTCTTGCTGAATTTATGCCACAAAAAATGAAAAGCAGTTTTTAAGGAATACCAACATGCTAATAGCCACATGTGCTTAATACAGCAGTGAGCGAATATCATTAGATTCTGCAATTCTGAACCTCATGATGCCCAACAAAGTCAGCGCATTCATTTTAACAATCATGGTTATGACTAACAAATTTAGTTCATTTGCAACATGAGAGGATGGAGATGAAGGCATTGTTTTGCAAAGACTCAACCACAGGCAATTTTCTTTTTTCCTCTTAATGGGAAGAAATGCTTTTAGGTTCAACTAAAAGAACAGATGAGTCAATAAAAGGTTTTTTTTTCATATGTAGACCCGGAGCGGAATCCTCCAGCTGCATATTGTTTTTAGTGAGTGTAGCTCTGAAACACAATGCACAGCAGGTTTTTCCAGCCCGTCCCACAATGCACTGCCAAGACCCCAACACACTGCAACAATAGCAAGTCGCCGTAGACCTTGGAAGACAAGGACACTCAGCAACCACTTGTAAAAGAAACACCGTCTTGCTTCTGTGTTAGCAATCTTTTGGTCATATAGTAATATCCATCCCTTTATTTCATCTTGTTCTGAGCTTGTGTTTTACTCGTTTGCATTTTCTGCACTGTGATGAAATATGAATGAATGTATCACTGATTCATTCACTGATTCATTAAGTGTACTGAAGAAATCTTGATAGAGCTATTTTGTGCACCACCAGTTTATAAATGGATATAATGTAGCTATTCAACATAAAAAGTTTTATAATGCAATGACTTCATGGATAATGAAAAACCAGTAGAATATTTCCATTCTATGTAGCTGAATAAAATATTACCTTCTCTTCCTATTGGTCTCAGTTGCTGCTATTCAGTTTCTATTATGATGTCAGCTGTAGATGGCTCCATTGAATTCAGTTCATGTCAAGATTCATTATGAATAAAGTCCTTGATGAATTATTCACTAAAATCTGCTTAATCTTTTTCTTTGAAATTTAAACAAAACATGTTTCAATGTTCAGTTTTCTCTGTACTTTCTGTAACACAAAGCTTTAAAGCTGCAGCATGTAACTTTTATTAAAAATGAATTTTTTTGCATATCTGTTAAAACTGTCACCTTGTCATGACAGACAGATAATCTGTGAGAATCAATCGAGCTCTTCCACTTCCTCCCTGAGATACTATCGCTTCCTGAAGAAATGCACCGTTTCAGAACCAAAACAACCAATCAGAGCCAGGGGGAGGGTCTTAGTGCTGTCAAAAACTCTAGTGAAAGCACTGCTAAATGTGGCAGAGAAACAACTTACCATTACAGGAAAACTGTTTATCTGCCGTCATTGGTGGCCATGCTAGCTAGTCTTAGCATTCATGGCACAGAGCTAGGAGGTGCTAAGACCCGCCTCCTAGCTCTGATTGGTTGTTTCTAGTTAGAACTGGGAGCACTGGGACAAGGCAGAGGAGCTGTCTCATAATAAACTGAACATGTAAACAAATATGTAACAAGCTTCAACAGAACGTCTACTTATATGTACTGTATGTATAAGTATCATTAAAGGTCCTCACCATATGACAATGGCCACAATTCTAAGAACCGCTTCATTGAGACTTTGGCAGAAGTTGACCAAGGCGCTTCCATTGGGGCCCATTCTTCCTAACATGATGCCTGTCAAAACAACAGGATGTCAAAAGCACATCATTCTGAAACGGTTCCAAATTCCAAACACAGTTGGAACACGTACCCATGGTGGCCGAGAAGATAACGATCCCGAGGACGTTCATTCCGTCACTCGTTCCTTCACGAGTGCGCACCAGCACGTCCGGAGGCGGGGTGAGGTCAAGAGCAAAGTTCTGGATGTCGCTGCCGTTATCGTCCTGGATGCCGTAGATGAGCGGCCGCCGCGTGGTGGACTCTGACTGGGCCTGACTCACCGTCGGCTTCGGCTTCATGATGAGCTGGCTCCGTGTTTGGTACTGTTGTCAGGGGAGACAGTGACACGTTTCATGAGGTTGAATAAATTGTGTTAAGATTTTTTTGAACCAGAACATACAAATGGATTTCTGGGACATTTTCTGAAGCATTCCAACTGGAATGAACTGGAAACTAAGATGATATTTTGACAAACAGCTGAATTAAAAACATTGCTTTTCAACAGAGGTTGTAAGCAGAGCTTTAGTTTGAGCCTCTCCTTAAGAATCTTAGAAGATTTACTTCAAACCACCACAGGTCTAAAGGTAATGTAAGGTGTCTCCTATGAATGCTAGCAGATCCAATAATCCATATTCAGCACATATAAAAGATTATTTTTGAAGCCCTTTGATGACATGTAAAAGTTACAGTTACACCCAGTTTTGCCAGGTTTGCTAACTAATAAACATAAATGTATTTCTATAATGTATGCAATACTTAGATTAGCAGAGGATTACTAAAGCAGAATACTAAAACAAATTAAGCAAGTAAGGAAATATTAGTTAGCAATGAAATTCTTCATTAAACAACAAAACATAAATATTGAATAAAATATTTTTCAATCCTTGACCTCACTACTTAAATGGTGCTAGGTAAAGCTATGGACAGCCTGGACACATTTTCATATGATATTACTGTAATGGACTGATGATGTGCCTCTTGCCTATTGACCTTTAGACTCAGGCATGTATGACTGGATGTAACCTGGTTGTTTTATCCAAGAATTTGCTGTTTTATCCCCATCAGTATTTAAAATTCCTGTTATAAGTCACCCTTCAGTGTTTCATATTCCAGTTTTATTCCCTTTTAATCCCATATATTTCTATTAACTTTGCTAAACTCCTGTTAATTTCCATGGTTTTATGTTTCCAACTTGGAGATGTCTTAAAATCTTCCAACCTCTAGTTTTACCAGGTTGATTTGTTGTATTTCACCTCTTCTGTTATTATGTATTATAGTCATGTTCAGTCTGACTTTATCAGTTTGTCACATACTTATGAAGTTTTCTTTCCAATAGTTAGTTATTGTTAATGTATTTTTTTAAACAAACAAACAAAAAAAATAAATCTACAATTGACAGAGGAACATTTGTACCTGTCCTGTACCTTTAAAGAACTCTGTTGGATCTTACCTGCTGAAAAGTGGCCTGGACCAGATTTGATGGGAACATATTTCTGTAAAGAAAGAAAAAGAAGGAAAGATGTAAAAAACAAACAAACAAAAAAACCCAACCATAAAGCAACTTGGTTCTTTCTGTAGTGAAGTTTTATTATGTTAATCTTTTTTACGGTTTACAATTATGGCTACATTTTTGTGCTCCAAAATTTTATGCACATGAAACTTCAATGAGACATATCAAGCAGATTCTTAAAGAGAAGAGTCTTTAAGTGATTTGGACAAAATAAGACAACACCGAGTTAACAATTGTGAACTTGCTCCAAGGAGACTTAATTCATCTGACAGAAAACTGATTAAAATGAACTAATTTACAAAAGGTCTCTCACTCCGTCTCCCTGGGCTAATAAAACTACACTCCACTGTGTAGATTATGTTCAGCTGGTGTCAGGCAATCCAAATCACTCTTCAATAAACATTTCCTTTGGTGTTTACTTGCCTGCTGCAGCTGAAGTTGTGCAGATGAAGAACTAGAAGCTACGGCTTTAGCTGAGAACATCAGAGAAAGTCTCTCCTGACTAAACTGAGCTGAGTTTAAAATATGAAGAAAACATCTAGTTTTAATGAAAAACCTCATTTGTGTTCAGTGAAAAGAGTCTCCACAGCTTACAAGGTCTGAACAAGATGGCAGTCAATGCCAGTTCCAGAGTGGAGTCAGCAGCAGTGTTGACCATGCATTTTATAAAGTTTAGTACCTCATTTAAAAACCAAAGATGTTCATAAAATACAAGCTGCTGGAAGATGATTGCCTCCTGCTAATTAACTGTGGTTCTGCGAGTGGAGATAAGATGTGTTTAATAACTGATAAACATATACAGCGCTAAATTGGGGCCATAAGGTTTCTTAAAAAAATGGAAACTGAAACTGAACAAAAAGATTTGAAAGTGAAAAAAAACAAACAAGCTATTTTTCAGTTTAAATTTCTTTCTGTTTTCATAAATATTTCACAGTCAACTGTTAGTTATGTCAGCTGGACTTTAGAGCAGTGGAGACATTTCATCTGTGTGGCAGACAGATGGACAAGTCTGTCAAATTACCTTCCGGAACATTTCAAATGGAGGCCTTCTCGTCCAGCATCGGTCAGATATTCCCATAAACAAACTTCTAAACCTCAGGGATGGACAGGCCAACATCAAATTCAACCCTAAATATTAAGAATGTCACTTAAGCTTGTGTGAGTTTGAAGGCAGAGAAGTGAATAATTTTGTCGCTGTAGTGAATATTTATTTCCTTTGATCAATTTTCTTAAATGAAACAGGTTGTTATAAGTGTTGCGTTTATCAGTATATACAAGGTGCTAATTTTCTTTAATTGTCATCATGTGTGCATCAAACATAATTACATGCATAGTGAGTGACCAGTATTTCTTCTGTTAATTCAAAAGAATCCTTTTAGAAACAAACTGGTTTTTACTGCCAACAGTAATCCAAAATATGATCTCATGCTCCATCAACATGCAGCTCCATCTGCCTTGTGGTTTATCCATGTGTTCTTAAGCACACTGCAGATGGACAGTAATGCCCTCATGGATTTCTCCTTACATGCCTTAGACAGCCGTCCTTAATCTTTAGTGCTGTATTGATGGTGAGCTAACTTAGATTAATGTAAGACAATAAAAAAGATATTTACGGACAATCTTTGATGTGGCAACTGAAACAATAAAACAAGCAAGTACTGGCAGGGATTTAGAGTGGTCATTGAGTCTCCCATGATCCTTTGGTAAGATGATCAAATCCATATAGCTAACTCTCCTGGGGGAAGGAAGCAACTGCCTTGATCTTCTTTGTTTCTACTCCATGTCGGATGGAATTCCAACCAACACGGAAATAGTTAGAAATAGTTCGGCTGATAAAATCAGGAGAGGGGGTTGAAAACTCAGTGGACTTCCTGTTTTTCATGATGAACCATGAGTTTTTAACAGGCTCAAGATTTTTTTTTGAAGCACACTAGCATGGTTTGTTATGGTTTTAGATCGTGCGTGGGGAGCAGAGGAGACGGCAGCATATCCATGAACTGGGCCGTGAGTATTCACATGTTGGTCGTCCTTGTCAGGCTGACAAAGAAAGACGAATGTAGAGGACAAAACATGCCAGAGAAACAGTGACTAACAGCAGCTAATGCTACGTGTTCTGTGAGTGGAGGCTCATTCAGCTGATGCAACTTGAACATTATAGTTTCAAACTTTCAGGCTGTATTGAGTCAAATTTGCAACCAAAACCTGAGAAATATGCATTGAAGCTCTGAGCCTAGTGAGGCCGACTCATTAATCTGTGAATAAACATGCAGACTTTTTTTTTTAATCCAGTGGAAGTCTCCTGAGATTAGACATAGCCTGTTTGGAGATCATCTGACCCCATAGATTTCACCTTCCACAGTCATAGTTGTGCATTTTAGGATTTCTCCATGAAACAGACAGTTTAAGAACACATTTGGATCTGGGTTACAGACTAGTAAGAGGCAAAAAAGGAGAAATGTTTCTTATGAGCTGCACTAAATTACAGTTACTTTTATGCAGTGAGTTGGACAAAAGCACATCTGATAGAACCAGAACATCCAGAGAAAAGACGCCAATGCAGAAAGAGTCCAAGCTGGGATTTTACCCAAATCATCATTATTGTTTTGCTTTTGTTAAATATATATATTAGAAAAACAAACAAACAAAAAATTTAAATCAAAATGTTATTGCTGTGAGGATGCAGTGCAATGACACAGGTAATGATGTCTGCATTTCCACCTGTAGCCAGTTGGCTTTACAGTGTACATGTAACTTCATTCTAATTTTCTCTGCACTCATTTATAGATTATCTATAGATCAACATATTTGCATGTGCATGCTTGTTATACATTAAATTACCTCATCACTCTTAGTTTAAGTAAACTTTATCTCTTATGGTTATTTGTATGATTAATATTTAATAGCTATTCTATTCTATTCTATTCTATTCTATTCTATTCTATTCTATTCCACTGTGCTGCTATGGAGAAATAAAAAATCTAGCAGTTTTTCAGACTTTGTAAATTTATCACAATGTACTGAATGCTCAGATTTCTTTGGTTGAAATGATAGGAGATCAGAGCAGTTATTCTTCCTGGTTCGTTGTTCAGGTGGCTGTGGGTAGACTGGTAGGTAACTGGTGGATAAGTGCCTTGCTTAGAGGCTACCTCTACATGTCCCAGGGGAGGAAAAATGCATCAAACTGACAACTTTCTGAATTCTTCCATTGAACCTCAGTTGCCCCAATAAATAACTGTAGACATCATAACTGCAGTAGCTGCCTGAGGACTGAATCCACCAGCTCTCTAAAGATGTGCGCTCAGACTTGTTCAGTCAGTGTCCACGTTTCATCCCCTTAAACACTCATTCTGTAGGTTTCTTCCTCCGGATAAGTGGAGGCAGTCAGTCTTCCCATCAGTATCAATCTGAAGCTCAGCCTGCATGCTGCCTGTACTTAATGATTTTTGCTTTGAGAACACTGATTTTTCAAGGCTCTGACAAGCATTACTTGTCCTCTGCTTTGTGTTCCTCCTGCTGATGTGCATCAATCACACGCCACCAGCAGGGCCTGTCACCCCCGTCAGAATAACGGAACAAAAAGCGCCTCTTCGGCTCTGACGCCGTCACGGCTTCGTCTCTGCTCTCCCATCGGCCCGTGATGCCATTCTGAAGCTCAGACTGTTGGCGTCTTACCGGATTAGATCCAGCAGAGCGTCGGCAGAACTCATGATGTGCTTGCCGCTGTCCTCAGAGTCCTCCTTCTGGGCCGCTCCGCCCGGGTGGATGATGGACACCATCATGATCCCTATGATCACGGCCACAAACGTGGTCCAGAGATAATACGACACGGTGATCAGGCCGAGCCGGCTGGAGCACTTGGCATCGAGAGCCGCCAGTCCAGACATCAGGCTGCAAGAAAGAAGAGTTGGATGTTCTTTATTTGTTTATGTTACACAGGATATGTAATCAAATGTTGTTTGCTGCTGTTCAATTACATATTTTTTCTTGCTGATTTCAAACAAATTAGGCTTTTGTAAACTCCGAAAGTTTGCAGGGCTTTAGCTGTTCACAGATAAATAGGATTTGTCACAGTGCTGCTTTCATTTTGAATAACAGAACCATTTTATCTTTTCAGTTCGTTTTTAAATTTGGCATCTTTATGTAGTTTTCAGAAATACGTCCTCAATTTTGTCTTTTTATTTTCTCCACACATAGATGGGGTGTAACCACTGTATTTATATTTATCTAATAAATTTTAAAAATGAATTGTTTACTTATGGATTTCAGTTGGGCAAAGCTCTATGTGTTGGAGTGTTTTATAAAACCTAATATTCAAATATAGACTTGTTAATAATGGTTTGGTTTTTTGTCATAAATGGAGCAATTAAATGTCAAAATAAATAAATACAAAAAACAGCACTGCTTTAAATTAATTACTTTGTCAGGGTCAATAATTTTCTGTGACAAACTATAACATTTCACTAAATCAAACTGAGTTTGGGAGGTAGTGTGGAAGTGGAGAGTGGGCTCCCTACATCAAACCTCCATCTAAGGTTTGATTCCTGACCTCTGCTCAACGTCTTGTGTCTCCACCCTTTTCCTATGTCCTATAAAACTGGCAAAATTTTGAAAAATACAAAAATTTGCTCCACAGCTGAACTTAATCGTCTTGTAAATGATTGATTCAGGCAGTAAAGGCTCTTTCAGCTGCGTATCCCAGGATCATTTTTGTAAAAGTGACAAGTGACATTTTCAATTAATTCAGTCCTTCCTCAGATGAATGTGTAAGGTCATGCTGTCCTTGTTGACTAAAAAGTCAATAAAAATCAGAACTTGTTGAGTTTTTATAATGATTTTATTTATTTTATCTTTTTTTGTGATAGGCAACAAATGACATCTGGCAGATTAAAAATATCTGCAGAGTTAAAAATGTTTGCAAGTCGTTTTCTGATTTCCTTATCAGGTTCTTTATGTTCTGGACAAAATGTTGTCACACAATGCAGCACCAGAGAGAAGGGAGCCATATATCAGATTTCACCTGTCGTGATCCTGACAGATGGAGCTGCAATCAGTTTTTTTTTTTAAATGTTGGTCAACGGGGTTCAGTGTTGGACTCAAACATGAAGTAGGAAACCCTGAGGACATCGGCTGATTTGCAAGGACAAGAGGTCAGCTAAGGTTGTTTAGTTCTCTGATTAGGAAAAGTAAAGTTTCCTACTGGCTTCACTGTGCATCTTCACCAGTTCTATTGCTTTTGTTTCGGTGATGATTCACACATTTCACATTTTCACACTCTGGGACTCAGAACACATCTCCATCCTTAACACTATGAGGACTAGATCATCCAATAGTGTTTATACTTCTGTTTGAACATCTATATGTGGAACCTCCAGTGGTATTGAAGGCTGAACCAGACGGCGAAGGACCATAATTCTTTACCAAATATCTTGTCTGATTTCTCTAGACGTTTCCATGATGTCACTTAAGGAAGTTGCTCATAGTTCTACCTCTGATTCAAACAATCCAACTGCAAACGTTGCGTGACACATGAACTTATCCTGTTAGCTTTACAACTTTGATTGGATAATCTAAAGCAGGTAAATCCTTCCATTTTTTTTTCTCTGCCTAATTTTACTTACAAATCTGGCTCCAGTCACAGCAGTTGTGTTTCCATTACGAAATGGGCTCAAATCTTTTTCTATATTCTGCTGATGTTGAAAAAACATGATTTTGCAATTGTGGTTCTTCCTCAAGATGAATGAGGAATGAAATTAAAATCACACATGAATAAGCTCCTTCACGCAATAAGTCATTCAAATCATGGCAGCAATAGACAGTTATACAAGATATATTCATAATTCAGCCGGCCCTCATCATCTATCAGCCAGTCAGAGGAGACGTTGGGCTCTTATTAAGGGGTTGGAGCGACAAGCCCCGCCTACTTGGGAGCAGCTACATATGCGGCGTTTGGGAAAAATTATAGTCAGTGATTTTACAGAAGAGTTATGGATTCTTCAACTTTTTATGTCTGGTGGAGCCAAATGCACATTGTCTGAAAAACAACAAACTGCAAACCGTGAGGAAGACTACTTCCTCTCGTCTTCTTCATCTTTTCCACCAGTAGTAACATCCAGTTGTTGATCACGTGACTCGTGTGACGTGGATAAAATGTTTTCATTGCAGATTTGTGAAATACTATACATATTCTGATACGGCTGAAAAACCACAGCATCCTACTGCAAAAACCTTTTATCAAAAATGTGAGTTTAAATTGAATGAATTTATTTTTGTAATTTCAATTAGCGCAAACCTATGGCTAATGGAAAAGCAGCCAGTGTAACTGAAATCTCTGCATTCACCCACTTCAGTGAATCAATAAGTTACTCATTCGGGACAAATTCACATATTAGCAGAAACCTAAAAATAAATAAGCAGATGTTTGTTTTGAAACCTCACTAACAGAAGAATGAGTTGTTTGTTTTTTTTCACTGTCTGGTTCTCACATTGCTCCAACATTCCTGCTGTGTGGGTTCACAACCTGAGCTGTATAAACATTTGACTCAAAGCGAGACTTTAACGTTTTTTCTTGACTGAAGCGATTAGAACCATTTTTAGAATTTCCAGTGGATCTTTTTCTTGGGTTCTGCTTGGCGATTCTCTATATGAACATCTGAATCTGTATCTGACTAAACGCCTTGAAATGCAGACCTACTGTTGTTGCTTTGAAAAAACTTGAATGGGAAACATTTGAAGCATCGTTGGTGATAATAATATTAATAACAGCACACAACTCCAGCTTTTATTACTGAATGCAAAAGTTAGATTTCCTTGGAGTCAAGGCTGTAATTAAGTATTTTTGCACTGAGACATGAATCACGTTTCTATCAACAGAAAGGAATTGTAAACTGTGAGCTTCGATTATCATATAAAGGAGAAGGACGATTGTTGTGTTTCACAAAGAAACAAAAGTGGTGTGTTCCTGCTTTGTTCTTGGTTTACATTATTTTTTCTGTCACGATTCAGTGGAACTTGATTATTAACGCTGCTGTCTGTTCCAGTCCCTGTACTGGGATCAGACCACAGAACAACAACAACTTATGTATTCAGCCAACATGCTGCTCCTTTTATAACGTTCTTCTGTAAATAATAAAGAATTATGTTATTTGTGTGATTAGAAAAAACGGAACTTTTTAGCCTTTACACAAAATGTCATAGGGGACATAAGATCTAAATCTGAACCATAGTGAAACCATAGTGAAAGCTTGGTGGTTTTACATAAAATCCATAGAAAGTACATAAGAGTTTGTGGCACAATGTGAAAAGTTTTTCACATTGAAAAACTTTTTTTCAATGCAGCCCAGAGGTGTTGATTCTGGCCATTGCAGAATTGTGGCGGGGCTGTGAGTGCAGGTACCTGGACACGACAAGCGGCAAAATGAGCATCTTCAGCATCCTCATTAGGAGTTCACCAGGAAACTGGAAGTACTTCACCTCCTGCCAGGAGCAGAGCACAGGACACAGCAGGGAGAGGTTCATGAAGGAAGGATAAGAAAAGCAGTCTAATGATATTTAAGAAAAGGTCATGATTAATAATAGAGGATGATAAAATAACTTCTGAATAGTCTCTGAATGTTCCACCTTAGAAGCAACCAGAGGAATGAACAAAAATGAGGCTGGTGACATTAATTTTCCTTTTGTAGTTAAAAAAAAAACTGGTGCACATTACAAACATGGCAACCCATTAGTAAATCTTTTGATTTTCTTATTGATCCCTTTTGCCCCAGAGACGCCCTCCTGTTTGAAGACAGTTACCCCAAAAAAGAAGGTCCTTAATTTTCTTTATGGTAAATGGTCTGCATTGGATAAGTACTTTCTCAATCAGAAGATAATCAGGTGCCAAATGTAACTGTTTAACTCTCCCGCAGTCTCAGTGCGATGCTCAGGAACAGCGGCAGATGTCACAGTCGGCTCTCCGGGTAACTCATCGTCTCTTCAGTTCGCAAAACCACAAAAAAGCTGCTGGAAAATGGCAACCTGGGCAGAACTGCACACGCAGCAAAAAGTTCAGGCTAACTGATATGAACAGAGCAGACAAATACTTATAAAGTCTCTCTGAGAAGATCTGCCAAACAAGAATCTCTTGTTAACTTACAAGCTGTTTTGATTTCTACCCCAAAAGAAGATAAGCAGGGCATTAAAGCTGATCTTTTCCATCACAGAGGCAGATTTAATAGGTGAGGCAAATTAGAACTAACTGACAGATTAGTTGTTACAGTTGCTAAAATATTATGTCTGTCAAAAATAATATCCAGTACAACTCTTCATCATTCACCTCCTTTAAACTATGTACTCTTCCTTGATGAAGCACAGATTTGTTGTGCTCATCTTTTGATGAAATGCTTTTCATCTAAGAAATCTTGATTACAATTTTAAAGCATCCATCCAGTTACATATAAATTTGTCAAGCATTTTAATCAGCAAATTTTTTATGTTCAATAGTTAATTATTTTCATATTAATTCCTTTATTTACTGATATGATAACTTTCTAACTTGAATGATCCTAAGCTGTAACACCATGTTACACCAGTGGTTCATTTTCATTAACATTAGTTAGAATTTGACATGAGATGATTATGATTTTTTAAAACCTGTGTTCATTTTTAGACAGTGAGACAATTATCACTAGAACATCTGACTGGTTTTAATGGATCCAAGACAGAGTTTAGTATTAGAAAAATCAATGCAGCAAAAAAAAAAAAAAAACCTGACTTGCTCTCTCTTTTCGGCAATTTTAAGAGGTTCTGACTAGAAACTTGCAGGACATTAGAGAAAATTTAGACATATTCTGAAGGTAACTGGAAGAAACCAGCATCCTCAACAACTATATCAAAAGTTTTGAAATGAAGTCCTGGGCAGGTTTTACCGCCTGCTAACTGACCAGCCTGTCTGTTCCAGTCTTTTGATTATTCAGATTCTGGCTGCTTTCTGCTCAAATACAGCTTTCTATTTGCTGTTGTGGTTTGAGGCTTCAAGAATTTCTGTTCGGAGAAAAACATGAACATTCCCGGAATATCATTTGCTATCAACTAAATAGTCTGCTTGATAAAACTTTCAAAAGCCTATAGAGTATAAGGAAGGTCAGCTGAATCAACTGATACTCAGAGACATGAGAAATGTCTTTTTCTCATTCTTACTTTATAGTTTAACCAGAATGTTCATTTTGAAAATACTGTAGTTAGAATGTGTTTAATTAATGGAGTATTGAAATGAGCCAAATACAGTATGATGATAAATAATCCATAGTGTCAAACATGACCTTTTGGCTGAATAAAAGAACAGTTACAGGTTAGTTAACTAATCAATGCAAACAAATTGTAATTATAAGGTACACAGAAAGCATCCATGGATTTTTAAATCTTACAAGGCCTGAGGACTGACACAGCCAATCCCAGAAAGTTTAAAAAGTCAACACCAAATTATTTTGTCTTTATTTTAATGAATAAAAACCCTGTTTAACCCCTTCTGCTCTCTCTCTTTCTCTCTCTCTCTCTGTCACACACACACACACACACACGCCTGCACACACCCGTACACCTGCAGACATACACACAGTGTGATATCATCTTTCCTCCTCATATAAATACTGAATTACTGCTCACAGCAGGTAGGCCGTGTCATGACCTCCGCATCTACCCGACTTAGAAAAAAACAGACACTTGGATGACTGCCAGAGGAAAAAATCAATCAAACTGAGCATCTAGAAACCAGAGCTGACACATCAGAGCAGAACGCTGCATGACTGAGAGACGTCTGTTTCAGCTGCAGAAAAAAAGCAGGCAGGAACTCTTAACAGCCATGCAGTACTCTCTGATTATTGGTGACGCTGCTGTTAAAGGAGAGTTATTATGCAAAATCAGTTTTCTTCAATTTAATGTCATGTTATAAACCTCCATCAAGCACATATCCAGAGTGTTGCTTTGATTCTTGTCTGAGAAATCCTTGAAACTGCAGAAACAAGAACTTCACCACCACCACCTCCTGCTGGATGATCCTGCACAGTCTGCTGTCCAGGACTTCACAGAGGATGGTCAATACTAAGAATTAAATGAACTCTGACTCACATAATCCTCCCCTGATGTTTAATTGGTTCATACATCCAAAACTCCCACTGCTGTGTGTTCAGAGTAAAGCCCAGGGTCTGGGTCTCAGAGAGCTTTTTAAATGCAGCTCATAACAGAAGTACAGCAAAACTATGAAAATAGTGGTTAATGTCAAATCTCAATATCTGCAGCACTCAGTTAAAAGATGTTAAATTAAGCTAAGGTAACTAAATAAAGCATGACTCAATGTTTCAGTTGATTTTTTTCCATTCAGTTCATTAAGATGGTGTCAACTGACAATAAATACAGCATCAAGACACTATAGAAAAAAAGTTAATATAATACAATCATACAGCCAATTCAGTTTATTTTTGCTCTCAATACTAATGTTATGTTTCATGTCTTTTGCTCCATGGGCCCAAACTTCCAAGTTAAAAGTAATCAGGGGCCACAAGTTATGTTTGTTTCCAAATGAATTGCAATATTTCTGTTTTATGATCTTTAGATGTTTGGGCTTTTATTTCTGTTTGGTTTTGATCATTGCCTTGCTGTTTATTTCTGTTCAATAGTTAATACTCAGGTCGCTTGTCTGTATTAATTATTATTAATAAGGTGTTACCACATTACTTTATTCCTTGGTGTTTAGTTTCTTAGTTTATTTTTGTGTTTTTATCTTTCTCTTTGTTTACTTTTGAGTCTTAGGTTACATCCACAAAGCAGGCAAAAGTAAGCCATATTTTTATCTACTCTTTGTGTCAGTCGGAGCAGATCAACTCCAATCTTTCCACCCTCCAAAACAATCTGATTTGTACCTTTTCCAAATGGAATAGTTGTAATAAGAATAAACAATGAAGGATAAATTCCAGATGTGATTAAAGAAAGTCTCTGTGTGCAGTCATAAATCATATTTCTTTAGCTAAGTCACATCGTGAAGAAGCTTATCATTATTTGTGTCTGTGACGCTTTAAGCATAAAGTTACCTGAAAAAGAGATAATAATTTGTATCATTATCACAATATTACAGCAAAATATTGTGATAAAAGTCAAAGTCCATATTGCAATACCTTAACCAACTCAAGATCCTTTTCAAAAAAAATTTTTTTCATCTAAAGCAGTTCCAAATCTAGATATTGTATTTCAGCTTGTCTAAGCAAACAAATATTTTTTCCATATGTTTTACATTTTTCATTGAACAGCTCTTCTTATTGTCGCTATTTGTTCAGACAAGCAGGACTTGTGCTGCTACATTCTTGAAACTACAGATTCTCAGAGTTTATGTGTATTAGTGTGAGGGTTTGCAAATATGAATAGTCATGGTTGTTTCATCGGTAAGAAAATACTTTTTGATCATTTGGGTTTCCACTGGATGTGCTAAAATACAAAATCAGGGAAAATCTGATTTTAAGTATTAAACCAACTTAAAGAAGTTGGGTAGACGGGGGAAGAGATTCCTGGATGAGACATTTTTAACCCTTGACCTCTCGAAATGTGGTAGCAGTGATACTTCAGTTGAGTCTCATGCATGGTGATTTACACGGCCTCTAAAAGGCGAGACTCTCTGTTACCCATGGAGACACAGAGCATTGCTCTGACACCTCCTGCTGGTAGGAACATATGAATCATGACAAGAACTGCAGTGCTGCCCCATCATGCTCCAGATACTGAGAGAAGTGATGAGCTAATCTGTGCAGAGGGTTTCAAGAATGTCATGAACGCATGAACTCAAACAGGAAAAGGTTTCTAATGACCAAAAGCCACTGTCAGCCACATGGAGACTGTTGCTATGCCGATTTTCCTGGCTGCAACTGTTGGACAGCAGGATGTATTGTTATGCTTGTTATTAGTCGATGATGCTGATGTGAAGTCCACTGCCAATATTTATAAAACCAGCGCATTTTGGCCTAGTTTGTCATTGTCAATACACACAAATCAGACAAATCACACTAATTATCTCATCATTATGGCATATGATATATTTGGGGCAACGATAATTTTGTCATCAACATTCATTTGTGAGAACCTGGCAAAAACAAACAAAAAAAAAACAGTAAAGGGAGCATTTAAGCCAGAATCAAAATTGGTCCAAGAAAGGAACAGAGATGAGCCCCAGATGGCTCATGGGCTGGAGGGGCTTACTGATCCACATGGGAGGCTAAACGCTGTTCCATGTGTGCAGATGAACCAGTGCTACTCAAACTGCTGGTCCTGATAGAAAGGTGTCAGAAAACAAAGAGGATTACAGTTTGGTGCATTTTGTGGCTTCATAGCAGCAGACCAGTGAGGACAGAGACAGCCGCGGCATTACAGCAGATAAACATGTCTGGTTATAAAGCAACAATGGTTCAGGAACAGTATAGTGAATGCAGAAAGGTTTGGATGTTAAATTGGCCTCCAAGTTCTCAAGTTCTTAATTCAAATGAGACACTATGGGATGTTCTGGACAAACAGACCTGATCCATGGAGTCAGGTTTTCCACCCCAGCTGGTCAGCTGCCTTCTTGGCTACTGATCTGATTAATGATTGGCTGGCATCGGCAACTTAGCTGCCAGCGCTGGAGAACGAGTAGATTACTCACTTGTCTCAGCTTTGGAGATGCTACTGACTAACATACCTCGTCTGCTGTCCATTAGTATGGACAAGTTGGTGCTAGCATTAAAAAACTAACAAGCAGCATTCTAAGGCCGGCCTCCCTCTGGATTAAACATGCTTTTTAAAACAAAATTTTATCAAGAAAAATGGCTGACATTCAATAATCTTTAATGCACGTAATATTAAACACAAGGCACATTTATACACAATGATATCATGAATAATCTGGCAAGCTTTATAATCGCAGATATTGTATGTCAATCTTTTCTCATGATATTTTTTGCTGTGTTCACATGTGTAATCCAGTGGTTGAGCAGCTTAGGCATGCTAGTTGTTAGCTTCTAAAATGCTAACGCGAGTAGTCTCCTTTTGGTGCCATCGTTAATCGGATCAGTAGCTGCCTTAAAAATGGACACATTGTTATTCCAGTGTTGCAAATAAATGTAATTCATCATTGTAAATTTATGATTTAACAAGTGGAGTAATTATTCATTCACATAATTCCAGATTTGTTTCAAATATAATAAATTAAATAATTATTTGGAAAGTACCTTTTATATTTTATAAGGTCTGTCTAATTTAATATTACAAGAATGACAAAAAAGCCTCTTGTGGTTTGCAGTATTTACCTGCATTGCACAATCGGGCATCAGTCACCTGAACAGATAGAAGCATGAAAGTGAGAAAGGATGTAAGTTATGGAACTAAAGTCATTTGGAAGCTCCAGCTTTGCAGACAGGGGATGCCAGTGCAACCATCGTGACAGACCGAGCTTTTCCACTCTTGTTCTCTGACACTTGAGTACGTAGATTTATTTCCACATAAACACAACCCATAATTCATAGCGAAAAGCTCATCTGTATCCAGCAAACATGGCGCTCGTGTGTTTTGTCTCGTCTCCTGGGCTGTGGCCTCTCTGCAGACCAATCTCATTTCTTCACTCTGTCAAAACAAACTTGGCCATGGATCAGGGGTTTGAAAAAGCTTCTTAGGACGTTTTTTCAAACCTGATGTCACAGCTGTGGCTCAGCAACAGATGTCTAATGAAACAGAACATACTGCAGAGAGCGGACAGCATGCAAAGGAACTCTTGCGAACACTGTTGGTCTCTGGAGATGTGATCAATCATCAACGAAGCATTAGTGCATTGGGATCATTTCCTGTTCACGGTCATTAACGGCCATAACTTTTTATGTGGCCCTCTAGATCCTAGAGAGGCATAAATGGAGCCGCCAAGAAAACAGTACAGTAAGTTTAAATATTGTTTCATCAATTAAACCAAAGCAGTTTTTATCTGTATTCTCCCAAATTACATACATGTGAAAAGATGTTCAATACTGCAAAACTTTTAGAAGTTCTCACTGAATCAGAGAGAATATTTTAGCAATTAATTGTGTAGTTTTATCATTATATTTTGTTGCCCATGAGTACATTCATGGTCTTGATGTGGCCCCTGACTCACTTCATCTCTCATGTTACAGAATGTCAGACCTCCAGCCACAGACTGAACCACAGTTTTATGAGCCTATTTACAGTTAAAGCAGGAACAGGAAGCATTTTGTTGCACGAATGTGACATCGTGTTAACAAAGACGAGCCACTGACAAAAGCAAACTGCTAACTGAATTTGTGGATAATCAAAACTTTTAACTTCAGCTGTTCCATGAGTCTTCAGCGGCTTGTTAGAGAACAAACAGCCTCATAAAAACCTGAGAACAGCAGACACAGCAGGGAGGAGGTCATAAATAAAAATGTATAATTAGGTTCTAAACCTGTTAAGGTTTGAACATCTCACAAAGTACTCAGTTCTAATATGACTATTCATCCAAATTGACAGGTTGAGCAAGGAGAGAGAAAGGAAGCAGCCAACAGGTTAAGGGTTAACTCTGTCATAATTTGTTGTGAAGTTGGACCCAAAGCCAGACAGGCGAATGTCAACCTGATGTTGTAGGTGATGATGATTTACTGAACTGTTAGCTGTTAGGCAGATGGAGAGAGGAATGTTAAACACGGGTTGTGATGAATACAGACTGAGCAGTGATAAAAGGAGACAGGAGAAACGGTGTGGAAATAGACAATGGAAGAATCTCACAAAGAGCCATTGACACTGACTGTTTCTGGACTGAGTTACAAGCAAACCAGCAGAGACGAATCAGTGGAGTGCACAGTGTTTGAGAAACCAAAGAAAGAAGATCACGGAAAATGACTATAAGACTTAGAAAGGAACACAAAACGATCAAGCTATACCAAAGATAAAGGCTGAAGGCCAACACATAACCTCCATGAAAGCAAATAAATCTGTTCTTTTACTAGAAATGTCAAGTTGAATAAAGTTTGTTCTGGACAAGACATTTCACACTTCACAATAACATGGCTGCAGAACTCTTGGAAAAACCCACAGAGTCTTCACACTGAAGTATTTCTATATAACGGGTGTTGAGAGCAGTGCAAGAAAAAAGTTCTGTCCAAATGATGCATCAAGGACAAACAAGAAGTTCCAACCAGGCCCGAAAGAGGATGACATCATTTACTATCAGCTTTGGGAGAGAGAACAAAAATGTGTTCCTGCATAGAATTTATAAACTTTAATACTAAAATGACAATCTCAAAACAAGAATAGAACACCGAGTGACCGAAATCAAAGAACAACAAACCCAAATGAGCCATGAACAAAACTAACCCTTTCATGCACAGCGGTCACTGCAGTGGACAGCTACTGTATCTAAAAGCCATTTTCTTGTGTTTCTTGTGGATTTTTATGTTATAAATGCACACAGACCACTGACTTGCACAGTAATGCATCATACAATACACTATCAACTACTGATCATTCAATGCAAGTGCAGACTAATACTACTGATATATTTTCCAAATTACTTTGTATTTGGAGAAAATGACAAAACATAGGGATAAACCCAATGTTCATCCCTAGAAAAAAAATCCTAGATTTTATTTATTTATTTACAGAATTCTTTTTCCTACCTCTTTCTTATGCCTTAAGAAAATCAAAAGCACTTTGGGGGGAAAAAATCGTGACATAAAAGATCATAATTCATGCATGACAGAGCTAAAGTAAGAAATGTACAAAGGCTAAAAAAGGTGTGTGTCAAAAGCATCTAGACTTCTAAACCTTTGCACACGAACACCTGAAAGCAACGTCTCCTCTAGAAATAACAGCTGCACCTCAACATTTGACTTCCAGGTTCTGCCTCATGTTGTGGCCTCTACTCCCAACATTCAACCATAAAAGGTTGAATGTTGCAAAAAGCAAAAATCCTCATGAATGTGAAAGTACATTTAATGAGTCAGCTGATTAATGATCAACAACGGCACCCATGAAGAAGAGTAACAACAACAAAAAACATAATATCACAATGCAGAAATTGAGGTGAGGATGTGTTTGATCAGGAATGACATTATAGCGCAAAATTAAACCAAAAAATGTTGATTTTGCATAAAACCTCATTTTAAAATAGAGGAAAGCTGATTTTAGAAAAGCTTGGCTGCAGAGGTTCTGCTGCTGATAGGAGTGTGAGAAAGGAATGCTTTTTAGGAATTGGCATGGTTCATTTCAAGGAGTTTAAAACTTAGCAATATATGCAAAGCCCTCTTCCCCATAACTTTTACTGTATGCAATTATTTCATGGAACGGTTTTCCCATTTCTGAAATTACTAGCATCATGGAGATTAGCTTTTCGGGCATCCTGCCAGGGAATGCTAACACCTACCAGAACCCCCAGAATATAAACACAGAAAGTGGAATTTATAATTAGGCCCACATCTCTAAAAATGTGAATGTTGTAAAAAAAAAAAAAAAAAAGGTCAATTTGAGCTCACATAGTTTCATGTAACTGGGTCATTACATGTTCAGTGGAAAGAAAAACGTTAGCAGGAAAATGCGAAGCAGCAACAGGGAAAACCGGCGTGAGAGGAATGTCAAGCACAATGCACTCAAGAATTTTGGAGACTGGAGTCAGCACATCAAGAACCGTTCCACACACACACCGATCCTACACACACACCAATTCCACACACACCAATACTACGCACATACCAATTCTTCAAGCACGCACCAGTCAAAGGCTACAGGCATCTTTACCTGGTTAAGGAGGAAAACAACTGAACTGCAACTTTTAATGTTTTTTAAGAAGTCATAGATGAATGTATTCTCACACTGAGGACTGACAAAGTAAGTCATATTTATAAAGCATTTAGCCTACAGAGATATGAATATGAAACTTTCTCACTTGCTGTTAAAAATCTTCTTTCATATTCAACAATTTGCAGGATAAATGAGAGCTGAGGATTAAAGGTTACAGCTGAGGAAATCTCTCATAACTAAGTTTCTGTGTTTTCCACTTTTTTCAAATCTAGGTGACTGGAGCTTTAGAAAGCAAAAGCAAAGTAGATTGTTTTCTCTCGAATGGTTAATGCAATCATAACCATTTTTTTTTTTTTTTTTACTGAAACCAAACATTTCAGTAATTTATACCCTTTGCATCTGTTGAGGTTAAGGTACTCTCCTATCCACACATAAAATACCTTCTTCCTGTTTGAACTAATGGCCAAGTTGACAGGTTTGTCTCTTTGTGCAGAAGGAAATCCATTCCTCCTGAAGTCTTTTCTCCCCAGACAGGTAAGCTGTTATTTCTTTGATGGTTTTTACATCTCCCTTCCACAAAACCCATTGATTTAGCACAAGGTTAAGATATCAGTTGTCCTTTAGTGGGTTATTCCCATGACATGTTTTTTATCAACTTCACTGAGGTGTGAATTGCAATGAAACAGTCAGCAGCATTCAACAAACTGCTGCTGCAAGAAGGAAACTTTTCAAAAATCTGTCCCATTTATAATTTCCTCTGTATTTCAGGAACACTTGGCAGAGGGCAGCAACCTTAATCTTTACTCCTTCTCACACTGATATTCACTTTTATAGTCATGAAGGCCATTAGCTAATGGAGATTTACTTTGTTTGTACATTCAAAATGTTTCCCAAAGTTAAATTAAGGCATGAACAATGCTGCCTTGGAGTTTTTAGATTAAAACTTTTCATTCTCCACTCATGAGTCTACTGTTGCCCGATCAATCCCACATCCCATATTGCTCTTTATCTTCTCACATTATATGAAAACGAGAAGACAGAAGGTCCAAAAATACAAAAGCGATTGTGAAGAAAATCAAAAGTGACACAAGAAACTATAAGACTGGACAACTGCCAGAAAAAAAAATCAGATTACAAAGGCTATGATGCAAGAAAAAAAAAGAGTTTCCAATGATTAGTGAATTTGCAGAATTTCTCCTGTTTGAAGCTCATGTAGCGTGCAACACAGTTACCTCCATCCATCCTCTTTGTGCTTTGGAATCACCAGCGACAAGAGAACAGAAAAGGGTTAATGAAAGTGTCTCAAGAACAAAGCGTTTTGTAACAAAACGTCAAATTCTGGATCTTTGTGTATGATGAGACAGCTAAAGGATAGAAAGACATTTGTTAAGAAGTATATAATATTTTATGGCTGATTTAAAAAGAGCCACAGTTCAAGAGGTTGTAGTCAGAGCCTCACCTTTCAAATCTTCACATAAAAGCATCCAATCTGCCGTCATGCAACAGCTGCAGAAAGTCAAACGAATAGACCAAACCCAAAGTGGCGCATCAGGCATCATAAATGCTGTGGCACTTAACCACAGTTGCTAGAGAACGTCAATGTCTTGTTTCAAAGATTGTGTGGGTGGAATCTGCTATAAACCCAGACACAGAATGTGTCAGCCTTTAATGAGAAAGAGGAAAGTCATGACCTTCAAGTGGAAATGACCCCAGTGACACTAGAACTATGGAGAATGATGGGAGAAAATGTAGGTGTGAACAGCGAGGCGGTAAAGGTCCCTGCATACTCAGGTCTGCTCCTCCTCTGAGGTCTGCTCTTAGATGAGGCGTCCAGTGGACATATTTACACAAAAACAAATCTTTATGACCGTTTACGTACTCGGTGTCGCTGCTTGGTGGGAGACAGTGTTGCATGTGACACTGAACTGATCAGGCTGAGAATTAACAGACAGGTTTCAACAAACAGAAAGCATATAAACCACTTCATCCATCTCGTATCTGGAAAAGAGATGCCACCAATAACTCTCTCTGATGCAGTTTGTGCATAACAGAGGGATTTCAAAGCAGATGAAATGAAAAAAAAAAAAACCTTTCCTCATATGTGGATGTCACTTTTCTCAAGAACCTCAGGGACTCTTTAAAAAGAAATGAACAAGGTCATCATGGATTTCCACTGCCCATTAAGAAAAGGCTCCATGTGCCAGATAACAGAGGTCAGAGGTCAGGCTTGCAGCTCAAAAATTGTTTTTCAAAAGACAATAAATATAAGTAAGGTACATATACCAGATACATAGCTGACATGACTGAAGAGGAGAAACAAAGAAGTTGAGAGTAATGCAGAGGAATGGTACACGTCCCATCATGGCACTTACTGACCAAATAAACCAGAAAACTGTAAGTTGTCTTTATTCTGCAAATCAGCCATAATGGACACAGTCTCTCTGGTCCAGATATGATAACAGATGTGCTCACATACTTCAAGCTACATGAAATGGCTTTGATTTGTGACACAAAGAAAATGTTTCACCACTGTAAAGTATAAAACAGTGATCATGACCATCTCAGTATCGTATGGTGGAAAAACGGAGACCTCTGTGAGCAGCAACAGCAAAACAGACTGACAGTTGTTTTTTTCTGTCATGTCCTCCTTGAAGCTCCAGCTGTGGCTTAAAACATCTAGTCAAAGCAAACCAGCTGGAATATCAACTATGACCACAGTTTATCACTGTTATGTTTGTGTAAAGCCACAAAAGTAATAGATGCACCCATAAGCAATTTTGGGCAGATATCGATATCCCATATTAATATTGCTGTTAACCAATATTTACCGACAATATGTATATTTTACAACTAGGGGTCTCCCAATCCCATATTGATATCAGAAAAAAGTCAAATTTAAGCCAAAAAATGGGTATGCATCTAAAATCTCTCTGCTTTCTTCCTAAAGAAAAGTTCAAACTAGAAACAACCAATCAGAGCTAGGAGGAGGGTCTTATCGCTGTCAATCACCCGCTGTGCCATGTTACACTTGACAATGTTAAATTATGTTGTTTTGCTAAACATTGATCCGACCCATATCAAAAACCACCACATACTGGAGACTATGGTTCCAAAGCAGCATTTTGAAACATCAAAATTAGAGACAATGCAAATATAATAACAGGATAACAGGTGTGCAGCTTAAATGTGTTCTGCTGGTTTTAGATGTAAAAAATAACTTCCTGTTGAGTTTTCTTTTGCTGCGAGACTTTGTGCTTAGTAGAGTGACAGCAGTGATTCTATTTCACAGGTGTAAAACAATCAGTGCTGTGATGACACAACTGCTCCATTGATAAACTTGGGGTGCACCTGTTTCTTTTTTAGTTATCTAAAAACTTAAAATAACTTTTGACAGAATATAGAAGTATAGAACAGGAGTATCACAAGTGAAATACAATGCAGCCTAAGGAACTATCAAGAAGAAGCCAAATAAAATAAAAATTCCTATGCAGTTCCACTTGATTCTCATCTCCCTTCAATGCGCCATCTGGTATTTCTCCTATGGAGCTGAATTTCTCCCACTGGATTACATCCTGGCCAATCAGTAGTAGGAGTGTTAAACATATTTTATTGCTGGCAAAGATCTGGTAGCCCTACTCCTCCATAGGGTTGCTTACAGAACTAAGCAATTTCAAGTAAGCTCGACTGACACCAGATAAGTTCACAATAATCGTAAAATACTAACTTGCAAAATCATTTTTGAAGGTGATGTTCTGATTTTACTAAATTTCCATAATGGAAATTTAGTGTATGTTAAATCTAGGAAACAGTGTTCATGTTAACATGTTAATGGTGAAATTTCAGATTACAGGTCTGCGTAGACAGAAGCTCTTATGTTTTATTTAAGGAGGCTTAATAGTACTGAAAAATTTATAGGAACCAATATCTGAAAACCTTCAGATTTTCCAATATTTTCTCACCTCCGTCAATATTAAACAAGAGTTTGAGTTTATTTTTAAGTTTTTCATAACAGGCCACATTTTCGTTGTTTCTGTTGGACCAGTTTGTTTGGATGCTGAGATC
Organism: Xiphophorus maculatus; assembly: GCF_002775205.1. Taxonomy (NCBI): domain Eukaryota; kingdom Metazoa; phylum Chordata; class Actinopteri; order Cyprinodontiformes; family Poeciliidae; genus Xiphophorus; species Xiphophorus maculatus. The sequence goes on from NC_036451.1 coordinate 27,728,996, forward strand.
TAAAACTCTGTCATTTCAGACGTCTGTCCTGCTTCACTGCAACACACATCAGTAAGTTCCTTTAGTCCAGAACGTCGTCACACTGCTGGCCACTGATCAGTCAGAAGAGTACGTCTGATTAAAAACATCTAGCTGGTGATTTCCCTCTCATAGATGCCCCAGAGTTGAACTTGGTTTTCCCTAACGCTGTATTACAGTTTCAGAATGCAACACAAACTATTTAATCTTTCAGCTTTCAAAGCGATGAAGAGGCTTTCTATTCATAACAAAGGTTTTCACTGGCATGCCCAACTAAATGGATGACCTTCAGCATGAGAGGCAAAGTGGCTTCTTCTTTTTGTGAACAAGGTAATGAGCTAAAACAGATTCAAGTTCACTGTTAGACTGATTGATCCCGTCTGTTGATGAACAACAAGTGCACTGTAAAAAAACAAAAAAGTCTCTAATTTACAGTAAAGTACCAGCAGCTGTGGTTGCCAGATTTTTACCAGAAAAATACAGAATTAAATTCTGCCAACCACAGCTGCCGGTAATTTAGAGACATTTTTTTGTTTTGTTTTGTTGGTTTTTTCTGTTTGCTTTCCTAGCTTTTTTACATTTGAGTTATTTTCCCTACAAATACAGTAACCCTAAACTTACTATACAGAGAAGGGAAGTAAAGATTAAGGTGATGGCAAAGAGTCCTTCCAGTCTCAGAGACTTAATGAAAGAACATGAAGAACATCTCCACCTCATATGAATGTTCTTCATTTTATGTTCAACGTGGGGTAAGAAGGACATGATGTTTTTCATCTTATGTTGACGAACATTTTATAAGTTCAACACCTTATGTTGAACAGAAAATGTTCTTTATCTTGTACTGAGGATGTTCAGCATACGAACATTTTATGAGATGAACATCATCTAGTGAAGATTTTCTTTATCTTATGTTCAACATCTTATGTTGAGCAGAAGATGTTCTTGTATTGAACATCTCATATAATTATGAGACACAACATAAGAGCTGATGTTAAATTGTTCACAGAATCAAGCTACATTTAGTTTTGTTGTGTTACAAGAGGTATTTTTATTATTCACTTACTAAAAAAATATTAAGAAATGAAGAGGAGTAAACAAAATGTTCGGATCACAGGAGGGTTAAGAGATATAATTACATAACCATAACTCCTTTGTGCAAATCAGCATGTTTTGCAAATGTAATGTGCCATTAATTAAATTAGCAATCTACTGTATATTGTTCTATACAAAGAGAAAAATGATTAAACACTATAAAAAACACTGGAGTTAAATTTTGTTCTTATTATAAATTAGAAAAAATTAATCAAAGCCATCAAATGAATTAAATCAAATATCTTAACTTAAGACAATGAGGGAAAATGTTTGTCCTTGTAAAGTGAAAAATTTGGCTTCAAATGACCATTTCTGAATTAAACAGCTGCTTACATGTAGAGCTGCTGGAATTAGATTATTTTCATTTAAATTTGTTCAAATAGCTCTAATTTACATCAAATGTTTGACACCTTTAAGTTCCTGGGAGTCCACATCTCCGAGGACCTGACTTGGACGACCAGCTGCTCCAAACTCATTAAGAAGGCGCATCAGCGCCTCTTCTTCATGAGGACCCTGAGGAAGAACCACCTGTCCTCAGAGATCCTCACGAACTTCTACCGCTGCACCATTGAGAGCATCCTCACCAACTGTATTACAGCTTGGTACGGGAACTGCTCTGTCTCTGACCGGCAGGCGCTGCAGAAGGTGGTGAAAACTGCCCAGTATATCGCCGGGGCAACGCTCCCTGCCATCAAGGACATCTACAGGAAGTGGTGTTTGAAAAGGGCCGGGAAAATCACAAAGGACTCCACTCGCCCAGCACACACACTCTTTTCCCTCCGGCCCTCTGGGAGGCGCTACAGAAGCCTACGGACCAGAACCACCAGGCACCGGAACAGCTTCTTTCCCACAGCTGTCACGCTTTTGAACGCCTCCTGACATAAAACATAAACTATAAGGACTGTACTCCCCTATCCTCTCATACAACAATAACACATGGACTATCCTCACACACACACACATCAAGGACTGTTTTCTTCACACACACACACAACCTGTAAATTTTATCTGCCATTATTTATCTTGTATTATATTATGTACATATATAATCCATTCCCTAACATTCTTGTATATTCTGTATAATCTGTGCATATAGCTCCCATATTTATATTTATACACAATATCTATATCTCTTGCTATAACCCCTTATAGTCCATACATACATAGTCTTGTACATCTGTGAATAAATATTTATATCTCGTAGAGCACTTCTGGATAGATGCAAACTACATCTCGTTGCTTGTACTTGTGACAGTGCAATGACAATAAAGTTGAATTCTATTCTATTCCATTCTATGTTTGAAGGCACTGAATAAAAATATTGAAAATTCAGTCCTGAAACTTTGTTTTCAATGGTGCAGATCTGGTTTCTGAAAGTTCTACTTAATCATTTGCAGAGAAAACTTCCACAAAGAGCTTTTTCCTGCTTCATAAATTAAGCTCTTTGCTTCTCATGTTGAAGAGCTGCAGTCAGACAGGAAGGATGGCAGCAAACAGCAAATGCTTTGTTACTGCTGCTTTACTGTGAATGTCAGGGTAAAGGCACACTTATAAAACACTTTTATCACAAATTACCAAAGGTGCAGTCTTTGTAAGGGAGCATTGTGCTGCCAGAGAAATGGACATGTCCCTTGGTAATGTTGCCATGGGAACCAAAATAGCTAATCAGGAGATAATTGGAGATATAGTAATGAGCAAGAACCAATCAGGAGTAACATCCAGTGGCGTATAAAAGCCATTGTTCATTAAAAGTGTGCAAATTTTTGGGTAAACCTGACATATAAAACAATATTGATAAATGTTGTAATAATGATATAACTTGAAATAACTGATCAAATAACTAAATATTGTTAAGTGATTTCTTCTTTGGGTCAAGGATACCAGACCCTGAGTAGACAAAGCTGCTTTATTTCAGAATAAGTTTGAAAATGAGACAGAATTGTCTTTCAAACTAATTTAGTGTGCTTCAGAAATATGTTGTCAATTACTCATAGCACCAAAATATGCAAGGCTAAAACATAAAATAACTCATAGAATGACCTTGATTCTTTTATTCGGATCTAATTAGTTTCTGCTCTGACATTCTTTTTTTTTTAAAGGTTTTATCTCTAGTGGCCTTTATTTGAAAGTAGTTCGACAGGAAAGAGGGTAATGAGAGAGAGGGCAGACATGCAGAAAATGTTGCCAGGCCGGGAGTCGAACCTGCAACCACCAGTATGAGGACTAAGGCCTCAATATGTGGGTTGTGCATTGCCCCTGCGCCACCACAGCAACCATTTGCTCTGACATTCTAATTGTTCTTTTGAACTGGGAGATCTCCAGTGATCAGTGAGGCGAAGTGAATGAGTGAAGGAAGGGAGTCGGTGGATGAGGAAAAAGTGGTTCCTTTTTTTTCAGTTCTGGTGGTTGGGGACTTTCACAACAGGCGAAGCATCAGCTCAGTTGATTCAGTGACAGGATCAGAGGCAGCGATTCTGTTCGGGGAACCTGTAACTCATAGATTCATTCTGCAGAATTATAAATTTACTTCTTGGAAGAAGTGGTCGTCTGCTCCCAGTGAGGCTGGATCCCATGTGATGTCGTCTGTTACAGCTCCAGAAAAGGGAAGGACAGAGGTCAGCAGGCCAGTTTTGTTAGCCATGCCACGTAGTCACACTGTAACACTCATCCTCTTCTTCTTGGGTTAATGCAATGCATTCTGGGACAAACAGGTTTTATATCAGTTTCTTTGTTCCATGTGTATAGGTTAGTCCTTCATGGCTGGATCCTCACAGTCTCATCATCATCATCATCATCGTCATCATCATCATCATCATCATCATCATCATCATCATCATCATCATCATCATCATCATCATCATCATCATCATCATCATCATCATCATTTAACTCTGATGAGGCCAAGAGATTGAGAAATTAATCTGATTGAGATATGTTGGAGAAGGGAGTCATCTAATAGTTGCAGGACAGACTGGACTGGACTTCAGCACCCTGTTATACATGTTAGATAAATCTCCAGAGTTTTTTGTGTGTGTGCCAAAAACAGAATTCTATTGTATGTGTTACAAAAAAATAATCTAGGTTTGACGTAAGTGTTTAAAACTTCGAATTAAAACTGATCAGGGAAAGAAATCACACATCGCTGTATCATGAGACTGTATGAAATGATGTAAAGGATTGCACACACTTGCAAAACTGAAAACATACATACAATATATGCTCAGAACAGATGATGAGATATCAGAGAGCAGAGAGATGGTTAAAAATAATCGACTAAGTGGGGAAAATATTAATAGGTTTGTGGACCACCAAAACAGTAATTAACTGCAGTCCTTTGGGCTAATCCTCAATATTCCAATTCACCTCAAACATTTCTTAAGTCTTATCTCAGCTCACAGGAGTCTGTCTCTCGCTCTCTCTCTCACACACACACACAAACACACATCCTTGTATTTCCATCCTAGTAAGGACTTTGTATTGACTTACAGTCATTTTTTGATTTATTTCTATAGCCTTACCCTGACCTTAATCCTAAACCTAACCATTACCAGTACATGCCTAACCTTAACCCTGACCTAAACTCACTTCACCCCATAGTCCTAAACCTAACCACTAAACCTTAAACAGCACTTCTTCTTGTGGGGCACGAGTATGGGCCCCATACGGAGTCCTCATCCCCACATGTAGAGTTGAGCAGATGAGCAGCCCCGTCTCATAGAGGAGAGTCTGGGCTTCTACAGGCTGTCTGGAAACACATAGGTGTGTATCTCTGGTGTCCCCTGGGATGAATCCCACTGACAGGCACTTTTATTTGATGTACAGTTACAGAAAGCATTTGTTTGATTGGACTGTAATCCCCTATTGTGAGAGTCAAGGAGACATGGCCTATTTTTAGGAGTATTTGACAACAGGAGGCTTTAGCCTTTAGGGGTGATGGTTTTACTTCATGGAGCTCTTCTCTGGATAGGTTACAGGTAATACATCGATGGTACTAAATGTAAACCTGAGTGTATGTCTGTAATCTTGTCTCTGGGTTTGTCTGTGTTCTTGTTTGATTAAAAACCCGAAGCGATTCTCGGACACACAGAGAAATGTGAGGATGGATAGAATGGATTATACCGTTCACTAGTCACTGAGGTGTTCTGTAAACACGCATCAGACGGGCCGGACCAGGACAGAGAATCAGCTGATCATGACATTTTAAAACTTTAGAAATTTTCTTTAAAATGTGCCGGTTTTCATTACATTGCAAAAATAAAAAAAACGGGTTTATGTTTATGCAGTTTAACATGTTTGATCCGCAACATTTGTCGAGTCCTGAAACTTTCCTTATTAAATACACAAGTCTTCTGCTGCTGTAGCCCATCAGCTACATGGTTAGACAGGATGTGTTCAGAGCTGGTATTCCGCATACCTTAGTTATAACCCATGTTTAGTTAATATCTCAGTCCATTCCATCCATTCTCCTCTGACCTTTCACATCAGCAATGTATTATAGTCCACACAGCCACTTCTCACTGGATGTTAACACTTTTCTTGAACCATTCTCTGTAAACCTGAGAGAAAAATCCCAGTATGTCAGACGTTTGTAAAATAATCAGACCAGCTTGTCTGGAACCTATGACCATGCAACATTTGAAGTCACTACAATGCCTCTTGCGTCCTCTTTCTGATTCTTACATAAAATTTCAACAAGTTGTCTTCACAACATCTAGATGTCCTTAACAGTGAGCTGCTGCCATGTTACTGACTGTTTTACTATTTTTGTCAAGAAACAGGTAGTAGATGGCGAGTTTATTTCAGTCCTAGAGGTTTTGGACTTCTATCTATCTATCTATCTATCTATCTATCTATCTATCTATCTATCTATCTATCTATCTATCTATCTATCTATCTATCTATCTATCTATCTATCTATCTATCTATCTATCTATCTATCTATCTATCTATCTATCTATCTATCTATCTATCTATCTATCTATCTATCTATCTATCTATCTATCTATCTATCTATCTATCTATCTATCTATCTATCTATCTATCTATCTATCTATCTATCTATCTATCTATCTATCTATCTATCTATCTATCTATCTATCTATCTATCTATCTATCTATCTATCTATCTATCTATCTATCTATCTATCTATCTATCTATCTATCTATCTATCTATCTATCTATCTATCTATCTATCTATCTATCTATCTATCTAGTGAAGGCAGCACATAGTTCTTCATAGATCAAAACAGGAAGCAACAATTAAACAACAAAATGAAAAAGAAAAATTAGTTAACACAGAACAAGCATAGAAAAAAAAAGCACAAAATGTGTTCAGTGGAATCTCACGTATTCACAATATATTTTTTTGTTTATTATTGTTCTAAAACAAAATATTCAAAATAACATGCAGTTATGTTTGTATCTGATAAAGCAGTGTTCTCATCAGATTGCATAAAGTTGGTCCCACAGTATTATAGCTTAACAACAACAACAACAACAAATAAAATATTAAATTTTCACAGGTTTGCAGAAGGCATTTCTTTTCTATTATGCTCTCTACTGTACATGAGAGAACAGGCCAGGGACCAACATGGTTTTTAGTGGAGAAGACTACAGACTTTAATTTAAATCACCATCTAATGAAAATGTGATAACTGCATACCAGTTTATAAACTGGTGTTTGTATGAACCACTATGTGATGACTGAGCCAGGATTTATTTTAACATGGTAGAAATCCCTCTTAGATTTCTTCCAGCTGAAAACTTTCACTCCAGTTTTCATCTGGAAGATTATCCAGATGAAAACTAGCTAAATATGCTACATCCATTTATATAGTAGAGGTAGTATTATCTAATCTTCTAACAAAGCTGAACTTGGAGTAAAAAGAAAGGGTGTTTGGTTTTCTGAAACCGTAGTGTGTTATTATTCTACAGACGGGTTTAGACAAGATGTTTTAAAATAAAAGTTCTGCTTTTTAGCAAAGAAAGTTGAAAGCAGAGAACGCATTTAACGTTTCTTTGATGACATGTGACATGGAGATAATTGAATAAACTGCCTGCGTGGTTTTGTAGTACAGCTGTTTAATGGAGATATAATTTTTTCAGTTCTTGGAAAAAATCAATCTTTTTACAGAGGTATTAAAAACCCCAATATAATTGGGGTTTTTAATACCCCAATTGACATACAGTGAAGTGATGCATACCTGTGTTGGTATTAAGTTGAATGAACACTGCAAAAACACAATTTAGGTACACTTGTTATCACTAAGTGAAACAGATAATAAAGATTATTATCTTTTTTACAACACAGATGGATGCTTGATTACTTGTCATTCAAAATTTAAAAACTGCTTTAAAAACAGATTTTTTCCCTTAATGAAAAGCTTGTTTAACATATACTTAAAGGTTATGTTAAACATGTAATCTGATAAACAAGACTCATTAGGACATATATCTTAATTAATTGAATAACACTATGGCAGATTGTTTGAAGTCAATAATACTTAAATATTGATGGAAAGTAATAGTTTCATTGGCACATTTTTTTTTACTTGTAACATAAAAATATGTCTTGTTTTCTGTTTTTCTTACTTGTTTGGTGAAGGTTATGTTTTGCAGTGTAATCGTTAGATTTTGACCAAAAAGTTTCTTTTGACAGGAAGTAAAATGGATGTATGGAGGGCTGCAGCCAGAGTCCCAACTTGAATGTCAACGAGAATCTCTGGAGGGAGCTTAAAGATTGGGGTTATGGCAGAGAGGCCTTCCAGGCTGAACGAGTTTGAGCTCATTACCAAAAATAAATCATTAATACACCAATGAAAACACGCAAAAAAAAAAATCAGCAATTATAAGTAAGAGGGTTTTATTGAAATGCCGAAAAGAAAAAAAAATCTACTAATTATTTAGAAATATATAGTCATATTTAATAAAGTAAGATATGTGTTTAGATTAGACTTTTGTCTTTTAAAAATTATTTTTAAGTAAGTATTAAACATACAATTCATTAAGCCAAATTTCTGTCTTAAATATGGTTTTCTATTGGTCTGATATAATATTGTAAATTTTTCATTACCTGGAAGTGGAAAATCATCATAAATAACAGAAATAAACATCCAACTGTGTGTAACTAATCTATGTAATGTTTTTCACTCAATAATAAAGTTCCTGAAATAAATGGACTTTTCAGTAATATTATAGTTTATTAAATGGGTGTGTATGTGTACATATTTTTTAAAATAATATATAATAATAAATAATAATAAATTCCCTTCCCACCCACCGCAGGTGGTTCTTATCCTCTGAGCTCGGGTCCTCTACCAGAGGCCTGGGAGCTTGAGGGTTCTGCGCAGTATCTTGGCTGTGCCAAGGACTGCACATTTCTGGACTGAGATGTCTGATGTTGTTCCTGGGATCTGTTGTAGCCATTGGTCCAGTTTGGGGGTGACTGCCCCGAGGGCCCCGATGACCACAGGCACCACTGTGGTCTTCACCTTCCAGGCCCTCTCCAGTTCCTCCCTGAGGCCCATATATATATATATATATATATATATATATATATATATATATATATATATATGTCCATTTTGAAACTGATGATACCTTTAGTTGTTTCAGCTGTTGCCAGATGTGTGTCTTATTCCATCTCAAACAAACTTCTGGGTTGAATAAAATCATTTGAAATGTAAATCTATCAACAGGTATGATTAATTTTGGGCTGAACTTCATCTCAACACAGAGCTGCATCCGTTAGAGGAGAAGAGAAAGGTAACCTGGAAGCTGAGACTCAGAGCAGGACAGTACAGTGCATGTAAACATATGTCAACAGAATAATACTGTGTGGAGGACAGGATGTTTCTGGATGACGTCACTGCGGGTCAAGGGGAGGAGACAGACTGACCTGCTCTGAGAGACGTCGTGTTCTCAGGAAGAACCCCAGAAGACACCCAATGACCACAGCCAACACGGACAGGATGAGGAGACCGTTCTGTTTGAGGACATTCTTGACCCTCACCCACACTGCGTCTAAAGCCACGGCCATCGTGAGCTGTGTGCCCCCTGTCCTCTCAGTAATCCATAAATGTGGCTCTTCCAAAACTTTGAACTCCAGGTAAGACGGTGAAAGTAAAACACACAAAGAGAAACTCCAGGGGCCAAACGCAAGATATCCAACCCTCTGTGATGTTCTAAAGGACCTTTGGGATCAGCATCCCTGTCGTCCTCACGCTGCGTCCGTCCGCATTAAGCTCAGAGGATCCTCTCACTTTCCAGGCATCACTGCCCACTCTGCTCCACCCATCGGCAGCCCTGCGTGCGCTCACCCACAGCCTGGGGGAGGGAGGAGCTGCTAAACCCTGTCCCGATGGGTTAACATCCACAATCCTGTTAGAGTGCCGCTGTATTAAACAGGTCCGAAGCTGGATTAAAGATCTGTGAGCGATTTGACAGAGGTTATCAGAGCAACATCACAGGGGATTCTGAACCTGGTGCGCTGAATGGAGAATGTTTGAGCGCTCTGGTGTGCGGACACGCAACTTTCAGAAGTAAGAAAATCTTTTTCCTGAGCATCACAATGCACAAACTTCATTATCACACTGCACTGATAACAACAAATGTATTAGCAAAGCATGTGTTATTGTTCCTGACAGCAAAAGGGATAAAACAGAATGTAAGAATGATTGTCAAACTGTTGTGTTTTGTAATCTCCTACACATCATTGTCCAGGGTTCTGTGGGACTACTTCCATTTTTGATATTTCAAGGTATTAAAACTAAATTCCTCAACTGTCTGCAGTTGATTAACTTTTAAAATGCCAACTGTGACCCTCTCTCTACTTAAATGAATGCAGAGAATGCCTGAAATATCCCACGCATGAACTCAAATGCCTTTCATTCAAGAAGTGTCAGCAGGACTACTGGTTCATTTAAAATGAGTTTAAACCAAAGGAGTTTGGAGTAGCAGGAAATCTGAATTTCCACCAACTGCATGCTAAATGACTTAATAATGGCTTGTCATTAGGTTTAATTTAGAATAGTGTGATAACTTTCTATAATACTCTTTTCAGATCAGTTATTCAGAGTCTCAGAGCAGATGAAAGGAATCTGATCCAGATCTGGGAATCTTTGACTATCTCACCATTCAATTCCAATTTTTGGGGTCACAATTTAATTCAAAACTGATTTTTGCTTCAAAATGACCTTTTGATCTCTTAAATGGTGGCACACCTGTCTTAGTGAAACATCTAAGGCTCTCCCATACTTCATCCAAAGCCAAACAGTCATGTCACTGCAGAACGTTTGTATTTCCAAACACCTTTCATACACTCATAAACCACCTGGGGGACAACCCTCCTGCTTCAGTATACGTTACGCCACTGTAGCATACAGGCACAGCTTTCCCACACACTCCCCGCATCCTCCATGTTGCTTTTATGAAACGGTCATGGAGAGAGCGCCACTCCTTTCTGCAGTCAGCCTCCTCCATGGACGACGATGTTGCAATCTCCATCCAAAGTAAGAAAAGACATAATAACATGACGGGTTGCCATGAACTGTCGACCTGTCCAGGGTGTTTCTCGCCTCTCGCCCGTTGACAGCTGGACATAGGCACCAGCACCCCTCAGGACCCCAATGGGAAAAGAATGGAAGAAAATGAATGGATGGAGATGATATTGCCAATGCAGTTCAACAACTTCAAATAAACATGTAATGTTTATTCACACATTAAATGTTGTGACTAAACCTACCTTCACAATAAATTTTGTGAAGGTAGATATGAAAAATAATTTACATTACATAATGCAGAGGGGGTTGCAAGTGTGGCTGTTATGTAAAATTATTAACAGAACAGTAATCACATTGTTTACATGTGATCCTGAAGGCTTCTGCTTCCTGCATCACACTGTAGTTCTGTTACACTTCAGTTACATAAAAGTCAAATAAAATGAGACGTGACCGTTCAGATCGAGATTCCTTTGAACCACATTCACACATATCATATCCAATTTAGGATTACATGGGCCACTTTTGACAACAGAAGAATTAAATTTGTGCTGCTCAGATGATTATGAAAACGTAAAATTAAGATCAGAAAAGCTGGAAGTGAACCATTTTTGCCTCCAGTACTCAAGTATTTGATTCTAAGCTTTACAATCATGAGAAAAGGAAGAAAAACATTCAGATAAAACAGAAAGGTGAAGTTTCTGTTCTACATTTTTATGTGTTAAAAAGTCAGCAAAACATTTTATCTTTGGTTAGGATATGTTTCCTGTTTATGCACATTATTGCTTCTTTCCCATCATTTCTGGGTGCTATTCCTGAGACTTCTTTTGTGACAATTTGACCACTTTTGCAGGCCTCTTCCTGTTGAATTACTATTTCAACAGGAAATGGTTTTCTCTCTACAATCCCACACAATGTGAATGAAGATGATAAAAATGACTCACTACTGTTGTGCAAAATACTCAATGATGTTCTACAGATTACTTATTCCATTTATTCATTGGAATAATTATTCTTTAGAGGTGTTTAACTGGTGAACAGGAGGCCCAGTGAGGTTTTTACCAGACATTAATAGCTCATTTTGTTCTTTTAAAATTCAGGTAAACAGAATTTTTTCACTTTGACAAGAGCACAGAAAGAACATTCTGTCAACCCATTCAGGGTCATTATTGGGCTTTTAACAGAAAGCCTTTCTCTGATTGTTCTTATAAAAAACAGCCTGACAGTTGATGTCCTTCAGGATCAAAAACAATTTAAAACAGCACAGTAAGTCTAAAACAAAAATAAAAAACACAGTTGTTTTCTTTCTTCTAGCTAAAGATGGGGCGGGACAGTGCTGCCCTACTCTGAAGAAAAGCAGCAGAAGGAAAGGTTTGTTGGTTTTATATGGTAAGTAGTAGAACCTGATACTAGTTTCAATCACAAATTAATGTTTGCAAAGTGAATCAGTAATTGATGGAAGTGTGTTAGTGATGCAAATTTCAGGGCTTGATGTGACATTGAAGTATCTGCAGTGGTGACCTTTTGAAACAGGAAGTACTGAAGAAGAGCTCAAAAGGTGCCATCATTGCTTTCTGCTCTATTTCAGACTTTGAAATATGAGGGAAAGTTGAAAGAAACGTTAGTATGGAGATTTATTGCAGATAAAAATTGAATGCATGATTAGGAAAACTTTTCCTGATTTGTGTTTGAAACTCCTGAGATTTGTTTGCGGCAGAGTAAAGCCTCTTTTTTCATCAGGTTCTGCTTAGCTGTCTGAAATTTAATCTGCTTGAACTTTTTTATGCTTTTCTGAATGTTTTTCTGAAGCCAAATATAATTTTTTTCTCTTACACCCAACAGCAAACTAGAGACATGAACTACGTTATCTCAAAACATTCTCTTTGAGATAGATTAAAATCAGTTACTTCTCATATAGGTGAAAATAAATAGACACAGTCATGTAATTATCTGTTAAATTGTTATTTAGATAGTTTGAGGTTGACTCTTGTCCTTCATCAGACAGAATGAATTTTCCTGTAGAGGTCTCAGTGGCTGCAGCTGGAGGGAATCAGGCCTCCGATCCTTTCTGCTGTTCTCCAAAACGAAATTTGATGGTATTTTTTTCATCTTCAGTTTTCCTTCTTCAAAAGAGGAACTCAATTAGTTTTTTAATCACATCATCACTGAGACCGGAAGGAGCCAGGAATAATCAGCAAAGTTCAGGTAAAGAAAATACGAAAGACTGTTTTTGTTAGAAGAAGAAGCTCAGAAACCGAAGCACGTTTTCATATTCTGTACCTTCCGAAACTATCATTAAGACCCTCAAACAGTTAGACGTTTCAGTACATGTAATGAATCTCTATAAAATGATATTTGACTTTCTGAGATGAGTGGCAAAAATTATTAAACAATTTTACAAAATATTCTATTTTTATTTGAGATATTCTAGTACATTCTTTGCTGCAGTTATTTAATATTCAATATGCTTGTAACTTCAAAATTTATGACGTTGTTGCAAAGACGTTTGAAAGTCATGTTACCATGTTTAAAATGACCAGGAACAGATGGTTTTATTAGATTATTGGTTGGTGGTCGCTAACAGCGTAAACTATAAATGAATCATTTGAAATAACTCAATAAAAAAATTAAACAGATAAGATGATGTAAGTTTGCTCTGATGGAGAACTTCTATATCTGGATCAAACCGATTTCCATCAGGCCATGTTTAAACAGTCGGCTCTGTTCGTATACAAACACCATAAACTCATCAAATGGATGAGATGGAATTCTATCACATTTCCATTTGAGAGGAAACCAGGGCTGAGCTGAGACAAGCTCAAGGCTCCTCACTGCTTTATTTATCCAAGTCCACATTCTAAAACACGTCCAGCCTGCCGATCCTCTCTCCCCTCCATTCCTGACCTGTTCTATCTGCAGCACAGATTTGATTGAATTGATTTATTTCATCCAGAAGGCAGAGTTTAATCCTCCGTATGCTCAAGTGAGTCAAATCGATTTGAGCTTTATATTCTGTCCTTGCAGTGAGATTATGAAGCGTGCCTCAGTCAGGTCTCATTAAGAAGTTGTCCAATTGGGCCTGTTCATGGCTGCAGATGATGCATCATTGAACATACTTTAAGCAGTTGCACATCCTGACCAGAGGACTGACGCTCGGTGCTGCAGTGCCGCTCTGGTCCAGCAGACAGCCGCACAGATGTGAGTAAAGCATGTGCGCACGCTGGGATCACATGCTTTGGCAGACTCCATGATCACTAATCCGTCTCTTTTGCCAATATTTCAACTGTGTCTGGTTTCATCAGGGAGGGATTACACAGGATTAGACAACCATGCCCAGGCCGACATGCAGTCATTCATTAAAAACCCATATGCAGTTGCTCACATGCCTCCAACAGAGCCAAAATTCACCCCTCATGCTCAAATCAGATGCATATCTAGGTCACACTTTAACACGGGTTCTGGGCTTTTCCTTCGGTCTCAGGAACGTGTGCTGCATGATTACACAACACAGATCTGGTCGTCTTGCTTTGATATCATGAACATGGTGGGGGTGTCACTGAAGCATTAGTGAAGGAACCATCTTTACCTCAGAGCTGAAGGTCGTCCGGCTGAAAAAGGAAAGCTGGGAGGGAAGCTGTCTTGTGATTTCATCTTTGTGCCAAACTACAACAAACGTTTTATGCTTAGCAAATGAAATGGACTCTCTGAGGTCACTACATTATTTTCAGCAGGACATTCTTGTGTTGTCCCCTCCAACCACCAAGAATATATTTTGATGATCCAAAGCATTAATCCTTCACATATTCACTGAGATGAGAAACACTTCAAGGTTGTGGAGTTTTGTAAAGGGCAATTTGTAAAAAGTAAACTGGTTGACTTGTAAAGTTTCACAGCTGACTCCAAATAAAAGCAACTCTTATACAGCATCTTACAAAATATTATTTTTTACCTCAATGTATTTTGTTGGTTTTTTTACGGAGCCCTATGGGGGACATGGGTATTTTTTTTTTTTTTTTTTTTGCACTACCTCAAAATAAGCTTCATTTTCCCTCACAATATGCTTGCTGCAATATTTGCTGGTCTGTTTTGTATACAGTCCCAAATATCAATTTAAAATATCAAATATATACACATTTAAAGAACCTCAGTGTTTATTCTTAACTCTTTTGTGCAAAAAACTGATTGGGAATCGATTTGTTCTCTGAATGTTTATGTCTGTTTGTGTAAGGTTGAGATGGAACTGCACATGTAAACGGCCCTTTAAACCATTCAGGCTACCAACACAATAGAGACACAATCAAAACTGTCAGATGACTTATGATAATAACTCAGAAATAGTTTGGATGTAGTTTTTCTTTCTTTCCAATTTTTGGAAAGTTTCTGTTTATATCTTAGCTATGTGGTACATTTCTATCCTAAAGAAAAGGATATAAAACTTCAGATATTTCACAACGAGATATTAACACACATGGAAAAACCTCACAAAAACCTAGTATAATAGCAGAAAGTACGAAGGGCACTGTAATAAAGACTTTCAATATTCAATTATGCTGCATGAACTGATCAGTCCATTACTGCCAGAGAACAAGAAACCTATTGAGAGGGTATTGCAAGGTGACGCAAAAGAAAAAAAAAACCTCCATGTCCTCTGGGGGGTTACGGAGTTTTTATATGGCAGCCCAACACAAACACAGTCATCATTTCGGAAGGAAAGGAAAATAATGCATGATTTGCATTTCTTCATTTCTTTCTTTTTCCACCAGAGAAGTTTGTGGTTGTTGCAGTGCATCCAGAAAGCATTCACAACACCGCTCCACTTTTTCCACATTTTATTCTAAAGCCACATTTGTAATTGTATGAAATGAATCTCCTTAAGCAAAATTCTACACACAAATACCCCATTATGCCAATGTGGACATTTTTAGGAGATGTTTCAAAGAAAAAAATATATATATAGAAAACCAAGAAATCACATTTATGTAAGTATTCACAGCCTTTGACATGAAGCTCCAAATTAAGCTGTTTCCCCTGATCATCCTGGAGCTGTTTCTACAACTTAGATGTAGTCCAGCTGGGGTAAATTTAGCTGACTGAACTTGATCTGGAAAGGCTTATGCCTAACAGAAGGTCAGAGGTCAAATGCCAAATAGGAAGTCTGTAGACCTCAGAGAAAGGATTGTCTTGAGGCTCAAACCTGGGGAAGGATGAAGAACATTTCAGCTGCTCTGAATGACCCAATGATCTCAGCGCCCTCCATCATTGGTCAGTGGAGAGAGGAGAACGTTCCAGAAGGAGAAACATCTCTGTAGCAATCCACCAGTCAGATCAGGCCTGTAGGGTAAAGTGGCGACTCCTTAATAAAAGGTTCATGGCAGCCGGTCCTGAAGGACTCTCAGACCAGGAGAAACAAGATTCTCTGGTCTCATGTGATGAAGATTGAACTGTTTGGGTTTAATGTCAGCTGTCATGTTTGGAGGAAAAGAGGCAATAATATCCCTATGACTACTTCCTGGACGTATGCGTCAAAATGTATTATTATTTTTGCCATGCAGAGTAGATGTGATTCTCTTCAGTCATTAGCTCCAATAATTTGAGAGGAAATGCGACATGGACTCATCGACTCATCAAGGACAGTTCTTTGCAGTTTAACCATGAGAGAGAATGTCCAAAGAAGAATGGCTTAATGATGGCAGAGAGAAGGAATGTGTGAGATGTATAAAAGTCTGCAGAGGCTGTTAAATCTCTTAGCTGAATCTTTTCCTGGTGAGCCAGGAGAAAAATGGCAATTCACAACCTATAGCTACCAGTTTTGAATGAAGGCTTGGTGGGGAGGATATCAAGCTTATTTCTTCAATCACACACACACGCACACCCTCACAACACACACATCCTCCATGTTATACCTACTTAGGATTTGAGGTTGTCAGCACATCAGGCCACCCAAACCCCTGACTGAGGGGCATCACGTTTCCGTTCTCTTGAGGGAACTTTTTTTTTTTTGCCCTCTAGGTATGGTGCCCCCATCAGGTTGACCTGTGTTACTGCAGAAAATCAGCATACTTATTTATTATTCACTCATTGTTCTGTCTGCTGGAGTGTGAAATAGTAGCTCTGAGAAGAACCTCTAAAATGTAGAGCAGGTGTCTCAGGAAGGCTTAAACGTTTATACCCATAAGTTGACTTACTGCACACAACAAAGTAGAGACTGAGAACATTTCTGACACAAGATTTTGTAAATGTAACATTTGTGCCAGTAAAAATGCTTTGGCTTTTCTTTTTTTCCCCTTCCTACCTACCTGTCAGTAAGTCTAATTGACCTCTGTCTCTTTAAGAAGTTCCTACTCTTCCCTACACTCCACCTTCAGCATGTATCACAACAATACTCCTCCATTATGCTGTTCATAACCGTTCTTCAGAGTGCTGCAGTTAGCTCACCAGGAGTTTAGTAATTGCTGCTGCCACTAGTCTGGAGGAGCTGAGTGGCGGGGACAACTGGTGAGTGAAAGTTTGACTCTTTAGGCTCCCAAACGACTCTTAATTTGCAGAATCATATATTAGCTTAAGTTGGCACTTAAGTTGAGTTTTTTTTTGTTAATAAATTCTTCTGTAGTCTGTGTTTTTCCGAGGAGTCTTATAATTGCATAATTTTATGAATTTACAAAAGCAGGCACGCTGGCTTTTGTATAATATTTGAATTAAACTTTTATTTACTTGACACTAAATGAATTTAAGATAACAGCTCAAACAAATCTACCCAACAGGTACATAAAAATAATTTATTATTGTTTAATATTATTATTGCATAATCTCTTTAAACTGTATCCAGCTGCTGCTTTGTTTACAGGTGTCAGTTATATTTATGTTGTTTTGCGACACAATCTTTTCCTTACATTGTCTACTGACTGAGGGAGAGGACAGATTCTCCACCTGACTGTTGAATCTGTCCCCTGCTCTGTTTTCATATGATCGCACCTCCTCATGTGTTTGGCCACAAGGCCGTCATGATGTCAATCAAAACAGACTTCTGTTGTAAGCAGGGCAGAGCCACCGAGAGTGAGAGCTGAGCAGCAAAAAGTAGGAAGCCGGTTCTGAGGACAAATACATGAACCATCACTATTGAGGACTGCAGATCCACAGAACTTTGGGTAAATAGGCGGCAAGCGTTTAGGCACCCAGAGTGATAGGAGATTCAATGATTCCTCAAACTTGCATGAACAGTCCAGATATGGTTTTAATGAAGGAATAACATAACATGATGTAAAAAGTTAATTTTACATAACACCTTTAAATGGGAGATTTTCTTTCCAAGCTGACAGTATTCTTAGGTATGAAGTATTTTTAAATACTGTACAGTCACATAGTTGCAGCTTGATTGGTGTTTGACGTTAGCTTGATTTAGATCAGCTGGCAAAAATCAACTGGTGAAGATGTTTCCAGGGAGAAAAAGGCTTGTTGGCTACCTTCATGCCCTATCAAAAACAGCAAAAGCACCTACAAAAAGTTTTCCAGAGCCATTAAAGTACATCAGCGTTTAATTTATCAGCTGCACCCCGCCGACCTGTGCCACCCTGCAGCTATGTTCTCTCAACATTCAGTTCTGCCCAGTCATCCTCCGGTTCTGCCCAGCACCTTTCCTGCTTTGCCCAGCCCCTCCAGCTGCCCTCCAGCTCCGCTCAGCTCAGCTCCTCAGGAGCCCATCAAACACTGGACTTTATCAAATCTTTGTAAGACGTTATGGGCGTGGCTGCAGAGAATGAATTGGAGAGAGCAACTGGTCTCACAACTCCTGCTCTCTTTGTTTATCTGAGTAATTTAAAAAGCACTTAGATAGCCGTAACATAAGTCTGGAGCTGTTATCAGTGATTCTTATTTGACGACGGCCATTTGGCCTGCAGAACCCTCACAGCTGAGAAAAAAAGTTATTTTTCATTTCTTGTGTAATGTTTATTCCTTTTTATTGATCCTTTTGTGAAATTTGTGTATTTCACAAAACTGATCTTTTTTCACATCACGCCAGTTTATATACAGCAGCAAATCGCTCATGTTGCCTTGGACAATACACAGCCTGCTCTACAAGACATCACACTTCATCACAAGTTGACTTTGTCATTCATGCAGAATACATAGTTCTGTAAAATCTGATACCACAATTTTCCATAAATTGGTGTTTTTTTCAACTATCAAAAAAGTTTTGTGCACAGGATTTAGAACAAACTTATAATCCAGAGAAACTCCTCATTACCTTAGATCAAAATCTAGTTTTAAACTTTTAATATTGGAGCAAGACCTAGAGAAACTCCTGTTAGTTTACAAATCTAGAACAAACTTAAGATGTACCATCTAGTTTATAAATTACAGACTACTTATTCTTAAACACAAGGAACCAATACTTAGTTTTAGATGGTTTTTTGCTTTTACTCTTTGCTTTGGTTTGTTGTTTTGTTTGTATTTCCTTGTAATTCATGTAAACCACTTTGAACTGCCTTGCTGCTGAAAATGTGCTACATAAATAAAAAGACCTTACTTTACCTTTGCAATGGGAATGAAGTTAATGACATGATAATCTAAATGGTTTCTTTGATAAGAAAAACTTTTATCAAAATTGATTAACAGAACTTGACTTTATTGTACAATTTGTACTTAATTTCTGATTCGACCATCTACATAATGAGTTTCTTCCTCTTGCATAAGTCTAAAGCAGTCTTAATAATAAAAATATAACTATTCAAATTACTCTTTTAATTGAACAAACAGCTCAAAGCATGTTAGATTTTGAAAAGAGAAGCTTTTAATTATTTTAGTAAATAAAAAATAGTTAAAATATCACTGTGCTGAATAAAGGCTGAATCAAAGGATGTGAATTAGAAAATGGCTTCAGTTTATCAGATGAAAGATTCGTCATTATGCTGGGATTTCACCTCACTGAGGTCTGAAGGACTTTTCATTGAGCTCCCTGAAGGTCCCACAACATCATTCCAGTCAGATTGAGGTCTGGACTTTAACTGGGCCATGTCAACACTGTAATCCTTGTTTTTCCTCGGCCGTTCTGTTGTAGATTTGCTGCTCTTATTGGGATCACTGTCTTGTTAATCACTAGTTTTGGATGCTGCAGCTTTCAAATGGCCCCATATTTGACTCAAAAATACCAGGAGTTTCTGTTCGACTGACTGACAAGAAAATCACACAAGATGATTTTACCTGGCCTGTGAAATGGAACCCCTGCTGTTTCTGCTTTTTTGTGTTTCAGCAATTCATAGTCGCAAACTGCAAGTGGTAATCAGGTTTTCAAGTTCCCTCAGTGTGGTTAAAATGCATCCCATTTATACTGATACAAACAACTGTGAACGCTAAAAAGGCACCAACTGAAGATTGTTGTTAAATTCCTGTCTTTTTCACCAGATCACTTGAGAATGATAAAGCGGATAAACACCGGCTCACTGAAAACATTTTTCATGGTGCAACAATAACTGACTAAACATGCACTTTTTTAATACAGTGAATCAATACTATCATTAATACCATTTGTTGTAGTTCAGATATTTTCTCTGCAAAGCTCTTTTTATCATTATTGATCAAATCTGTTTAGTGAAATGTTGCTGGTTCTGCAAGAGTTGGGTATCTATTACTTTTTTTTCTGTTTTCTGAAGGCAGAGCAAAGAAATAGATTCATATGCTGTTCATCCCTTGTTTTTCCTGCTGGTGCCTTTATCTGCAGAGCAACATGGAGACACAAACAACCAGGCTCACACCCACTCATATTGAGAGCCAATTTAAAGATATCAATTAACCTAACAGTCGTGTTTCTGGACTGCAGGACGAAGCCAGAGGACCAGGAGAGAACCAACACACACAAGAAGAACATGTAAACTCAATGCAGAAAGACACCAGTTATTTTTAAATATGAGAAATTATAATATAAATAAATTAGAAAACTACAAGCTATAGAAGCAGAAGAATAAAAAAATATATATAAAGCAAAACTGGGAAACTATTAACAAAAACACATTTATGGTGCATATCAGGTATTTCTTGACGTATTTATGAAACCATACCATGAACACGGTCTAATCACAGTTTACAATACACACCATGAAAGCAACAGCTGTCCATGGATCACATCATGAAAGCAAATTGCCTGCAAAGATAAAATAACCTTCCACCCATTTCCTTAAATATGTAAAATAAATGTTTCAGTAGCTTTTTTACTTTTTTGCAGTATAAAAAGTGCAGTAACGTTTTTTGTGCGTATTCCAAAAGGTAAACAGATGAAATCTTTCTTAACTCAGGTTGAATCTGAAGATGATCTCACTGAATCAGTCTGTCAGAAAGTTGACTCTTAAAATCCATGTCCATCTGTTACCTGCTTGAAGTGGCAACATTTTTAATCAGAATAACGCACATTGATATTATGCTTTATTTCTGCAAGCATACACTTAGGCATAAATTTAATATGGATTAAAGCTGTCTAATTGGCTTATATGGATTACATTTTATGGAAATATGCAAAGAATCCAGCACACAAAGGAAGTAAAATGATCAACACTAGTAGCAACAGTCTTTGGACTTTACAGCTCCCAGCAGAAATCTTTAACCTTCTGCTCTGTCACAGGAGGTGAAATTAGTTCCTGTTTGTTCTGTCAGTGCCTCCATTTGAACCCCACTGAGCATGTGTGGTAGGACAAGTCTGTCTGTGATTGAAGATGTTGATTTGGAACTGTTGAGGGACTAGAAAGGTGAGGTGGTAGACAGCAGCATTTATCCCTGCAAAAATGACAGGCGGGTAACCTTCAGTACCTGTCCACTGCAGATGTTTACACGCTTCAAACACAGAGCAGGTGGAGGAAATGATGGGTTACATGATGAGAAGAAGAAAAACAACAATGTTGTGTGCAGAAATAGTGCAGATTTCCCCATCTGGATAATGTATCAGTAGGACACAGACCTGCATTGGTTTCCCTGTGATAAATCACTTTGTACAGTCTTCTGTAGCCAACTATGGTGCTTCTCTAATCTGTGTAGACAGAGTCCAAACCAGCAGATTATAAACCCCCCCTCCAACCTGCCTCCCCTAAAGGCTTAGTGAAAGCTGCATGTCTCTGACTGGACCTCTGTGTTTCAACTGAACTCAGAATAAGGTGAATTCAGGCCCGTTCCTGTCTGTACGGTCTAAGATCCCGTTTGCACAGAGCAGGTTTTCAGTGGAACCATAACCTTTTTGTTTGCGATTCCTGCTCCTCGTTTTAACACGGCTCCAGAGATCAGAGCCTCTCACACTGATGCCTTTTGAAACCAGGTTTTGGAGTGAAACTTTGCGGGGACACGCCCTACAGTAGAGTGAAGTACTCAGAGCACATGTGCAGGATTTGTTTTACCCATGCACGGTCAAGTAGCAGGAAAAAACATGGCGGACAGCATTACAATGTGCTGTGCTACTTCACCTGTTCAGCTTAACACATCTTCTAATACAGGATATGTGTGTTACAGGGCACTTGGTTCGACTCACTTTGCTTTTGTAGACAGTCAACAGACTCGTGAGGTGAAGAATAGTTGAAATGACAGCACCACATAGTGGCCTGGCATGACAACTACAGCACATTCAAAGTGACTTGTAGGTGCTGTCTAAACCTAAAACTTTTCTCTGATCAGCATTCGAAAATATCGGCGGTTTCCAGACAGCCGTTTCATGTGAACACAACCTAAGTAGATGCATTTCCAATAAAAATATAATTACGCAATTTGACATTTCAAAAATAATTTTGCTCAATAGAAACATTTCAAAACGTCTTGTTCGATAAAACATTTTGGCATCAGGATGAGGGGCCGGGGGTTTGGTCATATTGAAATGGCCATAAACTTAATCATGTGTGATCTTAATTCCGTTTTATATTTAATGGAAACTGCGCAATTGCTAGTTTTGCACACATTTCTAACAGAAATGCAACTGTTGTATTGTATATACTTAGGTCTGGCTGTGAGTGTTTTATGACAAGGGTTTCAGATTAGATGCAAACTGGAGGATCATGAAGTTTGATCTCCAGTTGGTGAGTCTCTGGTACCGATGGCACAGTTTAAAGGCCTGGCTTCTGTCAGGCTGCCACAGGGCAGCTGTGGCTACAATCTAGTAGCTTGCAAAGATTGGTGAGTGAATGAAAATGATTGATTTCATGTAAAGTGTCTTGAGTGTCATGAAGAGTGCTTTATAAGTCTGATGTCAGACTTATTTCATTCATGCTGCATTGCGTGTAAATGAAGACAGACCAGTCTTTCAGCTGATTTTCAACATTTCAATTAAAACATGTTGAAGTAATGGGACAATCTGTCACTTCAGAGGATAAAAAACTAAGTTATTAAAAGATTTTTTTTTTTTAAAAAAACTTTATGTAGTTATATAATTTACATTTTCTATTATATTTGTCTCACAATTTCAATGACTATCAGTATTTTTTTTTTTTTTTTTTTTTTTAGGATTTCAAGCCTCTGAAAAAACAACAATTATATGTACGGTAGTTATTTATTATCTGGGTCACCTCCTTCTTCATAAATAATGCATTTTTTTGATAAAACAGATTTAGAATATTAGATATTCTTACGTTACCTGGAAACTGTATGGAGATTTGATCTGTGTTCAGGTACGTAACCTCGCTCCCCCTGCTGGGGTTGTTTAACCACTTCAGCAGCAGCAGGCAGAAATGATTCAATCTGATCCCTTTAATTTAAAGTTTTCTAATATAACTTTGTCAGCCAGTGACTGGCAGCTATATTATGCAACTGTCTGACTTTTTAAAAACCCTAAAACTTACATGACGCCTATTTTTTTGTGAATTTAGTAATTGTCTGAGTCAGCCCGGAGGTTGTACTGACCCCAATATATTTTGAAACATCTACTTTCTCCCAAAAGAAGCTTCAACTGTTTGTTAAGGAAAGAAGACGTGCGACAAATAATCCATCTATTCTTTCTGCCAGACCTCCAATGGACAGCCTTTGCAGCATCAATTTCTCTGAGGGTGACTTTCTAAATATTTAACTGGACCATTGATCCAGATGAGCATAGATGTGGTCAACCACTGTTGTTGGACAAGATGGTCTATCTTGCACTTTCCACTCTAAGTCCTCCCAGAGGTGCACTGTCAGGTTTCAATCTGGGCTAGTCAAGTTTTTAAGCTTGGACCTTGCTTTGAGCGCCAGTTCACTGTCCTGCTAGAACAGGAACTCTGCAAAATGGACAAAAGGTTTCTGACAAGAATTCTGTCTTTTTCTTGGAAATGAAGGCAGAAAATTTGCATTAAAGGCCCTCAGCCTTTAATGACAAAAATTTGTATATATTTTAAAATTTAGTCACATTTAATTCAAAGCGGTACATTGACTGAAACACAGCAAAAACACAAATCTCACCAAGTCTTGATTTGGTATCTACTTCAAATATCTTAGTACACTTGAAATAAGACAAAACTAACTCACAAGTAACTTTTTAGCAAGATATAGAGACTTGCTTTAAGTAAATAATTTCTTAATATTGATGCAAAGATATTAGTTTCATTGGCAGATTATTTCACTTATAACAAGACATTTTTCCCATGTCATAATTTAATTTCTCTGCCAATGGAACAAGTCCTTTTACATCAATATTGAGAAATTATTTACTTAAAACTAGTCTCTATATCTTGCTAAAAAGTTACTTGTAAGTCAGTTTTGTCTTATTTCAAGTGATGTTTGCAGTAGAAACCAGACCAAAATTACTTGGTAAGATTTTGTGTTTTTGCAGTGAACTTTATTATTTTCTAATGTTTTTAAAAAAAGCCATACCAACATATTCAGGTTTTTTTAAGTATTTAATTACATTACATAAAAGGTAATTTATGCTGTATTCTGTCTAGAATGCAGTGTAGTTGTTGGGTCTATTTAGAATGAATTGCATTGTGGGTAACCTGGTCTGGGTGTTAAGAAAACTGGCAAGTGACAGAGTGTGTAAGTGAGTAATGGGAGCAGAAGCTGGAAAATGGTTCCAGCCCAGTAAAACATGTTTACACAACGTCAAGGTCAATTGTTATTTGCCTCGGAGTCTCATTAAATTCAGCGAGGTTGGTGGGATTGTTTCCACTGATCTTTGTTGAGTTTGAGTTGGTGTAGCTGTGCAGAACGTTTCCAGTCATGCAGTCAGCTGGTGCTTTTCTTCTTGCTTGATAATTACCCACATCTAAACAGAGAATCTTCCCATGATTGAGCTGCTGGATCCATGAAAATCAAATGATTAAGTTCAACAAAAAAACATTCTGTTCTGTTCTTTAGAGGAATGTTATCATATAGGATCAAGCTTGCCTAAAAAAATGTATAAATGAATTTGACCTTTTCTCTCTTCCAACTTGAAGATAATGCGTCTATCTTTTCATAAATGTACAACAAGGACAGCAGCTTTAACTTTGTGGAGAATTGATTCTAGTTTCATTATTATTTTTGTGTTCTCATTTTGGTTAGATCTGTCTTGTTCCTGTTTTCCTCTTAGTGTTCCTGCTTATATTCATTTCTGGTTTATAGTTATTCTTTGTTAGTCTAGCTTTTCTTAATATCCTGGCTGCTTTGTTATGGTTTGTTTTTGTTCAACTCTGGATTTCTGCATTTTTGTAAGTTTGCCTTTTTCCAAATTTTTTATTAAATATTCAAAAATCACCTGCTGCCTTCCTCTCTGCATTTGGGTCACCTTTAAAA
This sequence comes from Xiphophorus maculatus, assembly GCF_002775205.1. Classification (NCBI taxonomy): domain Eukaryota; kingdom Metazoa; phylum Chordata; class Actinopteri; order Cyprinodontiformes; family Poeciliidae; genus Xiphophorus; species Xiphophorus maculatus. The sequence goes on from NC_036451.1 coordinate 27,754,307, forward strand.
ACATTCAAACTGCATAATGCTGCTTAATCTATGTAAACGATCATCTGCTATTTAACAGCTTAAGTGAACGCTGTCACATATGAAATGATCCTTGTATGATTCAAACCCAAAAGTCAGAGGATTTATTGACAATAAATGGAATTTCCATAAAGATCAGCAGCTTCTCCTCCAGATAGTTTACCAGCCAAATTTTGCAGACTGCGGATTTATAATAACGTTGCAACAGGAAGTGAGGCTTTACATGATTAAAGTGAATTCTTGGCACCAAGGAATCCAGCAACCTAGGAAACTTGGAGGAAGTTCTTCTGGGTGACAAGAGGAGAAAAGGTTGGGGTTTACTGGGGATTGTTTCACTCACAGGACCGTATGGATATCAGAACTCTATAAGACAGAGCTGGCAGTGGGGGCATTACCGAAACAAGAAGTTTAAAGCAGGGTTAGGTTAGAAAACAATGTCACAATCTTTGAACTCTGTTCAGTCCATCATCTAAAAGTTAAAAGAGTGCTGCAAAACCACAAAAACGTACTAATCTATCTAAACTAGCAGACTGGGCCAGGAGAGCATTAATCAGAACCCCTTTCATAACACAGTTCCTCAAAAACCAAAAAAACATACAACTATTACAAATTAACTCTCTAATGCTCTGCAGGGTTGCTTATAACATATTTGTAATTTAGGGTTTGCTTGTATTCATTGATTGGTAATCCAATAGATGATCATCATCCCTAATAATTTCACAACTGCTTGTGCCCTTTTTCTGTTTTTCTCTTTACACCTGCATGGTTGCTACGGTGAAGTGAAACCTTTCAGCGAATCTTAAAACCTCTTAGGAATCCATAAAATCAAATCGCATTTCCTTTCATTGTATGACTCTCAAGAGCTACTGTTTGACATGCAAGTGGAACCTTTTGTACATTTTTTATTTTGCAGTTCCAATTCAATCAGCCTATTGGACCCGTTTGTCTCATGCCATTCAGTGGGCTGCAGTTCAACATTAATCTGGGTCAGAGATCAGATGGATCCATAGCAGAACCAAAGAGCAGAGAGAGAAGTAAGAAGTTTAAACCATCATGTCCTCGATTCCAACATCTCTCTCCAAGACTTTCTAACCTCACAGAGATTTAGAGGAAAGAGGCAAAAGCAAACGAGGTGGATTAGCAGTGCTTGCCAACAACCAATGATGTCATCCAAGACGTGTTGAACATTGTCCCTCTGTTGTCGAGGAACTGAGCTGTTATGTCATGATTGTCACTGGACTCATACAGGAATAGTGTTTAGTCAGAGGCTTCTTCAGATCAGTTGCAACCCTGACTGCTTCCTGCCCACAGAATCACAACCCACAACGAGTCTTTGAAAAGACTGAGATGATTACGAGTTACGGCAACATTTATTTCCCCTTTTGGAGAAATAACAAAGAGCTGTTTAAAGACTTTGATGAATGTAACTCCCTAGCAAGCGCATTTGATTTCACATCAATAACACATCTTTCAGATATGTTATATTCTATTTTTTAAAATATGTTTTCATATATTTTTGATTGAGATGAAACTATTGACAAATGCCTCCATTGGTGTACAATAAACCTTTTGTATCTGTATAAAGCCATCTGTTTTACAGTGAGGCTCCACACATGAAAAGCTTCTCTCAGTGTATTTATACCAGACTTCTGTATAATGAAAGAATTTAGCTGACTTCTGTCAGAACAAAATCACAGACTAACTATATCAGTCCTTTTGATTTCCATCCCGAATACTGACTTTATATTTACTAAACACAGCCTGAAGCATTTCACAAGCATATTTCTATAGCAATGTTTTTATACAATGTTTTCTTATTTGCCATTTTCTCTTGCTCCACATTTTACCTTTTTAAATTAGCTGGGGAGGAAAACCTGTTTGTTCACTGTCTTGTTGATATTGCTGTAAAATTTAAATTATATACAAGTTTACATAATCAAAAATATCAGTTTTTCATTTCCACACTTTCCCAGCCTACCATGAGGTTCATCACTCTGACAGTTCTGTAACATTTTTACAACACAGGGAAACAGTTTGTTGAAATTGTCACTATGTCATGACAGTATAGTATGAGACTATACTGTCTCATAGCTACTTATGTGGAAAAAAAAATCAACCTCTTCTGTCTCCTTCCAGTTCTAATTAACATCCACAGATGATGGCAGATTATGTTTTTCCTGTAATGGTAGATTGTTTCTCTTTCTTTAGCGCATTTAGCAACAGTCCATGAGGATGATTGACAGCGCTAAATCCTCCTCCTGGCTCTGATTGGTTGTTATTGATCGAGAGCGGTGCATTGATTCAGACAGCAATAGCAGCTCAGGGAGGAGGAGGAAGAGACTGATCTGCTCACAGATTAAATGTCTCGCACCAAACTGTCAAACATTTTTAATATGCATAAATAAAAGTTATGCTACAGCTAAATATATTTAAAGTTGCGCTTTTTACATTTTTTTTCCCACCCAACTTTAGTACATGATATCTAAAGGTGAGTGGGGAGCTTCTGGAGCAGGTGAGGCAGTGATGGAGAGAGGAGAGGAGGGGGCTCTCTGTCTTTCTTCCTCGCTCTCTCTCTCTCTCTCTCTCTCTCTCTCTCTCTCTCTCTCTCTCTCTCTCTCTCCCACTCAGCTGCAGCAGCTGGATCAGAATGAGAGCAGTCTGTTCCCACTGGCCGGTTGCGCGTCCTGTGCGCCTGACATGAGCGCGGTGTGCGAGAGTTACCACTCCAGGGAAAAGCTGTTCGTGGACAGCTTCACGTGTCCGAAGGCGGGGGGCGAGTCCACGGCGGTGTTCTGCTGCGGCTTCAGTGACTTGAAGTACTGCTGTGATGACCCGAACAGCTTCTTCCCCTACGAGTATGGATACATGTGGTGGCTGAGGTGAGGGACCACTGTGACTGTGTGCAGAGGTGGAGCTCCGTTTGGGTTCAGGAGGTGATCAAACTGCCTGTTGCTCAGTTCAGCAGCAGCCCACATGTTTCAGGAGCAGACTGGTCTCTGCGTCCCTCTGACCAGCCTGGCTGAACTGAACACCTCCGGTTCGCTCAGGAAGGTGTTCCTGACATTTAGCCTGCGGAGTTTCCGCGCAGTGAGGAATTTGCATGTTGCGTTGCTTTATGTCAGATAACAACAGCGGAACTGGGTTGATTAAAAACGTTCAAACAATGAAGCGTAAAATAAACGAGGCGCTGCTTAATGTCAGCGGGAGCTGATGAGTTTATGAAAGCTTTATTAATGAACTGAGCAAAGAGCAGCTATTCAACAAGTATTTCAATGAACAGTGTGTGTGCTGAAGTATCTCAGTGTGTCCCCAGTGCTGACAAACCGGTAATAAAACCAGAATCTCGTTAACACTGGAGTTTGGGGCGTGCTGTCGTGGCGTAGAGGATAGCGCGACCACATTTGGAGGCCTTGAGTCCTTGAAGCGGACGTCGCGGGTTCGATTCCTGGACCCCGTGATATTTGCCGCATGTCTTCTCCGTTTCCTGTCAGTCTATTTTCATATAAGGGACACTAGAGCCGACGAAAGACAGGGCAGAAAAAAACACTGGAGTTTGATTTAGTAGTGAAACTCCATTAAAATGTTTAATTATAGTTAATTGCAGCATCTGTAATTAAATAGCTATTCAGGCGCTAATAAATAAAAAATAACTGAAGGGCTTATTTTAGGATAAACACCAATGTTAGTGCACAAACGCTCAATTTAAAAGCCTCATTTGCTGCTAAATTATTGAATAAATAGCAAATAGAGTTCTGTTTTGTTTTTAGTCTGTTATACCAGCCATCAGATTGGATCAAAGTTCTGTTCTATCGCTTCATCTTTCCAGAGTTTCAGGAACTCCTGATGATTCATGAACTTCTTCAGAAATGTCGCCTGTAGATGTCCACATTAATGTTAGAGACTCTGCTGCTGCTACATGTTTAGCACTGAGATGCTATTTTAGGCTTGAGTAGCTTCAACTCCTTTTAGCACAACTTGAACACAATAGTCTTTTCCAGCAAATGGTTTTTGAGACAGGCGTTGACGCCCGATGGACCAAGAGAAGTAAGTGCCTGTACTTGTATAGAGTTTTATCAACTCCAGAGGATCCTAAAGAGCTTCACACCACATTCATCCATTCACACATTGACAGTGTCAAGCTACCTGATAGTAGCCACAGCTGCCCTGAGGCAGTCTGACAGAAGAGAGGCTGCCAGGCCCTCTGACCAACACCAGCACTGCAAATATGGACGACATAACCAGAAGTGATTTTATGGGATCAGTGTACCTCTCACACTCTACATGTATTAAATCAACTCTTAAACTTTCAATAATTTAATAGTTGTTGCAACTCTAATTTCTTGTCATAAACCAGAAAAACAAGAGGAGTACACTGATCCTGTAATGAAGCTGCAGAGTCTTTCAAGTGGTCTTTTTTTTTTTAATAACCCTGAAGACGTTTCAGAGTCGAATCCACAAGTTAGAAGTGATTTTGTTGTCCATCACTGCCTTTCGTGTGTGGATGTCGATTCTGCATCAGATAAATGGAAATACCAGAAATGCGTGAATACAAAAGTTCTGGACAGAAACTTTGTATGTTAGGAAAAAAAGTGGATTAATTGCATTAAAGTTTTCTGTGCCTTAAGAGCCACGTAATTCTTCAAAATCAACACGTTAAAGTCACGGATGTATAACATATTTGCTGAAAATGTTTTATGAGCTGAACAGTCACTGAGTACATTTGCTTTTATATGTTTATGAAATGAATATGCTATTTTAGTCTCAGCCAGACTGTGCAACAGCTCTGAGGTCCAGGAGAATTACTGGCTCTGGTCTGTGTATGCTGGCCACTATGTGTCGTTATGTGGCATTATGTATAATGAGCTTGTGGCTGTGCTGTAGACTCTAATGCTGCATAATGTATATCCTGGGAAGCACACCAGAATCTCAATATGTTCTTATGAGCGCAGATGTTTCAGCTCAGTTTACACTGAATGACTGTTATTTTCAGCCGGTCGGTATGTGTGTGTGTGGGGGTGTGTGTTTGTGTGTGTCCGAACGGTGAAACCAACAGAACCAGCACATTCAGTCCAAATTATCCATCATGTTTTTAATGGACACACTAATCTGAATCTGACATCCAGCTCGGAGTCTCTGCCTGAAAACTGGACCGTGTTTCCAGGTTGGCTGATTTTCTTGACTTAATTTTCATTCTTGTATTTGCAGAATATAAAGGTAATCGCGTGAAATGATCTAATAAAAGATTAAGCAGGCTTCATTTCTCTCATCACAGAACAGACTCTGTCTTATCACTGCTTTGCATACAAAAAAGTTGTCAGCTTTAATTACTCGACACACCTGCAGTTTTTATTTTGCAAAATTGATAAAGAGGTGCAAAACTATCTTTCCAGCAGGAAGCCGAAGTGCTGCAGCTGCGAGCGGAGACAAAGAAATCTTCTAGTCCCACTTTGTTCTCTGCTCTAAGCTTCCTTCTGCTGTGCCCTGCAGCCTCGGAGCTCTTGTGGGTCTCTCCGTTGCGGCTGTGGTCCTGCTTGCTTTCGTCATCACTCTGTGCGTCCTCTGCTACCTGTTTGTCACCACCAAACCCAGAGGTCTGGACAGCGGACTGCCCCTTCGAGCACCAGGTACTGTCTCCAGATGCAGCGTCTGTGTGGGGCCCAGTCTACTAAAACATTGACATGCTTTAAATTATTCAGTAGTCCACTGACAATAGTGTTGGGGGGGCGAAAAAAAGATGGACTGGGCTGTAAATGTATTTTCAAGGTCTTAAACTTAATATACAGAATAATGTCAATAGTTTTAGCCTGTCTGTCTTCACACATATGACATTAAGTGTTACCCCACAGCGTTCATCCCTCTGGGGTTTGAATAATCTTGGGAAGAATTCAGTGGAGTTTATAGGGCTGTAGAGGATCATCTCTATGTGACAGGCCTCTTACTCGTGGAATGTGCTTAAGATGATGTTTCAAACTAAATTTACCTAAGTTCCAGAAGTGAAATGCTTTAAACGTGTTTTCAGTTTAGAATTGGTGAGTGGGAAGTGATTGAAATTCTAACAATAAGCCCATTGTGACAAGGTCAAATAAAATCTAGGCAGCATTAACTGTAGGAGAAATATTCCAAGTTTGAGTCTCACCTGAGGCATTACTGCATCTGACTGCAGGATCCCTGTGCCTGTGGGGCTTTTTTCTGGGCTCCTTCTTTTCCAAACTCACATGCATGACAGGTTTAGTGGTTGGTGTGTGACGGTGTGCACAATCGACAATATATCTTGGTGTTAGCATTAGCTCTGTAACCTCTTTGACCCTGGAAAGAATGAAGCAGGAACAGGAAGTCAGTGACTGGCTGCTGGGTGCAGATTTACATGAATCAATCAAACTAAGAATTATTGAGTATGAATGTTGTCAACCAGCTTTATATAAAAATTAAAAGGCTGATGTACCTTAACTGGTTGTTGCCCATTTTTAGAGTTTTCAGACTGAAAATGTTTGAATTAGCTGACTTGGCAGCTTGAAGGATTGATGTATCTGTTTGTGTAACCAGATGGCCAAAGATACACTTTTGCACATTTGACCAGGGACGACCCATGGTTTTAAGAGACCTTAAACAGACTTTAGATGCATTTCCATTATCCATAGAATAGTGCAAATTAAAACTATGACAATAAATTTGCTCAGTGGAGGCACGCTACTTTTGAAAAAACTCAGGTTTTTCAATAAAAAGTTTTTGCGCTAGAATGAGTTGGTTTTTCAGCCGTATCATATTTCAGAAAGGTTGCAAAGGAAACACTGTTTTCGCATCTCATGAGTCACGTGATCAACAACTGGAAGTTACTACTGGCGAAAACGACAAAGAATACAACAGGAAGTGGTGGCAGAATGATGTTTTTTCTCAGACAATGTACAGCTGGAGCTGCACCAGAGCTCTCACAGCATCACACAGTTCATAAAACATTGCATGTCATTCGGATATGTTGAATCCGCATCTCCTCCATAAAACAGCCAACTACGACATCCTCAGAACACAGCCGCTGCCAGGTAGGCGGAGCTTGTTGCTCCAACACCTGAATTAGATGCTGAAGTCTCCTCTGATTGACTGATAGATGGGGATTGTTAGCGCCATGGCTGAATTATGAATAAATCTCATGTAACTATTTACATCCGTCGCTGCCATGATTTTTAGTGACTTATCACATGAGCGAGCTTATTCACATAAAAATAATAAATTTTATTTATAATTTATTTATTCAGATCAAAATATTAAAGGGACATTACTAGATTGCCCTGGGCAGGCAAGGTGCCCAGAGACCGAACCAGCATGCCACTCTGTGCAGCTGAAACTCCTACTGCCATCGCCACCATCACGCTGTGTATTACTATGCATATTGTTTGATATGTACACATTGACATCTCACTTTGACAGAAGATTCCTGGCACTATTTTTACGTGAAATGCTCCGTATGAGTTCTGTTGAGTTCCACTCCAGGCTTAATCAGGGCTCTGCAACGCCAGCTTGATTCAAGAAGGCTCACATCTGTTTGGGTCTGTTTCTGTAGGAGCCTTTAAAGTAATTTGTCTGATGTTCATTTATTTAGGTTTCAAGTTTTTTAGTTTTCTTATTTGCTTATGAATATGTAGTTCAACTAAACTTGTAACTAGGGGCTATTCACCCCCCTGCTTGAGTAGCAGGGAAGAGAGTGTGACTGCTTCACGTATTGCAATCATTTTCAGTTTAATTGTGTCTTGCACATAATTTTTCTAAGTTGTATGTTTTTATGTGGTAAATTAATGAAAGGCATGTTTTAATCTCAATGTCTCTTTTTTAACCAGCAGCGTTTTGTTCCTCCTCTGAATTTGCTGCAGTATCAGTTAAGAAATCAGCAGCAGATAAAGATGAATTACTAGAGCATCAAAGGAAACAATTATTGAACTCTTCATTCAGATGTAGTTACGTTAGCTATACATTGTGTCTGTATCTAATAAACGTCATATCCTGCTGCCTCAATATGATAACAGAGAGAGGACAGAGCATCAAAATGAAAGCATTCAAAATATGAATCACAGCCCAGGAAATGAGGATCATAACTATATGCTGTACATAATGAGGACACAACACAATGCCATCCATCTTAACAAAAAAAGAAAAAAAGCTAGGTGTCACGGAGCTTTATCTTCTGGAACTGAGGCCCATCAGACCTCAGTTCCAAAAGATAGATTGATGGACTACAGGAGCCCATCAATCTCTCAATTCTGAAAGCAAAAACATTATTTGGCAGAAAATTGCCCATGCTTTCATGGAACGAGTTTTCTCACAGCCTCCAATAAAAAGGGATGATGCAGAAATGCTTCAGGATCACAGCCGTTTCCTTAGAGGACGCTCCAGTGAAATGGAAGGAATTCATTACCTGGATGAGTTTGACATCACAGATAGAGTAGAGCAGTCACCACAAAGGTGCTCTACAAACTGCAGGAGAAATTTAAAAGCCAACTTTATTCTCTCTTTATTGAGAGAAAAATGATCCTAACTTTTCCTTTATTTGGAAATGCCAACAATGTTCCCTTATCAAACATAAATAAATGTGTGAAGGAGCAGAGATCACAACCTCATTTTGGTTAAAGGGAACTACAGATGCTACAGATGTCACTTTATTGGATTAGAAAGAACAAAACGTGAAAGTGAAAGAGGCAATTCTGACAGCACAAAGTGTCTTTGTTGTGGAGGAGTCGATGTGCCAGTATTATGTGCACAGTTGGAACAAAAGGTTCACTGAGAGACGACTGGCTTCTTCAAGGAGAATGGCATCTGTTTGGCTGTTTGTGTGCTGGATACATCAATGATGATTGAAGAAAATGGATTCCCATTGAAAAACCTGGTTCTCAACACCCAACTGTGTTACTCTTTCATCCAGAGGAAAACAAAGACAGCTATGAGTTTATTGATATGGACACAACACGAAACAACAGAAAACAACACGTCTGTGTCAAGCGGCTTAAAGGGGCAGTATTATGTAAAATTAACTTTTTAAGCTTTACATCATTATTCCCTCATCAAAAATATTCCTGGAGTGTTGCCTTGATTCTTTCATGCATGTTTGAGAAATCCTTTAATCACTATGGCAACCATTCAGCTGTGCAAAACGTCTGGGTGGACCTAGCTCCACCTTCAAGACTCAGCTCCTCCTTGAAGTTACAGTTTCCAAGGACGGTTTCCTGAGGAAATGTGCAAAAGATGAATGAATGAGTTGAGTAAAGAAACTGTGGGTAATTTGTTTCTTTCTACATGGATGACTGTTTGGTGTTTGTGGCTCCTAATAACAAAGTGTGATTCTGGATGTAGTCATCTCAGACCAGGGGCCTCTCTATGAAACTACTCTCTACAGCCTGTCTGTGGCGCCTTACTGCTCTCAGAATAGGTATTTTTGAAATATGTTTAATCTGAAGGTAAACTCTTTGTAGCAGTTCATCACATCCCAGGAGTTTCATCTTTGGCATTATGGGACACTTTGAACATGGTGGTCATAACAATTTCATATAGCAAAACAGGAATGTCTTAAACAACTAACCAAAGAGCTTCTAAATGTGGATGAGTTTTACCGTAGATCTCCGACAGCAGAACGTTTTACAAAACACTAATCACTAAAACTGAATTTGATATTATTTCTACACAACAAGCTGAATATATTGTATCCAAAACGATGGCTGAAAAAGTAAGAAGACAGGTTGATTGCTTGCACATCAGCTAACATCAGTGAAACAAACAATCCCAGTGATAAAACATGGGAGATGAGGGGGCGCGACACACTAATGATGCAGAAATAAATTCCTGCTTTAGAGATTTTTACAAATCAATGTACAGCTCTGACTTGCCCGCTGGCGCTGATGAGCTGAGAAAACATTTTCAGATCTCTGCAAATCCCTTCTGTCACTGCTGATCATTTTAATGAGCTTGAGGAAGATCTGACAACTACAGAAATAGCGTCAGCATTCAGAAGCATCCAAAGCAGGAAAGCACCCAGTCCGGATGGCCTTGCTACTGTCAGTGTGACCTCAAAGGCAGTACCAATACTCATCCATCAAGCAGTTTTATCTTTATTGTTCAAAAAAGGCAAAGATCTGCTTAGTTGCAGTTTTTAATCGCCCTACCTCTCTTCTTAACACCGACTCAAAAATTCTTGCTAAAGTATTGACATGTCATCTTCAGAATTTAATCCCAATGATTATGTTCCCTGATCAGACAGCATTTAAAAAAGATTAATATTCTTTTAACATCAGACACCAGTATAAAATTCTATACCATTAATCTACATCCAGAAACAAAAACCTGTGAGGTAATAATGTCATTTGATGCTGAAAAAGCATTTGATTGGTTGGAGTGAGACTATCTTTTCAAACCTTTAGTCTTGTGAGGAACGAAAGGCTTATCTTCTAATATATCTGAGTCTCTGCAGAGGAAAACCTGGGAAACCACCTGCTGGATAAAACATAACTTCCTGTTTTAGCATTCTGTCCTGGTTGTGTTACCAGTCAGTCACCATCCTGTCTCTTTTACAGTCTGACCTGAAAAAGAAAAAGGATAATGTTCTGTTCCTGCTTTCACCTTTTATTATTATTTCAATAAAACTACTTGTGCCTGTATGCAATAAAATCTTAAAGTTGATTTTGTTATTAGACACTCAAATTACCTGACATTTCGACTGTATGCCTTCGTCTTCATCAGAGGTGTGACAGCTGTTGTTCCTAAGCCTAGCAACAAGCCGGAAAAAAAAACAGGCATTGCAAGAAATCTTGAAATCAGCTACAGCGGACCACGGTAAACGGGAAAATCACATCATGGGTTGGGAAAGGGCCAAGATCATCTAAAGGGAAAACAACAGACAACAGACATCATGGAAACGGTGGAGGTTAGGAAACAAACCTACACAGCCACAGGATTCTAGCCTTCCCACACCTGGAATGACATTGTCAAGCAAAAAGCCAGCAACAGTAGGCGGTGTTAGTTTGTCGTCATAGTGATGGGTTGATGCTCCCTTTGGAAACATCTAGGACACCTCTTCAAGTTTTCTTTTTTCTGGTTTTTCAGACTAAGGAGAATACCATGGAAACATGTCAGGTATGCCTGAAGAGACAAAGTAATCTGAGCGTCCAATACAAAAGAAACTTTAAGACATTCTTGATAAAAACTGTTTAACCTTTATTGCTGCCTCTGTCTTGGGTGCAAAATGTAATCTCGGTCTCTGTTGGGTTTTAAGAAAATTATTTTATTTTGTGAAACACAGCTTGAATGTATGTGGGTCCCACTTTTTCAGTATTACACCAAGACTACTGGCTTTGAGCCATTTGTGTCATGGACAAGCCTGTCTCTTCCTCATTATGAATCATGTCTTGGTGCATGTTCCTCATAGTAGGCCATTCAAGCTTAAATGGGTTAAGTTGCTTTGATAAATCTGTTGGAGAAGCAGCAATATGTATTTCATACTGAATCCAAGCTCAAGTTTTCGTTTTTTCATTTTTCCAGACGCCATCATCAGTCAACAAGGAGCGGGAGCCGGCCACAGCAGCGCCCCTGCTGGCCCACAAGGCCTCAGGAAACACTTTGTAAGAGGCAAGCTAGACTGTGACAACCAGCAGCCAGACCCCGACCGCCTTTTCCAACGCTGTTTCATGGCCACTGTCACATCCATCAATGTGGAGAACCCTACATAGGACGACACTTTTTTCAACATTTTGGATTTGAGTTAACGTCTTTTTTCTTCTCTGCCCCTATAGTATAATCTGAGTTGTTGTTGTTTTTATTTTATCAACAAACACAGTATTATGTAATTCAACAGAACAAAATTGCAAGTGCAAAATCTTTATTATGGCCCCCATCTGTGGGAAAACCTGAACTGCAAGTCCGATTTTTGACATGTAACATTTAGTATTTGAGCTTTAGTTTTGTAGCTGTTTAATTAGTTAACATTCAAGTAACCATTATATCTGTCTTGATTTTAAAAAATGGAAGCTTTACTGCCCATAACAATGAACAAAAATAATTGAAATTCCGATGGAGATTTATTCTTGTTTAACAGCTCAGATTATCAGAACTAAACAGGCAGATGGGAAACTGGTTCTCTAATAGGAGAAAAGTGAACACTTGCTTTTCTGGGATTGCTGTTGTTAAGCCCTTATTTGGTATATGATTTACTTCATGTCGTTAATTACTTGTACTTTTATTTAGCAAAAACAATGTGAGCAGTAAAGTCTGTTTATCACCATCTATCCTGTAATTTTACACATTCTGCTCAATTCCCTAAAAGTGTCAGTATTCTTTGAGATCTGAATAGACTTTATAACCACAGTCCATTAGCACATCATGCCCGTCTTTTCTCTTGAATCATTTACACAGGCGCACATATTTAGCTCAACAGCACCCAGATCAACACCATACTAATGTCGTGTGTGTATTTTCAGTTCTATTTTTAAGGATTCAGGGATAATAGTGTTTGTCTGGTATCAAACCTTTACAACCTGAAGATGTCAAAATTAGTTTTTTGGTCATATTAAAAGAGATTCAATGTGGGGAAAATGAGGACTGAAAGCATATAATTTGGTGATAAAAGTGCCTAATATCTTTAAAGCTCTAGAGAAAAAGCAACATGCAGTTTGTTAGGGCACCTTGGGTTTCAAAAATACACTCATAAAGGTTAAGCTCACAAATAGCTTAGTGGAATGAAGTGGGTGAAACAATATTTGACTGTTGTGAGGATTATTAATATCAGATCAAATAAGTAATAGGTGGCATAACCTCCACCTTGGATACCGGTGATGATGTTATGAGAGTGTTGTCATGCAGTCATTCTATCTTTTTCTACACTATGTTGGCACAGCTGATGTAACTGTGTGCCAGATTATCACCAACTCTAATCCAAGTCTAAGTCAATTTCTACACGTTCCCTAGTAGTGGAACGATTTATACGGTTCTGTCTCTTAACAGTATTGGCGGGACTGATCCTCTTTTGCATCTTTGCAGGTTGCATTCACAGCCTACAAATCAAACTTTTTTAAGACAGTATGAACAGCCCATTTCTGATCTTTTCACACTCTAAAAAAATCTGTGTATGTATTACATATAGAACACAAATAGAACACAGACACACTATGAAAATACGCATCCATATTTTCATAGCATCTGCAGCCTGAACTGTTATGTTTTTAATCCCACTTTTACGTCATTAACATGAAACATTCTGAAGAAGCCAGATGCTGTAAATCCGGACCTTAGCAATGTTTAAACTTATGTCTAAATGTACGTGTATCAAGTTTTAGCAAGCATTTCTGCGTCAGTCAGTCAAACTTTTATTTCAAAACAGAAAGTAACTAAATTATTCCGTTTTATTAGATATGTAGTTTAATGATATGTGGTAAAAACCCTCCCTTATGGGTCTTTGTTAAATGTTAAGTATTTATCACTCTCTCAGCTCAAACTGTAAGTGCCAAGCAGACCATTTTTCATTCTGCTAAAATTAAAGTGGTTGCTGAAAAGTGAAGAGAAAAAAAGAAGCAAAAATTCCATTGCCAATTCTTAGAAGCATTAGTAATCCTGCTGAAAAGTTCTGCTGAGAAAACCCACTTACACACTCCAATCATGTTACAGATGGTCAAAAGGGACCAGCTCCATTTTCTAAGGATATTAGAAAATATGGTAAGCACATTATAGCAAACTGATTTAATCTGGGCCCTCAAAAATGAACACACTATGGATAAATTGAGCAACGCGGAATTACGGGGATTTGATCCTTTTGAACTGACTGCTTTCCCAAACGTTACCAGTTCCCATCATTCATACAAATGGCGCTCTTCTTTATAGATAGACCAATGGCAGCTGTCTAAGATTGAACTCACGCTGAGGAAAATGTAAATATTAAAAGGTTATTATGGCTGCTAAATATTTATCTGTGTGGCGTCTTGTTGTTTAAGCTTATCACTTTTGCTTTTGTGCAGATAGGAGAATGTTTTTTGCGCCTTTTTAAACCTGAATATACATTCACATTGTAGTTTTTGGCTGTTGAATCAAGCATAGAAAACTACTCACCAATAGAAGAATATGGTAGTAGGAAGTTAAGTGCCTCAATGCATTCTCTACATCTCTTCGCTGAGGATGCACATGGTTTTCAGCCATGTACACTCATGGCTGAAAACCGAGATTTGGATCTTTGTTGTTGGCTTTTTGACCAAAGAATGTCAGGCGTCTATTTCAGATCTCAGGAACTTGCATCAATACCTAAAAATAAGCAGAAAATGTCTCCTGAACTTTGGCGATTGTCTGTTTTTAGCAACATAGAAAAAGAAATGGCTTTATGTGACCTTAGTTGTGACATGTATTATACAGCGAAGCTAAAAATATGAGCTGTAACACATGCTAGCAAAGTGATTTTGTGTCTTGGGCTAATAAGCAAACAAGCTAGTACTGCTTTGTGAGCCTCCAACCATCCTGTTAGCATTTGGCTCAAAGGAAAACTGCGCCTATGAACAGAAATAGTACAAATCACTTCCAAATTAGTTTTTGTCTTTTAAGCAAACATTTTAAGTAGTAATTATTACAATTTTAGTAGCAAATAAGTTCTGCTTTATTTAGCACTTTATGGCACCATTTCGTGTTACCATTCTGCTTCTTTCTACTTTGATTTCATACCCATTAACAGACAATTGGTTCTAACCCATAGTCTCATCTGATATAAGACATTCAGAACTCTTCACAGAACTACATTTCCTCCTAGAATACTATGAGTAGAATATAGAAAGCTACCTAAATGACTTTTTGCCAAATAGCAGATACGAAATGTTCCATCAGTGGGTACAAACTGACATGGTTGGTAAAACTCATCTCATGGTTTTGAATTGATTGTGGATTTGAAAAGACGGGTACAGGAAAACCAAAACCTCAATGTGATTACGGTGCAGGTGAGGCCGTGCTTCGTTTTATGCCTGTAATTTCTAAACATGAACACTACACCGGTTTTTATCTGATGAGAGGTCTGCATAAGACCTAATAAAAATTGAGTACTGGAGCTGTTAGGTACATGTTATGCAAAACTGAGAATCTTCAGTAACTTCAACCTTTCACACAAACATGGGCCATGAAACATGTCACTGTAATATGGATCTTTTTTGCCAAATGAGTTAAAATAGTCAAGGTGAAAGAACATAGGGCCACCAAAATTCAAACTACAAATGTAGTCCTTTTAGGGATTTTTAACTCCTGTTATGAACATGGAGTCTTCATGAATGTTTATCTTACCAATGTATTTTGGTTTTTTGTTTGTTTTATTTTAACAACTTTAACAATCCCCTAATCATGCAATATTTGAAAGAATTGAAATAAGAATTTTTTTTTGTCAAAAAGGGATATGCAAATTAATGCACACCCAAAATACAGTATATCAAGGGTCTTATATTTGCCTTACTTATAGACAAGCACCTAATTTTCAAAAAGTTTGTGGTTGATTCTTTTCTGTCTTGATCACCAAGAAAACAAAATGTTTTGTGTGTTCTCTGCCAGGTTTAATGCCCCAAGTTTCCGACTCTGTAACAAATCCTAGATCCTTGTGGCCCCATTTAACGGTCAAATTTAAACTGAAGCATAAAGTGTGGCAAATAAAAGACAAATATGTTTTATTGTGTCATTTTTTTATATATATTTTATGAAGCTTTAAAATCATTCTTTTTCCATCTGCATTCCAAGAATCACACTTTTGCCACCCATTGGTGCCTAAAGAAAATTTTACCTCTTAGCTTACTAAGAAGTAAAAGGCCATTTTAATTTAAGCTTTAAATTTGACTTTTGATATTGATCAGGGGCTGCACAGTGGTGCAGTTGGTAGCACTGTTGCCTTGCAGCAAGAAGGTCCTGGGTTCGATTCCCAACCCGGGGTCTTTCTGCACGGAGTTTGCATGTTCTCCTTGTGCATGCGTGGGTTTTCTCCGGGTACTCCGGCTTCCTCACACAGTCCAAAAACATGACTGTCAGATAAATTGGTCTCTCCAAATTCTCCCTAGGTGTGAGTGTGTGTGTGTGTGCATGGTTATTTGTCATGTCTGTCTCTGTGTTGCCCTGCGACAGACTGGCAACCTGTTCAGGGTGACCCCGCCTCTCGCCTGGAACGTTAGCTGGAGATAGACACAAGCACCCCTCCTGACCCCACTAAGGACAAGGGTGTTAGAAAATGGATGGATGGATATTGATCAGTAAATGCAAAAACTAAGAATTACTCTACAATCCAGCTTTTATTAATCCTGTAAGATGTTTAAATGAAGTAACTCTCAACAGAGCTGCTGCACCACGCTGCCACATTGTGTGGTGCCACATTGTGGCAGGTAAGGTTGGAGCTTACCTGCTTTAACCTTATTGTCCTGTTGTGTTGTGCAGTCAGAAAGAAATAAATCTTGTGACTCATGGATTCACCAGTTCTCCACTCCAATATGATTTCTGCGGAAAGGATCTGAGTGAATTTCAGAGCCGCGATGCTCACGGAACAACGCCACAAATGCAGCTTTTAAGAATATTCATGAATGTAAATATCTTTCAAGATAGTTAATGTTGTTTACACAAATGTTTATGTTTCATATTATTGTACTAAATATTCGTTACTGTACCTCTTGCTTTTATGTGTGTATTTTCCATTCTGAGGACATTTTTGTGTGTTGTTTTCATTAAATCTTAAATTGCTTAATCTTTTTTTACCTCTTCTACAGTTTCTTTTTGCCATATTGGTATAAGAAAACAGTTTGTTTTTCTGTTCCACGTTAGGGGGGGAAACGTGCGACTTTTTGCTGTTGCCTTGTTACTCTAAAGTTTTTTTTAGTGGGATTTGTGCAGATCGAAGAGCCTTTCTACTCCTCTTTCTGCCTTCTGCATCCCTGCTGAGTTTCAGCTGTTCTTATCCTCTGTGGAAGCTAAAACCTGAGACAAGCACGACAAAGCAAGACATGATATCTTTTATCATCATAGCAATAATGCATGGCACAATTGTTGCTATGACAGCATAAAAAGAGTAAGCGCTTTATTGTAGACAGAAGAGGCTAGAAAGGTGTTTAAATGACAGGCACTGGCAGAATGTCTCAGTACATTTGTCTTCATCCAGCATAGTGGTGGGAGCTGATATTAACTAATACCAACAGAGATCATTTATATTCTATTCAACGACGAGCTGCAAAGAACATAGTTAGTTTGGTCTAAACCAACTCAGATGTAGTTCAGTTTAAACTATGAGGCGCCTTGGGATGCAAATGTGTTTCTGTTTTGCTTCTTTTTTTCTAGACTGACAATTTATTGGTCATTTTTAAAGCTAATTATATGAAGCTTGAAACAGTTATTGGGTATCTTGGTGATTTTAAGGGCTGGGCGAGGCTTATTATGCCTTCATAGAAGAATTAGATCATGAAGACCTGAGTGCATAATATAATGATATAATGTAATAATATGTCATACACATATGTACAGTACATGCCAATATTACTATTATTGCTGATGTGGCAGATAACTTCCCTTTCAACACCTTGGGGAAAACGACCACACTGCTATCTTCACCCCTGCTTCTCTGCTTCAGTTAAACTTCCCACAATCTTGTGACGCTATCACTGTCATGTGACCAAACAGAGACCACATGACCGACCTCCTCCTGTCTCCAGAAGAAAATGGTAACAAGATGGAAATAAATACCATTAACATTGACCCAGTTTTATTCATCTGACCAATACGATGCGTAAAAAAAAAGACTAATATCGGCTGATAGTCTTGAAAAATAATTACATAAGGGTTAGCAAAGGTTCCCTCTAAAACAGAGCTTTGTGCTATTGTCACATGATATCAAAATGGCCTCACGTGTAGGAAAGTTCTTGCTAACAGTCACTAAGCACTTTAAGTTGCAAGGTTCAGTTATAATGAAGGAGGCCTTGAAAAACATCCAGCAAGGTAGCTAGCCTCATTTCTTTTCAGGAGAAACAGAACCTGTTGGGTTAGTACAGTTTCCATCCTGAAGTTCTGCTGCAGGTACAGCTCAATGATAGACAGCTTTGAGTTTCTAACACTGCAATTTTTAAACATTCGTAAGCATGAAAGTTATTAGTAAAAGTTACTTTTCTGTACTATCTCCCCTCCCAGTGGAATAGTTCAACAAAACAAATAACTTTAAAAGTGTGAATTGATTGTAGATTTTTTTTTCTAACCCACACAGGGTCACTATCATACATATTTAATGCAGGACTAAAGGTCAAGCCCACTGATTTCAGTTTACTAATCTCATGAGACAAAAGAAGATATTGTGATCGTTCTTATTTTGAAGTTGCTGCTTTTCTCAACCTGTGAAGGTCCTAATATTAAAAAAAAGTATCGAAAACATTAAAAACTGTAAAATAACAGTTGAGTGAAACATCTTCAGATACTGTTTACTGCCAGAGATTTTTAGCAGTAAGCAGTAAAGGCTGTCACCATGTCTTAAGCACATGTTGTTTGTTGCTATGGCTTCTCAGTTCTGTTTTTGCTCTTTTTCTGCAGGTGAAGCAGATTTCTAAGGTTTTCTTATTCTCTTTATCCTTCTTTCTCACCTCTATTCTTATCTCCTCCTTTTTAAATGGTCCATTTCTTTCCCTTTCCATTGCTGTGTATTTTGAAAAAAACTCAACACCCCAAACCCTTAGGTGGCTCATGAAAGACGAAACACAAACAAACAGATTAGAGGGGTATGTGGCCTAACAAACCCATTATTATCAGAGGAAGCTTGACGATGCAGGACTCTGAATGTTAAAGTCTGGCACAATACGCTGCTCAAAAAGAAACAATAACTGTGCCATTAAAGTACTGGAATAGTCCATAACACCCTGAGCCTGGACTATTCTGAAAAGCTGAATCCATGCAGGAATTCAACTATTTTAATAATGAACACCAATCAGAGGGATCAGATGCTGGTGGTATTACCTCAGTGGTGAAGGAGCAGATTTCAAATGAACAGCAAACAAAATATGAGTGAGGATGCATGTAATCATACTGGAGCCTCTGTTTGTATTTTTGCTCCTTTGTGGATTAGAGAAAATCCACAATAAGTTCAGGCTGGTTTTCTAAATTCTTGTTTTTGGACATCCTGTGATGCTCGGCCTGGAAAAAAGAAAATCAGTCAAATCATTTGAAGCCCCAGATTAATATGAACACCACTCTGTGCTTTCCAGAAGCCCTTTATGTTCTTTGTGTTGAAGAGATTTCACTGTAACACCAGAGAGACAAAAACTGACTTTTTTTATTTTTAGTCCTCTTCATCACAAGACTTTATTACAGATGTTCTGATGCGCAGGGGAAAGAGGAGCTCCAATTAGGGAGAGGTTTTGCTTGGAAAGTAATTCTAGCAGAAGTGTGACAGAACCACAGGTGTTGATTATCCATCATGTCCTCAAAGAAAGTTTGTAACATCCTTGGCAAAACAGGCAGACAAAATTAGACTTTGATACATGTCTTTGCATTAAAATCCACAAACAACATTTATTGAAAGACAACATTTTGGGTATTGTGAGTCATCAGCGCTGTACGATGCAAACTATTTAATATTTGAGAGTGACTCACCAGGAGGCTGGCCCAATTCTGACCAAGATGCTCCAAACAGATAAATAACCCTGGCTGCTGGGTCCCATTCTTGTTTTTATGAATAATCTTTTTAAAGATGCAAAAATATTTCTTCTGTTCTGTTACCATCTTTGACTTCTGAGTGCAGACTTTGAGAAAAATCTCTGGCATAGTGCAAGACTGACTGCCTTTTTCCTAGAGATTATTCTACCTCATTTAGCCAAATGAATAAGTAAGTTTGCTTTGGACAGAACTGGGGATTTGTCAAGGTGAAGGCAGTTATGAATCATTCCAAATACCAATCAGACAGTCGACTAAAACCTTTAAGCCTCTGCTAAAAAGCAGAAGACTGGCATGGCCTGGTCAGAGTGCAAAGCTAAATCTGGCCAAGAGTCAGTGGATTCAAGTGAATCATCTGTGGACAAGAGACAATGTGGACCAGAACATCTTTAAGGCAGAGTGAACAAATACTAATCAAAAGACGCTTCTACAAAGTTAGTTTAGGGTCAGCACAGCTATGTCAACAGAATCTTTTTTTCTTCTTTTAATTTTCTCTAGAACAGATTGGTTTGTTCTTCAGGTTAATTGCGCAGAATATTGTATTGTTTATTTTTTTCAAAAGCGGTTTTGAATGATTTATGGTCTGATTTTTTGCAGCACAATAAGCTGGCACTTTAATAGCGGTCAGAGCCCCTGTAAATGAGTAGCATACAAATATTCACTTTTGCAAAATCCCCCTGAAATGTCAAATAAAAATGGTTTTAAAAAAGAAAAATTCTGAATGGAATTTAGCAGGATTATGAGCTCACAGCTTTTCAACATGACATCCAGTTTCATATTCACATTCCAACCTGCTCAGGATTGTAAACACATAAGATATTTGGTCATGAATGCTGCCTGGACATTTCTGACACTTTTCCAGCCATTTGTGTTCTAAAGTCCCATTTAAGCATTCAAAGAATGAATCCCAATTTATTTCTGTTCCTTTTGTAGTTTCTGATTGAAACTCGCAGAGTGGCAGATAAATATTCAGCAGTTAAAGGAAATACTCCTTCAGAGACATTATGCTATTAAAGATTCATTGTACATACACAGACTTGTCAACATGTCATGTTGTCATGACAATGCTTATCAAGCAAGCTGCTGATGCTGGCAGACGTGTTTTACAAAAGTGGGCAATTATGTTTCTAAGATTAGATATTTCTCTTAAAGTAAAAGGATTTTCCAAAGAAATGCTTCCATATTCCACCTATTTTATCTGCTTATTAAAATATAACACCAAACAAATGACTTTATTTTATTTATACCTTAATCTCTTTAAAATTGATCGGTTCCTCTCTGCTAATACCACAGGCTCCCTCAGTATGAGGGATCACTGCAGTAAACGTTCAACATTCCTCAGAGAGAAAACATTTTAAAAACTTGCATTATGACCTGAAATTGGAAAAACAACCACACAGACACACATTTGCCTAAGAGTTAACTTAACATTCATGGTTTTGGACTGTGGGAGGAAGCTGCAGTACCCAGAGGGAACCTCATGGATCAACATTAAAGTATCAGAATCTCCATTTGTTCTGGTAGAGGGTAGAGCAGAGAACCGGTCAGTAGACGGACCACAACCGTACGCACAGCTCAAGAAATGATTCCTCTGATTTTAAAGACTTAGCTGGATATGGATGATAAAACACATTATCATAATCATGATCAACTTAGAGCTCTGTGACTTTTATGCTAAGATTTAATGCTGATACTGGCCTCACTTGAAACTTGCAGGATCAACATAACTAAACATTGCAGGGGAAGTTATCAGCTCTTACCAGCATGTTTTTTTCTAAGTTCAAAGGTCTTTAGAAAACAACTTATTTTTGGAATTACAGAACTTGTGTCTCAATAAGGTTTCTGGCAGCTGATCCTTTGTGTAGCAGCAGACAAATCTTTCTCTTAGTCAGGGCTATGGACTAATTGTCATGTAACTTATCACTTGTCAATGACTGTATATTTTTAGCTCCATTCTCAACCACAGTGGTTCTGTCATGACAATAAGCTGGTCTGTGATGAAAGCGCTTTTTATTTCTTATCTTTCTGTGTAAATAGATGATCATTTTTGCACAACCTTTATATTCTTCATATTGATCTGTGTGATGCGATTCTTGCATTTGAATTTTAAACTGAGTTTATCCAGCAACTGTAACCACTTTCATTTATTGCTATAATTATTTGCTCAAAACATTTCTTTTGAAGACACAGTGAGTGAGACAGAGCAAACACTGGAGTCCAGCAGTGTCTCCCAGGCCAGAAGGGATGTAGTGCCTCTCCAGCCTGTTGTGGGTCTGACCCCGGGGGTCTCCTCCCAGCTCCCCCCAGATGGCACAGTTCCTCAGCCGTGACTGAGCTGAGCCAGCATACGGAGGATTCTCACTTCAGCCACTTCACATGTTGCTTTTGCAGTCATGATCCACACCATGTGGCCATATGTGACGGGGGAAATAGGTGGATTAAAAAATCAGCGGAGCTTTTTCTGCATTACTGCAACCCCCCCGCCCCCCACAAAAAAACACAGTATCATAACTCTTTAACAAAACACCTAAATCTCTTTCACTTAAGACTTCCAGGAGGCGTCCAGATGCTTTGTTACTGCTCTATTGGAATCCTAAAAAGCCAAGATTGAGCTCATGTGGTTTTTCTACCAGATAGAAACTGTAACCAGCTGCAGCGCTGTGTGTGTTTTGTATTTAATGGAGAAACCTGGACCAACATTCATTAACGCACTGATTGTTCTCTGCATCAGTGCTTCTCAAAGTGCAAAGCCGTTTTTTCACAACCTGTTTTGTACTAAAACTGAACCTTTTTTTGTTACAAGGACATTCAGAAAGATTTTAAAATAATATATTTTTACCCCTTGATTAATAAAAGCCATTGATGTGTAAACTCTTGATGCACCTTTTTCTTCCTTTTTATTGTCAACATGTCTAAGACTTTGGAGTAGTGAGCAGCTCCAGCCAGCAGCTCATATCCTTAACAGCACCGGTAGGAAGAGTTATTCTTGTCTGTTTAAACAAGGTGGTGAGAAATAATCTATTTCTGTTTTTCATTTTGCTAAACGTTCCAAACTCCAGCTGTGGCTGTTTGATCGGGTTTCCAGCGTCTCCTCTGAATGATGAAGCTCATGTAGTTGTTTACATCCATCGCTGCCAGGATTTTGAATGACTTATCATGTTAACAAGTTTATTCACTTGTGATTTGAATTTTGCTCTTGTTTAATGGAAACACCGCAATTGCAAAATTGCATTTTTTTCAACATCAGCAGAGTTTAGACAAAGACCTGCTCACATTTGTAATGGAGATGTAGCTGTTGTTAACTTTACTGTTTTTGATGAACGTACACAATCTGTTTTGTACCATTTTAATGGAATAAGTTAGTTTCATGATTAGAAAAAAAATGACCTTCCAGACAGATTTTTCAGATGGGTGAGATCCATTTTATTAATCAAAATCCTGAAATTTGTGAGACATCACAAAATATTAGTTGCAAAAATTACCTGCATAACAATGGGAAGTTACATTTATTTCCTGAGGACTGACCCAAGATCAGTCTGTATATGAGGAATGACTGAGGACATGAGGTGAGACGCTGAGGAAAAACATTCTCCCAAACTGCAACGATAAACTTCTGTCAGATATGATTCAATCCAATTCAGAGCAATGTACTCGAACGTTAACCACTGTCCAAGTCATGACAATATGCTATCATTTAAGATTCAAAGAATGCTATCTAAACTTCTCAGAGATGTTTTTGTGCTGTGACATGCTTTATAAATAAGTGGAACATTCTTTAGTTAATTAAAAGCTTCTTTCTTTTAAAAAACAACAACAAAAAACAGCGCTTTTCAATGAGATGTTTTTCTTTCCTATAGCTTGATGTCACAGATGCATAGCTTTGCTTTTCATTAATCATTTCACAGCCTTTCACATCTGATGATGCTGCAACTTCAATATAGATACAGCTGTCCTAAGGTTTATGTGCTGTGATTCATATTTTGAACATTTTCTTCTTTTGTTGTGTTTTCTCTTGGTACATTGATGACATGATGTTTATTAGTTACAGCCATACAATGTAACTGTTAAGATGCTGGATGTTCTTTTGGCCTTGCAGCTGGATCAGAACATTCCTTTTCCATATCTCTCAGTTTCATTGTTATGGAACAAATGATTTTGTATCAACAGAAGGAGAACAAGCCTGAACTCCACATCTGAAGATTTTTTTGTATTGGATTTTTTTTTTTTCCACTTACAGAGTTTTGTGATTGTATTACATCTGCTTTGTCCACATGAGCTTCAACCTCCTCCTTTAGTTTGAGTTGTTCCTTTGGTTTTCTTAATCTGTGTTCAACTACTTCTGTCCATGTTTGACACATTGTCACTCAGGCTTATATCACCTTTCAGATCCTTCATTTTCTCTGAGGACACATACTTCACTGCTTGAGAATTCAGTTACTTGAAATTCATCATCTGTTTCATCATTTTGAGCTGTAAAATTGGGCTCCACAGAGCTTTGATTCTGAAGCAACTCATCAGTTCCATCCAGTCATTGCTAAGCGACGCATTTAAGGATGTTTTCACCCCTGATAGTCCAATAGACTCAGTGCAGTTGGGAACCAAAATTACATTCATTACATTTCCAGCTGGTGTGGTTGGCTTTCACTGTGTCAAATGATCCAAATCCTTTGAAAAATTTGTTTCCCCCCCATCACCTGTGGGTGGCACTGCACCAAGAACCACTGAAGGAAATAACACAAGAACCTCTGCAGAAGACACTGAGCACAACTTCCTTCTTCACAAACTGCAAACAAATGGAGTGACTTCAAATTGTAGCGTTTCTAGAATTTCTAGACCACATTTCTCTTTCTAAGCGCCAGATACATGTGACTTGTTTGGTTCTTTTTACCCGGAATCCCCTGCACTATCGTCTACTTCCAGCTTTTGGAGTGGTCTCCAGTCCGCTTGCTGTTCTGCATTAGAACCTCACCAGGTTTCACTTAAACAAAACTAGGTTTTTAGGTGGACTAGATTTTTTTGGTCCACATCAGAGTTCGATTACACATCCACACCTCACCAAAAAAAACTGGACTTCCTAGGCAAAAAAAGCAGAGTTCAATTAAAGGGGCCCAAATATGGGCTGGTGTGAATGCACCTTCAGTGCAGTGTTATGTGACTTTCTTGGATGTTCGCACTATTGAACCAAACTCTTCCACTAAAGAGTGGAAGACATAAAAACCTTTTTTATTTTGTTTTCCAGAAATCAAACTTTTAATTTTATTCACAACTATACGTTCTTCCTGCTGCTTTTCAGCACTAATGGCCGAGGCCTGAACAGGTAGTTTATTTCTCTTTTATAGTTTTTCATTGTATAATCAGCCTCTCCCAAGGTGTGTGTGTGTGCTTTGCGAGTCGGGAGTTGGTTAATGGCCTGGGCTTGGATTTGATAGCGCTTTATCAAATCCAGAGGACCCCAAAGCGCTTCACACTACATTCAGTCATTCACCAGTTCACACACACATTCACACACTACATTATAGCGACAGTTGCCTGGAGGTGGTCTGACAGAAGTGAAGCTGCAATGTGCTGGCTCTACCGGACCCTCTGACCACCAGCAGTAGGCAAGGCAGGTGAAGTGCCTTGCCCAAGGACACAATGACTAAGACAGATGGAGTGAGAGTTTGAGCCAGCAATCCAAACTTCCTAAACCGTTGCCACATTTTCTTGTTATACTCAGTCACTTAGTGTCAACTGGATTTCAATCAGCCTACCTTAGTGTGGTTGCAAATTATTTGACCATTTTGTGTGCCCATGTTCTGAAAGCTGAATAAGGCAACCACACTGTATTATACTCTAACGGCTTCCACAATCACCAGATCTTTATCGAACAGAGGCTCTTTGAAATGTGGTGAAATTCAAGATTGGCATCATAAAATGTTAAGGCTACAAATCTGCACCAACTTCATGATGCTATAATGTTGATATAGATCCAAATTTTTATGGAATGTTTCTGAATCTTTGATAAATGTTTGCCATGAAAAAGTAAAGAAAAAATTGACTGAAAACTGTCTATACCAAATTCTGTCTAATACAGAAGCGGATGAGGTTTTTTTTTTTTTTTTTTTTTTTTTTTTACTATTTTGGATTAATGGACTGCCTGAAGTTAGTTTCAGTCCTCAGCAGATTATGCTGAGTTGGAGGTAGAGCTGGAAGCAGCCAGAGCACAGGTGCAGGTTTTGGATGAGTTCAAGCTCTCCAAATTTCTGACTTGCTGAGAGCACATTAAGTACCCACATCCTTTTAACCACTGCTTGTCTCTTCCTGTCCTTCATAAGCAAACTATAGACAAGCGTTTCCTCAAACACTTTTCCAAATGATTATGGAAAAAACAAAAAAAGCTTTTCATGTCTATTTCAGTGGTTGCATATGCATGTGATAGAAAAATTAATGGCATGAATGTGTTTGTGTTTGTGTGTGTGTGTGTGCGGGTGGGCGTGCATGTGTGTGTGTCATCCCCTCTTGAAACGAAGAAGCTGCAGAGATGGGAATGACTGAAAAACATAACTAGCAAGGTAAAGTAGACTAATGCATAGTGGACTTTTAATTAATATACTGATCTGGAATTTTAACAGCTTACATCCTGTGAGTGTTAAACTCTGAGTGCGTCAAAAAGACTAAGCCACCCACAGCCTTCTGATTCAACAACCCAACCCTGCATCTGGTCTGGCAGCATGGCCAGGCCCTAAGCATTGGATTATGTTGTTTATCCCTCACCCAGATCTGGACACACATAATCAGAGCAATAGCAGAATTTCCTGGCCAATCCAAATATATTGTTTTGTGACAAAAAGAAAATCACAAGGTGAGCTTACCTCACTGATTTTAAGGCACTTAGGGGCCTAATACCCATTGCTACACAGTTGAACTGATAATCTTGCCCTAAAGTGATAAGAAAAAGCAAGTAGAAAAATAAAAACTCAATTCTATGATTTTTTCTTACCACCATTCTGTTGTGGAGACAATAATAAAATGCAAATATATTTGCATATGATTTCCACAACAGAATGGCAGTAATCATACAAACATCATTTTTATGACTAGGCTGCGACTGCATGTTTTTAGTCTTGATTTGGCATATTTGCAGGTTTCATTCGTGAAGACATTTTGTCTTCTCTGTAAAAAATGTGACATTTTTCTTTATATCAACTTAGAATTGCCTCCAGCAAACATCTGTTTCTCATTAGCTGTGGGTTCAGACCCTCTGTATGAAGCAAAGCGCAGAACAAGGGGTGGTTTTTAACCAGGCTAACATTGTCATGACCGGATTGTAGAAGTGGACAGGATTTCCCTTGATGAACATGAGAGGACTGTAAAGATCCAAAGCAAGGCCTCTTTTTATGCTGAACATTCAATCTCAACATTATGGCTTTGAATCTCATAATTTTCCTTTTGAAGGTTGAAATGATCATCCTAAAAGGAGATGCATGAAAGACTAGCTGATTCATGCATTAACACGGTCAAACTGTAGGTGGCGATACGAATCTGATTTCGTCCTAAGTTCGATATCAAGAAGAAGAACAGAAGCTCTTCCATGGAAACAAGGGACGCCAGTCTGCTGGTATGAGAGAGTGAATAGTTAAAACAAGATGAAACCGGATATATTGTGTTATTCTGTAGATGATGAATTGTTCAGAGGTTAGAAGATTTCCGAATGAATCCAAAGAAAGCGCAATATGCAGCTAAAACTAGCTGCTATCGGTTTAGCTCCAAGCTAGCTTAAAATGTTTCTCCTGTGTGGTAAAAACCAAAGGAGAGGAAAATGTAAGGGGGGGAAACGACTGACTACGTAACGGACAGCTCATGAGAACCAGCTGAAACATGTGGAAGGTAAGCGGTCGGAGTTCGGCTCTGAACCGGGCTGAGGCGCTGCTGTCAGCCAAGAGGAGCAGCGCAGGAGACGGAGGAGGCTCCACACAGGACTCACCCACCAAAACACAGGTGGGCACTCACAGTCCGGAACGTCTTGAAAATGTGTTTTCATCGAAATCATGGCGCGTAGAAAAGAATATAGATTTTCATATTAGAAAGATATGGATTGTGAATTATGCAGTCACACTAATAATTATTTGTAAACATATCCTTTGTATAATCCATGAATATTTTTTTGCTTCTGTCTGAATATCATCATGGCTACTTCACTTTAGACAAATCTAAGGGAACTTAAGAAACAATACCACACGAAAAAAAGTATTAGGTCTCAAGGTCTTGGATTCCTATCTGTAGATTGTTCTGTGTGGAAGGTATCAGCAGGAGCTGAAGGTTGAACCACTAGTGGGATCAGGTCCTCACATCAATGTAATGATGATGTAAGACTCATTGAAGTGAGGTGTTTAAATTTACTTTCCAAACTGAAGACTTTGGTGACATGCTGTCACCTATAACAGAAAAAAAGTCGCTGTTCACTTTTATGAAAGAAAAAAAGAAAACGAAATGTGACTAAATATGCCAACAGAGTTGGGAACAGTGCTCATCTGGGTTACTGTTAGAAAATGGTGAGTTTTTATGACATGGAAAATAATAAAACCAGTACAGTCAGAGTTCTTGTTCAACCCTACTATTGTTAGCAGCAGAACTGCTTGGAATCAGCTGATGCCATTTTCAACTGATTGAACTTTTTTAAATGGGCAGAAACTGGAAGCTAGTGCCATTAATTGAAGGTCATCTTGTCAATCCACTGATCTAGCTGGTCATGCTAACTGTAAAATGTTAATATTTTATTTATGATAGTAAAAATGAAACAGAAATGTAAATATTTCATTCTACCGCTGTGTTGTAAAAGTACTTTTTACCAGAGATTAGTACACAAACGAATTTGTTGCATCTCTCCTTGTGTTTAGGGAGCCTCCTTAAGAACCGGACCTGTTCCTCCAAACAGCCACAACTTGTTCTCTGACCTGAGTGACCTCGCCTCAGAGACCTCTGCTTCTGAACAGGGTGCTGCATCTGCCACACTTGCTAATACACAAGAAAACCTTGAGAGAAAAGGAGATTCAACCCAGGTAAGTTATAGTGATGTCATCATAAAATACGGTTGAATGTCATGGGAAATATAAAGAGATATTTTTGGTTCCCCTTGAGAAGATGTGTATAAATTTACCTCTTAGATTTGATTCTTTTGCTTTAGGATCTCAGGCCTCAGAGTTCACTGGGAGAAGGGAGCAGGTTCCTAAAGAAGGCTCCAAAACCAGCTAACAGCAGCCACTCGCCGGTCAGCAGGAACCGAGCACAGGCTGTGGTACAACCAAGGTGAACTCCTGTTACTATACAAGAAGTGGGTCTAAATAGATTGTCAATTGATCTATTTTGGGGTTTCTTTGGTTAGATGTGTGTCATCCTCCCAGCATGGCTCTCAGGCTCCAGCCTTGCGTAGGCTAGCTGAAATCGAGAGTCGTGTTCGGAGCCGCAAGCAGGAGCTAGAACAGGCTAAGAAGGCCTCAGCAGCTGTCCTCAGTCAAGCCTCGGATGTGGAAATGTTGCCAGCTGCAGCCGTCCAGATCAGGGAGGCCTCTGCGGCCCTGTCAGCGCAGTTCGACACTGACCAGAGCCAGAGGGAGGACTGTTTCCTCAAAAAGAAAAACCAGAGCATCTCTGCTCCCGCCGAGGCAGCAAAACATGCTGCTGCTGGCGTCGGGTTCAGATCACAAGCCGGGAATGCTGTTGAACATTCTGGAGGGTTGGAGAGGAAGCCAAGGAGACCAATGAGCGGTGTGAGTCTGGAAAGTGATGAAGAAGACATGAGGAAACTGCTTGGAGACTCAGTAGAATCGATCAGCATGTCTGGACCCGGGAGATCTTCATCTGTGAAAAGACCACACAGGGTAGGTTTGCTTTCACTCTGTCTAATTGAATCTCTTTGAGGTAGTTCAACTATAAAACCCTCTGGAAAAAATCTGTCTTCATTTGTTTATGGTCAAACAAGAAATTCCACTTTAAATATGTGATTGTCTGCACAGGTCAGTGTTAGCCCCGCCCACAGTCCTGGCTCTTGAAGAGAGCCACGGACAATATTATTTAGTGGTGATTCTGCATTTTTTCATGCAACAGGAATCATGAAATATTTAATTTTATATTTAATAAATTACCTACATTGGCTATTATAAGTTTTCATTTTAATGATTTAGTGACATATTTAATAAATTACATGTTTATTAAATTATTTAGCCATTTTTGAAAACAAATTTGTTTATTTCTTGGTAGATTTAAATAATCATTTAAGGATGTACTGTATTTATCTGATCATTTTGTCCCCCTTTGCCCTCCATATGGCTGCTCTCTTATGGAAAAAAAATTATGATCATTTTGGTCAATATTAGAAATATTCTAAACAATTGCTTACTGAAAAGATTGGTGTGTTTCACTTAAAAAACAGCAAATTGCATTAAGCATTACATGTTCTCTGAGACGTTCTTGTTTAATGTAGTATTAATTCAAATGTAGATTTTTACGTAAATATTAAACAGATCCTCTTCCCACTACTCAGTCTTGGTGTGGAACATGTCAAACTAATAATAATAATGGAAAGATACTTGTTTATTTGCTTTTGTGATCATTTGGATCAAAATGTAACAATTTATTTGATTAATTAAGCTCTATTATTTAGCTATTTCCAAAGACTTTGAAGTCAGCTATTCTTCAATGAATTTTTTTTTAGGTATATATATACAAAGGAAAACTTTTCCGGGAGTGAATGACTCAATGGGTTTACCACAGGGTCAGTCTGTGAAATGATAAAAGTCTGATGCTGAGCACAGCAGCAAACTTCCATGGGAACAGGATAAAACAGACGGATGGGATTGCTGAATAAGCCGGCCGAGGTCTGGACCCCAACCTTACTGAATCAGTGGAAGGGGACCTGGAGACGCCGCCGCCTGAACGGGGGGCCACTAACCTCAGTTACCTGAAGCATCAACAGAAAGAGAAAGAGAACTGTTGTGGACGTCCTCCACAGTAATGTCGCAGACTCATGCAGTCACAACAGACAGTGGAAATTACACATTTATGGAGATAGGTGGGGGGGTTTTTTAGATGGTAAAATGTTAAAACTAGTGATTTTTAAACCGAAAATATTGGATTTTAAATTTTTTTTACCTGGATTGTTTCACTGAATCCATCAGGGGATTTTCGTGAAGCTGTACTGCTCTGAAAACCTGAGCGGATTTAAAAGCCTGGCTGTTCTTTCCTCTCATGCAGACACTCAGCAGTGCCGGTGAGGAGGGTGAAAGGCCAACTGCTGCCCACCCTTCACCGCCCTCTCCTTCCTGTCACAGCTCTCCGTTCCGATTCACCGGTCAGGCCCGGGCCCAGTTCAGTCCCTCAGCGCTGTCCCCGTCGCCCTCTTCACCCCGTTGCCCCTCCACCACCCCAGAGAGGCAGGGCTCCTCTCAGAAGGCAGAGGATCCGGAGCACAGTCAATCATCCTCGTCAAGCCGTGCGGAAGTCCTTTCTCTGGAGGAGCTGTTCCCTGTGGGGCCGGGATCTGAGCATCCACACAGTCACATGAGTTCAGCTTCTATAGAAGGTGAGAGGGGCCCATCAGGGAAGGAGAACAGCTTTACCCCTTAGTTTGACTGAAAGCAGAGAAGATCAGAGATCAGTAGGCTTTAACATTATTCTTGTCCCTCTTCCTCTCATGCATCCTAGAAGGCCCAGGAGGTACGTCCATTTTTCCTCTGCAGAACAAACACGCTGTGCCTGGTGGATTATTAGTGTTTTGGGGAAGTTTTGTTCTAGAACAGCTGGATTTGTTCTCAAAATTAAACAAACCCTATTAATTATTTAGACTTCTGAGCTCAAGTGATTGGACTGGATTTTATTTAGGAGTATCAGAGTAAAAGCGTTCCGACAGACTGGTGACCTGTCCAGGATGTATCTCGCCTCTCGCCCGGAACGTTAGCTGGAGATAGGCACCGCACCCCTCCAGACCCCACTAGGGACAAGGGTGTAAGAAAATGGATGGATGGAGAGTAAAATGGGACTGAATTAAGTCTATACAAAATATCATGATTATATTGTTTTCACAGTGAGAGTGTGTAACATTTTATTTTTGAAAAGGATTGTTTAGGATGCAACAATTGTTGGCCAAAATACCATTTGTGATCAATAGAATTATTTAATCAGTTTGACAATGCTGAGAAATTCAAGTTATATAAATAAACAATAAAAAGTTACTGTAACTCTTCAAGAAGGTCAGGCAAGTTTAATAATGCAGCACATTTCAGCAACAAGGCAGTTCATGATAAAAACGACAAATAAGACATAAGTTGAAAAACAGATGTTATGATGTTCCAGTTATCCTAAACAGGTGAGTTTTCAGCTCTGATTTGAAGGAACTCAGTTTTTTTTTTCTGTTTTTCAGTTTTCTGGAAGCTTGTTCCAGATTTGTGGAGCATAGATGCTCAATGCTGTTTCTCCATGTTTGGTTCTGGTCCTGGGAATGCAGACCAGACCACAATACATGCTTAATGTATTGTGGTGCTAAGCCGTTCAGTGATTTATAAAATAACATCTTTTTAAAGTCCATTCTCTGAGCTACAGGAACTGTAGAACTAGGTGATGTGCTCCATCTTCCTGGTTTTGGTCAGAACTCCAGCAGCAGTGTTCTGGATCAGATGCAGCTGGAGGATTGATTTTTTTAGGCCAACCTGTGAAGACACTGTTGCAATAATCAATGAGACTAAAGATAAACTCATGGATGAGTTTCTCTAGATTTTGCTGAGTCATTAGTCCTTTAATCCTGGAAATGTTCTTCAGGTGAGAGAAGGCCGACTTTATAACTGCCCTTATGTATCTTTGAAGTTTCAGGTCAGAGTTCATCACTACACCCAGATTTCACTCTAATCATTAGTTTCCACCTGTAATAGCTGAAGCTGTGTGCATCGTTCCTCTTTAAGTCCAAAGATAATAACTTCAGTTTTGTTTCTGTTCAGCTGAAGAACATGGCAGTAATACCAGTACTGTGGTTGAACTGTCCTCAGATCAGATCACTGAATGTTAGGCACAGAGAAGAGAAAGTAAAATGTGGAATTATGGTATCCAATACAAGCATAGCTGTCTATGCTATTCTTCCAGTAGCATAGACTGAATTCAGATCCCACAACATAGATTTTAGATTTTTGTCTATCACGTAACATCCCTCTAGAGATACATTAAAGTTGGTGGTTGGAACATGACAAAATGTGAAAGGTTTAAGGGGTGTGAATACTTTTGCAAGAAACTAAGCTCTCAAAACAGAGCTGCTGAAACTGCAAAGATGCTACATCCATCTGAGACATCAGCATGCGTCAACATCTGTGGCCTCATTTATTAAGAGAAAAATATTTTCTGTTCCTTTTCTGCAGAGATCAAGGTCAATGTGATGACTCTCGATGAGCTGACACCCTCTGAAACGCTAGGAAAGCAGGTGGGAACAAAACATGTGATGGAAAATAAGCGTAATAATGTCAACTTAATGAAATCAAATTACCAAAAGACTCATTTTACTGATTTGGTCTTGGTGCCAATGCAGAATCAAAACAAAATGGCCGACTCTGTCCCTGGATCCCAAAGTAGACGCCGGCTGTCACCATGGGAGGGGGAGGAGGAAGAGACGGCAGTGGACTATCACAGCGACTTTGACACTGATTCTAGCGCCAGGCAGATTTCAGAGTACCTTGGAGAAGGTGATGATCAGGAAGCAGAGGTCAGATCAGAGGTCAGATCAAAGGTCACACAGGCGGTTTCCAGGACAGTTGAGTCTCTCAGGAAGACGGAAGATGATTATTCCAGTACTTTCTCCAGTGTGAGATCAGAATCATTCAGCAGAAGCAGACAGAGCTTCTCTCAGCATTCAGGAAGGCATGCTTCAGTCAGGAGGAGTTTCAAAGACGCAGCAGCACAGACGTGGCCTGATCCACCAGGTTACTCCTGGTCAGCAGGTCAGTCTGCGTTCTCATTGATATTTGTCAGACTTGAGTTCTGATCATGTTCATGAAGCTTTGTCTGACTCTGGGCTCTCGTTGTTCTGTAGGTACGGCTCCCCTGGACCCCATGGTTGGTAGGATCTACATGGGGCCCACACATGTGGCCCCCCATGCCTTCAGTGCAGACAGGTTAGAAGGTACGTCCACTGGCCCCGGGCCAGATTGAGATGCACAACCTCACCTTAGGTGCTGAATTAAAGGGAGCTTATGGTTGTTGGGTGGGGGCGGGGATCACAAACCACAGAGATTTCTCTTCCTGTGAGGTTCAACTAGATCTTTTGAAATCATCACTAACACAGAGAATATCGGTTTTGAAAAAGATGGGGGGAAATCTAGTTCATCTCTGCTGGCTGATTGTCTTTCTGAAGATAAAGATGTGCTGCATCGCCATCTATGGGTGGAATTCTGCGTTTGCAGGTTGCTTCATAAGGGACTGCTTTTAGTTATTGCAGCATCCAGCTTTCAGATTCCTGCTCTTCTTGTTTCATATATAAATATAGAATGCTCTTATATTCTATTCATGTACTTTGTTGTAACTCTATCTACTTTATTATGCGATTAACATGTAATAATACTTAATATGTAAAGTGCCAATAATATTTTTAAGTACCATCTTGAAGTAGAACCCTAAATCCCAATAAAATCATATTCTGATGAGTTCTCATAGTGCAAAAGAAGAATTCCAAATTGTTGACTCCTATTCACATGAATTGTTTACACAGTAAAAGCAAATCCCACATAACATCTTAATATGCTTTTTACAGCAGCCAAACAGCCAAAAACGTTAACATTTAGCATCAACCAAGCTTCAAGTATCTTGTAGATTTGGCTTTCAAGGCCTGTAGTAAAACAGGAAGTTAAATTAGAATGGGGCAACGGCGATTGGTTAAAATTCAGCCGAGTTGCAGTAATTGGTCAGATTTGCAGAAAACTTCCAATGACTCGTGAAAATTCTAAGTCTGTGCAAAATTTACAAATAAGTGAATTTGCATTAATAGTTGTGATCTCAACATCCTGGAGGGACTGATATATCACTATATATTTACTCTACAAGCACTATAATCATCAGAGCTTTTGCTATAAAGCCAGTCATAATATTGAACTAGGGGTGCACCGTTTTCTGGCTGATCACAGATCTGACCTGCAGATTCCAATTTTGGCTTATACAGTTTTTTTATGTGAAAAATTAGAGTGAAAGTTGGCAACAGTAGGGTGACTATTATTAACCACGCACGTGCAGATGTGACCCGGTGGGCAGCTCCGTCAGTCAGCCCTCTCTCTGGGCAGAGCAGAACGGTGGCTGATTTTCAGTCCTGTGGAGGTAAATAACACCAGTGAATCATTGGTTTCACAAAACTAAGGAAAATCAGGTCGGATTTATCGGTGCACCCCTATATGGAACGTCATGAGTTCTGCAGAAGCCGTACTGACCAGATTTCTTTTTCACTCCATCAGCTGTGAGCATGTTGGACCCAGCTGGATTTGCTTTGAATGAAATGCTGAAGCAGCAGCTGGCCATGACCAAGCAGTTCATGGAGCGCAGTGAACACCTCCATGCCTGCTTGATGCAAAGCCTGGAGCCCCCCAACTACAGATACACCACGCTGGAGGAAACCATGCGGGTCAGCCTTACACACTTGTTTCTTTAAAGAATTTGAATTAACATGAGTTACAACAACGTTCAATTTATCTTTGGGGTCAATAAAGCATTTTTGAATTTAAGATCTTTATTTGCAATTTATGTCTTGTCTTCAAATAATTTTTACTATGTTAAGACAAAAGAGCTTTTTCAAATGTGGTTTTGATTCCATCATATCTCCTGATGTTTTAGAAGTTGTTGTTTCAGGTTAGTTTCAAAGTTACTTGGAAAGTTTGAGTCTAAAACTGATTATGAGCAGAATTCAGTGGGATGTCTAGAACTGCACCTGTATAGGAGTATAAATGCTGCAGGTCTATGGTCTAGCTAGCATATCTACCATTCTATTTTCTTGATATATTCATGCCTCTGCATTATGACATGTTTGTTTAAAGCTGCAGTATGTAACTGTTATAGAAAATGTTTACATATTTGTTAAAACTGTTGCCATGTCATGAGTTTATACCACAGATAATCTGTGAAAAGATCGATCTCCTCCACCTGCTCCGAGCTTCTACTGCTGTCTGAAGAAATGCACCACTCCCCGACCAAACACAACCAATCAGGGCCAGTAGGGACTTAGCGCTTCCAATCACGCTCATGTGTTTGCTGCTAAATGTGCTAAGGGTAGAAAACAGTTTTTCCATCATTGGTGGCCATGCTAATTAGCCTAGCATTCACAGTAGGCTATGCTAGCTGCAGCGTAGCAGAAAGCAAGGGGTGGGGTGATTGACAGTACCAAGACTGTCAATCCTAGATTTGATTGGGTGTTTCTAGTTAGCACTGGGAGCAAGGAGCTTGATTTTTTTTTTCCAGTTTATTTCTCATACCGTACTGACAGTTTCAACATATATGTAAAAAATATATTTTTTAAGTTACATACTTAAACGCTTTAGGACTGTAATTCTTAGTTAAACTTCAGAGTCTGTGAATTTTCAAAGCAGATTGATGATTAAACTTTGTTTTTCACAGAGCATCTGCAGGCGCAGACGTCCCAAACCTCACAGGGAGAAAACATAGAGGAGGTTCTACAGGAAATGGAGGCTGAGCCAGATGCTTCAGAAACACCCTGACCACTTTCTACACATTCACTAAAACATTTTAACAATGGATTGTTATAGCAAAGACAAAAAAAATAAACAAACGGTCATAGTTATTAAAGTACTGTTCTGCTTCATGATTTTCCATGGTCCGCTGTGGAAACAACCCACCAGACAACGTAACAAAATGTTTATTTAAAAAAAGAACAGGTGTGCATTCAGTTACAGTAATTCCTTTGCAGTCTCAGACTGTCATCATGATGCATTTAAACGACAAGTGCAGAATCTAACAGAGTGAAGATGGATGGCACAACTACACTGGTGAGCGATGTGAGGTTAAAGTTGAAGGCACAAATTGAGGCTATAGTGTTGGTCATCAGTAGGGGTCGTTGAAGGGGTAGTGAGGATGTCCTGCATCCCTGGGAACTCGCTTCCCCTCCACCTGAAACAGTTAAAGCCAAAGTCAGTGCGCTTCTCTTGCCTGGGCGGATATTTTTTGACATCTAGGTCATGTTTTTGCTTCAAACGGCTGCAGAGGAACTGCAAATCATGTTGACATGCTGCCTACTCACCTCAATCATTGGTACGATGTAGCGCCAGCCTCTGTTTAGTGCTGTGATGCTTTTCATTTCTTCTGCTTCGAGGGTAAAATCAAACACCTGATGGAAAAAAGTTTATTCAGCAAATAAAAACACCTGAGCTCACCAAACATGCTATCATGTGGAAGAAAACTGGTGTGACAGACAGGTTACCTGGATGTTCTCCTTGATGCGCGACTCTGTCACACTCTTAGGAATTGTTACTACACCTCGTTGTGTCTGCCATCTGAAAGGACCAGAGTTGAACAGACTTGGAGAAACCGTGTTTATGGCTACATAAATACAGATATGGGAGAAAAATTGGCATGTGGCCCAATATCCTTAACCACAAAAGAAAAAAAAGTTACATTTATATTTAAAGATCCAATTCAAATCCATGCTTGCATGGTAGGAAAGAGGCTATATCTATTATATCTTCATGAATTACAGATTTTTTTTAAAGGGGCAGTATGTATTTTCCAGGCTCATGGTGCCATTTCATAGCACTATCAAGTAATTATGTTAACTTCAGTTGTTATAAAAATGCTATATAGATCAAATATGACTTAAAAGATATTTTACTTTCTAATTTAACATGTTTAAATTGGGCATCTGTCTCTTTAAAAACTCCTGCTCTGAAACTCTGCCTTCAGAAAGTCATCACAACATGGCTCCTCCATTAACCCTTTAACAATGTTTTTACCAGCACTGATAAGTAGCTCCTGTAATAATTTCATCAGATGAGCTGCTGGCTAGTCTGAAGAGCTGAGTGAGAGAGCTGCTCTGTGAGGCGGAAGCTCAGAGGAGGAGGATTTCTCAAACATGAATGACAGAATCAGAGCAACACTGCATGTATGTTTATGGTGAGGAAATAATTTAGAACATGGTGTAAAGCTCAAAATTGTTTATTTTACATAACACTGCCTCTTTAAAGTCCAATTTTCATTTCTCTTCTCCTATTGTTGCCAACTGACACTAAATTTCATTTAATCATAGAATGTTACTTCTACATTTTGGCTCAGGAGATGTAACGCTTCTCTATGGGGCTGAAAAGTTTCCAGCTAAAGACTCGTTGCAAGATGTGCATTACTGGAACCCACCAACCAGTGACATGTTTCATTACTGGGATTTTTCCATACTCTAGTCATTGCTGCTTCCTCTTGTTTGTCCTTTTACTTCCACTAAATCAGTGGGTTTTCTGACTCACTGACTTTTTTCCGGGGTTAGCTCATGGTGCTTTCTTTTTTTTCTTTGACAACCAACTAAATTTGCAATAGTTTTAAAAGCTGCAGCATATTCTTGTTTTAAAAATTTAGTTGTCAGTTTATATGGTCACTGTCAAGACAGTTTTAAGTCTGTAGACAAAAAAAACATATAGTTTCATATTGGAATGAGTGGTGGCATCCTGTGTCACTGTTGAAAAAAATACAGCTAGATAGCAGGAATTGGCACCAGAAAAGTAGTAACAGAGCAACAAATGCTTTTTTTAAACTTATTTGTGCGTCACCAACAGAAAACCTGCAGCATTTGTTAATACTCCAATGTAAAGAAATACTGTCACTATTTTTCATAAGTCATCACCCAAATACTGCAGATGTCTCTTGCTCCTATTCATTTTTTTTTTATTATGCCACATTTTCCTTCCACTAGACTTTCCAATCTTATGCTTGGATACAACCCTCTGAAGACCTTGCTTGTTGCCTGGGCCAGATACGGGTGTTACAGTGTCAACAACTGTCATCTGGACAACTCTCTCTATAATATGTAACATAACATTTCAATGCTAAAATCTCTATTGATTTTATGTAATATAGTAATTTAACAAAAAGCTGAATTTATATTAGCCATAATTACATAAATTGACTTAAAATATTTCTCCTATGAGCAACAAAACAGGAGGAGGAGAATAAAATAAATATAGAGTAGTTAACATTTCAAAACATGTATTGTTACTAGGCCTGCCTCAGTAACAATAAATCAATTAATCCATGATATATTTAAACAAACTCAATAATTTCCATTTGCATATTTTATCGTTTTTCTCTTTCTACCAAAAACTGGACGATAAAAGACTTCAGTCTGGTCATTTGGTCTGAGCCATTATTATTTTATTACTTGGAAATGGTGTCGAAACCACAACATTATTGTTTATTGCAATAACTTCTCGGGCAATTTATTGTGCAGCAACAGTTGTTATGGTGACAGTGCTCCTTGACGAGTGCTATTGTAAAGTCCATCTAACATACAGTAAGCACCAAAGCAGCGTATTACTACACAATATGTGACACAGTTTGATACAGGAGGACAAAGTCAGCACTACATGCCTGTGGTGTATATACACTGTTATCAGTAAAATCACCTGAGGATGATCTGAGCAGGAGACTTGTTGTACTTCTCTGCCAGTGACAGAACTGCAGGCTCCTGCAGCAGGACGGGTTCATCTGGATGTTTCCAGGCTCGGTCTGGAGACCCCAGGGGGCTGTAGGCGGTCACCACCAGACCCCGGTCCCGACAGTGTGCCAGCAGGTCTACCTGGGCCAGGTACGGGTGGCTCTCTACCTGAAAGACAGATGCACAGAAGCCCCCTCAGCTGGTTGTTCTCCATTCCTCAGCCTTTGAAGCAACATCATGTACCTGAAGAACAGTGGGCTTAATGCTGGCCACAGACAGGATGTCGTCAATCTGCCTGCTGTTGAAGTTGGACAGGCCGATGGATCGGACCAGGCCCTTCTCCACCAGCTTCTCCATGGCTGCCCAGGTCACCTTGTAGTCTGTGTCATCATACAGCAGGGAGCCGTCCTCCTTCCTGGGAAACGGAGCGTCTCCTCGTCTGGCAAACGGAGTCGGGAGACAGGTGTGAGTGCTGCACACAGTTTGACTCCCAACCTTACAGTATCTCTGCCTGTTTCCTGTATGATCACTGAACAAAGGCACTAGTACAGTAAAACTGTTGGGGTGGGAGGAAAGTGATAATAGATATGCTAAGCTATGCATAGTTATTATCATCGACTGAAATTAAATCTGGCAAATCTACAACACCATGGCTGAAAATGAAAGTAATCTAGGTGTACCAACGGCCCAGTCAAAGTCCAGACTTCACCATGATTAAAAAGCATTGGTAGGTCCTTCAGGCTAGCAGTGCATAAATGTATCTCAGCACACCGCAATGAACAGGAGTAAAGCTGCGTTTCCATTACAAATGTGCATAACTTTGTCAATATTCCACCGATATAAAAAAAAAAGACTGCAATTCGCAATTACTGCGAATTAAATAAGAAACGCAATTAAATTCACATGTGAATAAGTTTCCTCATGTGATAAGTCATTAAAAACATGTCACATTATAATCCTCCAACTACTTCCTGTACTTCTTTGCAGTTTGTGCCAGTGACAATATTTGGTTGTTGGTCGAGTGTGATTCCATTCCAGTTTTACAAAATAAAGAAATTTTGATGACTTTTTATCAAAATCCAAAGTTTTTTGCGAAATAGGCGTGTTCCTATTAAGCAGATTTATTTTCAAAATGTCAAACTACAAAATTGTATGGTCAGAGGAAATGCAGCTAGTGATGAGGCTGATAAAGTTAGACAGAAAACAGCCACAGAGTTATTGTTCCTACAGGCGATTCTATAAGGCGCCGAGCCACAGTGAGGACAGTTTTCCCATCACTACGTTGATCTAAAAAACTGCTGAACTTACTGGAAGGCGTAAGGCCAGTGAATGAGGTACAGGTCCAGGTACTCCAGCTTCAGGTCCTTTAGTGTTTTCAGGAGAGAAGGCTCCACATCCTCTGGGTGATGGCGGTTGTTCCACAGCTTAGATGTGACAAAGACGTCCTCTCGTCTCAGAGACTGAAGAACGAGACAAGAGCTCTTAGGAAAAAAAAACACTTTAAATAACTTTGAATGTGTGACATAAAAGGAGGGAATCGGTAAAAAAAGAAGAAAAAAAAGTTTTACATGAATTATTATGTTAAGAAAACTGTAAACATAATATTTCAACATCCATGTAAGTGGAACATTTATGTGCTTGATAAAATACAAAAAGATAAAGAGTGCAACATCAGCTCAG
Source organism: Xiphophorus maculatus (assembly GCF_002775205.1). NCBI lineage: Eukaryota > Metazoa > Chordata > Actinopteri > Cyprinodontiformes > Poeciliidae > Xiphophorus > Xiphophorus maculatus. The sequence continues at coordinate 27,795,294 of NC_036451.1, forward strand.
GGCTCAGTCTGATGAGACGGGCTGCTTCACCTTGTCTGGGCCCAGAATCTCCTGCAGAGCTTCTCCAATCTCAACTTCATTCCCATAGATAGCTGCACAGTCAATGTGACGATAGCCAGCCTCCAAGGCCCACAGAACGGCTTGTTTCACCTGTCAGTTCAGATGAGCAGAGTTATCAAAACTCATATGAAGGCCTGGAGAATGAAGAACTTCCTAAGAATGATAGAATTGTCTGTACCACTTTAAAACTCGCACACAAAAATGATAAAATCACAACAGTTGTTAAAATCACTGAGAACTTTGTCCAGTATGGGCTGTGAAATACATTCAAAACATTCTTAATTGGTAATGTAATGTGGATGAGCTAAATAGTTACATTCTGTAGATTTGTAGATGTCAGTTCACAACAGTTACAATCCATATCCAGAAACGTAAATTCAAATCAATCCAATCAAAACAGACAGATTCACATTTAATTGCACATTTCAAAGAAGCCCAGAAAAATAACATCAAGTTGCTAATTTGGCACTACAGTCAGGCCTGTGCAGTTGTCCTGGTAACCACTAAACCCAGACTCATCCATTGGATTGTCAGAAGGAGACAATTAATCGTACATTTCAACAATACTTCACTTCTCCAGAGTCCAGTGGTGGTTCTGACCACCATGTCATGGCCTAGTAGCTCATGACTGAAAATGCAACTCACTTCCACTTTGTCATAATAACTCCAACAGTTGACTGTGTAATATTTAGCAGCAACAAATCTGTGTCAACAGAAATCTTGTGCCATCTGTTGTGAATTCACTGAGCTCCTGAGTGAACTTCTATGCGCTGGATTTTATCCATCTGGACCACCTGAATACAACGATGTATACATTTTTGAGAATATAGAGCATCTCTTAAAAGGGTGAATAACATAAAACATCCTATTTTTACCTTTCCAGCCTCACTCTTCCATGTGCCCAGTCCAATAAGGGGCATCTTCCGCCCAGTGTTGAGAACTGCAAAGTCATTCATGCCTCTCCAAAAAACCTTACACAGAAAAGAGAAGGTAGTTTACCTGGAGGTTCAAAGCTTTAAGAAATACACTAAACTAACTTCAGACACGTCTGATCTTTTTTAACAAACATTTTCTACTCCGACTAGCATGGTTGAGGTCTATCCAAAGGGCAATGAGGATGCTATGATACAACATAATGGGTGAAAACTGACTTCATAGTTTTAAATATGCAGATGTTGACAGCGGAATAAATGCAGGAAAATTTTATCTTGAACTCACTGATACTACTTGGGTTAATTGTAACTACTTCAGTACCACGCTCCTAATGGAAAGCAAAAATTTCAACTAACTAAAGTCTGCACACATAACAAACCGTGCCCAGAGAAGAATTTACCAAACAAAACTTTCTTCATCAAAGACCTTCTGCCACAATTATTCATAAGTTAGACTCAAGTTTAAGAAAAAACTTGAAAACCTAGCCCAAAACGACGCAGGCCATAATATTTCACATCGGGTCCTTTGAATGTCACGTGACTTTCAGGATCTAGGAACCAGCTGTGCGCGTGACCAACGTGAATTTATCTTGTAGTAACACTAGCTGCTTCATCTGTTAGCTGCTGTAACTAAAGTACTCGCGCTGGATATTTTCAAATCAACCAATAACCAAGTGCTAAAAATCATTCCTCATCGTCTTCTATTTATTATACAGTTCAAACTGTAAAACCAAGCCGCTGCTGCCTGCAGCTCATTTAATTAAGGCAGCTAGCCAGCAGAATGGTGCTCCAGAATGGAACTCCGTAAATGAGCAGGCATATTCCCCATTTTCTGTTCCGTATTCAAGGCGAAAAATTACACGCAGACCAGAAAAGGCAGCATTTATCTAACTCACCCTTTTAGCGGCCTCACAGAAAAAACGAGGTAACGCTCGCTTTAGGATTTGACACCTGAATAAGAGCATGGCTGCTTATCAGCAGTGAAATAAATGACAGCACAACCAACATGGCGCTCCGCGTCGCTTCACTCACCGAAGAGCTGTTCTAAAGGTTGCACCGCCACCTGCTACTTCAACAACAACTCCCTTTCTTTTAGCTTCTCCAGTGCAGAGCTGCCACTTTCTGTTCAAACTGTTCAAAAACACCACCCTGATTTTGCTGACGCTTCCTTTTCCCGGAAGAGTACATTCCTCGATTTCCGGCGAAAATACTATGCATTAGCTCTTTTTTAAAATTAAAGTAAAAATGGCCAATTAAAGAGAAATGTTCACATTTTAAAATGCACTGACATCTTCAAAAGACTCAGCCATGTCAGTATATATTAAAGAAAAAATAATTCAAAATGTGAAAGTAGCGTATGAAAACAGTAATCCAGCTGTTTTCACAGGGAGTGTATGTGGGAATTCAACCAGATGCTTCTAATGGGCTGTTTGCTGACTCTGGACCACACAGGTGTGTTGTTAACATAATACCAAGTTTTAAAGAAATCATAAAAGTGTTGAGATAAATAGTTATTGCTGGGAATTCAATAACAAAACATGAAGACTTGGATTTGGCCATTTCCAAACAGGCACTTGAAGTCCATCCAGTGGACATCCAGACATCCTAACAAATCTTTTGACTGCAAGGTCAGGAAACTAAAGAAAAAAAGGAAAACAACAAAACAACAAACTTCCTCTTAGAATGCTCGATAACAACAGTAACAGATCCAGGAGGAAAAGTCATTTATCCATCTACCCAAAAACTCTGCCAAGCTTGTTCTGGGGGATCCCCAGGTGTTCCAGAGTAAATTGAAGTATATTCTCTCCAAGAAAGTCTGAGTTCGGACTTAGGATCTCATTATTTTGGTCAGATTATCTGAGTCGACTTTTTCTGTACCATGACAGACTGACCAGAGCCACCATCTTATGGAACATAAACACCAAGATGCAGAACTTCTCTACTGGGTAGCAGTCCACCTTTATTTATGTATTTATTTTGTTATGAACAGTTTTAGAGTCTCCTTATTCTTAATATTTTGGGGTTCAATTACAAGCCCGTTTTATGAAAAAATATAATTTTTATTTCTACTATGGTATAAAAATGTCATAGCGGAAATTTAATTAGCGTTATGCGTTTTCAGACGCAGCTTCATACAAAAACACTAAGTGTGAGCACCCTCCTTACCGAGAGGGGGCAGACGTTTCGTTTGAGAAGACGGAAATGGACCCAGCAGAAACGGAAGTTAGTTAAGTGTCAACAACCTGAATTTACAACTTCAGCGAAACTTCGCTGTGGTCTGAAACACTAGTTTTGGTGTAATTTATATACATCTGGCCGCTTTAGAAGTTATTGGTGCATTATGGAGGATTTTATCTCCCATCCGCCGTGGGAGCGGTGTGTTTTTGCCCTTAAAGTCGGTGGCTAGTTAAACTGTTTGTGGAAGCTAAGTTGGCTAACTTTATCTGTTAGCTGACTCGTTTTGACAGCGAACCTTGTCGTAATATGCTCCGACGTTACTCTGTGCTCGCTTTAAACAGGCTTGTTGATGTAACCACCCTGTGTGTTAGCTGGCGTTGACTCGTCCAGGTGTTTAATTAGCAGCGCTGATAAGGTGACCATAGAACTTGGCTCGCAATGTTCCCGCAGCTGCTTCCACCTTTCAACTAGCTGCCTCCCCTCCTCTGCTTTTCTCTCCCCCCGTCGCCCTCCGATGGCTCACTGCGTCCCGTCCGAGCCAACCTCCAAGGTTCAGGCTCCAGAAAGTATCCCGTCCCAGGTCAGCGTGGACCAGAGCATGAGGCCGGTGCTGTTTGAGATTTTCGGCGAGATCTGGACCGTTCAGTCCCGGCTCGGTCAAGGAGTGTCGGCCTCTGTTTACCAAGTCAGCTCCGGCAGAGCCGCCACGGCCGCAGTGAAGGAGTTCCAGGGCGACTCACAGGGAGGGGACTACGGCTATCACAAAGAGAGGGCCGTGCTGGAGGACATCCAGGGGCATAAGAACATTGGTAAGAGCAGTATCAGTATTCCACGTCTTCAGTGTGTGCTTGGTTGCAGAGGTGACTTTGCTTACTGTGTGTTTATTTGCTTACTCATTGGAGAAGAGTTAACTGAGTTTTGGCTTTCTGCAACTGTGGCTAGTAATTAGCCACATTCAGCAAATATGCCAAAGGTATATTGTTTTTCCTTAAAGAGTGATTCTCCTTCCAATAGTTAAGTCAAAAGCATTCACACCCTTTAAATTGATCCACATTATGTCATGTTAAAACCCAAACCTGAGTCTCTTCTTTGGGAGTTTGTGAGATAGATCTAAAAGTGAAGTACACTTCAAGTGAAGTGGAAGATAATTATTACACTGTTTTCAAAACTTGTCTGGAAAAAAATCTCAAAAGTGTGGTGTGCAGTTGCAATTTGTCCTTCCAAGTTAGCACTGCAACACCTGCTTTTGCTGCACTGGCCGCACAGCACCTGTTTTGCAGGTACTTTGCAAAACATTCCCCAAGTCCCTGAACATCCTCTGGAGTTCAGTTAAATCCACCATTAAGAGATGGAAGGAATTTGCTTTCATTCCCAGTTATATGGCACTTTGTGTTGACCTACTGCTTGCACTTTCTTTAAAATATGTTGTAGTCTGTGTTTGTAAGTTGATCACAACTGAAAAAGTGTTGATTACTTTCCTAACGATGCATGATGTGTCCTCCTGTTTCTCAGTTACACTGTATGGTGTGTTCACCAATCACAACTGTGTGGGCGTGGCTACGCACTGCCTCCTGCTGGAGCTCCTGGATGTCAGTGTATCGGAGCTGCTGGTGAGGCGCAGCAATGGTGTCAAGGGTGTAAGGTAAGCAGCGTCATGTTGCTGCTGATCGCACCGTCAGTCTTGGTCTCTGGTTGGAGCAGGCGGGTTACGCGTCTCAGCTCCTGTCTTACTGCTGGAATACTTGCAGACAGGAAAGTCAGGGAGTTTCTTTAGCTTCAAGAACCAGTTGCAGTTGTCTTATTGTTATTTGCCATTTGATTTATTTCTTAAGACACCTTTTACCAAATTCTTGGATTTAAAAAGCATTTTTTTGTCTTTGAATCATCTCACCATGGAAAGCAAGAATGGATTAAATAAATTGATTAAAATCAAGGCTGTTGGCTCTGCTACTATTATTTGTCCTTTTATAGTTGCAAATAAAACCAATAACTTGAGAAATGAATGGCTGTGCCCCTGTGTTTGATGCCTTGCAGCAGACCCCAGAAGGGCCACTCCATGTGGCTGGTGCAGCACTGTGCCAGAGACATCCTGGAGGCTCTTGCCTTCCTTCACAGGGAAGGCTATGTCCATGCTGACCTCAAACCTCGCAACGTCCTGTGGAGCGCCGACGACGAGTGCTTCAAGCTCATCGACTTCGGGCTGAGCTTCAAACAGGGAAACCAGGTATGTTGGGCTGTGAGAAACTAGAAGGTGGGCTGGCAGGGATTCTTAAAATGACCCATTTGTTTTGTCAGGATGTGAAGTACATCCAGACGGATGGGTATCGAGCCCCGGAAGCCGAGCTCCAGAACAGCCTGGCCCAGGCTGGGATGGAGGGAGATTCCGGCTGCACAGCCGCCATCGACCTGTGGAGCCTGGGCGTCATCCTGCTGGAGATGTTCTCAGGAATCAAACTGAAAGACACCGTCCGCTCACAGGACTGGAAGGTACCGACAAACTCTGCACAGAACCAGGATGACTGGATTTATTAAGGAAAATATTGAGTTTCAACCATTTTTTTTATCCTGTTAAAACTAGAAATGTTAACATTTTAATATTTTTATTTTATTAAATGAGTTTCTGGTGATAATGAAATGCTGCTGCTGAGTTAATTTTTATGCTCTAGTAGAACGCTTCTGTATTTTTCTACTCCTAAAACAAGGATATGTTTAATAATGCATTTCTGTTGGATAATGAAATCAGATCACACTGCCTCTGTTTCTGGGCTGCAGGACAACAGCGTTGCCGTCGTCAACCGCATCTTTGCCAGTAATGGCGTGATGTGCCCTGCCATCCCAGTCTATCACCTCAGAGACCTTATTAAAAGGTAAGCATTGGCTCCTGGACTCTGCTTCTGTTCCTTGATGGAGTCTGCAGTGAAGTGGGCTGTTTGCTCTGTGTGCAGCATGCTGCTCAACAACCCAAAGCAGAGATGCACAGCTGAAGCTGCCCTGCTCAGCCCGTTCTTCAGTATCCCCTTCGGTAGGTGGACATACTTTGCATGTCTGCACTCATCACTGAAGTTCTTACTCTGCTATATTTATCTCCGTGTTTGGGTGTGTGTGTGTGTGTGTGTGTGTGTGTGTGTGTGTGTGTGTGTGTGTGTCAGCCCCTCACATAGAGGATCTAGTTCTACTGCCTTCTCCTGTTCTTCGTCTGCTTAACCTGATTGACGACAGCCACCTGCACAACGACGAGGAGTATGAAGGTATTATGTGTTTCTATCGTATTTTTCTTTTTTTTTTATTACAATTAAAATCTACTGTAGGCCAGTGATTCTCAAACTTTTTTGAGGACCAGTTAACCCATTTAACAAACAGTCATGGACCATTTAACCTGAATTGCCCACGATAACACAACTTAATATATGATGCAACCTGAAATGAAAATATTAGTCTCTTAACTCAATTATTGTTGTTTCTTTGTTTTCCTAATGAGAAAAGTGGTGATTTTTGGTTAATGTGACTGGCCACGACAAAGCCATGAACATTTTGAGTTATTTACATATTTTGAAAGTGTCTAAGCTTTCCAATGATTTCTAATACATGGAAATAAAAAAAAGAAGTTGTTCTTTACTACCAAGTGTTAACATTTAGGGTAATTTAGAAGCACAATTAAAGAAAAATAGACTTGAGTTGCTATAACAGAAACAAAAAATCTTTTTCTGCGACATTAAATATAAAAGTATTTAACCCATTTCTAGCAATTGTATTTATTTAATTTAATTACTTTTTTTATTAAATAAAAATAACAATTGCTCTGAAAGCAGAGCATCATTCATTACCAAGCAAAGTCATAAAAAGCAAAGAACAGTTCTGATTAACTGGAGCGATTCCTACTGTACAAGCACCTTTGTACAAGCACTTTGAATTGTCTTTGGCTGAAAGGTGCTATATAAATAAAGTTGCCTTGCCTTGCCTTACTGCTAACCGTTCAAAGGAATCCATCGCTAATGAAAGACACCCATAGACCACCAGTTGTCTGGGGACCACAGTTTGAGAAAGACTACTGTAGGCATACAAAATAGCATTTGAGATCTTTTTGGAGGAAGTGGAAGCCGTGGCAACACACTGTCATCCAGCCAGTAACGATCTCTGAGTGTGGTGTGAGGATGCCTCAGCACCCGCTGTCAGCAATGATGCAGAAAAAAATCCACAAAGACTTTAGAGCAACAGATGCTTCAGTCGAGAATGTGTGGCACATTTTCAAGCAAACACTTCAGATATGTTTCAGAACATCTTTGTAAGAACATTAGAGAATTGCACAAACTTTTAAGGTCTGAATGTGCTGCACAAGAACCAAGAAATTTCTTCTCTCTCCCATTTTTAAAAAGTAAAGACAGGAGGACCATCAGTTGACCCAAGCCTTAGTTGAACGTTCTGGTGCCAATGTTGGCATCTCTCCTATGTGAGCTTCCTTCACTTCACTTCAGTGAAACATGAGATACATTCTTGAGCACAAATGGATGAATTAATTGAGCCATAACAATTAGAGAAACCAGCTTGTGACTGGAATTAGTACAGAAGAATGTATAGATGATACATGTCAATGTAACTAGAGGTTAATATCAGCAAAAAAAAGGAAATCTAACATATAAAACATATTCCCACAGTGAAGCTTAACAGTCTGTGTTGATTATTGTTCCCAGACATACTGGAGGACATGAAAGAGGAGTGCCAGAAGTACGGCTCAGTGGTTTCTCTGCTCATTCCTAAAGAGAATCCTGGAAAAGGGCAGGTGAGAGGATTTAGCCAATAAGGTTACATTCACATAGCAGGCAAATGTTCATGGCAGTCTGAACAGCCCAATTACATTTTTTTCAGAAAAATATCTGAATTGTGTCACCTCGTTATGTGCTATGCCCTGTCTACTGCCTTCCTACAGAATTCAGCCTGTAGAATTTCTCTGGGCCAATCAGCCAACAGAAGAAGTTCTGTTGCTCTAGTACAGTGGTGCCCAAAGTCAGTCCTGGAGGGCCGGCATCCTGCATGTTTTACTTCTCTCCCTGGTGATAGTAACAACCTTTTCAGCATGTCAATGTTCTACTTAGGCGATCTAACAAGCCATCATTGGATCCAGGGAGAGAACTAAAACATGCAGGATGCTGGCCCTCCAGGACCAAGTTTGGGCACCCCTGCTCTAGTAGATCTAGCCAGATGCGGTAAAGCTAGATGTAAACAGTGGCTGGAGCAAGCAGTGCCAACAGCGAAGCACTGGGGTTTGAGTCTCAACCCCACCTCTCTCACCGCCACACATCCAAACAGACTTCTCTGCAGCACCAGCAGTCAGTGCCCAACAAACGGCCGTTTCTAGAAGTTGTACTTTCTTTTTATTTACTTTTTTTTATGACCTTGTGACAACATAGACGCTCCATCCATTGTTAACAGAGCGCTGCTCTGTGACGGCTACGTCTCCTCTTGCGCATGCGGGTCGTTTTGGGCTCTTAAGTTGTTCACACTTAAGTCTGATTTGCGTCACAGTATCATTCATCAGTAGAATGAATGACCACGCAAAAGAAATCAGATTTCAGGCAAAATTTGGGATTGAGGATCAAGATCTGCTGTGTGAACGTAGCCTTAGACAGATTGAATCAGTGCTCAATGTTCTGACTGTTTCTACAACATTCAGTGTTTCTTTCACTCATGCTTTAACCCGTTCGTTCCCACCAGGTATTTGTGGAGTATGCCAACTCCAGCGACTCCAAAGAAGCCCAGCGGCTGCTGACCGGCCGAACCTTCGATGGGAGGTTTGTGGTGGCCACCTTCTACCCGCTGAGTGCCTACAAGAGAGGTTACCTCTACCAGACGGTGCAGTGAGGATCAGTCTGCTCCTCCATCCGCCTCATTTAAAGAACAGAGCTGTGTTTTGGCCTACAACCCGTATACTGATACTTTCAACACCGGGAAGCAGATGCAGACTTTAGATTATCAAGCCTCTCCTGTAGGGGAATTGCTATATTAATTCTACTCTTAAGGAGATAAGTTGAAGTTGGAGTCCTTCTGACAACTCATTTACATTTCTAGGATGAGTTTACAATCATCTTTATGCAGCAATTAGGAGCAAAAATCAAGACTATTCCCATTTAACACCTCTGCGATGCTTACAGGCTTAATCTGCATGTCTTGACTGTTGCTGAAGTTTTACAAAGCGCACAAGAGATGAGTTGTTTAAAATGCAGCAATTGCTTTGCTGAAACTCATGCTGCTCAGCAATGTTTCCATGCAGAGCAGCAGCTGAAACTGGCTGTGATGTTTGGTGTGCAGACACCCTCCCAGTGCTTCACTGTGAAAACATCCAACTCGTCTGATGACTCTGCTGGAACATTAACAGTCTGCTGCAGGAGAAGCTGCACTCCGCTGCCTTTGAATAGTGCAGTCAGAGTGGCTAATGAAAACCCATTTGACGTTGTGTGTCATGTGATTTAGATGTTTTAGATCTTCAAACTATATAATCCTAAAGAGAAGCTGAAGGTTCACTGTGGTGGAAGCTAACATGTGGTACTGTTGTTATAGCAGTTTATTATTTTTAGCTATTTATTTTGGGCTATGTTATGTATTTTAAGGTGGAGGCGTGGTACTGAGGGATATACTGCCCCCCTGTGGCTGCTCTCCTGCCTGAGCACATGCAGGGCTACAGGAAGCTGCCCTGTAGCCGTAGATGGAATGTTTCCTCTGACTGGGCTTCCATCCAGGAAAACTTCATGTTTTCACTGTAGCACTGAAAACACCACAAGAACTATTATACATCCTCAATCCAGAGTTCATAAGGATGCCGTTTGACTCCTTTACACTCATGTACTGGATAAGTGTAGAAAACATGCATGGAAAATAATGTAGTTTCTTTCCTTCCATCAAACCTTTTTCCTATGGTCGTCCTTCCTGTCCTCTTCCTCTCTTGTTCTGGCTCTGAGCTGGCTTCCTATGTCCTTCTTTTTGACATTGATTCTTCCACTTTGTTTCTTTGCCATTTTTTCTTTGTGTCTTCATTTCCTTCCTTTCATCCTGCCTTCAGTCCTTTCATCCTCTTAGTTTCTTGTTGCTGCAGTAGCAATATGAAAAACCTGCCCACTTTAGAAACATCCATCCATTTTCCATACCTGTGTGTTCTAGGCAGCAGTGAGGGAACAGAGGGCTACATCCTGGGCAGGCATCCAGTTCATACTGCAAAAAAAGAAAACTTTAAATTTATATTTTAAAATGAGCACAAGGAACAAAGAAGTTTTGGGGTCTGAGAATATCTTTGTGATGTTTACACAAAGATCAGGTAGGAACCCTGTAAAACATTTACAGGGTTCATTTACAGAAATACGTTTTTTTCTAGTTCAGAATATTTTCTGACCAGAAGTAGAAAACGACTCATAACGGCAATCGGGATTGCTGCCAGTTGGAAACAAAGCATTGCTCCAGATGCAGATTTAAAGCGAACACAGTCAGCCACAGCAGAGAACCACCTACATGACATAATGTCATTCCATAAACATTGCTTTGGGATGATGGCACCACTTTTTATTTTCTTCACTTTGTGGCACCTTTAAATGTTCCTACACAGGCTGCTGAAGTGACCGTGAGGAAGACAAGGAATGTTTGACAATCTCCTGGTGTGTTTGGTTAGTTGGTGCAAGAAGCAGTGGGTTGATTTTTAACCCAGCATTGCAGCAGTACTGTTCTGCAGAAATATGTGTATGAAATATCAATAGAAAGTTTGGATTTTTTTTTTCAAGCTGGCAAATAGAAAGTTTTTTTCTTCTGTGTTTTCCATCTTGACTGCTTCAAGCAGATCACTCTGGATGACAGAAAGCTGGATATTTTTGCAATGTTATGGACTTACTGTTGTAGAATAAGCAATTATAAAACTCCTGGTTCATCTTCCAATTTATGACAAGATGTAGAGGTTCAGTAGCCAAAAATTGTACTCCAGTAAAAGTAATCCAAAATATATCCATCCAAGAAACTACTCGACACGAGTAAAAAGGTATTTTGTTAAAAATGTGACTCAAGTACTCAGTAACTGATGAGAACATTAATATATTTTTAAATGACAAACAAAACAAAGTTATGTGCATTTTCTAGTATTTTGAAAAACTAAAATGAAAATAATTAATACAAATTAATTACATAATTACAAACAATTTAAGGAAGAACAAATGCTTTTCCAAACACTTTTTTTTTTTCCGAATAAAACATATTAAACTAATACAGTAAGTTATCTCTCTTTATATAAAGTAAAGTACTTCCAGTACAATATATAGTGTTTACTGTCTTTTTTCACCTATAATTATCTCTTCAGAAAAAAAAATTATCATCAGAACAACAAAGCTGGTGTTCAAACGAGAGGTCTCACTTCAACATCAACTGTAGCTCTGCATGTCTATATCTGGTACTTTTTTGGTTAAATCGTCTTTGTTCTTCATTCGGTGAAGTTACCTGCAATGGGTTGAATACCCAGTTTTATTTAAGTTAGAGCAGTGACACTTCATAGTAACAATACTCGAGTAAAAGTAAAACATGTGGTATACTAAAAATACTACTAAAAGCACATTTGTTTCCAAATATTTACTCAAGTAAATCTGAGTAAAAGTAGTTATTACTATCCAGTTTTCATAGGGTTATGTTATGCACTTTTATTATACTATCACAAGTGCCGAATGACATTTAAAATGCTGTTGTAACGACAGGAAATGGGTAGAGTATGTTTGTCTGTTAAACAACACTACACACAAACTACACATTCTAATTGAATAATTAGTTTGATTAAAGACAAAAACAATCAGTAGAATGTTGAAATGAATGAATCTACTCCATTACCACTCCTGTGTCCTTTGCCTTAAAGACAAGCGCCATTTAATCTCCATTATTGCTGCTAGACAATAAGAATTTATTGCAACCTGTTTTATAAAAACACATTCACTCTTCACATGCCAAGAAGGACAATTAGTTGATAAGGTTTATTTATGTACCGTATTATATAAACAAATGGAGATGTGACATTTCAGTTACAACAGATCCACGTTTCATATGTAACTTAACTTAAGCGATGTTGGAATGCTTCTCCAATTGCTTTTGCTAGAAATAGGCTGAAAAACTAAAGCACTGATTATGCTTAACTATTAAATCTTCCCTGATTAGCTCTGCTAACAAATAGCCACTGTTTGCTATGCTGTTGAGCAGAACAATCGAATGATTCTGCAAAAGTAAAAAAAACAGCCTTTTTGTTACTAAGAGACACTTCACCTGTAAATTGACTAAAACAGACAGAATGTGGGTTTGAACGTGCAACCCACCGACTACAGGACGAACCCCTACCTCCTGAGCCACCGCCGCCCCTAAATAAGCTGTGATACAATGAGTTCTCCACAAGTTTGGGGAAAAATGCTTCCAAAAGTGTGGCAGTATTTTCAATAGCAGTGATTTTTTTCTGAGAATAGAATTATGTCTATAGAGTTTAAGTATCAGATTTTCAAAATGGAAAAAGTTTATACCTATATAGCTAGCAAATCAGACTTTTTTTTTAAAGATCTTATGCACTTCCTTAGATTGAAAATAAATCTTTGATTTTGTTCAACAGAACTTCTTGAAGTTGATATGTGATGGGAAAAGTGCAGTTTTGGTGTCAAGAAGGTTCTTCTCAAATACTACTGTTTTTCTATAAACCATATAGCTATATGTCTGAAAAAGAGCTAATTAACTGTTATAGTCTTCCATTGAAAGCAGTGGTGCAGTCAGTTCTCAAGAGCTGCTATCCTGCCAGTCTTAGTTGTTTCCCTGGTTCAACACACCTGAATCAAATGATGGATCATTAGCAGAACATTGTCACACTGATGAGTTAGTTGGACTATTTGAATCAGCTGTTTTGGAATGAAGACACATCTAAGACTGGCAGGATACTAAACCTTAATCACTGGAGCTGGATACCCAAGACTTTATAGTACTTGAACTAATTTAGAATAATTGTAGTTATGAAACTAAAGAATTTTTCCCTTAGAAAATTATGCAATTATGTACAAGTAGAAATACTTTTAGATCAATATGACCCTAGGTGTAGTCTCCCTGCTGCAAACGTCCATTCATTATTCCAATTCATTTAATTTCAAAAAGACTTTATTAATCACAAAAGGGAACTTTAATGTTTTAACTCATATTATCTTAGTTTCTTCAGAGTTGATGTAGATGCTGATGGTTGTGGGCAGTAAGGATTTCATGTAGCTATCTGCATCATAATAGCCTACTGATTGAAGACACCTTGTGGTTGCATAATAATCTCACATTGAAAGCAGAGGCAATGTCACATGGTGTGTGACAGTGCATTCATAGTAATACAGGGTTATACTATTTTAAAATGTCAAAAATGATTACAGAGCTGCCATTTAAACTTTCTGTAATATATTAGCAACTAGCATGGCTAACATTAAGTAACAGCACTGATGGGTTGTATTATCTAGAGAATGTAGATCTTTACCTTGCCTCATAGATTTCTAAGAAGTATTCTTGCTTCCTGTTGTTGAATGCTTGACTTTCTCTTGCTGTCTTACAGCCTGAATGAGTAGCAGACATGTAGCCACATGTTTTAGCCGACAGCTTCCTACATTTTCCTCACCTGCAAATGGCAAACTTTGAGTCTCCTTCACTCAATAACAGCATCCCCACTCAAGAGTGTTGGTGCCAGCAGGATTTAGCCATGAAAATATTACAGGGAGAGAACAAGGTGATCAGCCCCATCATGTTCTTCATTGCTATATGGGAATGTGTAGAATTACATAACTCTTTAAGGAAGGTTTAGACTGTGTGAGATATCTTCTGTGCTCAGATATGTGTGTTATAACTGTGACTAGACTGAGTATGTTTTAATGTCTCAGTGTTTGTAAGAACTGTGCTGATTCAGGAATGTATTTGAACATGTGACTTGCTGACAGGTGAGGGCTTTAGCAAAACATTTAGCAGTTTGGTCGTTTCTTTAGACCAGCAGTAGTTTCTTACAACTTTGCTTTAGACAAAATTTAGTGTGAAACACATCTGAAAACCAAAGTCTAAAAGATCATTAGATCATCTGACTGAACATTATGGGTTGTTCACACAGAGTGGCTAAAAAGGATATTGGAATTATGCAAAATTGCCTCATTGCCTTTTCTGTTGTGCCTGGTTCACAGGGCAGGACTTTTAAGTTGTCGACCAATTTTCAAAACCCGAGAGACACATACGATAATAAAATATAAAATCATAAACGTTGATCTCCATGACAGTAGCAACACACCACATACGAACCAATTTCACTCACCAACATTCAGATGTCGGAAATCTCACAAAACATCTCAAGATCAAACGTGAGTCCAGAGCATGGCTGACGAGTTTGTGGACTCTTTTTAATATAGATAATGATACAAAAATATATCTCCAACATCGACTGGACTGTCTAGTGCACCATGGCAGTTTTTTCTTCTGTGTTTTTTGTATTCCTTTCTGTGTTTCTGTCACCTCGCTTTCTGATTGGCTAAATGTCGCATTCAACAGGCTGGGTGTCCTTGGGGAAGACCACACACACTGCGATATCGGACCAAGACCATCCAGTGTGCTGAATATGTCGACATAAGGTCATAAAGTCCTTCTGAGCGGACCAGATCACTCTTAAAACACCACACATGACAGGAATATCTCTATGATCATAAGAGATATCACAATAATCGGGTGTCCTTAAGATTGTTGAAAGGGGCAGTGGGGACAAAAATCAGCATAAAAAGTTTGCCATGTGAACTAGGGATTCGTTGACAGAGCAAACACAAGATTTTTTTTTTATTGACGTTGTGCCCTTTGGAGAAAGATTTTGGATAAGTTTTGACTCATCTGGAGATACTGGGATACAAAATCACCAAGTCTATCAGAGGCTAAGTGTTGCAAGTTTGCAGATATGCTGCCAAGAACGGCTCAAACTCTTTGAAGTTTTGACAGTTTACGTACATTCAGGTTGGGGGAGCCTTTGAGAAAGTGCTCATGCTGCCTACTTCAGCAGTTTACAGTTTTCCAAGTGTTATTTGACGTCCCAACCTGCAGGCTTTGGATGCATTTAAAGTAGTTAGCAGGTTTGCACACAAACACTAAGTCACAGTAATTCAGTGGCACAACACTGAAGAACAGGGATAAAATCACTCAAAAAACCAACCTAACCTATAATGTGAAGCTTTTGCTTAAAGAGTGAGTATGAGAACTAGGGACATCTAGTGGCTTAATTTTTATATTGCAGCAAATGCTGGATGCTTCCTACTCCTTGTATGTGTGGGAAAGGTTTTTTTGTTGTTGTTGAAAGAAAATGCAAAATGTTGACAAGTTTGTCTTGGGCCTCTGTACAAACGGCAGCCCAGTCACTATGCATTAAAATCAATATAATAGTGATTATTATAAGAGTTTTCTGCTCATTTAACAGCAGTCTAAAAGGATGGATCTGGTAGACCTGGTAGTTTACGCATATTTTAATTTTTCTCTTCCTATGCATGATGTGCTTGGATTAACAATGTCAAAATCCAACTGCACAAGTTCTGGCGTTTCAGACCCTAAGTGAGAAAACGAGCAACAAAAGACGCTACATTAGTCTTTCCACATAGAGATCCCTCCTCCACAGTTTTCAGACTGTCTGGAATGAGATCTCTTCTCATATCCTTTCTTTGTGAAAGGCAAAAATATTCTCTATAATATTTACTTGTCTCCTCCCCATATTTTCTACTCAGAAAACCTAAAAAAACACACAGTCTGGTTCAGACATCAACATGTCTATGTCTTCCAGGCTACTGCTATCACTGGGCATGTGGCAGGCGAAGACGTAGTGAATACTGACTGTTAAATCTCTGTCTATTAGTTGGACTGCGTGTTGCAAAAAGATTTTCTGGAACCGTTTCACATTTTTGCACTTTGTTCCGACTTTATGTGAAATTTCAACACAAAGTAGTGCATAACTATGAAGAATTACTTTGTACTTTTACTTAGCTTAGCCGTTGCCTTCCCGTGCAATTCCGCTCGATTTTCATCTCCCTTCAGTTCTCCGCCTGGGATTTCTCTGGTTGAAATTTAAACCAATCAGCAAACAGAAGGAGACGTTGTGAACAATGATATAGATTTACTGCGCTGTTTTAGTACTGTTGCCTAGCAACATAGGGTTGTAGTTTGACAATGTTGGTGCAGTAAGTGAATGAAGCTGCTCAGTCTGTGTTGGCCACGCCTCCATATATTGAGCAACTGAAGTTGGAGCAAGAGAGAGTTGAAGACATTTTATTGCTGGAAAAGATCTTGTGGCCTTACTCCTCACCAGGTTGTTTACAGCGCATATAACTTCCTGTAAGCTTCATGAAGTTGGTCATTACTTATACCATGGCTAAACGTTAGCAACTGGGTAAAATCAGATACATTATTTAAAACTTCAAGAGTCCACATCTCCAGCATGCAATCGTTTCTCAATACGGCTGAGAGCCAAAAGTGTAGAACTAGAGGCTGGTTTATAACAGCCTGCCTTTTACTGCCCTTCAGCTGGGGCCCTTTCAGGGTGAGTCTCAAGCCTTTCCACTGATGCTTAATTGATTGGATTTGTAAGACTGCACTTTGACTTGGCCATTCTGCTTTGATCTAAACCAGGAATGAACAATCCTAGTCTCCAAGGACCAGGAGAAATGGCTCTGATTCCAGATTACAGGAACATCTAAGTAGCAGTTTCCTGTAGATGAGAAGTCAGCTGTTTGATTGGCTGGTGGAGGAGGGACACTGGGTTACATCATGTACCATTAGGCACTGGTTTGTGTTGATCTGCCACATAAAACCTCAATCCCTCATTAAGATTGTGCAGTGATGGTTTGTTTACTTTAAACTGGGTAGCATTTTCCAGAAACAGCTTTTCTAGGTCTCAGTTGCAGAGTTGTGTGTGGTATTCCTTTGTCAGCAGATACAAAGTGAATATTGTGTGTGTGAAGTGGAGAATGCTGCAAACCTTTTATTTCTGTCATCCAGGCTTATCTCCTATACGCACAACAACTGGAACTCGATGAGAATCTGAGCTCATCTTGGACAGTTTTCACTTTGGCTCTTAAAATGTCACACAGGAAGGAAGTTCTGCTCAGTCAAGGATGCTGCTGAGTCCGATCAGCTGAAGGTGACGTAGAGCAGTCTGGTTGTAGCTGGAGTTGTCCTATTCCATCTTAGGTCTCAACACTCTTTTTTTTTTTTTTTTTTTTTTGAATTTGGATGTGAAGCATATCTGTGAAATGAGAAAAAAGAAACATGCAGTGTTGCATGGAAAATGTTTCTTTCTTGTTTTCAACGTGGTTTAATTGTTTTTATTTTTATCAGACAGAAACCAAAGGAATTTTAGTCTAAATTTTTAGGAAAGCAGATTTGGTGACGACGTCTTTGAAGGTCATTTACAATCCTGCTTTGCACAGCCCTAAAATGCCTTAAAATGTCAGTATTAAACCAAACCCGAAGCGCCTGTTCTACAATGTGTCTGTTTTATCTTGCTTCTTACAAACTAACATGTGAGAGAAAAGTAAAAGGCAGCAAAGCTATAAGGGTCAACAAAGCTCTTAGCTGGATCAAACCAAAACATTAAGAATTAAAGGAGAAATTGCACATTATTGATAGTGACTGTTGGCAATTCAAAAATGTCTGAACCATTCTAGACAGTCAGAAGACAATCTGTGGCCTTGGAAGTCTTCCTCGCAGCCACTGTTTTGATGAGAGGAGTAGTAGCCATTTTGGCTCTTTAATTTTCCTGAAATGTCCCGCAGGTGAAATGATTGTTTTTTCAGCTCCTGCAACTTAAACAGAAGCACAGTGGACATGCAACATGTGTGAAACTTTGTGAGTTTATCCCGCCCTCCATTTGTGTGAATTGTTGCACTCATGCTGTTTGAGAAAATCACAATAAAACTTTTAATGTGAACTCCTTGTGGTTGGTTGTTTATTGTATTCGCTCCTCTTTTGATTTCTAATTTATAATCTTGCATATTTTCAAATATCTCCCTCATAAGATGATCTGAACAGCATGTCTGTAGTTCTTCATGGAATAGTGTGATGACTTGTGGTTACTTTTTGCCACCTGTCTCTACCTTACTGAACGTACCTTTAAAACTCTTGATGATCCTAAAAGTTCTTCTTTTAGTCACGACAGCTTGGAAACTTCAGCTTGAGGGAACAGCTCTGAGGAGGACCGGCGTCTCGAAGACGGGGCTAGATCCACCCAGACATTTTGCACAGCTGAATTGTTGCCATGGAGATTTAAGGATTTCTCAAACATGCATGGAAGAATCAAAGCAACACTCCAGGTATGTTTTTCATGAGGGAATAACAACACAAGGCTCAAAAAAGCTAATTTTATATAATACTGCCCCTTTTAAATCCACAAATTCCTTTTTTATCAATGTCCCACCAGCTTTAGTGATTCTTGATTCATTAGTGGGTCAAAAAGTCATTAATCGTTATACTGAAGTGTTGTCTCCCTGACGACAGGCAAGCTAGAGGGATGATGAAAAAGTCAAAGACAACTGGTGTCAGATTTTATTGGAGAGTTTGATAATCGTCGGACAGTCTGGTCAGCGGTCGGTGGTTCTTTCTTTTCTTGGCCATCATGGAGCAGATAAAGTAGAAGGTGAGTCTGTGGCTGGATGCTCCTGTGGGGGAGAAAACATTTTTCTCACATTAAACAACTCGATGGATCAGAAGAGACAAAGCACAATACAGCTTGAACTGCAGAAATATAGCGCCTTATTGAAGTATTCATAACCCTTGAACTTTTTTACATTTTGTCACATTATATCACAAACATCAGTGGATTTTATTATCTGATAGAGCAATGCAACTAGTTGTGATAAGGAAGGAAAGAATACAAGGTTTTTCACCACAAACAATTTGAAGTGACACTGACACAAATGTATTTGTTTGTATAATATGCTACATACAAATTAATGACCAAGATTCATCAGTGGCATTTTTGAAAAATGACATAACTGTGAGTGGAAAACATGCTGAATGGTGGTTGACCAGTAAAATTCTGACAAATTTTAGGATTCTGACATTTGTCCTCAGGAGTTTAGCTTGAATCTTTAAATTAATTGTTTTTCCTTCAGAATTCTGACTGTAATTCTCACCGTTTTCCAATAGAATTTTGACCTTATTAGAATTCTATGTTTTTCTCAGAATCCTTACTTGAATCTTAGAATTCTGACAAATCTTAGAACTTAGTTTTTTTTTTCTTCAAAAGTCTGACTTTAATTGTAGAATTCAGAACATTTTCCTCAGAGTTCTGTTGGGTTCTGCTCTGTTCTCAGTGTGGCAGCTGGTTGCTCTACATCTTATTTAAGGTTATAAACCATTGAGCATGTTCTTCCACTTCACAGTTATGCTCTGCTTTTCTATAAACATGTCAAAGTTTTTGCTGACACAACGTGAAGAAGGAGCTCGCTGTCGGGATGTGTGCTGACTCGGTGTAACTCACACTGTCCATGAAGCCTGGCATGTTCTCTATGACCATGCAGTCATTCCTCACATCTTGTTCCCTCCTCCTCGTCCTTCTCCTCAGCCTCCAGACATTACCCACAATCATCATGACCACCAGCATCATGGCTGCTGCTACACACGCTCCCACTGCTGCAGCTGCAGAGAGCTGACTGGCTGGTTGGTCTGCTGCTCCAATCAGACGGCCAACAGCAAAGACTGCAGTCTGGGGCAGAGGCTGAGGAGCCAGCAGTTCTGATACATCTAGGAGAGGATAAATAAAAGACCTCAGGTTAGCGTAGAATTACTGACCAATCAGGGAACGACAGATCTTATCAGTGCGTTTTATCTTATCAATGTAATTAAGTATTTACTACCACTTGTAAATCTGTGTAGAGGAGTACATTTTTTTTAGTTGCTGTTGATTACTGGGAGACCGAACAGCAACAACTGGGATATATAAACACATACAAACATGTTTAATATGTTGCAATATAGGAAAAGGCACAATCATTTGTATATGTTATATTTTTACATAACCACGCAAAAGATTACATGATTATGTAATCTATTGCAAAATACATAAATAATCGATATGTAATTCAGTGTACTTACAACATAGTGTGTTTGAAAATGTATTAGGAAAATAATATATTAGAAAATATTACAATATATTTCCAGTAATATGTTGGTAAATATATTTTCCTTTCATAAGTCTAAATCTAAATAGTTTGTAGTAGCATATAAATTAAATGTAAAAACATAGTGCCCTTTTTGGTCGTGACTGTAATAAATTCCTTTATATTCATCAATATATTCACATATATTGTCTGTGGTGACATTGCAATATATCAAAAAATTTAAATACTAAATCTCATATAATGGAATATACTGCTTTATTTTCCCATATTAGATCATCCTCAGAAACTCTGCCCACCTTCCAGACTGAGTAGGAAGAAGGCGTCGTCTCCCTTGATGAAGCTCCTGCTCCTCAGCCCGCTGTGTGAGATGAAGGTGCTGGTTCCGTAGCCGGGGCCTCGGTAGTAAGAGCTGCCGTCAGACCCGGTTACCTCAGAGCCCACCTTCATGGGGTCGTCCCAGTAAAACTCAGTACCTGAAACCAACAGGACACTGATTGGTACAGCAGCTTCCTGAAAATGCCTCCAACAGGCTCCCACCGTCAGCGCCCTCATACCGTCTGAGGACATCTTGTTGGGGTCGGTGGTCACCATGCGGTGCATGTTCATCTGCTGTCTGACATCAGACTTCTGATCCATCAAGGCCATGGTGGCTTGTTGCCATGGACACGGCCACTTCAGATTGTGGTCGTTGGGACCTGATGTCAGGTGGAAGTAGATAGCCATGTACCCAGGAGTGCTACTCTGTCCGTTCAGGTACACACCCACCTGAAGACACCAGAGAAATATGGAGATGAAAGGGTAAACACACACAATAACAAGTTTAGTGAAGGTTATTTGTGTAACTCTAAAGAACAATGAAAATGATTTTCTAAATTAGATTTTTGTCTTGTCACTTTCATCTGTCTAAAACAGATATTACCAGTTACCTAACCGCCATGAGCACTGGCCACTGGATGGCCATTTTCCAAATGTTCGTCATTCAACAGGGAGAAAGAAAAATCTCCTAAAAGGTCAAATCATGGAATGCTCCAACAATTTACAGAAAAAACCTCTGAGGAGCTTTGTGTTTAAATCTACAGTTAAAACAGTGTACATTTTAACTAATGTCCTAGTCAAGGTTCACGACAGGTGTATCATGTGGAAAAACTTAGTCAGGTGTGATTTTAAATTGTGGTTTTTTTTTTTCCAACATTAACAGAATATCAGCACTATACCATCACCCAAGGGCTCCTGCCTTCGGGTCAATGAATTTAACCCCATTGAGATGCCTCACTTGAACTTTACTACACAGGAGGAAAATATTTCATTGTATCTTGAGGTTGCAGAGGTTACATCAAGAATAAAGCTCAAGAATAGATTTTCTCTTAGGTTTTAAAGGTGCGTTATAATTCCTCTTTACCTGGAAGGAGTAACCGGCTGGTGACAGGAAACGAGGGCTGTAGAGTTTCTGTCCTGGTGGCATGGTGGCCAGCAGGTGGCTCATGTTCCGGATGTGCCAGATGTGCTGGGGGCATTTTGTGGATGACAGGTTGATGTCATCCAGAGAGAAACCTCCATGTGACGGACTCTCTCCCCTCACCCCCTCGAAAACCAGCCGGGCCTTCCGGGTCACGCTCAGGTTGATGGTGTGCAGCTCCCAGGACCCCATCACTCCTCCTGTGGAGGAAGCAGAACAAACACTCAGGAGATGATTCTCTGCATCAGCTGCATTTGCGTTTAAATGTGACTTAGTTTAGTTCTGAGAGCATTAATGGGTTTACTACAAGGTGGCACCAGAGTCCCACATTTTTGAATCATACTCAGTCTGCTCAGTACAGGTTCATGCAGGTTAAAATGAATTATTTCTCACCTGAAATGCTCTTGAATAGGTTGAGTTTGCCGCTGGGGCTGGCTGGGTCATACTCTCTGAGCCAAATGTTCAGAACATCATCAGCTGCCCCAGTGTTATAGAGGAAGAAC
Organism: Xiphophorus maculatus; assembly: GCF_002775205.1. NCBI lineage: Eukaryota > Metazoa > Chordata > Actinopteri > Cyprinodontiformes > Poeciliidae > Xiphophorus > Xiphophorus maculatus. The sequence continues at coordinate 27,817,564 of NC_036451.1, forward strand.
TGCAGACACTGAGCTCCAGCTTTGGGGTAAAGCCAACGACTCTCCAGGGAAGCGCTCTCCCCCGGTTCAGCAGATTCTGTGCTGAAATGCATGAAGTAGCCATTCCCTGTGCAGGGAGAGCCAAAAACAAAACAAAACAAAAAAAAACTCATTCCACAACTAGCTTTATATCATTATATTTCAAAATCAGAACACCTTACAAGTAAAATAAATCTGTCTGATTGTCTTAGATGAGAGGTCTCCAAACCTTTTGTCATCTCAGAAAATATATGAGAGAATAAGTAGATAAAATCACAAAAATATATATTGTGACTTTTCTGTTTATGCAGTGTTTTACTAGACAATTGTTAAGAAAAAGGCATCAAAGCTGCAAATTCCTCTGGGATCAATTGAAAAACAAACAAAAAACCACTTGTGTCAGTTTTTAGTAATTGCTTCTTTGAAAACTCTTTCAGTTTTCATCCAAGTTTATTAAATGAATTAAACGCAGATTTATTTGCAAAAAAGTATTTATCATAAAAAGCCACCTGATAGCAGTGTTGGTAAAAGCACATTTTTGCTTTCCTGAATCTTCTAACAAGAATACTTTAATTTGTTGTGAAAACGTCTCCATGTTCATCAACCAAGTTGATGACGTTCATGAATTGGAGTCAGGGGCTGCACAAAATCAGCCCAGGGCCTGAAATGGCCCCCGAGCCGGGCTTTGGGCACCACTGTCAGAAACTTTAGACCAGAACTTTAATTGCAAACACAATGCTGTAAAACCCTTAGGCAACATAATTTACAACTTGTTTCTATCTAAGGTTAGTTAACAAAGATAAACAACAGCAACAACAATGCTATAAAAACAAAATAAAAGCACTGGTCCTCCAAGATTCCCCTGTACTTGCTAATCAGATAAGATAAGATAAATCTTTATTGTCATTGTCACAAGAACAACGAAATTCAGCGAAATTATTAGCTCTGAATCTTGAACCCACAAGTCAAAGGTCAAATAGCACCAATGACATTACAGCACTTAACTGCCTATTAAGAGCAGGAGGTTTGAGCCGTTTGCAGACATTTTGATTAAATCACACCTGTACTTGCCATATCAGTGTACAATGACATGCAAATATAAAAACATATTGCTAATTTGTATGTTTTAGAATAAACAAGATACATTTTGCTTTCATCAACTTATTTTTTACTATTATTATTATTCAACATAGAGCTTTGTTTTTTCTCATCACACCATAAACATATTGACATATTGTATAAATACAGTTAAGTGTGGCATTATGTGACAAAGTGCTTTCCTGTTTCACATGTTAATGTGAGAGTACCACAGGTCTGAGGAGTGATCGCTGTTATCTTTCCACTATTTTACTTCTATTTGATCATATCTATCTTGTAAAATCTCTAGCAGCATGATCCTACACTTGCCTGTATTTGCACAGGTGGCTGTTGTAAAAGATCCTGACCAGTGAATCATGCCATCTTAAGCTCAACACCTTGTAATGAGTTGAAGATCACCTTTGCATTGTCCCATGTTGGTGAAGTCAGTGTGAGGGCCTCCGGACACAGAGCTGCGCTGTTCCCACATGGCCGTGCTGGAACCCTGAATCATCCCGCAGATGTTCTCCTCCTCAAAGTTACAGCTGTCTACAAAGGTGGAGGACTTAACTGTGGAGAAGAAATAGAATCAGCTACATCCAGAAACTGTATCTGTCTATCTATAGACGCATTCAGTAAATTAGAATATAATTGAAGTCAATTTGTTCCAGTAACTGTCTTCAAGTGAGACACGTTACATAGATTAATTAGACAAAAATTAGAGGTCTTACGACAAACCTCTTGCATTTTGTAGCCTAACCTACAAAATGGATATTTTGTCACTCTTTCTTATCACAGTTCTTACCACTCTTTGTTAACTACATGTTTTTCTTGCCATGTGCCTTTATGGTCCATACATTTTCAATAAAGGTGGGAATATCACAGAATATCACAGTCCAGAAATTGAATGTGGAGATAGTCCTCCAATCTCACTATTTTATCTACTTTGCACTATTAGAGGAAAGAAATCAGTCCCATAGGATGATGCTTCCACCAGCACGCTTAATGGTTAATACATTGTTTTTAACTTTAAAATTATTAATCTGGATCCTCCAAATATTGTTCTCATCTCTTCTGGGTAGGTAGTTCAGCTTTTCATCATGAAACATTTTCCCAGAAGGTATCAGGCTTCAGGGTGGCTGTATTTGCTTTGAGATTGCTGGTGTTGGTTTTGGATTTGGGCTTTTTACCCAGTTGTTTGTCACCTTCTCAGTACATAATGATATAAAAATAGCTTTATTTTTATATCAGAGACAAACATGCTCCAGTTTATAACACACTTGAGCCTCAGTGGTTCCTGAGTTATTCCTGAAGACCCTAAACCTTTTCGTCTCATGAAATAATAAACTGGCCAGGCTGGGTGGGTAAACATGAAAAAGACTGTGATGCATGTCGAGTCATGGTCATTTATAGTTTTAGAAGTAGCGTACTCTGCACCCCCTAACATGAATCTTTCTGTTTACAGGATTCATTTTCCACAGCACATTTTTCACCTGTTAACATGAAAGGCTGTGAATGCTGGCTTTTCTGCAGTTCAAAATAAAGAATGTTAAGATACAGCCTCAGATAGTATTCATCAACTATCTACATCAACAATTTATCAACAGTCCATAAACTATACTTGTTATGTAAGTGAATTGAATGAGGCACCTTTGATCTGCTATGTTGCCTGATGTTTTTTACTTGAGACACACGAAAGGGTTGGCTTCAATAAGAGGCTATAACTTAATCTCTTGAATGAGGGCAATGTTTAATTGCAATCGATTTTTATGATCAGCTCAAATAAAATCTGCTGAGATACATTTGAGCCCAAAGGACAAAAAGTAAAACTGAAGAGAGCAGAAGACTGAGAACAAATAAGCAGAGGACCTGGATAAGTTGCTGAGTGAGAGATGCTAATCTCCTTAATAAAGTGGGATAGAATACCTATTGTCATCTCCAGTTTCTGCATGCTTGTGTTGCAGCTAAGATATTCACAGCTCCCTGACAGCTGAAGTCTGAGATTATCACAGCATGTCAGCAACATGAAAAACAAACTTTAACAATTCTGTTCATTAGTAATCCATCAGTTTATTTCCAGTTTGGTTTTGTATAAAGGCCAGAACATAATTACCACCAAATACTTTAAAAATACTACAAACTTCTCAGTAAGTGTTGCTAATGCTAAGTGTTGAGCTTAGCATATACCTTTTTGATCTTATGATAAATACAAATATTTTCTTAAAGGGGCACATAGAGCCATTTTATAGCACAAGCAACTATGTTACCTTCAGTTGTTTTTACCAGCTTTGCACTGCAAAGTAGGTCATATGATGAGCTCAGCAGATGAGCAATTCCACAAGGTGTTTGCTAATTGCTGCTGGCTAGTCTGAAGGAGCTGAGAGGGGGAGTTGTGGTGGAAGGGCGCTCTGTGAGCTGGAAGCTTTGAAGCTTGGAAACTTCAGCTAAGAGGAGGAGCTGCATCTCAAAGGCAGTGCTCAGCCCCTCCAGGTGTTTGCATAGTTGAATGGTTGCTATAGAGATTCAAGGATTTCTCAAACATGCATGAAAGAATCAAAGCAACACCCCAGGTATGTTTTTGATGAGGGAATAACATTATTAAGTGATGTAAAGCTAAAAAAAAGTTAACTTGACATAACACTGCCTTTTAAATGCAAACTTGAACTTGCGGACAGCATGTTGAAACTCACTGCAGTTGTAGAGCAGGTTGAGCTTGGCTAGGTCGCTGGCACTGAATTCCATCCTCTGACCAATCACGTCCATGAATTGTGGGATCTTTGTGACGATGGTGGGCTCAGAGTTGATGTTGAAGGCTGTCTTACTGTAGTGCATCACAGAGCCGTAGTCATATGGGACCCCCAGCGCGTTGGACACAGTGTCGTCATACGTTTTAAAGTTGTGCTCCTTACCTGGAGGATATGAACATATTGGGAGATTTCAGGCCTGTCATGGAAGAATATCACAGGCTGATGAAAATCGCTTAAAAGTCTGCTGACATTTTGCCTGTAAGAAAAGCACATGTGTTACTAGTTCAGTGATATCGAAAACCCTTATGTACACACACATTTCAATCTAAAGTCCGTTTCACAGTTTCACACTGATCTGACTGAATTCAGCCAGTATCTTTGCTAGGTCTTGAGTCTAGAGAATGCAAACAGGGCAGAGGTGGAAGTTGGTGATGAATGTAGCAGCATAAATACTATGCTGCCACTTTAAGAAGGTCAATTTCGGCTTCTGTATATCAACATGTCTCCACCTTTCATGGTGCTGCTGCTTGCATTGGGACGTCTGTCTCTGTCTGTTGCTATAAACTGTGCTGGGTAAGCATGCCTGTTGTACTGTTTTAGTTTGCTTTAATAGTAGCCACAAAATGGACTCCAACATTTTTGTGTTTATTATAAATTCACAATTTTAATGCAGGTAAAAAGGCTAATTGATAGAAATCAACTTGAACAGGAAAAAGAAGAAGATGTTACCAGGTTCAATTTGTTCCCATATAATGTTGACGTAGTCATCACGGTCCGCTCTGGACTGCTCATGCCAGAACCCCAGAGCGTGCAGGAACTCATGCTCTACCGTGCCCAGTCGGTCGCAGTTTGAACCAATGGACAGCTGCTGCTTCCCAACACGCCGGTTGCCTACTGAGGAGTAACATCTCCAGAGAGAAAAAAACTGTCAGGATACACACACTGTTATCTCTCAACAGTCACAATGTCTGGCTCATCGTTCCAGGCCTGAAATTATGATGTTTTTTTGTAGCATTTTTAGTAATATTCAACCTGGCTGAAAGAATTTAGTTTTGGCAACAGCCTGATGCTCTCTAAGATGTGTAAATATCTCCTTAACTAGGAGAAAATGATTTAATCCAAAGAGTTGCTCATAGACCAGGAGTCTACAACCTGCCTCTTATAACTTTGAGCAATAATGTTTTGAAACTCAGTCATTTTATGTTTAAAGTAGTAGAAAGACTCTTGTGTAAAATCTGCAAAGAACTTGAACAGGAGAATGAGTGATTAAGATTTTTATGTGTTGTGGTAGAAAAATTATAATTCAGAAGAAGGGCTTGATTGTCTATAGACCTATGGTCTGGAAAATAAAACCCCTCTGATTATGCAAACACAGAAACCAGTCATGATGTGTTCCAAAGCATGGCGACTCACTTTGAAGATGTGATAAACTATCAGACAGAGTTCACATCATACACACCTGGGGGTCTTATGCCATAGAGAGTGGAATCAAAATATATTGTGTAGAAATATGATCATTCAGAAGGGGGCTCATATGTCTTGAGAATGGTGTGAATAGTTTCCAAAGTGCCAGCTTAAGAACAGAAACATGTGGGAAATCAGCTGTGACTCAGTGGTTTAGATAAACACAGCAGGTCCAGAGTCAGACTGGAGAACTGCAGCCGATAACAGGCTGCTTCATCTGGCTCTGCCTCCAAACACCAGCAGGACACAGAGAAGATGGCTCCCTCTGTGCAGATTGTTCTGAACAGAAGCCAGATAATGCATACTGATAACGAAGTGCGTCAATGGGGTATCTATGTAGAACCTCCACTAATTATGTGATGCCATAGTTGGCATGACAACTGCGGTATGAATTGTGTACCATATACCATACCATATGACTTGTATGGCACAATTTATATGACACCATTACTTGCACCATACATCACTGCTTTGCATCGGTGATGTATCTCTTTAGGGTAGGAAGTGACTATGGAACAACCGCAGTTTAATCTCATTTGTCGTCTTTCTAAGGTCCAGTGTCCTGCCAGTTTTAGACGAGTCTCTGCTCCAACACAACTGATTCAAACAGCCCAACTTCCTCCGCAGCATGTCAACGTTCTGCACAGGTGCTGTTTGAGTCGGGTGTGCTGAACTAGGGAAAAAAAATACCCAAGATACTGGCTCTTGAGAACTGATGTTAGACACCACAGCAAAGATACTGAGGAGGATGACTAATAGACCAAATAAGAGAGCGAAGGAATTGAGAGGCTAGCAATTAGCTTTCTTCTCTACATATATGTTTAACTAAAATAATATTTCTCATTTTCTTTGACTTGTACCATGACAAAATGTATGTGACAGTCAGATATTATTTAAGGGAGCAAGGGGGCCTGTCATGATTCCTTATGCGATAGTTTTGGATTTCATGCCATGCTCCTGGTTTTTACTTGTAACTAATTAAGCAGAAAAGAAACAGAGACTTGAAGTAAAGGCAACAGTCAGGCTTTACTCACCCACTGCCTTTGAACACAGAGATGTAGTTCTCCTCTCCCTTCCATGGTGTAAAGTCAATGCAAGTCTTTAGTCTGTACTGATCAAATGCCTTCAGTATTACTCCCTTAGCATTGATGTCTATATGTCACAAAGAGCAGGAGGCATTTAAAGCAGCGTGTTTTAATGAGTTTAAGGTGTAGTATGTCACTTTTCAGTACATCTTACCTAAACTGTCCTCAAGGTAGTAGGGAATGGTTGTTGGCCAGCGATACTCATCTCCTATGATGGAATTTCTGTCAAGGTTCTAGATTGAATGAGGAATGCTGTTATGTTGTAGAATTAATCCAGAGCAGTTGTAATCAAAAGTTGTCATGTGATTGCTGTCGGGATTTCACTATTACTGAGAAGTGTCCGAGAATATATAATAGTCCATACATTTTTGGTTTGGATCAACAGTGAAGAGATTGGAGTGAAAATACAGCTTCATGACACTCACTTTATCCTGTTCTATATCTCCCTCCAGCAGGTCCAGGTCAGCGGCTGGGAAGGATCATGGTTATTGATGAAAGGTTAAGCACAAACTCTGAGAACAGCAAAATGACCAAAACTAAACAAACCTTTATTGATGTCAAAGATGTCCCAGTCTTGGCCCTGATCAACATCAGTTTCTGTGGATGTGGAATAAGTCAAGATATTAAGATGCTGCAACACTGTATCCTAACTTGTCATGTACAGGGTGGTGGCATTTTGAAAAACAAGTTACACAATACTAGACATGAGGAGATCATGAGAATTTTGTGAACATCAATTCCTGTCATTTCTGAAGTACATGTTTTACTTTGGATGAAACTTGGCCATTTCTTTGTCCACAATTCCACTCAATTCTTCTCTCCCTTCAGACTCCCTTTGAGCTCGAATTTTCAAGATTAATGTCATCTGGGCCATTAGCAAACAGAAGGAGGAGTTGCTAGCTGTTTTCTGCACTGCTTTAGAATTGTAGTCTGCCTATGGTTGTTGTTTGGCATTGGCTGTTAAGGAAGTGAACGAAGCCATTCAGTTCCTGTTGGCCACGCTTCCAAATATTGAGCAATTAATGTCGGAGCAGGAGGAATGTTTAAAGCCTGCAGCTTTCATTAACAGCTGTCTAGTTTGGCTCAAAACGTCTCTGTTTGCAGTGAGGGATGGTTGTTTACAGCACACACAATTTCTAGTAAGCTTCATAGTGTAACTTCTTTCATGATTGAACTGGCGCATTACATCCTTCACAGCCAGATATTAAAGAATCAGTGTAAAATCAGTTCCAATCGTTTCAAACTTCACCAGAGTCCATGCCTCCACCAGACTATCATTTCTCAATGAATGAGGGTTCAGGCCCTGTACAGTGGGACAATAGTGGCGAAGGTGGTAGGAGTTTGCAATCACAGAGTTTCCAGTTTGATCCTGGTTTCGTCTGCCTGTGTCCTCATGCAGGACTCTTCACTGTGTTGCCTGCTGGTGGCAATCACCCATGTTCCTGCTGCAGAATTTTTTTGACATACCCAATATATACATGGCAGGCTGGCTTCTTGTCTTGTTTCTTAGGAAGAAAGTTTCAATAAATTTGCTTCTTGGAAGCAAATTTATAGCTATATGCATACTTTCAAATCACAGAATGACTTTGATGTCATTCCTAACTTTGTGTTTTGACCTGTAAGTAAACTGGACAGCAGAAGAAACTCAAAACACTAGTAAGTGAAAGCTTGAAAGCAAAAAGCAGAACCTTGAGAATTGAGTCATCTTGTGCTAAATGTGTTTTTCTTTGTCCAGTTTTTCAGTTACCACCTTTAGAAACTCTTCAGTTCACCCACCTGTTTCACTTGTCAGTTTTGCTGCTGTCTGTAACATAAAACATATTGAGTTGCATTGCTGCATATCTTCACTCCTCTGAGGCATCTTATCCAAGAGACAAAGTACTTACCAGTCCAAACCCAAACACCAGAATGATCCACCTGAACATCATGGCTCCAGATACAGACTCTTTCACACAGTAAATTCTCTGCTCTTTTTGAACAGAGGATTCTGTTTTAAAAAAAAAAAAAAAGAATCCTCTGTGCACATAATGCACATGTGCTGATAATAGTGTTGATAATGCACAAACTATCTAATCAATTTTATGAGTCAAGGGCAGAGATATTGTGGTTATTTACCTCGTTAATTATTACCAACATCCCATTCACTCTTTAATGTTGTTGCCAGACTAATAAACTTAGGCACAGTTCAGGCGTATTTTTGCAGATGTAATACACTTTAACACACGTCAGTAAACAGTTCCTGGAAACACCTAAGTTAAACCTTGCATATGTGATAATAATAGTCATCCACCTCTTTTCATTGTGACTGTCTGTTTATTAGATGTTTTACTTTATCTTTGCTCCAAAATAGGACCTACATGTAACATTGTAAAGCAAAAAGCAAAAATGTTAATGTTGAATCTACAACATTCAATTGTCTATTTGCTCTAAGATATAATTCTCTGACAATCTATTTGATCACAAAACTGACTCTTGACATGTTTCGGTGAGACAGAGAACATACGGGTGAAAATAGACGTTTTAATGACTGAGAAAAGTTCCAATAAAACACAAAAGATTAAAAGTAGTGTGAACGTTAGTTGTGGATTCTCCATAAGTAAACAAAGGATTTTAGAGCAACAAATTGCACTGACTTCACATTTCTAAACCCAGATTAATTATTCCAAAACAAACTTATATCCCATCAGAAAGTTTGTGTTTGTTTCTTTAAAATTGTCCAGATACAGTAAACATTTATGTAGTTACTGATTCATCGCTACTCTTAAAAGCTGCACCAGTAGTTTAAACTGAAAATAAACATTTTTTACAGTAACTCTTAATCAACATGAGTGCCATGTAGTAAAATCAGAAATAAAAATGAAAACAACCAGTCAGAAAATAAAATAGGTCCCTGCACAAAATTAATTTGCACATGTGCTGAGCGTTGCAATGTATACTTTATCTACATATAATTATTTGGTGTCAGGAGACAGTAAGCATCAAACCTAAACCTGTTTGTGCTACTGATTAAAAACACAAATCAAGTCTTCTTAAGGTTAGGGTTAGGGTTATTTTTGATGATGGCATTTGGCAACATGTAATGTTTATTGCTTGTTTCATAATTTATCACTTGATTATGTTTTCTTCATGTAAAGCCCTTTGAACTGCCCTGTGGCTGAAATGTGCTGCACAAAGAAATTTTCACATGACTTCTTTCTTGTGCATAGTTGTGCAAAGTTGTTAGCATAACAAAGCACTTTGCTACAATAAATCCAAATTACTCCACCTGTACATCTTTGAATAAAAGTGAAGATTACTTGTGGCTAATGTATTTTTGTCTGGTCAATTGCACTTTACGGAGGTTTGTACTACAAACATGCAACTTTCCTCTTGTTTGGTTAGGAGTGTAGACATTTACTTGATTATTTATTTGTAGCCCTCGCATCCACAAGGTGTAGTTTTGACAGTGACTCTGAATAAATGAGTAATGTATTTAAATACTCATTTTATTTAACTACACCCACAATTTCCAATACTAAACAATTCATTCACATGTACATAGTACTGGTATTGACCATACAATCTGCTGGGCTACATAAAGACAAAGGAAGACATCTTAATAATGTTAACTAAAACATTTAATATGCATGTCTGTAAATAGCAGGAAAGAAGGACAATGTTTCAAGTGCTGTGTCTACAAAAGAGGCCATTACAAGATCTGTTGAAATTCAGCTACAGTTAATGAGCTGCACTCACCATCTGCACCCACAGAATTTCAAAGAAAACTTAGAAAATCAAATATATACGACAAGGAAGCAGCTTTGTCTATAAGAAATACCTATATTTGAGATAGACTTCATTCCAAAAGTATGTCTGCGTCTTCTGTAGGTTGCATGCAGGTTGTAAGAAAATGAATGTCTTTAGTTCACGAAACACAGTCAGCTTTTACTTCTACCCTTATTTTATTATGGGGGCAAAAAAAACCTCAATTTGTCTTTGAGCTTCCATCTGTTAGGTTCCCTTCACCTTTTGATGTGGCTGAGTCTCTCGCACATGATGGAGAGATACTGGGTCAGCTTCACCATGGCAATGATGACGGTTCCTCCAATCAAAGAGCAGGTTGGCCAAAATAAAGAGTGGAAGACGGCAATTCGACCATAAATCTGGGTCATGATGGCGCTGTCTGTCTTCTCTGTTGGGTCGACATAACATTGAACTGTGAGCTGAGTCCTGAGTCTCTGAGAAATGTCCTGAACCATGGCATGTGTGGCAGCATAGTCTCTATGACACTTTGGAATGTAGAAACACTGAAAAAAAGAAAAAAATGGAATCATTGTCATTTGTCTGGTAAAAACCAGATTTATATTTTACACTTTTATTTTAGGCTTAACTTATACTTAGATATTATGGTAATAGTTGCTGGTTAATGAATCAACACTTTATAGTTTTAACACTATATAATTGGCCATGTACAGTAGTTTAACTTATTAAAAGGAACAAAAAGGAACTGTTTCACTTGAAATCTACAATCATATTCTGTTTTGTTTACATTCAAGATGAAATAATTGTTCCCACAACATCACACAAAGCAGTCTACCAAAGCGGTGCTGCCTGCTGTGTCCAGATGACAGTGGGTTTGTTGAAGCAGGTGTGTGACGGTGTCTTCAGTTCCAACTCTACGGCGATAAGCAAACTGCAGAGAGTTCTGATATGTCCTTGTCTGCTTATTCAGGTGGGCCAACAGGAGTCTCTCCAGGACCTTCATGATGTGTGTTGTCATGGCAACCGGTCTGTAGTTGTTAATGGCTGATTGCTGAGTTTTATTTGGTACCTGAACTAGGCAGGATGTCTTCCACAACAACAGAACCTTCTGTTTGGTCAGGCTGAGGATGAGGAGATGTTGCAGAATCCCACAGAGGCCTTCAGGACTCTGGGGCTCACACCATCCAGACCTGCTGCCTTGCTCCGGATCAGTCTCTCCAGCTTGTGGAAGTAGAAGAGTCAAAGACTGAGGTAGTAGATAAAACATTTGAGGTTTTACAGAAAAGCTGTGGGTCAGAGAAGGGCGGGATGCCTGCCTGGTTGGGGACAGGAGAGGAGGATGATGAGCTGGTTCCCGAGATGAACCTGTTGAAGAATGTGTTCTACTCATTTGATCTATCCAGGCTTCCATCGTTCCAATCCTGCTTTTGTTTGGAGTCTGTGTTCTTCATGCTTCTGATATTGTTCTGCTGGAGATTGATCTCCAGCTTCTTCCTCTACTTTTCTTTGCTGTCTTGACTTCAAGTGGTTTCTGTATACTCCTCAATGATCCCTGTTTCCCTCCCTAAAGACTTTTTTCCCCTTTTTAACAGTCCCTTCAGATCACTGATGATGCATGGTTTCTTATTTGGGAACATCTCACTGTTCTGGTGGGTAGTGGGGAGTCAGTCAGTCACTCAGTCGTGGCAGTAACATCATCTCTGCCCTTCCTAGTGTATAGACACATAACAACACAGAAGGCCGTCTTTAACTTCCTGTGATCATTTTTCACAGTTAACTTTTTATGTCTTTGAACAAGGGATTTATATTCTGAGCAGAGAAAGACAAGATTGTGATCTGATTTGCCAAGTAGAGGTTCTCTGTGTGGAGGTGTACGAATCATTGACACATGCATACAACCGCAGCATTTTACTTTCTCTGGTACAGAAGCTAACAAATACATTGGCGTGTTCTGTCTGTAGCTTAGCAACAAGTGACAGGATGACATCACATGCAGTGTCAGCAACAGCTGATGGTGGTTACCTAAATAACACTCTTGGTAAATGACACAGATAAAACTTACTAAGAGTTCAATATCCAGGCTGCAGAGACTACGCCTGACAGTAGCGTGTTCTGGGTGACACCACTGGTTGTTCAAACCAGACTTGTCCTTCGTAAATTACATGAAGCCACAACTGCAGCATCTGTGGTTGCATACTGTACCTCAGGATTGCTGTCGTGTGTCTCCTCATTGTGCAGCAATCGGACCAGCCGTCCTGATGAGTTCAGGCTGACAAACACGTGGAGACAGGGGTAACGGGAACTCTTCCAGCACTCCACTCCACAGCTGTATGAACAGTTTACATCCCACAATATGGTGGAGTTCACAATGGTGCAGCTGTCCTCATCTGTCCACACACTGGAGAGACAACGGCAGTCACTTTTTAATACCGCGTCTTGGAAAAAGTATTCAAATTTCTTGATCGTTTCCACATTATGTCAGTGATCCAACATAAAACTGCAATGCATTTCATTGGGATTTTATGGGATAGGGCAAGACCACAAGAGATAGTAAAACATGATGAGTAAGCAAAAAGAAATTGATATTTAGCGTGAGGAAAAAATGAAATTCACTGTAACCAAACATCAGTACGACTACATTAACTGTGTAGTTAACACCCCAAATAACACTGAACACATCAACCTAACAGTGACGCGTGGTGACAACAGCATCCTTCTGCGAAGATGCTTTTCGTAAACAAGGACAAGAAAAATTAAGCAAAACATTTTTTACATTTCTGCAAAAGACTTGATAAAGACTTGAAACCACAGCAGAGGTTTAGAATGGTCTAGTCAAACCCCTAAAGACCTACATCTTTAATCACAGTGGAAGGTGGTTCTGCTAGACTCGTGTAAAATAATACATTTTAGATTTATTTTTTAATGTTTATCTTTATTTTGAGAATCATTTAGCATTTTCCTTTTAAATCAGAATTCACCACAAAATTCACAAAAAATGCATTTAAACTCATGTCTGTCATGTGATGAAATGTATAGAAGAGGAAATAGTTAGAGTAGTTCTTTAAAGCTGCCGTGTACAAGTTTTATAAAAACAATATTTTTTTTTGTATGGTTATTCCAACGATCTCCATACTGTGGCAGTTTGGTATGAGACAGACAATGTGTGAAAAAAATCAATCTCCTCTGCCTTCTCCCAGTTCTGACTAGAAACAACCAATCAGAGCCAGGGGGAGGGTCTTGGTGCTCTAAATCACCTCTCCATGTGGTGCTGCTCATCCCCCCTCTAACATCCACCTTGCTCTTTGCTACGCTGCAGCTAGCATCGCCTGCCGTGAACGCTAAGGCTAGTTAGCATGGCCACCAATGATGGGAAATAAACGGTTTTCCTGTAAGTTGTTTCTCTGACATTAGCGCATTTAGCAGCGACTACTTAGGATTGATTGACAGCATTAAGACCCTTATCCTGGGTCTGATTGGCTGTTTCTGGTTGGGGGCAGTAAACACGGTAATAGTAGCACAGGGCCACTTCACAGATTATCTGTCTCATAACATCTTGTCACAACATGGGTGACAGCTTTAACACATATGAAACAAACATACATATATTTTTTAAATAAAAAATTACATACTACACCTTTAAGGGACTGTAGATGTGATCACCTTTCCAGAAGTTGGTCCAGTATAAAACAGGACAGTACCTGTCAGAGTAAGAGCGCAGGATGGTGATGCCCAGGACGAAGTACATCATGACAGAGAAGAAGACCATGCTGAGACCCAGCAGTATGGCTCTGTCCTCGCCCGCCCTCAGAGCCGTCACCGTCTTCCTCCTGTCCAGCACCTCATGGTCCCGAATCCTCTGGTAAATAGAACTGGACAGGGTTAAAATGATGTGTTTCTTGTCAAATGTGTTTTCCGCCTACTTCAGCAGGAATGACTTCATCTAACAAACTCAAAACGAAGCTGGGTCAGAGTAAAAGTGGTACCTGCGTTCCTCCTTTCTCTCTGTGACTTTAGTTCCTACAAAGAGAAACATTGTTTCCGAGAAGTCTGGAAACTGGAGTCCACCGCTGCTGCTGGAGGATGTGATCCACCTGCAACAAAGAACGCAGCAAAGTTTCAAACAACCTGGATTCATTGGGGCTGAATCAGGAAAGATCAACTATAGCTTTTGTGAATTCTGATTGATTTTCATTTTCTCAGAGGAGAACTTTTGTTTCAGCATGCTCTAACCTTGCAAATGCAAAATGACTTCAAGGATCACGTTTCTCCTTTAACATATGAGCTGATGAACAGACTGCAGTGCACAACAAGTGTTCAGATTACACTACATTTAAATATGTCATCATCACTGAGGTGATCCATCATGGCTCCCACTTATTCACATCCTAAATTTAACAAGTCTAATTCATCAATCAGCAAAAGCAGCTGATGCTCTAACTATGACAATCAGGGTTTATTTTCAGCCTTACATGCACTAAAGCTGATATGTTCAGAATCTTATTTCATTGCTATTAGCCAAGATTAAATATGATGTCATTAATATTCACCAAGGAAAGCTGTATTTTGAGTGTTAATTTAGTTCTCAGGTATCGGTACTTCATGCTTACTGGGTATTTGGCAGCAGCATTACATTTTTTGTTTTTTCAATTATTTTATAAATATGTTTTGATATTCTCCTCATGCCATCATTAAAATGTCTTACTCCATTGGCGAGAAATGCGGACTGCTTCTTTTTGTCTCCCGTTGCCATGGTGAATAGCGTTTATGTAGGTTTTTTCAGAGTGTTGCCTTCCACTCCTGGTTTAACTCTGCTTTCTGAAGCGGGTCCCAGATGTTCACTGAGGTTTGGATTTAGTTGTTTCCAGATCTCACTGAATAATTCTTATATCAATTAGTACTGTGTGCTTTTCAGTGATGTTGTTTTCATATGTCTACATGTTATTGGTTACTGTGGTTTCTTGTTTTATTTATCTATTTCTGCAGGTGTAGGAGCAGATTTTTAGGGTGTTTTCTTGTATTCTCTAGCCTTCATCTTTTTAAGTCTTTCCTCCCTCTTTCCTATTTAATTTTCTACCCCACCTCTTTTCCTTTCTCTTTTTCCCTTTCTTCTCTGTGTCCACTGCATTTGAAATAAACCCAAAGAGTTCCTCCAAACAAAAAGAAAATCTGGTCCCAATCTGCAATTAACTTCTGTCAACTGAAAGCACAATGAAATAACAAAAAAAAACAAAAAACACAGAAATCTTAATCCAATGCACACATCCATCTTTGGTTGCAGCTCAGGCATGGCTGGATACCAATATGACTGTTATAGTGGCCTTTGCTGATGAATTCATTGCTGACAGGTGATGGATAGGATTCAACACATGGGAAGGATGCAACACATGCCATTCAGCAGGACAATGATTTGAACGTTTGGTTGTGGCAATCCACAAGCTATTCAGGGTGAAGAAGTGGAATATGATGAAAGGCAGAGCTGGAGCGCTGACACAGCTGAGCACCATTCCATTAGTTGATGTTCAGCAAAACGACACCAGGCAGCAAAACACTAAACATGTTTGGAGCTGGAACAACGTCACTGAAGAATTCCAACCCTGCATCTCCATTCTGAATAAACGGTTCACCTGAGCACTGCTACCAGTCTGGATGTTTTCACTACTGAGAATTTAACTGCTTAAATTCTAACTCACCTCTTAGCCAGTGATTTTAAGCTAGGTGGATAGAATTGCTACTTTTTTTTTTTCATCTGAGGTGTCAAGGTCTTCCTGCCATAATCTGCAGAACAGATTAAATATAAAACAGTCTTGTATTTTTCAGGCCAGGTAAGAAGTGACGATGAAGCAGAACTCACCTGGTTTCTGGTGGCGCAGTCAGACAAAGATCAACTGTTAACTTGTAGGAGCATTTTTCTCCCAACATGGCACCAGTCACCTCAGCTTGTCCATCCATAGACTTTTCCTGACTTTCCTTTTGCTGCCTTTCGATACACTTACTGCCTGTGACTGCTAAGTAAAATTTGCCTGACACAAAACCCTTAAAATAGAGCACAGCTACAGAAGGGAGGCAACAATGTCTTGTGCCCTTGAAAAAAAAATAGAACAAATGAAAAATATTTTCTTTTTTTTTCTAACTAACTTAGAAGTCATAAATCTAAAACTCAACATTCTTCACTTATGATCAACAGTCCAGATCCAAGCTATCATTCCAGACAATGTGTCTTTGTGATGGAGGTGAAAAGTGTAACTGATCTGTGTTTGGCTGGTCTCCTTGTCTTACAGGTTGGGTAATTGTAACTGAGAGAACATCAGCATCTGTCAGCATAGATGTGGGAGGTATCTGCAGTGTGTGGAAATAGAATGGAAAAGCGTGGAGTAAGAAGAGCGGTGGTAGCTCATAGGTCAGGGGTCAGTTCTGAGTCTTCTCTTGTTCGCAGTTGTGGTGAACAGACTAACTGATAAACTCTGGGTGCAGTCTGAGCAGGATATGTGATTTTTAGCTAAAGTAGAAAGGAACTGGAAGACAGTGTGGAGAAATGAAACCCTGCTCTGTAACGGGACAGAGCAGAGTTTGAGACAGGAGGCTGAACCAAAGATAGAGCAGAGATACAGGAAGTAGATGAGTTTAGGTATCCAGAGTCTGGGAGTAGTAACATTTAATTTTTACTGCTAAAAGCAATTTTAAAAAACACTATATGATTAATTTTGTAATTGACAATTCTTTTCTATTTCTATGAACAAAAATATATATATTTTGTGGGGGTTCCCGCTGTTGGTCAGTGGGCCTTGAAATTATCCTAACTTTTCCCCTGGCGCCCCTGTCCAGAGGTCATCAGTTCAAATCAGCAGACAGTCACTGGGGTGAATGAAAACTGAATTACTGCTGCCAACAATTAAACTTGTCCCTTTCCTGCTATTAACTTTTTACTTTAACATAGAACACACTCCTTCACCAGATCTTCTGTTTCTTCTTGGGCGTTCTGCTCTTCTCAACCCTCGGTCGGTCGTGGCAGATGGCAGCTCAGGTTCTAAGTCAGGTTCTGGTTCTGCTGAATGTTTCTTCCTGCTAAATGGGAGTTTTCCCCCTTCATTGCATTCTTGACATAAGAAATTGTTGTAAAGTCAACAATCTCAATGCAAGAGATTGTCTTCGTCACTATGTGCTGGCCTAGAGGGGGGAACGTTGCAAATCGATGACTCAATCCAATCTGTTGGGTTTCCTTAAATAGAAACTTTTTTTTTTTTAGCTAATTTGAATAATAAACTATGCTTGCTGTATAGTTTGAAAACCAGGCTTGGAATAAATGTGTGATTAAATGGAAATTCATTGGATTTTTTTGCTAATTTGTTGTGAATTTACACCATGTACAGTTGTGTAAACAATTGCTTGAGTCCTTCCTGATTTCCCATTGTTGATTTTTTTCTTACGTGTTTATCAGACTTCAGTGTTTCAGAACATCAAACCAACTGAAATATTTGTCAAAGACAACAATAGTAAACGCAAAACGCAGTTTTTAAATGGAGGTGTTTGTTTTCATCACAAGAAAAAAGAAAACACCCAAACCTACATGGCCCTATGTAAAAACAACAACAACAAAAAAACATACCAATGCACCACCAAGATGTCCCTTCCTTCATCCTTTGATGCTTACATAAACACATGCCACACCAACCCATGCATTCAATCACATGCACATGCTGGCTTCATCTGGAGCAGATCATAAGATGCATGTCTCTTTCTGACGCATTGAGTGTTCCTCTTCCTGGAAGGTCGGACTGGCAGGTGGCGTGGCGCTGGCGCTCTGAGTGACATGGTTGGGCTTGCTGGCATACATGCATGCTTTTACATGGAAACTCATGCTCACATAACTCTATGCTTGGATACCCTTTTGGATTCCCTAACCTAACTTTAAATCACAGCACCAGTCTAATGTCATGACTTGTGCTTCAGGACTTTGGTTTGGGAGAAACCAGATATCTGGACCTCCAACATTTGTAACATGGGCAGATGTAGTTTCAGTAAAATTATGATCTTGTTACAGAAAGGTTAATTGCATGACAGTTTTATTACGTTAGTATTGCAACAGCTTGTCTATTAAAGTTAAACATACGTTTTGCATAAACCTCAAATTCAGACTGAATGTCGTTGCAAAATTGGCCTTGATATGACTTTCCTGCACTGTTCTATTTCAATGAATTGTGAGTTTTCAAGTGATGTCATGAGGACTTTAGTCAGCTTGTTTTTTGGGGGGTGGGGAGGGTTTCTTACCATCACTCTTGTGAAATCGGTTCAAATTAAAAAGTTTAATATCTGCTCAGTTCCATGAAACAAGGTAACTTAAACTACTGCCTGGTCCAGTGATGGGAAGGTAACCGAATCCTCAGGATCCATTCAAAGAACCGTTCAAATGGTCCATTTCTGAAAATATACTTTCATTTCTAAATACCAACAATTTACCATTAATGCAGTTTTATATTGATTGTTTTTGAATTATCAATATACAGCAACAAATGAAAAAGGAAAATGTAACCAAGAACAGAGGACAAAACTGGTCTTGTTTTGGCTGAAACAAAATTCCTCTTCTGCACAATTTAATATAAGAATTAAGGCAAGACACTAATGGTAACACTTAACTAGGAACTTTAACCAAGAAGCAACAAGCAAGACGAAACCATGGAGAAAGGAGGTCACAGTGACCATCAGTGCAGCACCAGGTGGAGCACAGAGCCGCCATGACACGTGACAAAAACAAACAGTAGGCAATGAGAATGATGTATGTTCAGACAGCTAGCTCTTTTTTGGTAATTTTTTTGGTAACAATTATCCATCCATCCATCCATCCATCCATCCATCCATCCATCCATCCATCCATCCATCCATCCATCCATCCATCCATCACTCCATCCATCCATCCATCCATCCATCCATCCATCCATCCATCCATCCATCCATCCATCCATCACTCCATCCATCCATCCATCCATCCATCCATCCATCCATCCATCCATCCATCCATCCATCCATCCATCCATCCATTTTCTTACACCCTTATCCCATTGGTGTCAGGAGGTGCTGGTGCCTACCTCCAGCTGTCAACAGGAGAGCGGCGGGGTTCAGCCTGGACAGGTCGCCAGTCCATCGCAGTAATTCAACAATTAAATAAATATAATTTAAAAAAAATTCAACAATTACATAAATATAATTTTTAAAAATAGAATAATAGCTACTGCAGTGTGTGCAGAGAATTATAAGTTAGCAAAGTCTGAAAACAAACCAAGAACAACTGTCACTACCTGAGGCACAAGTCCTATCATTCAGGGTAAAGAGCTGCTCGAAAGAGTCAGGTCATTTGTGAAGGTCACATCACTTGCACAGCCAGGATGTAACCTGTTGAAATGTCTGACAGAGGGCTGCACATGGGACAGTCAGCAGCCCTGTTGCCTTGCATCAAGACAATATTGGGTTTGAGTCCTGGCCTGGAGTTTTCCATGGAGTTTTCCATGTACATCCATAGATTCTCTCTGGGTACTCAAGCTTTCTAACACAGGTCCAAAAACCACGACTGTCTGGTTTATTAGCCTCTCTAAGTTGTCCTTAGATGTGTGTGCACAGTGGCATTGTCCTGTGTGTCTCTGGTGAATCCCGTCTTTTTCCCAAAGAGCACTGAAGATAGGCACCAGCCCCCCATGGCCATGCAAGGACGAGCTGGTATACTAGACAATAGACGGGTGGTTTGATAGATTATTTATGAATATGCTGCTTTACCTCTGGGACCAAACTTGGATCTAGGAAAGAGGATTTTCCTAACATCCTAACATTTCTATTACAATATGGGAAACCATAGAGGTTTATATTTTACTCAGTTCACTACAGATAGCAACACAAGCTGATGAAGTATTTTTCAGCATTTCATGTTCAAACACTTTCAAACTGTGGGTGAACTATGTAGATGCATATCCAACCTTTTTCAAACAGAAAATTTAAAAACCAAAATAAGTCAATCCAGAGTTCTGGTCTCTGGTCAGCATGTAGTTGGTCACCTCTAGGAGGCAGAGGACACATACAGTATATACCTAAATATTTAGGTCCAAGTTAAATATTTAGCTAGTATGCATATACTTAGCTTGGACCTAAATGTTTTGTTACAAGCTTAATATTTAGCAACCTAATATTTAATTAATGAGCTAAACATCCAGCTGGCTTGCAAAATATGTTAGCAAGCTATATATTTAGATCTGACATCAATATTGTTTTTGGAAAATTTGTATTTATTTTTTTTTAATAAAATGTTTAGTTTGGAAAATACTGTAAATATTTAATGTGGAGCTAAATATTTACATCCCCCCACCCCCAAAACAGAGGAGGAAGTGAAGGACAGTGAGATTCAAACTGGCTCATCTGTCACTTCTGTTGTGATTGTTAGAATGAGTAATAGTAGAGCAGCAGGGACAGCTGGTGTTAATAGTCAAGATCAGACTTGATGTCTCCTCACAGCAATGTAGCATTAATAAAATAATCCAGATTACTAAAGCGTCATTCTGGTACATGTAATTAAATTACTAAAGAAAGCCACAGAACAGTAGCTATAGTAGGCTCGTTTGAACATTCTGTCATCAAAGACACAAAACAATGTTACTGTCATTAAACACAAACAGTAGAACCAACCCAGACCTAAATGATCACATGGACTAAGAAACAAATATCAGCCTGAAAAAAATAAAAATAAAAACTGGAAATTTAGAAATGTGTCATTTAAAAATATGGATTTTATTCAAAACTTTATAAAACACTAGGAAGTGAATACAGAACGATAGCTAACGGAAATCAAACTTAGAACCATCTGGAGTCATCAAAATTTTAAGAATCTCAAAGATTAGAAATGTGTTACATGACACTTCTAGCTTTATTTAACTCTTATAATGTAGTGAACTGTTCAGTCATCCAGCTGCTTCTCCAGTGGATGCACCAATATTGTGTATTATTTCATTCAAGTAGCCAATTAAATGATTCGGATCAATATTTTCTATGAAATATGAACTTTAAATTGAAAAGCCTGAATTGAGCACGCTTTTTAAATCTGGCAACAGGAATGCAGAAATGAAATTTAAGCTCAAATTTTAAGGAGTGAATTTTTATTTTATAACAAGTGAACTTCCAGAACAATATTGGTGCCAATGGGTGATAAAACAATATTGGTGCACACATAGTATCTTAGAAACAGCAGCAATTATGAAAAGCACGTCATCCTAGTTCCACTGGCAGATTAATTTACTTATGACAAGATATTTTTCCCATAAGTAAAATAACCAGTGGAACTTATCCTTATTCATCAATATTAAGAAATTATTGACTTCAAACAAGTTACTTATAAGTTAGTTTTGTCTTGCTTTATATTTACTAAGGTATTTGCAATAGAAACTAGACAAAAACACTTAGTAAGATTTTGTTTTTGTAGTGAAGTTCATGTTCAGATAAGTATTTTTTAAAAAAAATCAAACTGAATTAAAATGTTAATTGGGTCAATTTTAATTAGGTATTTCCACAACCACATCTTCACAGATAGTCATGAGATACAAGAGATGCCACAACTTTGTTAACATCACATTGTAAACTTCCAGTCAGTTATGATATTCCTGGCCTGCAACACATTCATCTAAACTGCTGTACAGAACCTAAGATTCTGAACTTACCCTAAAATGGAGAAGTCACCAAAACGTTTCCTTGCTCTAGGTTTTCATTGAGGCTGTCTCCTGCTGTGTCCTGCAGGATGTGCATCATGTAATGAGGGTCTCATGAACTGAGCTGCACTGGCAGTCTTCAGCATGCCTCCAGACTGTAGAGCGAGCAGCAGCCATTGGCCCTCACTGTGTACTCTGATATGCAAGTGATATTATGTGTCACTTAATATAGAGGGATTTAGGGGCAAGTATTTCAACAAACGGGTAAAGCAATGAGAGACTGTAAAGCAAAGAAAAAGTCAATATACTGTTTCTAAAATGTAAAAATATTATTTTATGCACAGTGTCAGTTTTGACAGATTATCCAGGAGGATGTGGAAAAAAAAATTATAATCAGAGATTGCATTAGATCGTCCACAATACAGTAAAGATTTTAAGCATATGGAGTCATTTCATTGAGAAAAAATGCAAACCTAGGCTCAAAGAGTGTATTTCTGATCTACGATCCCTCCCATTAGTCACTGATTCATTGCTAACAGAACCCCAAGGACAGGGGGATTACTTACAAAAGCTTTGTGGAGCACAAGTCACATTAACACAGGCTGCTCTAAACTTTCCTGTGTAATAAATAGATTGGCATGTTAACCCGAATCACAAAAGCTCACAGGCTTTTCAAAATGGAACATCACAGAGTGTAAGCATGGCTTTTAAACACAGGAAAAAATCTTCAGGATTTCAGTTTTTGTTCAGTTTTTGTGAGAACACTCGACCCTGTGTGTACTGATGCAGAGGTAGAAAAGAAACGGTTGTCCGTAGGTGTTGGGTCTATTTTGGCTCCCAACCTGCAAGGAATCAACCAAGAAGTTACTCTTCTGCAGAAGAGGGAAGAGAAGTCAGACACGGAGAACCGCAGTCAAACACTGTCTGGGATCAACTTCGCCTGCTCTCAGTCCTCAACTACCTTTTATTGAAACAGAATATGACCTAATCACATGAACATTGTAGCTCTAAACAGCTGCAATGTGGCCTAATTGATTTCACAGCATTTAAATACAAGGTCTTTTCTTTACGTCGGAGCGTGACTATTGACATGGCATTGTTTCCTGTGTCTCTCTGCAGATATTATCTCAGCGAGTCAGAAACTTCTGGTCACCACTGTCCCCATGTCCTGGAACAGTTAATATTGTACCATAAAAGACAAGGAGCCTAGAAAAAAACACAAAAGAATAATAATATGAAAACATAACCTTTCAGATAAACTTATTTTCCCCAACAGTAGGAAGTCCAGCGCCAGGTTTTCTCAACAAGTGACTGCAAAATGCTGTTCTACATAATCCAAACACTTGGGTGAAGACATTTCAGATTCGGCCTGCCAGTCCAGACTTGTCTCTGGTAGAGAATGTGTGGAAGATAAGAGACAAAAAAGTGACAACTTGGATCTAGGGCAAATCTGGAATCATCAAACCAAGTAACTTTTCTATCATGCCTCAAATGTTTTATATTAAAACTCATTCATGATTCAGTCTGCTACTACAAGTTTATCTTCAACCAAATCAGAAGATGCTGTTGCTCCCTTTGCTTCCCACTAGACCTCAGTGGTTCAGGCTCAACAACCCAGTAGGCTGGTTCTGATCCAAAAACCAGCTTTGAAATTTCTGGACATGAAATTCCAAAGCAGTGTGAAAACACAGATCCTTAAGCATCTTCTTCCTGAGACGAAGATGCTTAGGCAGAGTGTTTTCAGTCAGAGGCTTCTTTAGACCTGCTGTAACACTGACCACTAGAAGCATCCAGCCTGAGGCTCTTGATGGGATTTTTCAGCAAGTTCAGCAAAACCTTAAACATCGTAGTAAATGGTTAGAAGAAAAGAGTAAGATGGGAAAACAGTCTTTGATGTGATAAAATATACCTTTCCTAAATGTGTTCATGCTTTTATAAAAGCCGTTTAGTTTTGCAAAACATCTGCTATTATTGGCTCCTTTGGGATGTAATAATAACTGAGTAAAGTGTGTAAACAAATTAGTGTTTTTCAAAATCATACCAAAGAGATCAGACAAACCATAAAACAGTTTAATAATGACTTAAAAGAGGGACAACCTCCATTTATATTATATACAATATACAAGTCTATGTGTCACAGCATAAGGAGAGTAAAACCAAGATGGAGAGGACAGAATGAAAACAAAAACTTACTGTAAGTGTAACCCTCGTCTGCAGAGGATGATGATGAGCCTGAAGCTCCTCAGGTGCTGGATGCAGTTGTTACTGTTTGTATCAGACTGAGAGGACTGCCAACGGTCAGGCCCACAGGATGGACTGGAATCCCATAAGCAAACAGATGGAGAATAGGAGGAAGTGGAAACTGTTCTTACCTTCCGGATGGCGGGAGACCATAATTGCACACACTTCCCATTTATTTAATGAAGCCAGGGGCCAAAGATTTTCCTTGCTCTATTATTTTTATTTCTTTACTCAAATCATTGATGGGTATTCGACAACATTCATTGAACTGTGTGTTTTTGAACTGCCAAATGTCAGCTCCAGTTCATTCTGCAAAGACAATAGGGAATGGGGAAAAGTCAAAACTTGTTCTATAGTGACAAAGTGTAAGTAGTGTAGGCGTGTGGGTGGGTGGGTGGGTACTTGTTTAAATATCTCATTTAGGACAATTTCTACCTGAAGACTGATAGGGTTTATGGAGACTAAAGCCCTTTCCTTTAGAGTCAGGGGTAAGAGGTGAGGTGGGAATTAAGATTTGGTTAAGATTAGGGTTAGTAATGGTTAGGGTAGGGTACAATTCCTGGGTGAGGCATAAATGTAGTTACTAAAATAAATGAAAGCCAAGATAAAGGCCTCGTATTGGTAGTAGTACAGACTTTGTGTGGGGAGGTGCCGAGGATGAAGGCAGGGAGGAGAGGAAGGAAGTGAAGGGAAAAACAAGCAGTCAACTCGGCAGAAAAACAACCAGGAATAACTTTTCCTCTCTAACTGTGCTCCAGTTGAAACATGAACAACCAATTGTTAAATGTTAAGGTGATGAGGCTAACAACATTTAGCTGTAAAATCAATATGGTATTTTTCTGTTCCTGAAGCATGTTGGTTATTTTGCCCCTTCACCGTTAGCTTTGGTTTTCTTCAAACCTGATCCTTTTGGGTAAGAAATGGAGGCATACTCATTGTCTATTGTCAGGAAATTATTCCAATAAAATAATATCTCCCAGCAAGAGACCATTTATTGCCTATAACTGGAGTCAGAATATGAATCAAAATCAGTGAATAATTAAACTAAAATAAATGGAAATCAAGTATAATACAATGTTTTCAGTTAAAAATGTCCAATTCATTATGTTGCATGAGACTTTCTTTCTCCATAATTCTTGCATAAATAAAATAAAAAAGAACTGATGTGTTGTGGTTTGCACCTTTACAAGTTCAAAATGAAATTCAAAAACGATAAAATAGTAAAGTCGGCTGCACTGTTGCCTTGCAGCAAGAAGGTCCGCAGGTCTTACTACAAGGAGTTTGCATGTTCTCCCTGTGCATGCGTGGGTTCTCTCCTGCTCTCTTCCTCCACAGTCCAAAATAATGACTGTCAGCTTGACTGTTCTCTCTAAATTCTCCTCACGTGTGTGCATGGTTGTTTGTCCTGTTGCCCTGCGACGGACTGGCAACCTGTCCAGGGTGTACCCCGCCTCTCGCCCGTTGACCACTGGAGATAGGCACCACCACCTATCATGGTCAACCTGTATGAAAATGGATGGATGGCAAAAGATTGGTACAGCATAGGTACAAAGGTGCTAATTAACTCGGGTTATAGCCTTTACCTACACACTTGATAATAAAAGTGGAGCAGCATTCGTGTAGAGTGTGATGCAATTAAGTGGAGATGATTAAAAGTACAAATAATATCCATATTCTATTCAGTTACCACTACCTCTCATAACCATGACAGCCATAATGAATCTGAGTTTGTAAACCTTTTTCTTTATGTTTTGACAGCATTTCTGGCCTTTATTAAACAGCAAGTAGACAAAAAGAAAGGTAGAGAGAGAAGGAAAAAACAAGAATCACAGAAATTTAAAATGTAGATTTCAGGTCTTCTAAACACTAGTTTGACATAATCTAGTTCAATAAAATCAAATCTTTTAATCTCTATATTTTGTCTTTAAGTCTAACTTCTACACCCTGACTTTCACACATACTACACACTGTAATATGTAACAGAATGAAATGTATTGTGTAATGTGAGTTATAAGACTGGGTTAAAAGCTGTTATAAGACTTACTTACCACTTGGTGTCAGCAGAGCTGATCCGGCAGTGAAATCATAACCGAGCATGACTACAATGTTGCCGAGGACTCTGCAGGGGTCACTGTGGAGCTTAAAAGCGCAGACATGAGAGAGGTGGTGGCTGTCTGTAGGAGGTGATATTTCCACACATCCTCCATAGTTCCAGCCTCCGACATGCAGTGTTTTGGAACAGGGTTCACTCAGGCTTAGCTTGGCTTCTATTTTGGAACTCCACCCTAACAAATCCAAGTGGACTCAGTGACTCCACCTCACCCAGATCCTGCTGTGTTGGCTAATATGTGTGTAGGGTTTGTTTTGTTTTTTCTCCACTGTGTTTGGCATTGGAAGAGAAAGCAAGACAGAGTGAGACCAAAGCATTAAAGGCGAATGTAGGTCAAAGGCTAGGTAGGCGGGTGGAGGAGGTGAAGCGAATGTAGATAGAGTCAAAACGAGAAAGGACCAAAGAGGACAAGACATCTGACCTCTTTCATGTGGGTTGAGGACAGAGAAACACAGTAGCAGAGAGATGACCACTCAGAATCAGTTATGAGAGCACTTTCTGAGTGTGTTTGTGTGCGTGAGTGTGTGTTCTGTCCAATCAACAGCAGTTACTGTAGCGGGATGCATTTTTCATTCTCCATCTCTCCTCCCAGAAAAAAGGTGACCTACATACAAAATCTGCAAAACTCTCAGAGATAAAAGTGAGAAAGTGCTTTCTGCCTGTGTGAGTGCGTGTGTGTGTGTGTGTGTGTGGGCGTGTGGGGGTGTGTGGGGGTGGATGCGTGGGGGAGGATGGTGTTGGGGTTATGGTAAATGTTGCATCAGTAATGAAAACCATAGTGCTGCTGCTCAGTCCTTTATTCTTGCACATTGCTATAGCAACCACTGAGTCAGACCGGGAAGAGGGCCCTCTTTCATCACCCCTCTTTCATTACACTGATATACATGTTCCATGTATATCAGTGTCTTTTGTTTTCCTTTTTTGCTCAAAGATATACTAAGCATCCATGATGGAGAATTGCTAAGATACAATGGTATCCCTGTATATCCCTTAGAGATATCTATTACATTTATCTGACAGAGTCTCAGTTTCAGCTTACATAGCACAAACAAACAAGTACGTCCAGATTACCATAAGAGATCCTAGCTTTTCAACCAACCAAAAGACTATGGTTGGTTATACTGTATTCCATTCATCACTTGCAAATTAGTCCTCAGAACTTAGATCTGGAAAAGGTGTGACCTTCTACAGTTCATGTCAGCAGGTGGTGTTGTTTTACAAACCTAAAGCTGGGAAATATTAACTGATTAACTCCAGCCTGTTTTGTTATTGTATATAAGCTGAAGCTGTAGCATCAGTGAAACTAAATCATGTTCTCATATCAGCTCAGTAATCACTCATCTTTAGTGCCAAAAGTAAGACTATTGCACCCCTTCCTTGTTGCAGGAGAATATATCCATTCTAAAACCAGCTGCAGATTTGATTTAGGATAGGTCAGCATTGCTGGCTAAGTTACCAGCCAACCAGCAGTTACTGTATGCCAATGTTAAGTCTAGCCTGTTCAATGGCAGTATATTCAATGTTAACACTAGCCTATCCATTCAAGTGGTCATTAATCAGATCAATACCTGACTTCGATATTGGTAAACTTCTGTGACAAGGATGTAGCCAAGGTTGGGAGCGCAATAGTCTCAATTTTGGCACTAAAATTGTGCCGTAACTTCCTGCTCATGGTTTCAAGTCAGAAAACTCTTAGGAATGGCTTATTGTTTGGCTCAGTGAACATCCTAACTAGCAAAGCAAACTGGTAAAATATTTCTCATCCCTTCATCCATTTAAACACTGTAGCAGTTTGTTCATTACCAGAGGTCCCATTGAAATGATATAATGACCCCTGAAGGGACAGTATTGACCTGTCTTTTCCACACTAACGCTACGTTTACTCAGTAGGTCTTGATGCTGGACTTCTGTGTGTTTAAACTTAAGGGACACAAAATGGAAGCAAGAAGTCAGAAAATGGGGCTAAAAAGTGATAAAGGGTAGAAATAACCCAAAGACCGAAAGATAACCTTGGTGAAAAAATGACTATGCATGGGTTCTGTTAGTGTCCATAAAGAAATTTATTTAAAATTTAGAAAAAGAAGAACGACGCAAAATAACTAGACTTGTTTTGAGATGAGAACAATAAGCTGTGACGCATAAAATGTGGCAAATCACATATGTTGCTGTTGCCCTAACCTCGAATTGCTCCCCATTTCATTCAGTCAGGTGACTTCTTAAATGCACGTAAACGTTAGTAGTTCTTTTCTTTTCCTTGTCCTCAGTCAGGTGGGAAACCAACAGTCAAGGTTATACAGTTCTATGAATCCTTGAAGCTACAGTAGTTTAACAAAGAAAGCCCCTGGAAGAGCAGGTTTTATTGCTTCTGTCAGTTAGGAGAAGAACTGTAGTGCTTTTGTCTTTAAACAAGAGAAAAAGAGGCTGTGCTTTACAGTCATGAAATGTATGCAGTGTGCAGAGTCTGCATGGGGGTGAGCCTGGTGTTACAGAGTTATAAAAAAACATGCCATCATTTCTCAGAAACCACAGAGCTGGTTGCCATGGGAATGCTGCAGGGAGCTCCTCATCCTCCCACCAATGGGCTTCAGTGATTTGTTACCCCAGGAAACCTGGCTTGTTGCCTGGGAGACCAGAGGCTGTGTGCTCCACTTCAAATGAAGAGTGGGTTCTGCCTGGCTGAGGCACACAGTGGAAAACAAAATACTCTATTGATGCCTGGGATTATTTTAATGTGGATGGAAGGAATATTGATTGGTCCAGAAAGCTGCTCATTAAACTCAGTGTAGATGTTAGAAATGGCATCATTCTGGTAGTGTACAATTTGACAGTATTAATGTTTTGTGTTTTTGTTGTATAATACCAGAAGAAAAGAAATGGATCCAACTCTGGACTTATAAAGAATAGAAATACAACTAACCGAACTTGATCTCAATAAAAACCATAGCTGTGTTAAAAGTCATCTACAGAATTGGAGCCTGACCATGGATCCACATACTGTTATGTGTAGACAACTTTATAGATCACACGGATCATCACTCATGGATAAGTGATTCATTTTGTAACTCAAAATCATTTGGAGTTTTATTTCCAAAAAAACAACATGAAACATTTGAATAGTATTTTCAAAGTTTTGCTCTCTGAGATGATGGGTAGAGGTTTGTGGATCTTAAGGCACAGTTCAGATTTTTGTGAGGTTTTGTAAAGAGATTATGAGTAATCACATCATTTTCATCTAATCCGACTGATTTCTTCCCTGTGGGACATAAGACAATGATAGATAAGATATAGCAAGCATATGACAGAGGGACCATTCCAGCCGTAAAGCAGGATATGACTCTGATTATCCAGTCATGATGGATGCTGCAGTGAATGCCCAGGCAGAAACCAAATGATGTTGAGGACAATGATCGTTTGAAGAGAAAATTTTAAAAACCAGAAGATTAATCTGCCACCCACACTAAATCCACTACCAATGCTATACCCAAACATAACAAATAATGAAGAGAGAAAATGACCCAATTTTAACTACTTAATTATAAAACCGTCGAGGAAATTATAGATCAATTAAGCGCAACTTCCTGCTGTCTGGATGTCCTGCCCACATATTTCTTTAAAAAAGTCCTGCCTGTCATTGCTAAGGATCTGATCCAAATAGTAAACTCATCGCTCTCATCAGGTGTTTTTCCCCAGGCTTTAAAAACAGCAGTTATCAAACCACTGACAAAAAAGAACAATCTGGACAAATCAATTACAGGCCGATCTCTATCCTCCCATTCATCAGCAAAATCATTGAAAAAGCTGTTTAAGCAGTAAATTAGCTTCCTTACTATAACCAACCGCTTTGACTCCTTCCAGTCTGGTTCTCAGTCTCACCACAGTACAGAGACTGGCCTAGTCAAAGTGTTCAGTGACGTCCAGACTGTGGAAGAACCACAGTGCTGGTTCTGCTGGACCTCAGTGCAGGTTTTGACACTGTTGATCCTGTGGGACTGAATCGACTGGAGGGTTGGGTCGGACTCTCCGGTTCAGTACTCAACTGATACATAAAGAACATTGATTTCTTTGTTTCAACAGGAAACTTCTCATTGAAGTGGACAAAATTAACATGTGGAGAACCCCAAGGTTCAATCCTAGAACCCCTATTATTCAATATCTATATGCTTCCACTAGGTCAGGTTATATCAGGAAATAAGATTAACTACCATAACTACGCGGATGATACACAACTCTACATTATGATGTCACCAAGGGACTAATGACTAATAGAAGTCTGCCTGCTTGCTGCTTACTGCTGGCAGTAAAGCAGTGGTGCAGCAGCTCCTGGCAGCATCTTTTGTTGGTACTTGAAAATCAAACCTGAACTTTGTTTTTCGTCTGCCCTGCTTTTCGTCACAAACCATTTTCTTGATTTTTTTGGTGACAAATGTTCTGATACAGTGTTCAGGTACAGCATGGGGATCTTTCTGCATCACACACAAGTAAACACCAGTGAAAGACAAGTGTGATTAAAAAAGCAGAAAAAACACACAAATAGTCCTAATCTGAGTTCATTAGTGTTCTTTGTGCTATTGTCTTGTAAATGATTATGGAAATTTGTTAACAATTTATATGCAAATTATTATAAATTCATTTCATAAAAGACAAAAACAATTAATAATTCAGCATAGCATTTTTTGTTCCGTATGAGTAGCATATAATGTGAGACTGATTGATCTTAAAGCCAAGATGAATCAGTTCAGTCACCTAGCAGTTCATATAAATGTCATCTTAAACCATAGAACCACTTTCAGACGTAACAGTAGCCAAAGGTCTAAACTTATTTGTGTGAAACACGTACAGCAAAAAATGTTGCAGCACTTTACTGTCAAACTTGCCAAACATTGCAGTAAATGTTTTAGACTCATGACCAATCAACTGTAGGCCGCCTTAAGATAGGAGGACATGTGGTTTCATCCTACATGTTCTCCAAATAACAATAATACAATACACCGTTACATGCATAGAACCAAACTAATAATTTGACAATGCAGGGCTGATGTTTCAAGATACACCGCAGGAGTTTGAGTTCCAAAGGTTTCTATAGTGTTCCAGAGAAGCAATTTGAATTTTAAAATCCCAGTGAGACAAAGTATGCCAAACATGATGAATTATTCAATAGAATGCCATATGGAGATGCAAATGATATCTCAGTAATTCACCTGAGTGAACAACAGCACTGCAGGGGGAAATATCTCAACATAATCTACAGGATGAATTTTTGTTAAAACTCAGAAAGAGTGAAGGCCAAAGCTGTTTTTCTTGTATTTGAAGACCCTGTTGAAGAGTCAGAAGAGGTTTGATACACTAGAGTCCCTTCATCTGCTCAACTAAACACCGTTTTTCTGTTAATCAAAGTATAAATGTTACTGATGAGGAGGCAGTCAGCGAGGTTTCCATGAACAGATGCTATGTTGTGTGCTTTGTTTCTGCCATCAAAAGTCAAAACTAAATTTAGAAAATTTAAGATTGATTCACTGAAGTAGCTGTTTACTCCTAACACCTCACATTTCTCTTATCCATGCACACACCCAGATATCTGTGTGACATATACTGTAACTCTGGTAACCATTCTACCTGTGAAATACAATTAAAGCAATTAAACCATCATGTAGATCATCAATGATCTGCTTTACAACTGTGACATTAGCTGCTTTTTCTTTGTAAAGGATGAGACTGATACATAAGCAAACTTATGTCTTCATTCAGGTAATCAGTTCATTTTATCTTGCCATACTTCTATCCACACCCTCATCTACAGAATGTCTGATGATGTGAATAAAAACACAAAAAGTGAGAGGGCTGGATCACTTCGACGACTCGTTCTCAAGGTTAACAGAGCACTCTCAGTCTTTCAGCTACTATTGTTTCTCCATTGTTTTAAACATGTTTGCTGTGTGCAACAGGAAAGATTTCATAAAGTGAAAGTAATTTTAGCCTAAATTGGTTTTTCAATGTGCTAATCGGGTTCAGGAATGTTGTTTTCCCTCATATTTAAGTGATGGACTGTGAGTTTCTAAAACACAGACATCAGATTGGGTCATGAAAAACTCATTCCTCTGTTTGTGGGTTCAGTATGTCAGTTTCAGGTCTGTAATACATATTACACAACAACACTCAATTTTACCTGAAGTTAAAAATTGCAGTTTTCTAGTTTTCAGCTGGAAAAACACAATAGAATGTAAATTGAGCAAAATCATTTGGTTAGACCCGAAATGTTAACAAGGCTGTTTCTTGCCTAACAGTAGACAATAGTTTCATCTAACCATCCAACCATGAGGAGAGAAGTCTCTAATATATTTTATACCAACAGAAGCTACATAAGATCATCAATAACTTAAAGATACTGGAGACTGAACTCAAAATTTGGGGGTAAAAATGCCTAAGAATGCTTTTGAAGTCCAATTCTCCCTTCAGCTGCCTTCTGGCTCCTCATCTGCTTCCTGCTGAATATTTCACTCTAACTACTGAAGGGATGCTGTGTCTTTTCCTCGGCAGCAGAAGTCTGGAGCAGGACAGAAATATCATTCTTTTCTTTTCCCCAAATGTTTCACACAATAATTCTGGCTTGGCATAGTTCTAGGACAGAGCAAAATTGGCACAACGATGAAAACTTGTATGGAAAATAAAAATATTGACAGAGTACGTTCTTAAAAAGAGATCAATTGGGAATCCATCATATGCATACAATGTTGTCCTCAATAAAACACAGTAAAGTGAGCAGAGAATTGAAAGATTCTCTGTGTCTTGAGCATTTTCTGAGAGAACTTTAAAAAGAAACAAAAATTAGGAATGTACCCATTCATATTCCTTAAAGGCAAACTGCCAACAAGATAAAATAATATCAGACAAAGCAATGCAACATGGCATACATTAATTTGAATAAGAGACGTTCTTTTACAGTGTAGGAGTGGGGAATGGCGTTGATTTAGTTTGGACTGAACACTGTATGACGATTAAATTTATAGATGTTGGTCTGATAGATATCAGTTTGTATCTATCAGTATCGTCCTCTCTGTGGATCAGATGTTATACTTCTGTCAGTACAAGATTTTTCTTATGAACAAAAGGTAGTTCATCTTGTTTTTCTTTGCTGTAGCGATGCGTCTTGGCAAAATGGCACATTTGTGAGGAAAACGTGTTGGTGGAGCAGTAGAACTGAGTATGTGAGTTGCACCTTGGAAAAAACTTGTTAAAACTTCACTTCCGATGTCAAACACCATTTGGTTTAGGCAGTGTCATGGGGCAACCCAACAATGGATGGACAAGGATTGTGATCTAAAGGCAGAAAAATTTAAGAGTTTTGCATTTTGATGTGGGAGCTTTTTCCATTGATGGATGAATGGAGCGTCAGGCTGAGCGGGGGAAGTAAGGCTGTAAGGCTGTAAGGCTGTAAGGCTGTAAGGGGATGTCGGGGTGGACAGGCATCTTCACTGAAGGTCCTCATCTGTCCAGTGGTGATTGTGTCTTCAAAACGACAACGCTGCAGTTGACAGCCTTCAGTTATGTTGGGCCTGAGTGCAGCAATCCCCACAGCGACCTGTGACCTTTCACTAACAACTGCACCCACCTGTGTACATCTTCATCCATAACAGCAAGTCAACAAGAACATCAACAATAAGATCCAACAATAACATTTGTGCTTCTCACTCTTGGGTCCTTTTTGTAAACTACTGCTTCTGGTTTGGATTGTTTCTGGTTCATGCGCTCAAACTTTTAACAACCTGTGTGTGTTTAAACGTCATGGTCAATAAATTTCCCAATCTATTGCTTGTCTCTCACTCCTGTTTTCCCCATTGCAAGCTGGTTACTGTTAGAATACAGCAGCATGAAATTTGGACACCTGTAAAACTTTTGGTCTTCAGTGTGTGTGAAAGCATCACTGAACACATGGGCAAACCTGCATTAACGACGTGAAAAACGGGATATTACCATATTTTCATAACCATATTCCAAACATATTTACACATATCTCACTGTGTGCAAGCAAAAGTAATCTGTGTTTTGCACATCTGAAAGATGAGTTAGTGTTCATTTTTTAATCACACCAGATCCCAAAGCATATTAGAAACCTTCAAGTCTTTCCCACCCCTCTGTCTGGCTTTCTGTCCCTCTACACACACAAAAAAAGCCTCTGGAGGAGCTTGGTGTCCAATGTAGAACCAAGAATCAATCCACAGATGAAAACATGAATTATTTTTTAAGAAAAAATATCAGATGACTACTAGAGTAGCATGGTTCAGCCAAGCTTGTGCCTTGTTAATTACTGCCCTTGTTACCCAGCAGGACAGAGGAGAACATGGGATGGTTTTATTTCTAATGATGAATGTTCAGGTATCCAAGCAACTGATCAATGCCTATTCAGTCTGGGAACAAACTGAACTGTTACAGCTGATAATGAAAGCTCTGTTATTATCATGCAGAACATGCTGTCAAGCTGTATTTCTCTGTGAGTGCTTTTGGGTGTGAGCTGTGAGCACTGGCGGCCATGCTGCTATTTATATCTGACATTGGCAGAGTTGAGTGAGGACACTGAGTTGCATAAGGACAGACTGTAGAAGAGATGCAATGTAGAATGTAGGAAATGTAGGAAAGCTGCTGTAGAATTCCTTGTTTAGCTTCTATTCAACATTGTAAGGCAAAGCAAATTATGCATATATATATATATATATGCATATATATGCATATATATATATATATATATATATAGTATATATAGGTGATATATGTATAGCATTCAAATTAATTTTACAAGTTAGAGTAACAGTAATAGCCATCAAAATCAAGAAATAAACCAAAAGAGCAATAGAGAAAACATAAGCATCATATAAAAAAAAGAAAAGAAAAGCCAAAAATACTACCTTTATTTGCATCTGCAAATAGATTTTTCACAGTATGCCTACTGGGTTGCCTACTAACCCTATGCCTATTATGAACAGGATTATTTTATGAAACCAAGCACCTTGTTTTCAGACAACAGGTAAAAATAACACATCCTGATAAAAAGATGCAGGGTCTACTATCGTTTACCATGATTTTAATTCCATCACCAAGTAAGTTCCAAATATTAAACAATTAACTTTCTAACAGGGAGAATTTAATCTATGTTGGATTGTCAAGCAGTGGCTACATTGGCAGAACAAAAATGGAATTGCACAACACAATGCTAGAATCCTCCACAATCTATTCACACAATGACTTATGAGTTGTTACTCTTTCTGACATCCATATTCTAATTTTAACATTTTCAGCTTATTCCCTCCCTATAGGCACAGAAGCTTTTCATTAGAAGTGGTTAAACTCCAGCAGATAACAGCTGCAGTCTCCGGGGGTGATGTAGGGAATAACATCCAGACATTCAGTCTCAGAAGTCATTGGTAGCCACTTAACCTCCGACCCTTTCCTTTTTAATCTTTAGCAGTTGGCTTTGTTGTGACAAGCAGCAAGTAACTCTCCACAGGGACTCGTAGAAGGTCTGCTCAGTCTGCGTGGCTCTTTAATTTCCTAATGAGTTACATGTCCTGCTAAACTCATTCATCATCGCTGGAACACGAGTTGATATACCCAGAAACCCAGTGTCCTCTCAATGTCGGAGCCAAGCAAATCAAGTATTATGTTGAAAACAAAATTGCATCATACAGCGATAAGTGTTCCACATTAACACACCAATTTCATCTGTATTCCATAAAATGTAAATTTAGTCCCACTTTATGTAAGTTTTTTCCTCTACATGCAGCCAGGAGGTTCAGCATGACTGAACATATAAAACAAACCATCAGAGGACCAAATTTTACAACCCTCAAAATATAAAAACTGGCTATATTACGTAACAGAATCACCCAGGGAAACAGTCTATTCATAAAACATGTTACACATTTCCCTTCAGTGTTTGTTACAACACTCTTACCCAGTGGAATGTGTTTGTTTGGACTTCAGTCGAATGGAATTGAACATAATTCAAACCAAGACTTCACTAATCCTGACGGGAAATTAGATGTCAGATTTTCTACATTTCTTCAAGGCATCATTGTAGCGAATCTAAAGAAACTTTTGACTAAAAGCACACTGTTGGATTACTGTGCTTTGAAGGATGCAAAGACGCTCATTTTGTCTTTAAGAACAGCTCCTCCAATAGACGGTAAATAGACTGAACATAAATAGCATTTCCAGTCATGTTCCGTCGCCTCTTACTGTCTTGTTCTAAAAATCCTGGCACCTGCAAAGTCATCAGAGAGTTTTCATCTGCTTCTGGTGACCAGGCTCTGACTTGTGCTAAAAGGAAATGGTGAAAGTATTAATAACATGCATTACTGCAGAACATCTCAGAGACAGCACGAAAAAATCTTCATGGCGAGGGCAACATGATGGGCTTTACACTGAAGGAGATTTTCCAAATTTACCAAAATTCATGGCACAACCATAATCCTGTGTGAAGATTTCATGGAGTTATATCTATGAATTTCATCACCTGCTGCTGCTCTCACATGTGTTTTTGCATTGATGTTATGCTAAAGTTTTTCTTCTGTAAAACCTAAAGCTGTATTCTGCATATAACGAGGAGCAGACCATGATTATTATTATTTTTTAAGTACCGGTAATCCAGTCTGGTATCATGGACATCCTGTGCTGCAGTCATTGTGTTTCTGTGCAGCTTAATCCCTGGATCAATAACTGAAGTCTCTCTTTTACTCTTCACAGTGGCCTCAATCTGTCGCATGGCATCATGTCAGCGTCTCCTCGCACACATTGCCACAATGAATAAATACTGACTCAAGAACAAGCCATGGTGCTTTAAACCACTGTTGCATCACCCATGTACTTTTGACAAATTGTACATTGGTATAATTTTCCAACTATGGCATCAGATTTCCCATCATCTTTGGGGTGAAGTTTGCCTTGAGGCAAACTTGACACTTATTTGCATGCAGATCAATCCCCCGTAACGTTGCTCTGTAAGATCTTTGTTTAGTAACAGTAACATTGAATGGATGTTCATTGAAGCTGGTGCAACAGGACACCTCAAACACTTACAGCAAATCTTTTCACCATCTTTGGTTCACTGTAGAGACACACTTTTCAGTAACTGAATGAATGAGAAGAAATTCAGCATCTCATTTTGCCAGCCAAGAATGAAAGACATCAGTTCACCTGTCACAGCCAAAGAGTGCAATACTGTAAGGCAAGAAACTTCAGAACAAATATATAAACCACCCTAACAAAGTTTACATGCTTACATCCAAGCTAAGCCAAGCTATTTGTTCCATATTTCCACAGACGTCACATGAGGAGTACCTGAAGATTCAGTCCTAGAACCTCTCCAAGTTAATATCGACATGCTCCTAATAGATCAGGTTATAATAAGAAAAAGGATTTGTTGCTACAGCGATTTAGATGATACACAGTACTACATTACGA
Organism: Xiphophorus maculatus; assembly: GCF_002775205.1. Taxonomy (NCBI): domain Eukaryota; kingdom Metazoa; phylum Chordata; class Actinopteri; order Cyprinodontiformes; family Poeciliidae; genus Xiphophorus; species Xiphophorus maculatus. Next base: position 27,855,173 of record NC_036451.1, read on the forward strand.
TGTCACCAGGTGAACACATTCAAGCATTGAACACATGATTAGAACAAACCCATATTGAATGTTTCAGTTCTGGTGGTTGGAACAACCTCCTCAGCCTCAACCTCCTGTTCTTCTTAGCCCTCTAATGAGTCATTTGATCCGGGGAGAGAACTAAAACATGCCGGCGCTCAAGGACCTACTGTGGACACCACTAGTCTAGACCAAACGTTCTGATATTAATTTCAACTAACAACTGGATTACTGTTTTCTGTATAATGATGGATGTCCGTGATTTTCTCATCTACTGATGCCTTTGTGCATTTTCTTTTTCATGTTTTCATGTCTTATTGCCTGGAAATCAACTTTAAAAGGGGCAGTATTATTATTATTATGTTTTAGCTTTACATCATGTTATAATTAAAAACATACCTGTGGTGTTGCTTCGATTCTTTCATGCATATTAGAGAAATCCTTCAGTCTCCTGTGGCAACCGTTCAGCTGTGATAAATGCCTGGGTGGAGCGGCAGTTTCCAAGCTTCCACCTCACAGAGCAGCACTCCATCACTGAGCTCCTTCAGACTAGCCAGCAGCAAATAGCAAACATCTGGTGGAATGGCGCATCTGCTGATATTATTATACGAACTACTTCTCAGTGAAATCCTGGTAAAAACTTTGCTAAAGGGTTAATAGAGGAGTCATGTTGTAATGATTTCCTGAAGGCGGAATTTCAGAAGGAGTTTTTCAAGAGACTGAGGCCCAATTTCAAGGTAATTTGAAATTTCAATTTCAAAATACAAAATAAAACTTGTTTTAAGTCATATTTGATATGTATATAACATATTTTAACAATTGAAGGTAACACAACTACTTGATTGTGCTATAAAATGGCACTATGTGAATGGAAAACACATAATACTTGGTTTCATAATACTTTAGGACTTTTCCACACAGTGCACAGAGTTTCCCCTACAATGTACGACTCTGACAGAGCTAAGTTAAAAGTCTCAGGCACCTTCATCACCACTCTTCCTCTTCATCCCCTTTAACTCCATCTGTGAAGAAAATACCACAAAAAAGCTTTGAGTTGAAGCAGTAGTGTTGGTTTTTACTAAAAGGTAAATCAGAGACTGATTCAGTGACAACACACACCGTCTACTTCTATAAATAAAAGCAGTTTCTGTCACGGAAGCTGGTGAAGCTGTACATGTGCCAGTGCTGCCTGCTGCTGGCACCGATCTCAGCCTGTTTCATGTATGCTCTCCACTTCTGGCTCGCTATTTCTGGTCCCCTCACTCTGTACACGGCTGCCAGTCTATTTATCTCTTCCTGCCTGTGTGCGCAAGAACATATGTGTGTGTGTGTCCTCTTCAAACATTCACACCCGCCTTCCAGCAGGTTTATCATTAATTCATCAAATTACTTTGTGTTCCCCCCCCCTTCACATGGCCTCAGCCTCTCTGCCTCTTCACCAACCCACTGCTTCTCTCCACCTGCACTACTTTTAGACTGCAGAGTTTCAGGCTACTACAGTATATTCCCTCTTTTTCCATCTTAGAGTTTCAGAAAAATGGACGATGAAAACAAATGGCAAAACTATGCACCTTGAGCGTTTTTCACACTTTGTCTAGGTCCGGGACTTTAATGCCTTAATTTTGATTCATTGACTATGTCTTTTGACCTACCAGACATTTCCAAAGCCATGACATCATTATCTTTAGTGTTTAAAGAGATAGTAACACTGGTCAGCAGTCAAAAAATTGTGTGGGTTTTTTTCAACTGTTTTAGGGTCATGTTGGTGAGCTGAACCCAAAAATCACATTGGTTTTGCTCAATCAGGTGAACTTTGTGAACTGTGGATGTGTGTTTTTTGGTCTGGAAGTGCACTGAAAAAATGAGAATTGTGAAGAATTAGAATTTCTACAAACAAAATAAATTAATACTACACAAGACAGTCATGTTTCTTGTATTTATACAATTGAATAAAGAACCATGTACTTAATTATCAACAATAATGAAACTACTAATTTTTCTTATGTTGATTTAACATGATTAAATTAGATTACTAAAACCATTGTAATCACGGTTTATTATCACCGGAAATTATCCAATATATCATAAGATAATAATTAAATATAATTGGACAACATGTCATTGTCAAATATATAAACTACTTTTCTATATCATGTTAAATATCATGTTTTATAAAGCTTAACTGTTATATTTTATATATCCTGATATTCATTTTATATCTTAAATATTAATATTAATAAAATTTGACGTAGTTTAATATCTTAAATAACATGTTTAAACATGTTTGTTTATAAAAAAAAATGTATTTCATGTAAGACTCAATTTAAAAATGTTATGCGTCTTAAATATAAAAAAAATACAAAATGGTGTGATTTAGGAATGTTCATTTAAATAAAGCTTATTTAGCAGCACTCACATCTTTTGCCTTTCTTGTGAATATATACGTACCCAACCCCCCTCCCCCTGAAATCCCCCTCACCACACAGAACCACTTTAACCCTTTACCTACACTTTACACTAATCCTAACCATTCCCCTCTCCAAAATCTCACCCTAACCATCCCCCTCATGTAGCCCTAATCCTAACTACCACCACCCCATCTCTCCCTCTCCTCTCTGACACCCCTCTCCCACACACACACACACACACACACACACACGCCCACTCCGCCACTTTTAACCCTTCTCCTACGCTTTACTCTAAACCTAACTATTCCCCCTTCCTGTTTTGGAACTTGTCTCTCTTCTTCGCCCACTACTTGAGTCCAACTCAAGCAGAGTACCAACACTCATATGCCAGCCATATTCCATGCACTTTACACAGCACATACAAATCAAGAGGATGTTCCTAGGAACAGCCGCAAACACCATGCACCTTCCATAAAGGTAGCATCCCGTGGCCCAGGATAGTTCACAGATCTCGAGCGAGTGTGCACCACCTGTAGGGGTACCAATATGGACCGGAACCAATTGTGGCAAGTTCAGACACCCCAGAGTGAAAATCTCTAACACCTACCTTTACCCTAACCCTATATGTCCTGTGGTGCTGCAGTCCTGTGGGCTTAAATCCCCATCGCTGCCATCAGCCTCCAGAGTTTCAAACGCGTCTGCTGTTCGCCCCCCTTACTGTCAAACTCCCCTGGTCTGGTGTAGGGCAGGGTTTAAATATGCCTTCTCTCTTGGTCAGAGACATACATGAGTGCATCCATCCCCAAATATTGCCCTTATCACACTGATATAGCTCCCAGAAGCCTGGCATAAAATAAAAATTTGGACTTCCAGGAGGGGGAGACATACTGGTATCCTGCTGCAGATTGAGGCCGCAGGCAGTGGCCTGTCTCTGGGCTTAATTTTCGGGAATACCGGTTCTTTTCCACTTCCATAAAAATCTTTAAAAATGCATTTTTTGGGGGAAAACCTATGGGCCGATAGCCCAGAGTCTGAAGAATAGCCTGGTGTGGTTGTTTGTTTTTAAATCAGACAATCATCTCAAACACGTGGGGTTAGCTCTTCAGTTTTTTTTATTAAATTGTTGTCAGTGGGCATCATTTTATTCATAATGCCTCTTGCTTTATAGATAATTTGTGCCGCTATCTCCATTGGGAACTCATAGTTTTGATTCATTTTTCCTCAATGCTCTTGAATTTTTTGAATTCTTGACTGAATAAATGTTTCTTGGTTGTCACCTAGAATTTAAGATTACAGTTTTGTGCAAATGATTTTAATCAATCATTTGAATTTCTCTCTTAGACCGCAACCCACTTCCTCCATTGTTATTATTATTATTATTATTATTATTATTATTATTATTATTATTATTATTATTATTATTATTGTTATTATTATTATTATAGTCACAGTTCTCTAAATTAAATTAAAATAAAAACCTGACCTGATTGAGAAAAATGGATGTCATTTTTGGATTCAATGGTGCAAAATAGTCCTAATTCAATTGAAAAAACATAGACAAGTTCCAAAAAATATTTTGTAACCCAGTGTAATAAATCTGTATGTGAACTTCTCATTTTGAAGACTGTGCTGCTTTTATTGTTTTGTGTTCATTTTCACCGCAGCATGTGAACGAGCAAGTCAACAGTAAATGGTCGACCTTACTTCACGTCTCCCTCTCATCGTTTGCTGTGGTTTAACTAGGTGTTTAGTCAGAGTTGTTACACCCTTGATGAGAACACTACAAAGACATTATTAAACATCTCTGACATATTTTCCTCATTTTTGTGGCATTTTGCAAATTGGAATAATTTTGACAATTTTATCCAACCAAAAGCAACCAGGGTTTGGTCTGATTTAACTTCAGACAGTGATTAATAAAAGCTGCACATGTCTTTATTGGGTGTATGTAAACTTCTGGTGCAGGTGCTTTAGATGTCGTTCTGGGTTTTTTGTACTGTGGTCACTTTCCACATGCATAAATGTTAACGACTTCCTGAATTTCTTCATATCAGAACACGGTGTGTTGCTTCTTGAGATTTTTCATCCTACTTCCTGTTGCCAGACAGGACCTGTTTATGTGATTGTTGATTCCCCAGGTCAGATAGTGACTGGATGTAACTGGTTAAAACTGAGCTTTCAAAAGATTTTATTACAGGTAATCCATAATTTACTTGCTCATATGGAGCTAAGTTGGAAAAGCATCACACAAGTCTAGTCCAGGCATCACTGAGCAAAACATTCAGTGGGATTATTTAGACCAAACAGTTTTCTAGCTTTCTGATGTGTCCCAAGTAAAACAGAAAAACATTGCTGTGCATGGTGTTATGAAATCAGGCTAAAATATAAATTGCATTAATACATTCATATCAGTTTGAAAAGCAGCAAAATCAAACACATTTTTAAGGCGAATGCCAAACCTATCACACACAGAGACTCTAATTAATGTAGCAACACCGACACTTGGTAAAAGCCCTGGAGTATTTATGCAGAGTTTCAGCATGAGCTGCTGATGAGACTGGAGAAGTGATGGGTGTGAATTTAACGCTGGGTTTTTCAGATGTTCATCTGACATCATTATCTGCTAAGGGAAAAATGTACAAAAAAATATAACATACAGGAAATGAAAATCTTTTTCTTTTCTCTCCCAACATGATACATGCTTCACAATTCAGTCTCTATTTGACTCACTTCAGTAATCTACTGTTCAGATCAGGAAAATAATTAAAGCAAATTTCAGACTTGTCAAGATCACAAAGGAAACGGTTCTGTGTGAAGGTTTTGAATCTTTTCTTCATTTCCTTATATTTTGTTTGTAAAAAGTCAAATGGGAACAGCAGAGACTCTGCGACCTGAACAAACCTATTCCTGGTGCAGTTCTCTCACAGCAGCTGGAAGGATATTAGAAGAACTTGGCACTGCTTTAATGTGCATTATTGAGTGAACACTAGACCCAGGAGACCCAAGCTTCTTTCTAAATAGGCAAAAACTTCTGACTGAACTCAACATTTATTGACAATAAAAGAGAACAGAAGTGTATTAGGTAGAAGGTTTTTATTCTTGGTGATTTCCATCAGATTAAAGCTTCAAATCGTTTTCAACATGAAGATAATGCCTCAGAGTTGGAGAAGTTATGACATCTAGATAAGGTCACCAATAACAACTTCAAAGAATTGTCACTAGCTCATAATGAGAATCCTGGGCTAGAAAACAGTGCAGGAATAGAGTGTTATACTCTAACAAGAGTGTTTTATGTCTGTTCTTTTAGATCTATAAATAAATGCGCTGATCATTCAGCAGCAACTCCCTAGACTCCCTAGACTTGTGTGTGTGTGCAACACACACACACAAACACACACCCGCACTTCTCACTCTACGAGTCAGAAACACTTGTGTTTTGGCTTCACCGCCATTTTTCTTTCTCTCTCTGAGTTTTTTCTCAACTGTTTCTCCCTCCTGCTCTGCTTCTGCCTTTTCATCCATCGTTACTGTCCAGAACTCTTCTGCCTCAAATATACAACCTGCATTCATTCAGCATTTGCTCCAGAATGGAACCATGGAATTATAACGCTTCTGTTTTTCCTCGTCACCTGTATTTGACTAACATAAGGCTGTGTGTGTGCATAACACATGTATAAAGTGATGTGCTGTAAATGGTTTTAATATAAATTATTTTTCAGTCAAATTTGTTTCTAGTATTATTATAGAAAGTTTAGGATTTACACTAGTAGAGTGTAGAGTAGAGTGACAATACTGATATTTTTGATGTTTTTAGTTCGATAAATCATAACTGTGACCTTCGGGTGTTTTTGTGGTTTTCCTTTGAATTATTTTGCTAAAATGTTGGACAGAATTTGGACAAAACTGATTGGTTTCTACAAAATACTTTAATAATGTATTTCATTACATAATAAACAGACACAATAGTGAACCAAAACAAATTTGTGTGTATGTTTTGTAAATTAAAGCAGTGCAAAAAGTGCTCATTTGACAGCTAATCAAAACAATGTTTTTGAGGTAGAGTTGAGAAACTACAACAGAAAAATGTAAGTAAATGTTCAAGAGGGGATCTGAAACTGAAGCAGAAACCTATACTTGGTACCAATATTATTCATATTTTGGATCAATCTGTCCACCTCCGCATGAAAGACATTACATCATGTTTTCAGTCTGTCTGCATATCTCAAGTTTTCTCAAGAGTTGAGGAGCATAGAAGCTAATGTTAGGTCCTCTTTTCCAGTTGAACTGAAGTTGATTTTTCACTGAATAAGCTAATAGATTATTAGAGCCACATAAACATATTTTCTCACAGCACTAAGATTATATGAAAAATTACTTTATGGTACAGAATGCTTGATGATTGCATCTTTTTGTATCCAGAAAGGTTTGAAAATAAAAACAACTGAAACATGTAAGAGTCTGAGGAGACAAAAGGCCAAAATGAGCTCTCATCTTTAAACACGCACACAATAATACAACAAAGGAGTTGGTAGTTTCTCCAATGCATGGATCCAAAATACTTCTAACATGTTACTGTAGTTCTTTCTTTTTATGAAATCTCCAACATCCAAATACCAGCTCCACAAAAAGACGGTTTGTTTTATTCATATTTATAGCACACATAACATCATCTATTATTTCTACAGCAGCAGCAATTTCAGCAAATAGATCAAATCAATTACAGACGAAAGAGTTTCCTTGGAGACCAAATAAAAAACGTTCTGAGTAACAAAGGTCAGCGCTGAACAGCAGCAGGCTGCCTGAAGGCCGAAGCAGAAACACTTTTCCCAAAGCACAAAGCTTTGTTAGCTGCAGTTTTGCACTTTTACTCAAACTTTTTTTACATTTACAACAGTTTGTGCTTTTAATTATTTTGAATTCTTTTTTTTTTTTTTTTTGTCTCAGAAAATATGAGTCTTTGACAGCATTTTAAAGAAGAATGTCTCAGTCTGAAGAAAATTAGATTACAGGACAACATTTTTCTGGTGTCAGTAAGTACGGACTTTCCTTCTGGTCCGACCTGAATTCTGGTCCAACTTGGTTCTCCCACCACCAAAGCAAAGAGAAAGAAAGAGGAAAAAACATAGGACAGTTGATCATTTATGGAGGCATTTCTTTTTCACTTGTACATTGCTTGTTGTTTTATGCAACATCCTAATATTTCTTTTTTCACACTGGTGTGCAAGCCGTATTCATTTTCAGCTTCAGCAGTCTTGTAGTACATCTGTATGTATATCTGTATGTTACAGCAACATTTAATTTCCCTTTGGGATAAATACAGTATTTTTGAGTTTGAATTTAACAACATCAAATGCAGCAAAGGAATTAAGCAGTAGTCAATCATCTGAGACCTTTAGCCTGTATGTGTCTTTCATTCGTACTCCCTTTGTCTCCTTCTTTTCAGTATTACTCTGCATGTTTTCAGAGTCTTGTTGGCTTCAGCTCTCCTGCCCCACCCAGCTGTCCATCTCTCCTCGTTGCCCCATGCTTTTATTTAACAGTCTAATCCAGTCGAGTCTCAGATACGCCCTGTGCTTTATTGGGACATGCACTTAGGGGAATCACTTTCTCTGACCACTTTGGCACACTGTATCAACCCAACCCCCGAACTCCACACACCACTAGTGCTCCATCTGTCACACACAAGCTGCTGAGAAAATGCTATTCAAGATCAGCTATATTTCAAATACCTACCATTCCCATCCAGCCATTGAAGATGGAGAGCCTCCCTATTTTGTGTTTTCCACTCTCTTCAAAAACCTTAGTAATGAACTTTTGCTAAGTCACAATAATCATCATTTTCTGTTACTTACAATGAAGAGTTTGTGACAGATAAAAAAAAAACCTTCTGTCCAACAGAACCTGAGTTAGAAACACTAACTGCCTCAAAGTTGGTGTTTCTAACTCCAACCTAACTCAAAGATTGGAGTTAGGCAACAAGAGTCAAACAAGATGGCAAGAAGGTTCTTACAAATGAGACTTAGAACATCATTTAAATTGTTATTCTCATAAAAATAATAGCATTCAGCACTATTTTTCAGTTGTTTCTCATGCACACAATAAAATCATAAAACAAGAAAATGTGACGGTGAAACAGCAGCGTTTTGGTGCCATTTAAATCGATCCGTAAGCAAACTGACGAACCAGTTCCTGAATCATTCACCTTGTATGGTCCACTTCCAAGGCTTCAAACGTCACAACCTCCATCATGAAAATCCTCCTAGGTCACTCAACAAGCGCTCTGAAGCCTTGACACAGAACACACATCACTACCCCTAGTGTCTTTTGCAGAACTTCTTATGCCCCTTACTTAAAACTTGTGTTCTTTTAGGAACCTTACTGGATTTCCCTGAGCTCCTGAGTTTCTCTCATCTGACTCCAATTGTGATTCTCTGAACAAACCCCTGGTTACGAAAATCCTTTAGTTATCATAATCCTGGATCCTCATCTCCATGACTAGCAGCCTGAACTTCTTGGTAACAACCATCCTTGTGCAACTGTTTTATCTTCCAAAGTTCCAGCACCAACCTAGTCCCAAGAAACATCAGCATCTTCTTTCTCTAACCAAGACTCAGAGCAATCACCCTGGATTCTATTCTCCTCCTTTACTCCCCGGCAACTTCAGCCTCATCGTAAGATCTCTACTCCAAGAATGATTATTATCTCCAGTGAACCCGCAGTCCATCTCTCCATCATCCTGGATCAAGAACCTGACATGAATCACTGTCTTTTCAACGAACCTTTAAAATCGTATTGTTCTCCTCAAAGCATTTGTGCATGTGGGTCAGACATCTTGACAAAACCATGACACATTCAGCTGGATCAACTCTTGAGTAAACGTGCATGATGTGACTTATCGTCACATTATCTAAAAATTATAAACTGTTTTCCAGAGGATAAGTCACACTTTTCTTGTTTTCATAGTTTTTCTATTCCTGCATCTTGCAGTCAGGTGTGACTTCAGTCTTGTTTTCCTCTTCATGATTAATGCATTAAATGTTGATTCATATCCTTGTAGTTGCCTGGGAGATTAATATAAAAAAAACTGTGCAGGCAGTTTACCACTTCATGCAACACAAGCAGCATAACCGCCCCTCCATTGGAGCGTCGCAGCACGAACATCACTGGGTCCAAAACTACCAGCACAATTCCAGTCAAAGGTTGAAAGTTTCTGTGAGTTTGTTGGAAAGCAGGTAACTGAACACAACGTGTCACCAGATCACATCGATGTGTCTCTGGTAAAAGGTCACGGGTCATTTCTCCCACTAGCGTTAGATTCACATGTTAGTTTGGGTTGTATCTACCCAGAATGCCCTGCGTTGTAATCCACCTCCTGCCTTTGGAATGGTCTCCAGTCTGTTTGGCGTTCACATCTGAATTTGAACTGCCCTAAAGTTCCTTTCAACGACCCAAGACCACACTTCTCCAAACAAACTAGAGTTTGGTTAAAGTAGATTACTAAAATACAGCACCTGCATATTGTTGTATGTTTAAGGAAATGATGAGCACACACCCTTACTCTAATGTCTGCAGTGTTCCAGCTCTGCAGTGTTTGTGGGAAAATGTTTACTTGGAAAGAAGGATTTTGTGATCCTTTGATCTTCCTGTTTGCCGGCTTTGTTTAGCTGCTCTGGTGTAATCTGTTGGTCCCTTGAGGACAGTTTGGCCTGAAGTGACCTCAACCTTACTCCTCTGCGCCCCCGCCCCCACCCCTCTCGCAGCAATTCATTATCTCACCTAGCCAAGCTCTCACATATACCCTGATTCATTTTTCTGCCGTCTCTTGGCTGCACCTCGCTCACACCTTCGCCCTACCAGCTCTCGGTTGCCTGGAAATGTTGATTGTCCTTCCCGGTTTGTGCCTGCAGGCAGCTCATGCAGGTTCCCACACAAACATACACACCGACAGGCTGAATCTTTGTCTTTTTATAGCTCAGTCTTGTTAAGCACAGGAAGTAGATCTCTCCCTGGTGAACAGTGAACATCTCCTGCTGCCCAAACAGCTTTGTGTTATATAACCAAAGACTTTTCTAAAGCTGTCTTAGGAAAGTATTTGGGTTACTTAAGGAAGTCTGTCTTTCTGCAGGTGTGATGCAGATGAATTATGTTGATTTGATCTTTTTTGTTTTCTCTGACAGCGTTTACTTTACACAAGCCCAGAAGAACAAGGTACATTGTGTCATTTTGTCTGACTGTAGTGTGTGTATCCTTCTTGAAGCCGAGCACCACAAACACAGAGCGTTTGCACATTTAACATCCCTGCATGCCAGGAGACCCATCATGATTCTTTAAAAGTAATTTTTCAAAACGGAGGTTAGTCAAGCTGTTTCCTTGATTGCCAACATGCCCCGAATGTCTTCGGAGGAACCAGTGTCAAGTTGGAACACATGTTTTGTGTCGAATGTTTTGTGTTAACCACAAGTGTTTCGGTTTTGTGTCTGTTCTGTTGCTGAAACAGGACCTAGGATCCGTCAGTTGCTACCACAAATACATGTTGCAAACGGACCTGAGATCTCCAGTGGAAACAGAAATATGCACCAGTGCATCATCTGCATGTGGATGCAGAAGATAAGACTTGGGTAAAGAGAAAGGAACAACAAACTGAAATATGTGGAGGCTTATAAGGTTTTTGTACATATAAATAAGGAGAGAAAGCAGTAGTTCTGATTATGTAAAGATTGATAATAAATCAGGACGATTTAAAAAGAAAAATGAACATTATGTGTAATGATGCAGATGAAAACTGCCTCCCCTTCTCCACACCAGGACCTGCTGGAGCTCCGCTGTGTGATTGGTCAGATGTCTGTTGCCGTATTGTGTGCAGAAATGCCTTCAGACACAACATTGATATAATCCTTCAACTAGTCTGCTTCCACTATCTGATGTTTGTATCTGAAGGAGGCATAAATAACTTTGGGGAGGCCCATAGGTAATGTCATGTTATTTATGTAGCACATTTTCTGCAACAAGGGAATCCACAGTGCTTTACATGAATTGGAAGGAAATAGAAACAAAACAACAAAACCAAAAGAAAGACAAAAAAGGTAAAAGTATAAAACTACATATTGATTCCCCATGTTTAATAAGAATAAGACATAGTAGTCCATAATTCATAAGCTAGTAGGGGTTTATCTGGATTCTTGTTCTGATAAAACAAAATGTTGGTTCTCCATGTTTGATTCTGTTAGTAAATACAAAACCAAGTGTTGGTTCCATTGTTCTGGGTTGAGTTCTAGATTTGTACAATATAAAACTAAATATTGGTTCTCCATGCTTGATTCTTGTTCAGGGTTGTTAAGTAGATTGTACTTTATAAGTTTATTCTACATTTGTAAATTAGGAGTTTCCATAGGTCTTGCTCTGATATTAAAAGTATAAAACTAAATGTTGGTCTAAAGTAATAAGTGCTCTACAGTTTATAAAAAGCTCCAACAGCAGGACGGCACTATGGAAGGACAGCTTTCATAGTGACATTTCAAAAGCCTAGTTATTTAGTTCCTCCATAACTCTCCACCTCTCTGTTGCAGTTTTGAAGAAGACCTCTGTACTTGAACTAGGCCTTGCTGAGCCATAAGCTGATGGCTCAGCAATCAGCTTCTACTCTCTTTCTATGATGCGTTTGTGTGAGGATAACTGCAGCCTGAAGCAAGGAGAAAACAAACTACTGATAATTTTTCTGCTTGCACACATGGCTGGTCTAGAACATGTGGAAAAGAATTCTACTTAAACCACAAGATGCATAATCAGAAAGAACAATAGTCTGTACGTGTGATGATAGTTGACTCCATAAAACCTAAGATTTCCATAGCAATAAAGTGGAAGCAAGTAGTTGACCAGATTTCCTTGCATCATTAGTCCTTAGTATTTACATCTATTGAAGACATCCACTCATAATAATAACTGAACAATACAGCCCCACTAAAATACACACATTTCCTGTTTGGACAGACTCAGGTGGGATGGCCAGTCGGTTTGAGTCTGAGCTGACCCCAGCCGCTCCTCTTCTCTCCCAACTTCCCTGCAAGGCCATGAAGACGCGACACTGAAAGACAGTCGCATGAGACAGAACACAAAACTGCCGCCATTGTTTCAAGAGTTAATCAAATGGCTTCAGTGTCTCACCTCCTCCTTCCTCCCACATCGATCCGCCTCTCCACCGCTCCACTCTGCTCTGCTGGGCTCTGCATTGCCTGGCTTTGACAGCAAAGCCCTTTCACCTACATTCACTCAGAGCTCCTCACACACCCCCACACTCCCCCGCACACACACATACAGTATATAGTATGCCTGCTCAGTCTTGTCAAGCAGAGAGCAGCAGTGCTCTGCAGTCTGCCATGGTTCCTTACAGCAGGAAAGTGTTGCCATCTGTCTACATCCCCAAACTCTCCCTTCAAAGAAGCAGATTCAGGTTCAGCAAACGCGCTGCGCTATCCAACGTTAAAAACCTTAATGCTACATTTTCTTGCATTCATATTTAACTGAAGGGTAGTGCTAATCCATTATAGTTCAGCAGCAAACATCAAATTGAGCAGTGACACACCAGGACAGATAGATAATAATTAACTTAATGTGGTGGATCACCTCCTCAAACACAGTGTTTGTGGTACATGATCATATGAAGGTTGATAAAGAATTACTCATTCAATCTTTTGTTTACATCCCAGAATAATATTTCAAAATAAAGCCAAGATGAGAATGTCATTGTCTAACTCAAGGTTGCCAGCATCCATTAAGAACAAAATCCGCACAGAAGCTCAGATAAGCTAGAAGTAAACAGCACAACAAGTTTTCAGTAAAAAAAATAAACAGTGTAAAATTGTTTAAATATGTTAAATATGTTAAATTTATGTTAAGTCGTTAGAACTTCTAATGAATATGATCTACAGTATTTACTACAGCAGAAACTGAAACAAATCAATGAGAGCATTAACTTGGCTCATAGACTGATGTCTTCCATACATCTCTAACTGTTGGCTTTACTTTCTGAACATAAAGCATGATCAGCTGGGGAAGCCTGAAGCTCTTTTTCTCCACTATCCTCCAATGGAGTGTGTAGCAGTGATGAAGTGAGCATGAGGCCTGGCTGGGGCTCTTACTTGACAGATGCATGTGAAGGTGAGGAACTGAGTAAATACAAACTGAGTTCTTGTTAAATAATCAGTGGGTTAAAACACGAAAAAGCAGAATCAAAGGTAAATCTTTATTTGGCAGCCATGGCTTCCCCTCCAGAAAGTATAAAATTACGCACAGGATCAAGGAATACAATAAACTGTTTTTTTGTACCACAATAATCTTAACAGGAGTAGGAAGAAGTAAGAAACTTATGAACTCCTACAACACAAACTCATTCAGATGGACCTGCATTATTCAATCAGATATTAAAAAAATAGAAAAACACATAGGTTAATTAATTTTCCATTTTATCTGTGTTTACATATGTTTAAATATATACATCCATATCCACACACACTCATATGCGTTAGCCTCAATTTACATATACACATTAGTGCTATCTCTCACCCATATCTCTATATCTTGTGAAAATGACCTTTTAAATTGTATTAAATTTGGACTTTGGTTTAACTTCTCGTTTAACTTGTTCCATAATTGAAATACAAAAGCTCTTTCTTGTTGTGCCTACACTACAAATTGAGTAACCCCTTAAGTTATATCATCCTTACAGCCACCTTCTCTTTCAAAAAACATGTTCTGTTTGTCCTCACACAGAGATCATAAATAATACTGTAGTCAGAAGTCCCATTTCATACTGGCATAATTTGAAATTGAAATTGCTTTAAGTACTGGATTTGTACTGGATTTGATCTAAGTTCACTCGTTTTAAGTGATACAGCTCCAGTCTGGACCAGATTAGTGGAAATGGTTTGGCTAATGGGCAAAATGAAACTTCCCGATTAGACCTTTTGATTCAGACACTCTGCTGTGTCTATTTAGATTGTGTGTGCTCGCTTTTTCATCAGTGTCTATCTAAGGCAGCACATAAATTGTTGATTATTGCCGTTTTTACTCAACAGATGTGACCAGTTGTGATAAGTCTCTGTTCTGCTGACAGCTGCTTCCTGCTTCCTTCCCGTCTACCATGCAGGGTGCTCAATAAGAGACCGCAGTGGGATTAGGCAACGCTGAAGCATGTCACAAAGTTCTCACACTGTGCCAACAGGCCAGCTTTAAACATTCAAACAGTCATTTTAAGGTCAAGCATTTTTAAAAGCGGGTGATTCATGTTGAATTGCTGAGGTTTCAGGAACATGCTCCATCTCTCGCTGCTCTTCTTTCAAACATCTTCCAGGCCAAACAACAACAGAGACACAAAGGAAGGAACTGGATGTTCAGTGTTTGTACTTAGCATGTGTTCTATCTTTGTAACATCATACCTCATTCACAGTAAAAGTTGATAGTGTTGCCAAGGAAACTCAGGAAGTCTGTCATTGGTTCAGCTGTATCCAGGCAGCAAATCTCACCAATGACAAACTCAAAACCCAAAGCAACATAACAATACTCTCTCTCTCTAACACAAATACTTGGCTTCTGCTTGGGGGCTGCAGCATATTGAAATATCACACATTGTTCACAATTTGTTCTTGTTATTATTGCATATTTTTCAGTAGGTCTTTTACATCAACAGAACACCTGCTATTCTCATGATGTATTGTTGAGCACAGAAAAAGAATAGCCTACATTTCATTTGCAGAATTTACCTAAAGGCTGCATTTCAAAGGGAAGACCCAGGTTACCTGATGCAGGGATTCAAACTTACATGTTTGACCCAGAATATGACTAATGATCCAGGAGCCACGAGGAATAGACAACATCCATCCGTCTGTTGTCTATTCCTGCTTATCCACGCAGGCCTGCAGAGGACAGCTGGTTTCCATCTCTATGCTGGAACTGAATAGGATATTGATTGTCTTCAGAACCTAAGCCTGTGTTGTACACAAAACCACTCCAAAAAGTGCAGAAACATAGTAGTGATCCTAACTGTGTGTTTTATCCAGGACTGAACCTGTTCCGACTTTGCTACAAGACACTTGAAGTCATGATGCACACACTGAGGGCTAATGCTGTTTCATTTGGACCAGTCATCAGTCTGTTTCATTGTCCATCCTGATGAATCATTGGAGGATTGATTTGCAGTTGTTTTGCAGATCACAGTCTGACTTTTAGTTGATAATTAAAAATAAAATCTGGCCAGCGTCTGTGTAGATTTTGTGATCAGATTATCCAGAACCCTGTAGCCTATACAGAACCATGTAGTCTAGCCATGCTATCGCTATAGTGCTATGCTTTTTCTGCAGCCATATAGAACATAAGTAAAACCCTTCAATGTGACAGATAAAAACATAAATACACATATAAAAGTACATATATGCCTGTGGCAAGCATTAGCATTAGCCATAGTTACCAGTTCTCCATTCTGTGGTGTATTACAAATGTAATATTTAAGAATTTAGAATGAGTTCCAAAGAGAGTCATATGTAAGATTAAAAGTACTTTTGGAAAATAACCTTTTTCAAAAGGTTCTTTTCATACATCCATCTGTGTAATTAATCTATTTAATGCTTCACTTAGTGATAAAAATCCTAAAATTGAAGGGTTTTTCAATAATATTGTCATTTATTCAATGGGTCTGTACTCCTAGAGTGCTTCCACAGATAAAGAAAAAAAAAACACAACTCCAGCATCACAGACTGAAACATACAGAGGTCACTAGTTGATTGAACCAGATTTTCAAACTTCAAACTTGTTGAAGTCCAAAATAAACCACAGCTATTTTTTTTATCTGTACTTAACGAATTCAACATAATTATAACAATGGTTGCTTTAAAGATGGTTAATTAACCACACATACTTGAAGCTCTTTAATCCACACTTCTCCGTCCAGGAACAAGATGTTGTTTCTGCCATCTTAGAAATCAGTGCCGGTCAGTCAGCTGCTAGACTTAATGACTGAGAGGCTCCAATCAGCTTCCAGTTTCTTGGTCTTGATCGACTTCTCTGCCTTCCTTATTGTTGCACTGGTGAATCACAAGTAGCTGACGTAATGTTTCCAACGTCTGATTGACTTTTAGATGAAAACCTGCAAACTTTACCAACAGTAGTTGAAGGTACAATAAGTCAGGTTTATTTTGCATAATACATTTCGGCAACAAGACAGTTCAAAGTGCTCTACGTGACAAAAACATTGACCACTTATGAAATATGGAATAAACATGCCATCATGTCAAATGCTATCATCGAAAATCATCAATGATTGATGATAATAACTAGTACATAGTACACCATGGACTAGTCGTCAAGGAAACACATGCAGGAATCATAAATTCTTACTTTCCCAGTGTTTAAGGGACTCTGAATATCAATTTGTTTTTATAAATGAAGAACTTTAGAAAGTATTCATTTTATCAATTTTCAAGTGGACAGAGATTATGTCATGATAAGTGCTGGCATTCTTTGCAAAAAGTGCCCACAGTAATTTCTATATTGTCATTGGTCGATGGTTAACCTTCATCCTGTGCCAACAGAATGTATGAGTGGAGCACAGAAAAAGAGATAAAAACAGAAATATTAATCTGACAAGAGGCTGACATCATTCTTTTTAAACACTTTTTCAGAAATGGAACTGAGCCATCAAACTTCTCGACTTCTCAAAGTTACGAGGGGATTGAGACCAAGAACATTAGCCTTGCAAACAGCAGAGCGGCTCTCTGCCAGAACCTGGGCCTGTGCCCAAAGCTGGTGCCTGGAAAGAGGTCAAGATCAACTTTCACTGCCACAGCGACGTTTGAGGAGGACAAATACAGTACTGAGTCTGCTCATTGCATGCTGAGAGGCTGACAGAAGGTTGGAGAGCTGCCAAAACAAGAATGATCATTTTAACATCAGAAACAACAGAAGCAGCACCTTTCCAGTTACCACTTCAAATGCCAGCTCTGAACTGGTGAGTACACCCAAGTTCTCCATTTCTGTTTTGGTTAGTAATAGTAAAAGCCTGCCATGACACATGATTTATTCCACTATATTGTAAAAAGCGTTTCCCCTTACATTGGAGCAAACATAAAACAGTAGAAAAGTCTGGATGGTTACCAGTTTTTTTCTACATGCTAGGCTACATGATGGAGGGACATCCTCTCAGTGGTTACTAATACACAAAGACCTTCTCCATAGTGGAATACTTAATTGCATTTTAGTAATATTACTTACTTGTGAAGTGCATGAATGCTAATATTTTTACCTTGTAAAAAATGTTTGCTGTAAATCTATGCTGGGGGGCGGCCAATATGAGGGCTGCCAATCCTACGATTGATGGCTGCTGTCCATTGCCGTCTTCTTTCATCAAAAACTGGTTTACGATAAAATAATGTCATGAAGGAGGACCCAAATGCAGGGGGCAAAGGCACTGAGTAGATTTTGTAGATTTAGTTAAAAAAGAAAAAAACAAAGACCAAAAACTTTCAACAAAAACCATGGAGAACAGAGGGAGCCAAAGCAGAGCAAAAAACAAAGGGATAAAAAACGAAAGTCGGCAAGGTATAAACGGGAAAGAAACAGGATTTCATGGGAGGAACCAGGGAGTGGTGAGAGGAGAAGAGGCTTGTAAATATTGGGAGACTGAATGCTGGAAAAATGGACCTGGGCTGATAAGGTGATGAGGAGAGTAAGTGACTCCTATCATGACCTACTGCTGTATGAGGTCGCTGCTTCTCTCTCAAGCTTGGTTCACAGTTGACACATTGAAGGCGCTTCAAGCCACACCGCTTCTCAGCTTCAAACCTTCAAACCTTCAAAAATACCAACACCAAAGTTTACAAAAGCTGGACGAAGGCGTGCGTTTCTATTCTGTCACCGGCACTCACACACGTTGAGTGCTGTGGGCTCGCATGCGAATGAACGAACACACACTCCCACCAGTAGACAGAAAAAGACTTGCAAAAACAAGAATATCAATTTTTTCAAATCCGTCAAATTTTGTTTAGAAAGCAATACTTGGTCTTCTATAATTAGCAGAAATAACTTTCCTATTCCTGGTTCATATGGCAAAGGTACAACGTAGAACTACCCTAAGTGTTTAATCCTCAAGATATATTCAAGTACTTCTTCAACAGCTGTTGAATGTATTTTGTTTTTATTAATGGTCATTACTCAGTTGTTATTTAGACAGATTGCTGTTATTAAAAAAGTAGAAGTGCACTACAGTTTTCTGGCTGATATTTACAAATCCTGAGTGCTTCTGGCCTACATCAATTTGTTTCTGTACTAAATGCAGCAAAAAGGTTGCAAAGTTTGGAACAATAGGAAGAATATTGTTGAACGCAGCTTTGTGGTGGTAGTGGTAGTAAACACTGGTGGATAAGATTAGTTTCACATGCAAGTATTGACCGATCACCTAAAGTCAGGCTACGGCAGTGAGGAGGTAATCATTCTACGCTCTGTGAAGTCCCCCAAGACCCAGTCCCTACAGGAATCACTGTGGCGGAATGGGCCGCTTCCTGAAGAGCGTTCACACAAAAGAATGAACTAATAAAACACGACCTAGAAAAGATAATTCATTATTTCCATATGGAAAAATCCAAATGACAAAACACTCAGAAATGACCAGAAAACAAACACAAATGAAAAACAACACACAAACACCCATGATAAATTATTTTTAAAAAATGTTCAGATCTCACATATAATTTATTTATCACATCACATATTTTGAAGCCTTTGCACTGAAAGTATTCAAAGAGAGAAACAGAATACCTCTGAATAGATTGATGCTTCAACGCATCGGGGGGAGAGGGAGGACGCCATTCAATAAGTCAAATCTAAAACAATTCAGATGGAGAAATTGTGTCAGTCAATACCTAAATGTATCATGGCCTGACATGCGTCAGCCAGAATGGACTCAGAAACAAATCTTGGGCTGTAAAAGAATGAGAAGCTGCTGAATACCTGGAGTAGTTTCCTCTTTGCTACAAATATTTTCTGTGGGTGTGGAATGCATTGAGAGAGCCAGGGGAAAGACTCTGTCAGCTCCAGTTTGATGCTGACATTTCTCATCCTTCCTTCCCTGTGACGTTACACACACCTCTAACCCAAAAACAGCACTTCTTCTGATGGGGCTCCAGGCTTTGGGACCCACCAGGAGCAGTGGGTCTTCACAATATATTATTTATTGAAAAAAAAACTAGTCTTACACCATTGGAAATGCTGAAACACACGCAAGCGCACGCCCACATTACTCCAGAAGGAATTATATGCATGTGCTTGAAGGCGTGCACGTGGGCGTGGGGGTGTGTGAGTGTGAGTGAATGCTTTGATCTGCAGAGCTCTCTCAAGTTAAGCTCCTCTCCTCTGAAAACAGAAGATCCGTCATGACAGCCTCTTCACTGGAATCAGTGAGAGACGGAGAGAACAGGTGGCGCAGCGCAGATAGAGAACAAAGGAGGGTGAAGGAAGGAATCTGCTCACTTCTCACTGGATCTGTTTCTCATTGGTATTTACTGAACAGGCCATTTACAACACAAGGAGGGAAAATTGGAAGTTTAAGGTACTTTTAGTCAGTACTACAACGAATCATGATCAAAAAATGATTTATTTTTGCTCGGACCTGTAATGCTGCAAATCACTTTGGTGGCACATATTGGGAATGAAAATAAAATAAAATGCCTTGGAAAGGTTTAGTTTCCAAACTAAATATTTAGCTCCTGAAATAAATATTTAACTAAATATTTACTTTCAGCTAAATATTTAACTTGTGAAATAAATACTTAGTTTGGAACCTTTATAAATATATAGATAATATGGGTAAAAATTGACTGAGAAATGAATGGCCTTTTTTTTCTCTATTACAAGCTAAATAAACCAAAATATTGCTGTAATTTTTTTTTACAAATGGCACCCCATGAGTTATGTTGAGTTTTTCCTGGCCAAATAAATGTTCACAGTCCACCAAAAGCGTAAAGTCTGCTCCAGAGCATGTTCCTGCTGAGCAGATGGTTCTATGTCTTATAAAGAACAAAAGTTGTAAGGGGAAAATGGGTCAAAAGATGAACTATGTTCTGATGGTCCAGCAAAACCATCTGCCAGATTGGTTGCAAACAACCTACCTGGAACTGGCCCATTAGTTTTTTCTGTTGCTTCCTGTTTCTAATCCAAACTATACTGATTTAGCTCAATCATCAAGAGTAATAACATTAAATTATGACGTTAATTATTTTATGCTGTGTTTTTTAACATAATTGTTTTAAACATTGCCATCCTTACAGTTCCAGTAGTTTGAGAAGGAAACCACGATTCAGGACTGTTTAAAAAAAAAAACTAATGAGAAGGTCAGTGAACTTGGGTCAAACATTTTCACTTCTCTCCCTGCAGAGCATGAAACCATTAAAGCATTTGAAGAATATGAATTAATAGCCCAGCTATCAGAGAGCTGGTGATGGAAGAACTGGTTAGGGTGGTACGGGACGAGCCGATGTCTCCTGTCACGATGGTGGCTGACCAAGTTACGTCTAAACAAGATCGCTGAGAAGATTTTTATAAAACGTCTACTTATAATATAATCCCTGAATACGAGGAACATCAGCACTGATGAGCATTCTAATGTGAGAGGAACACCCTATCCTTCAGGAAGCAGCCAATAGGCTCTAATGTGCTGTAATGGGTCTCCTTAATCCTCACCTCCAGTCGCCACTGGAATGGATTTTTAGACTAAGCAGCTGAGACAGAAGCTGACCCAGGGGAACATGTCTCTTCAAAGATTCACTCATAAAACTTCTGTAACCCTCCTTTTTTGTGTGTGCCACTGCTTCAAGTAGGCCATATATTAATCAATCAATCAAAAAGAATAGCACATTTCAGCAGCAAGGTGGTTCAAGGTGCTTTACATAACAAAAAGAGAAAATTACACAGTTATAAAGAAAACACCATGCAGTCATCAAATAACTAATCATTACATTTTGATGAATGTCATCACCAAAATCATGCACATCAAATACAGTATGTTGCTCAGTGTTTCATTTATTATGCTTACAAAGTAATTCTAACACCTCTACACTTTCCCCGAAACATGGATTGATTGCAAAAACTTAAAACTAAGTTCATTTCAGTTTTTTGTAGTCCTGATAATAATGAAGCCCAGAGGAAACCACAACAGAAACATGCCAACAAATCCATTTCATTTCAATACAGCCTCCTTAAAATACGATCGAATTCTGTCTGAACCAAGGAAGGGATTTCAGACAG
This sequence comes from Xiphophorus maculatus, assembly GCF_002775205.1. Lineage (NCBI taxonomy): Eukaryota > Metazoa > Chordata > Actinopteri > Cyprinodontiformes > Poeciliidae > Xiphophorus > Xiphophorus maculatus. The sequence goes on from NC_036451.1 coordinate 27,876,874, forward strand.
TCATAGTAAATCCATCTATAATTCAGTTCAATAGCTAAGAATGCACCATCCATCCATCCATCCATCCATCCATCCATCCATCCATCCATCCATCCATCCATCCATCCATCCATCCATCCATCCATCCATCCATCCATCCATCCATCCATCCATCGGATGCCATTTTGTCAGATGTCACACATTTTGTCACATTGGTTTATACAACAGAAAAGTTTGGTCAGATAATTATTAGTCAAATTAATTAATCAGACAGCATAAGTTTCCCTTTCAGTTTCCAACATCCACACGTTATCCGGTCATTGTCACAACATTTTGGTCACAGTTGCAGTGTTTCTGTGGCAGTTCATACATGCATCCACATGACAGAATATTTCAATACGACCACTTCTTCCCACAAAAAGAGTATTTTCAGCCTCAAACATATAGTTTCCTATGACATCATATCTTTCAAGGCTATTTAAATGAAGACTGATTTAATTCCATCAATTTACTTGATTTGTAAAAAGTAAAACTGAGGACTTCCAATTTTCCCTAGCCTGGCCATTGTCTTCAATGCTGCTTGACTCTCATTTCCCTCTAGTGCTCTGTGTGAGATTTCTGCCTTTGAGCTGTATTTCTACTGTTAAATTTCAAACTAGTCAAACAGCAAACAGGAGAAGTTGTGAACAATGATGTCAATTTTCTGCTCTGTTTTACAATTCTAGCCTGCCTATAGGTTGGGAATGACAGTGGAGGAAGTGAAAGGAAGCCGTGCACAGTTGGATCAGTTCTCTCTAAATTTTCTGTTGTTAGTATTTATACCCATTTCCACAAAGATTTCAGCACCATTAGAAACCGTTGCCTGTTTCATATGCAGTGGTCCCTGCTGATCGCTGAAGCATTTCCACTTACATGTTTACATGTCGCTGACTGTACTACCACAGCACGGTCTGGACCAGCACCACTGGGCCGTGAAATTACCTGAACTGTAGTCAAATGTGTAGCCGACTGCACACAAAGCCCAGCTGAGCTCCTTCAGCTGAGGAGACGATGTGTTAGTGTGGACAGCAGGTTTTCTCTGTGCTACTCGCATGTCAGTGTACATGCTGATGAGCAGCGTTCATACAAAATGCAGCAGAATATCTGACAATACGCTGCTGTGTAAAGATACAAGCTTTATATTTTCCTCTCCAGACTAATGAATGTTTATTTCTCACATGACTGGTTTTTTGAGGTGTGTTTTTATGTGGAGCAGATGGACAACATAAAGTCGTGTTGACATTTCTTTAAATCTGAATTGCTTCCATCCATATAACCTTACTTTATTTGTAGAGTTTAAAATAAAGACTGGACTTTGGAACTTTTATAAGAAGTGTTTTTTTTGTTTATATATATATATATATATATATATATATATATATATATATATATATATATATATATATATATATATATATTATTCAAAATTAATTTAGAAGCAAAATCAGAAAATTATTGCATTATTTTTCCTCAACTTCAAAAAATATCAGTGGTGGGCACATTTTCGCTAATCTGATAATGTGCAATTTTGTTTTCTTTGTTTAGTGCTTTAGCACTTTTGCTAACTTTTAAAACATTTTGTGCACTAAGCTTCCCCTGAGTTAATTTTTAAAGAATCTTTCTAAACTGATGAGAAACAAGATCAAAATAAAAGACCAGACAACAAGATATAAACATAAAATACAATATCTAAGGGCATTATATAACAGACAGATTATAATGTCAATATTAAATTGGTGTTCAAGGGTAGAAGATGTAATTTGATTTGACTTGATTTGTGTTGGTCTTTAACGTTAGTGAAACTAACATTTATGTTAGTGGTGTCCTCTGCAAATAAGGTTTTTCTTTTGAAGCTTGTGGTTAGGATATGAATATTTCTGCAAGTCATTTTATAGGAGTCCAGTTTTGAGGTGGGAGGGTAGAGCACTTTGTTGGCTGACATGGATCAGAAACTGAGCTCAACATGGCCCCCTACTATAACAACATCTACAGCTTTTTATCCACACAAACAGACACACACACCAGCAGACTACTGCACAAGGCTGCCTGTGTTCAGTGAAAGGAGAGGAGCTGCAAGGCTGGAATGCTAAACCCAGAGTGTGGAAAATTGATTGGAATGTTGTGTAGGCTATGTGTGTGCATATCTGCGTGTGCATGTGTGCGTGTGCATGTGTGTGTGGGCGTGTGTGTGTGTGTCACACAGTACATGGTTTGTCTGTGCCTGTGTGTAGTGGGGAAGGGCACAGTAGTTGTGGCTGTAACTACTTGCCTGTCTGCCTTTCAAGGAAAACATCACAAAAGCTCTGTTTTGTTTCTGAGTGCTGGGGATTGTAGTGATAACGGTGCAAATACCACTGTGAGTAAAGAAGTGGCCAGACTAGTTTCACATAAACAAGAAACAAAAACTAGAGGGGAAAAAAATCATGAGTCTATCTATTTTTACACTTTAGCCAAAAAAATACAAAAATAGATAAAAAGCAGTTAAATTTAGCAGGTTGGTTACAGTAAGCTAGGCTAACGGTGCAGCTAGGTATCTATCGGCATGAATCTCAAATAAAAACATGCAAAAATAAATAACCTTCAGAGATGATTCCTGGTCTTTACAACAAATGTTGGTAACACTTTATTTGACGTGTTGTGAATAAGACTGACATAACACTTGTCATGAACATGAGTAAATCATGAATATTTATGACTGCTGTCATAAAGTATCATTCGGTAAATCATAACACTTTTAATACAAAGGTGACATTATTCAAAATGTCTTTGTTATGACAACTTGAAATCTTGATCTGACATAAATTTGTTATAAACGTGTTACTGATTAAACTTTAGCTTTAATAACATAAAGCTACAACATTTTTAAAGTTTAAAGTTAAAGCCAGAAAATAATATATAAAGTAGCATTGTGCTTTGGTATCTCAGCCTCCCAAGCTGCACTTTCTTTCAAATATTTTAGATCTGCTGTATGAAAATATCCACCAATAGGGAACTTTGGAGTAACAATCTTGTTACTCCAAAAAACTGCGAATAGTTGAATCCACAAATACTGGCCTAGGCAGGGGTCTGCTGTAGCTCCAATAATTCTGATCTTTGTCTGAATTCTGTTTCATAGTCATGATCTGACATAAATTTCATGTTTGTTTGTTTTTTCCTAACAAATTATTCTTTGTCTTCATATGAATTGCTTGGTGCTCTCAAACAGGTGTGTTTCACTCAGAAATATGCAGTTTTAACTAAAGGCCCTCAGAGAGCAGTAATTTGCTGGTTAAGACCATCTCTACTCAGAAGACCATGAGAATAAAGAAGTAAGAGAATTTATTTCAGACTATCAGTACCCCAGTGGGCAGGTACACATGGTGAAAATTACATTACGCAGTATGAGCAGACAGTGCAGCAACAAAGAAGCATAATTGAGGCATTGGAGAGAAATAGTTCCTTTATGTAAACTTCCAATAAAATATTGTACACTTTCACATCGAAACGAATAATGGCTTTAGGTCTTATGATGACATTTTAGGGTGTTTGGAGACTTCTTTTTGCATCTGGCGCTCATCTCTCAGGACAAAGAGTTAGACCTGAGTTTGATGGGAGTTTGTTTGAATTTCCTACACTTGTTAAGTATTTTCCACAAAGACAAATGGCTAATTTCAAATCCTTCTGAGGCCTCTTTAAGTCTCTTTTCAGACTTATAAACTGCTATAATCTGGTTTCTCGAAGTCTCAGACAGCAAATTTTAATATGCCATGTTGTTAAAGGAGCATTTAGAAAGGTCAACTTTAAGTACTTCCTTCTTTTCTTGAAAAGTTAATTAATAACCTAATTGCCAGAGAAATATGGGGATTCAAATAATAGTGCTAGTATATTAGTACTAAAGACTCAGCATAAAAGGAAGCTTTGTGAAATCTAAAATAGCATAAATGGTCACCCAACATCTGAGGAGTTTGATAAATATATCAAATAATGGAAGACTGAGAAGACAACCCAGTGATGTGTCTCATTTAACATGTAGACAACTGGATTGTGAATATCAGTAAAAACTGAATGCACCTATTAATCAAAATCAAAAGTACAGGAAATTAAATAGAAACCAGACTGATAAAGTTGTTGGTAACATGTTCGTCCACCCATGGTTGGCTTGTCCCCTTTAGTTGCAATAGGAGTTTTAGACATTTTCATGTTCAATATTTTCCATTGTCTCTCTTTGTAACTATGCTCTTTGGCCAGTACTTCCTTCTCACTGTAAGTTTTTTCAGACTTTTTCTCAGCCGTAATATTTGTGGTTACTCACTGAAACACAAGCTACAGTCGTGGTCAGAAGCTTCACAAGTTCCGGTTTATGTGGTAATATTTTCTGTTCCTTCCTCAGTTCTCTCTGTATAATGAGCCTTCAGCCAGAGCTTCTCTAACGAGGTGTTTTCTCTCATGTAACCTACTGGTGGAGGGGGGAGGGCGTGCTTGTTACGTATCATCCAACCACAATACTTTGTGACAAAAGAATACCTAAAAATCGCTGTACCAGAAAAAACCTTGTCAACATTTATTTTTTAATCCAAGGTTTACTTAAATAGAAAATTATGAAAAATTATGCTTCCTCTTTATTTTTTTCAGTATTTGGTTTCTGCTAAAAACACAACAGCTGTTAACAACAGATGTGCTTTGAAGAACCCGTATCTGTTGAGCTCAGCAGAAGAGTTTAGCCCTGCATCATGGCTTAAGAAGGACACAAAAACACCATTTTCATTCTGGTGCAAAATAACTTTTTTCTTCCTCTTTAGTTTTGCTGCTGTATGCAAACTGGCATGACGCAAAAACAAAAAAAAGTATTTCCATTGCAGTTTTGTGATATACACAAATTTTGATCTGGCTGACAAACCTTCTCCACTTGTCTCACGTCAAGACAACCACCTGGATCCACGACTACCTCACAAACAGACCAAAGTTTGTGAAACTGAAGAACTGTGTGTCTAACCAGGTGGTCGGCAGCACAGGAGCACCACAGGGAGCTGTACTCTCACCATTCATTTTCACTCTGTACACTTCAGATTTCCAGCTCAAGTCCCATGTCTGTCATCTATTCAAATACTCAGATGATTCTGCAGTTGTCTGTTGAATTAGAGATGGACAAGAATCTGAGTACAGAGATCTGGTAGACTCTTTGTGTCATGGTGTGGAAACAATCATCTCATCTTAAATGTGAACAAAACATGGTTTAGATTAAACCCTATTTCCATCATGGGAGAAGAAGGGGTGATGGTTGAGGATTATAAATACCTCTGTGTTCATCTGGACAACAGACTGGACTGGACCGGAGCGAGAAGCGTCTATATGAAGGGACAGAGCAGACTGGACTTCCTGAGGAAGCTAAGATCCTTCAAGGTTTGCACCAAGATGCTGCAGATCTTCTATCAGTCTGTTGTTGAGAGCGTCATCTCTTCTGCTGTCACCTGTTGGGGCAGCAGCATCAGAACCAGGGAACTAAAAACAGCCTGGTAAAAAAGGCAAAACACTGTTCCCTTTCTTGTCCACTGATTGGCTGTACCCCTAAAAGTGGATATGAGGAAGACTGTGGTTTTTGCAGTAGAGTCAAGAATATTTGACTCTGCATAATGCATATTAAGATATATGGTGTTTGAAATATTATAATAGGCAATTATGAGTGGTTTTAGAGGAGGTCTCAAGTATTCCAGGATTTCAGCTAAACATGGGCAGTTGTAGTCAATAACCCATGTGGGGTCCACTCCATCTTGACTGAAGTTTCAAGCTTTCCACATGGACAAAGCAAAGGTATTCTAGACAAAAAGATTTTATAATCAAACAAGGCAAAGATTGCACGTCTGTTTGGAGGTGCGAGGGTAAAGGCCTGAAGCCTAAAAGCACTTTAGCAACCGTGAAACATAGCAGTGGTAGCATCATGCTAAGAGTCTGGTTCACTGCCAGCAGTTGGGATTATGAAGACATCCTCATATTTAACCCTAAATCTAAAGCTTGATGGTATCTAGCTTTAGATCTAAGGGTTAGCGTTACACAACGTGGTGTTCCAGTAGGACAATGATCCCAAAGACACATCAGAAGTGGGTTTGGGAACGCTTAAAGCAGAATGACATTAAGCTTCTGGAATGACCCTGACCTCAACCTTATTAAAAATGTATTGCCCATGCTTAAAAGCCAAGTCTGTGCTGAAAAGCCAGTTTAAATGAACTCTACTGGTTCTGCCAAGAACAGTGGTTAGCTAACCAGCCAGGAGTACACCAGAAACTTGTGGATGGCTTCAAAAAGTGTGTGGCTTTTCTTCATTTTGCTAAGGGGCATATAGTGGGTTTATATTTCTGTTTCACCCTGGATGGATAATTTGGAGCATTTCTTTAGAAAAAAATCCCACAATAAATCTAAACTTGTGTGTTGTTTGCTTTGGGAAAAAAAATGTTTTATTTTATATTTTTGGGACACTCTTGAATAAAGGCTCAAAGACTCATTCAATGAATGTATTTGAACATCTGACTAGAGAGGCATATTGAGTTGTTTCACACAAACACATTAGAATATGAAGTGAGTTATCTCCTGTCGTTGTTCACAGACCTTCAAGGCAGCAGATTCTTTGTGAAATGAGCTCCAGTAATTGAAAATACACAGCCTGCTTTGTAAGAGGAACGCACAGAAGGCATTACAAGAAAAAATTTTTTTCCACATTGTCTGAAGGTTTATAGCTTTCTGTGAGGTGAAGTGCACTTGGTCCCACTCAAGCATTTTTATGGACACATTACCCAGAAAATGGTTACTGAAGATACATCAAATTATTCTGCTTCACAATACACCCCACGATTTCTCACAGTGCTTCTTATTCTGTAATTTTGAACAGTGTAGCTTATATACAGCACATCATCACCTTCCTAAAATAAGGTCTTGAGTTATTTCTTACCAAAAATGACTTTTTTTTTGTGTCTGTGTGTGTAGGGGTGTGTGTGTGTGTGTGTGTGTAAATTATATTTTGCCGAAAAGAGTTGGTGATTTTTATTTATATATATATATATATATATATATATATATATATATATATATATATATATATATATATTCTTTTTTTTTCTTTATATATATATATATATATATATATATATAGAGGTATAAAAAAAATATATATATATATATATTCTTTTTTTTTCTTTATATATATATATATATATAGAGGTATAAAAAAAATAAGGACACATCATTTTGCAGCTCTCTCTCTCTCTTTCTCTCTCTCTCCACAGAGCTTGGACCATCTTTAACTAAATGTCATGGTTATTAATATTCCCACAGGCAGCCCCTCTGCAGAAGGTCTGGAATATCTCATGGACTATTGTGCATGTGTCAAATGGCTCTGGCTACTTGTAGGCCACAGAAGAAAGGGTACTTCATGGTGCCCCTTCCCCTCCCCCATATGACATATCTCTCTCTCTCTCCCTCTCTCTCTTTCTCTCTCTGTCGGTGTGTACAGGCCTGTGTTTGCGTGTGTGTGCGGGTGTGTGGGTGTGTGTGTGTGTGTGTGTGTGTGTGTGTGTGTGTAGGTGTGTGTGTGTGTGTGTGTGTGTGTGTGTGTGTGTGTGTGTGTGTGTGTGTGTGTGTGTGTGTGTGTGTGTGTGTGTGACCACCTATCTCCACCTGCTGACCTGCATTCTGCTCCTCAGCCTCCAGCCTCATCAGCAGCATGGAAGATGTTGCTCTTTTTCTTCCTCTCTCTCACACGCACACAAACACCCCCACCCCCACACACACACACGCCCACACACACATATGGCTGCTGGAATAAAGGCAGCACTGTATCCTACAAAACCAATGATGATGTCAGCTTGTTATTGACTCTCCCAGGTCTGAATGACTGAGCAGAAGATAGGGGGTGGGGTGGAATCTATCTATTGCAGTGTGGTGACCGGCCAAGCACAAATGAGCTGTAGTGTGTGTGCGTGTGTGTCTGTGCAGTGTGGGGGATGGGTGGGATCCTGCAGTCCTCGTTTCCGCAGACATAATCTGTCCCAGTTGCTGCACACCTCTTACAGTTTACAATAAGCTCCATGTACCCCTCCCCCACCGCTCTGTTTCTCTCGCCCTGTTCCTCTCTCTCCCTCTTTCCCATGTGAAGGTGGATGATTCCATTTAATCTCCCAGGTAGATACACGGACATAAAGGTTTGACGATCAGATGTTGAAATCTTATGTGAAACTAATACAAAACGGTCTCGTTTGCTAGATCCCACTGCTTACTATCCCTCAATGCTCGGCGCATTGTTTGTATTTGTGCCTCATTAAGTAGCACCAGCAGCAAAACTGAGACCAGGCAGTGATCTGCATCATACACGACTATGATGGTATAAATCCCTGCAAACAAAAATAAATTAGCAATAAATAATCTTTCAAGCCATATTGTCATATCATCTTGAGTACATATTCTTTACCATCTTCCAGTAAGTCAATTCTGTCAGCTTGCAGGGAGAGTTTGAATATATTGTAGGTTATGTCTAGATATTATCAGTTATATTTCCCTACATGTAATAGAAAGATTTCAGGTTGGAGGGAAGTAAAGAAATGGTCTGATGGGTCATTTAAAACAAGTCAAAGTGTAACATTACAAAGATATGTTAATGAATACACTTCTGAAAAACTTCTGTGTTATTTACTCAAATGCAAATATTTGGTCTCTTCAGCTCTGAGTGGTAAAGTCTCTCTGTGGTCGTCTTCATGCCCCCCAGTCCTCTCTTGCCTCCACTGAACTGAAAAGCCTGAGTGACTTAAATCTTGTCATCTACCGGTTCGACACACTGTGGGATTTTTCTGACCACACTGGCTGTGCAATCCGACAGCTACAGTAATAAATCTATCCAAAGGGAGGCGCCAAAAAGCAGATGAAGGAAGCAACAAGTCGGATAACAGGCAGAAGAAAAACAAGTGTGTTTTATGGAAGTACAGCGAGGAGAGATCTGCAGTTTTCCCTCTATGCACAGAACATCTGTCAGGGTTACGCCATCTTCATTCTGATCAGAAATAACTTTAAACTTTTTGGAGTTCTGCTGGAGCATCTAAACTGGCTTCATGAAAAGGAAAGTATTTCCGTTGCAGTTTTGCAAAATACACAAATCTTTTCTATCAAAAATCATGATATTTTTACGAAATTGTTTCCATTAAGCCAATTTATTTTCATAATTACAATTTGCACTATTTTATGGTCTTTGGAAACACAGCTACATGTTTCTGTGTTGTTTTGTTGATGCAGTAAAGGGGAGATGGAAACCAACCTAACGAATAAGTTCTGGCGCAGTGAACATTTGATCAGCTCTTTCCGCTGTTGGAATGATTAGAATAAAAAAATGTCTCTTTTTTCTTTCTGTTTACGTGACAAGCCATTAAAAATCATGGCAGTGACGATGCTAGCGCTCACCAACCATCAGCCAATCAGAGATGCCAGTGTCTTATTCAGGTTTTGGAATAACAAGTTGCCGACTCTACAGAATCCATAGAACAGTTATGGATTCAACACATTTAAATAACAAATAACTTTTTTTTAAACTATAATGCTGTGAGAGGTCTGACGCTTATCTTGGTGGCATAAACAAAACAGCAAAACAAGTATTGTCCGAAGAAACATGAGTCCTCACTGGGGGTTACTATAAACCCCGTTGCAGGTGTAGCTTTTGTACAAGAACACCATAAAAAATTCAAATTCAAAATTTGAATTTGAAATCGTCCAGTTTGTGTAAGAAGTGGTTCGCAAACCGGGCCAAGGTAAAGTTCAGAGATGCAGCCACAGGAGCGCGCCAGGCGGCCAACGGTCAGAGGCTCCAGTGGTGTGATTGGTGCTCCAGTGGTGTGATTGGTGCTCCAGTGGTGTGATTGGTGCTCCAGTGGTGTGATTGGTGCTCTCCCGGCTTCATGCCCGGTTCAATGCATCAACCATAAACACGTCTTTCAGGAATTATCCTGCTCTGCCGGTGAAATGCTCAGCGTAGCAGAGACGCATGTAGTCCGGTGTTACTAGTACGTTAAAAAATCAACTAGAGTCATTACCACTTTGGAACACTTTTGTTCAATATTTTAAAAATAACTTGCAAAAATACAACTTGTCTCATAATTCTGCACACAGTGGATATTTGACATGAGCTCATTCTTTGCATTCCAGTGAAACAGTCAGCCTGCTGGACGGAGTCTCAAAGCAATAAAATGGCTAAAAGCTCACAGATGAAAAAGATACTAGTGTGTAAAATATGGTTTTTATCAGTACTGATATCTTCATCAAAGTGTTTCCAAATAATATCACCTTTCATGACATTTTAAAATCCTTATTTGGAATGAAAAATTCAGGCTAACGTTAGGAGCCCCAACCTCAGAAATCTATGAAGTTGTGTGTTGTGTAATCATTCATCCTGGTAAAATGCACTGATAAATTCAAGTGAGTATTACAGTAATGATTAATGAAAAGCCATATGACAGTGTGAGTTACAGGCACTCTATGCAGTGTAATCAATACAATCAATAAGTCTGAATTAATGATGTGATTGTGACTGTTTGTTTCAAACAGATGTCATTTTCTCTGACTGCAACACATCAGTCATCATTTTCTTTAGCCACTCATGCTGGTTTGTCCTAATGGAACAAACCATTAGGTACCATTAGGTACCCACGCATGCAACGGAACAAAGTCGTTCCCCGGAACATGTGAAAGTAAAACTCTCCGCATGTTTTCCAGATACATTCGCCCAGTGTTGTTCTCTATTCCATGGTATGAGTGTTTTAGTGAGATTCATAAAGATTTACACATCTGAGCTGCTCCCACACACCATTTATTATTCACGCTGAGTTCTTCTTTTCACTCTGCCATTCTCGCCTCGAACACATTCTGCATGTCCTCCATCCCAAGGACTTCTTACCGTTTAACTGATGCGTTTCTGTAACAAAAACGCAGCAGCTGCTGCAGTTGTTTGTTGTTTTTTTTATCCCTTCTCTTCATGTAAATGAACAATTTCTTTAAATGTTTTAATAAATAATCAAACTCATTCTCAGGCCTATTTTTATGGGGGAAAATGGTTGTTTTTGAGCAAGGGATTAAATCACAAGACACTTAACTTTATCAGTCATTGAGGCTGAGTGCAGCTCAGTATGGGGGTGGGGGATCATAGCTATAGCAACCACATCCAATTCCATTTCTATTTCTTATTTTCCCAGAACAATTTTCTTCTGCCTCCAGAGAGGAGCAGTGACCATTTGAAATGAAGGTTGGATTTAAACATAGGTGGGGACTATAAAGGGCTGCTGTGGCTGCAGCACAATCTAACAGGCTGAGACCCGTCACTGCAGACATTAATAGGTTTCTTCTTCCAGCCAGAAATAGCAATTAAGGTCTATAGCTCAGACCAGGGGTGTCCAAATTTTTATCATGTGGGCCAAAATTGTCGAGCCAAAACGCCCCGAGGGCCAAGAAAATAATTTTTAAAAAGAAAGATTTTTTTTGCTTGCTCTACAATAAGTTAAATGCAAAATATTTTAACCAAGGAAAGTAGACCAATGTTTTTTCTTTCTTGTGGTAAAGCAGTGTTATTCTTCGCACATCTAAAACTTAAAAAAGGATTTTGTACAATTGCTGTATTTAAAGAAAGGTATGTAGTTTTCAAATGAATTTGGAAATCAAATTTATTCTCACTTATAAGAACAGGATTGTTACATTTAGCCAAGTTTAATGCATTAGACAAAAGCTTATTTTGGTGCAGCAAAGTCGGCTTCTCAGTAAAAATCAACTGTGCTAGAAATATTTTTGCTGATCAAATGTAGCGCAATAGATTTATATCAAGCTTGTTTGGTTTTGTTCATGGGAGCAGTGAGGGGGGGCACAAACAAAAAAATATGATGCACAAATATTGGACACCAATTTTGTTTAATTTGAACTGTTTGACTGTGATCTTTGCAATGAGTTGAAAACAGTAACAGTGCTCTTCCACTCACTTCCATACACCATCTTTGTACCTATTTGTATAGGCCATGCCTATAAACTATAGATCCTAACAGTGTGCAGTTAGGATTCATCGTGAAAAGATGGGACTGAGGGTCTGTCCTGGGGGCCGCTAGGTTAGCCAGATCCCACGACTCCTCAGCAGGAAAAACAGGGCTGCTGTTTTCAGTCCTAACTTTCTGGAAACTCTATAAGTCAAAGTTTAAAAAAACACTATTCCAGATTCCGGCTTGAATATTCACCCACATCCATGCCAGCAGTCATTTTTGGGTTCACTAAAACACTTGAAATGGATGTTTTTGGACTGTGAGAGGAAGCCAGAGTCCCTGAGGAAAACCCACGCATGCACTGGGGGAACATGCAGCCCTTTTTATTTCAGGATATACACAGAGGGCTTTGCTGCCTTTGGCTGAAGACATGTGTTTACCATCTCACTCCATATCACCAACAAAAACCCTCTAGATACTGACTGACTGCATGCCAAACTAACCAGCAGACAGTAACAGCCTCATTGCATCAACTTTTAAGCAAACACAGCCTAGTTTATCTCAGGTTTGCTCCAAACTGAAACCACAGCTGTGCATGAAGTGTATATGCTGGACTTTGATTAATGTGCAGCTTTCCTGCAGACCTCTTTGAAGGAACTACGGTAAGTAATACACTGTGAGGGATGAGCCGCGACACGTCTTCACTGGGTTATTTTTCCAGAGTCTTCCCCACAGAGCTGTTTCCTTTTATGGAAGTCTATCATAACCTGTCACATGGCATCGCTGGGATGTTTGGGGAGCCTTGCAGCTGCTGTTCAGGATTACCAGCTTAGCTTAGCATCCTGGAACCCAATTTAAATCAGAATCAAATGAGAATGAGTTTAGTCAGATTTTCAGATTGTCAGAATAGAATATTTATTATAGGAAAATGAATCATAGGAGAAGACACTTTTTTAGGAAGCTGCATAGGTATGGCTGTATAGTTTACATAGTAGGTTAACCATTTAAATTTACAATATTTACAGTCTTCCTCTGTAGCTGCATTTTCATTAACCATATAATTTGCAATTTGACATTTGCTTAACAGGAACATGTCAGTTCAGAAAAAGCTCTTGTTACATGAAAAAAAAAAGTTTTGGCAGTAGGACGAAGTGTATTTTCGGCCGTATAAAAATTGTTTCATTTCGCAAAACTGCAATGGAAACACGTTTTTCGCATCACGAGTCACATGATCAACAACTGGATGTTGCCGCTGGTGCAAATCATGAAGACAACAGGAAGTAGGTGGAGGACCACTGTGCAGCATGTTTTTTAATGCCATTGTATGAATAAACTTATTCAAATAGGATTTTAATTGTGCTTCTTATTTAATGGAAACACTACAATTGCAAAATTGTGAGGTGCGGGGGATTACATAAGCAGAATACTGACAAAGTTTTGTAATGGAAACACAGCTCGTGTCTGTTATTTGCAATAGAAAAAAAAGTGACCAAAGCTAAATCTGTCTTTCTTGTAAAAGAGAAAATGTAGTAACTCTTTCAGGCAATTCCAAATGAGTGCAAAATGTTCATGTTTAATAGAAACAAAAAAGTGTTTCTTATTGCCAAATTTTGAAATTTGTTTATGAAAACATTTGTTCACATGATAAATGAACAAGTTCAGCCACAGAACTGCCTCTCCTCAGGCATCAGAGGAAACGTCAGTGTCTTATTGAGGTATTGGAGCAACAAGCTCCTTAAACTTGGGAGTGACTACATATCCAAAACTGTAGACTGCCATTTTGATTGAGCTATAGATTCAACACTTTGGAATGACAAACTCCACTGTTGATAAACTGTGTGATTCTGTGAGACCACTGGTGGAGCCAGATGTGTATTGTCCAAGCTGGATTCGCCTAAGAGACATGATGCGAAAAACGTTGTTTTTTACGGAGGCTGCCTGATCACATGAGAGAAAATGAACAATTTGTGCTTGTTATAATTATGTGGTTCCTACAAAATAAACAAGTCGTTCCCACAAGATATTAGGTCATGGCCATGATTGTTTTGTTTTTTATTTTTCTCCCATGTCAGTAGACTGGCACCATAGTTTCCATTAGTCTTGGTAAATTCACCAAATACAATATAGCTGAAAAACTACTTTATCCTGCCACAAAAACTTTTTTTCATATAAAAACGTCTTTTTTGTAATTCCATTGAGCACATTTATTCACAGAATTCCAATTTGTGCAATTTTATGATCAACAGCTAGTGATGCACAACAGATAGAGGCTCTGCAGCTGTATGCTCTGTAAAGCTGGAGAAAACTCCATTTACTCCAACACTTCCTTTGACATCTCATTACTAGGACTTTAGACCATACAGGGGAAAAAAATCTGTTTTGAAACTTCACAACCATACAGATCTGTGGTTAAAAACAGATTCACATAAAATCGAGATTAAATCTTTCAATAATAATGCATTGAGAAAGATCAATAGTTTTGCTTTCATTTACTTATTTTATTGGTATTGTTTGTTTTTCTTCACTCCGCAGGCTGTGTCTTTGTCCAAGCTGGATTTTCTAGTTGTAAATGTTAATGTGTAACTGGGTGAGCTGGGATTGATGGGCTTATTAGATGGGCCGACTTCCCCTTTTGTCTTATCAGCCTGATGATGCAGAACACACTGTGCAGCTCCCCCTTTTATTGGTCAGCACACAAAAACACTCATGAAAGAGTAACTCATCTCTCTCTGTTTTTCCTCTACCCTGCTCACACACAAACCGCACAGAGACACCTTGCGATATCTTTTCCCCCCCTCTGTCTCCATCTCTGCTGCGTTAAATAATTTAATCAGTTAACAGAAACAGCCGAGCGTGCTATTCCAGGCTCTGCTGCAGAGGATAAATTATAACTCACTAGGTAGACGACAGCCATTACTGTAAGAAGACATATTATGGAGCCATGAATTGTTGAGACCTTTTTATTGTTTGAACACTAAATATCCCTGAGGTGGGACGAGGTATTGCTTGTCCTATGAATGTTTATGCTGTTTGAGGCTTTTAAAAGTGGAATTCACAAATGTGCAGCTTCTGAAAAGTGGTCAAACCAATATTGGTGTGAGCAACTGCACACCAATATTGCCAGGGATGACACAACCCCAAAACACATGTTTGTGCGATTCAGACATGGGTGCTGAACTTTTTACGTATACCTTTGAAGTCCATGTATCTCTTAACAGCTGGTTCACTGTCTCATCTGTCTTTGTTATAACAAAGGCAAATGTTTGGATTTGGATCAATTGGAGGCATGTATTGATGACTAATAGACCATGTTTCATGTTGAAATATGAGCTTCCTTGGTTCTGCATTTATACATATGATTGTTGTCTGAGTGCAGAATGGAAAAGAACCAATCCTGTCAATGCACCAGTGTTACTCCAATAATCGTTGGTCTGGAAAGTTGTTGGATATGTCTCCAGGTCACCGCTGGTGGTAGCCAGGAAATCCTGACTTCCACCCTGTCAGAAACCGTCTCAGACTGCAGCTTGGTTCTCACTTACTAAGACCACTCTGATCACTCTCTCAACAAGATCCATCCCCACATGGCACAAACGTCTATGAACTACCTTCACCATGTTAAGGTCCTGATGTGGACAGTCTCCAGATATTTTTTTCTCATCAAAAGTGTTTGGGATTAGTTTGACCTCCAATCCAATGCTACGTCTTAATAACCAGTTACAATAACTAAGGGTTTTGTTGCAGAACAGGCTGTGACAACCGTATGACTCAAGATATGTTCCTCCCTTTAGAACGGGTGGATTTCTGCAACACACATTTTATGTGTGGCACTCAGTATTGACTCTGCTTAATTCAGGTGTGCCCAAATCCAGTCGTCGAGAATTACAATGAGAACCATTTGATTGAGGTGTATTAAAGAGAAGTGTCAACGAAAAGTTGAAGTATAGTAGCTCTTGAGGACTGGAGATGGGTACCTATGGTTTGGTTGTATCTGCACAGAACACTGCTGGTTTGATTTTTGATTGATGAATGACCTGAGGCAGCTTTGAAAAGAGATTATATCTGAAAAAAAGTAGATGACTTAATATTTCCCAAAAGGCCCAACAATCTCCTTATGAAGCAAAGTCTACAAGGTACTGCAAAACATTAACATATAAGATATATGACATATAAGTGAATAATAAAAGCAAAAACAATATATTACTCAGAAAATACAAAAATAAAAATTATATGTTTCAAGCTTTATTTGTAAAAATCCAGTGTTTTGCACTGTAGCTTAATATGGACATTCAGTTGTTATTACAAGTTATGTTATAAGACAATATTGTCAAACACATCCACTTTAATAAAACCAAACTTCCTAATCTAGAAATTCAGATATTTATAGTAAATATTGACATCATCACATATGCTGAAGTCATTTTGATTGGTCTGTGATGGACTGAAGACCTGTTCCTGCCTCTCCCCCAATAATCACTGCAGATGACACCATGCAAGGAGAGGCAGGTATGGATGGATGTAGAATAGTGGACCCGTTGCGGCAATGTAAAGTAAAAGTTATGTAAAATTTCCTGCAGTCTCTGTACTATTAGCCATCCTCCACTCCTCTATTACAGCCACACCGTAGTTCACTCTACGAAGCAGCCTGAGGCATTCTGTCAATGTTTGCGTGTCTCTTTGACTCAGCCAAGCCTTATCTGTGCAAGTGCCTGTGTGTTGGAGCATACTGATAAGCATAAGATTTCAGTTAAAGCAAACATGAGTAGCCGACAATTTTTCTACTTAATTCTGAAGACTATGTTGTGTGCCTGTTTGGATCTCCTTATGGGGGGGCAGTTAATGTTATAAAGGCACCACCATATTAGTAGTGGTACTCAATTGAAATCTTTCATTGAGTTAATTACAGAGTCTGTATTTAATCAAAATATCGCATTTTAATTGAAAACCATAATTTGACAAAATAAACATTTCCAGTATTAAAAAACCTTATTTCTTCTGAATTATTGAATAAATAGATATGAGCTCAACAATAACGATATATTGTTTAGAAATGTGGGCTGTATCCCCGTTAGCATGTCCCGATTAGCGTCGGAGCGACTGTGCTGTTGCTATTTGTTTAGCATCGAGATTCTATTTAAGGCTTGGCTTTGTGCTAACATCCAAATGTGCGCAGATGGTGCGTTAATTTTTAGACATGCAAAAAATTGTTCACCAGTTGTTTTTAGAACAAGTGGTGAACAAAACAAGCCTACTTTGTTATTCCAATACACTGTGCATGGCAATATAGGAAACGGTAAGAAGACGAACTGAGACAATACGCAAGATAGGACTTTTTATAACCTCTCACAGAACCCGACTTGAAAAATTTCAGAATGACATATGTGTATGTTTGTGTGTGTGCTACTTCAGCATATTAATTTTGTTATATATTTTTTATTTTTTACTTCGGCAAAAAAACTGAACAAAATAAAATGTATGAATAATAAACAAGTAAACACGAAATAAAATATATATGTTATGAAAATTTTGTTTTAATAGAAATGTATAGTGTACCAAAAAAAAAAAAAAAAAACAACAACAAGATTTTAAGCTACTTAGTGTTAAATAAGGCCAATTGCTTTCAACACAATATTTTTAAAATTATTATTAAGCTGCTAACGCCAACCCCCAGCCTGACAGCACAATCCTTTCTCATACTGCGACACCCATTTTGATGTTTATGTGACTGGAGTGTGCTTCCTGCAGAGAAGAGCTCAGGCCTACCTCATTTTCGCCTGGCAGGTCAGCTGCTCTGTGTTTCAGTCTGAAGCCGTTGGCTGCTACGGAACCGTTTGGCTCTTTTCTCTACTAGCGAGCAACACTACATTCAAGACTCGACTGTACACCCAGCTCAATTTTAAGGGGATTTATCACTATATATGCCCGTATATTCAAAACACATCGCTCACTGGGGATTCCAGCTACCGGTTGACCTGTTCCGAAGGCCGTTATAACGCTCTTTTCGGGGTTTAATTAGAGCTTGAAAACAGCGGTGGTAGTGGAGGAGATTCCATATTAGGAGCACAGAGGAGAAGGCACCCCCTCCCCCCTTGTGTGATTTGGAGCTTTAGGTGAGTGTTTATCATATTTTGGCTTTATTGCCGTTATAACTTATAACCCGGTGTGCAGCGGTGCCGTGTGAATGTCCAGTTAAGGTTTGGGCGCATTATAACGTTGTTTTCGGTGTTTATTTCAACATTTTATTTCTGTGTGGGGGATGGGCAGCATCAGCGCGTGAGTAGGCGCGCGCGTATTGTGCACGTGTTCGCTGAGTAGTTCCCGTGTGTGGTTTGTGTTTGTGAGCGCGCCCTTCCTTCCTGCTAGCTGTAAATGAAACCCTCTGTAGTCATTTTTAACCTCAGTCATTTAGAGAATGTTTCGAACATGTAGTTACTGTTGGTGGAGTTTTGCTCTCAAATTAAATGCTTGTGTTCAAGCTGGCCTTGTACTTGGCAACTTTTTGCTTTATCAACTTATAAGATTTGAATGACTTCCACAAGGCATTAATGTGTGCATTTCCTTCATAGATTAGTCAGTTTAATGTTATGTCAGGCATTTTAATGAAGTGTCAATAAATAAATTTTTAGTAGTTCACAGTTTGAAAACAAGTTATTCTTGCCTGCTTTTTGCTTTAAAACCTCCTAATCACTGCTAAAGTTTAAACTAAGGTTGCACTTTGACCTAAAAAGTTTCACCATCCACTTAATTACCTTCTTTTTAGGTTGATTGAAAGTTTACTAGAGTGCAGTGCTTTTGGCGGCTTTAAAGTTGTAAGAAGAGTGGGGGAGGGATGAATACACACAAATGTACTCAAACACACACACATACTCATACACACACAGCTGAGATGGCCACTTGCCAACCTTGTGAATCTTAATTCAGTGACACAATGTACTAGTCCCAGATAAGCCTTCTGTAACTCTGTTACCAACTAATTGAATGTGTTTAAAGCTCACAGCCTTGTGGGTTTCGAACACATTTATTGTTGTGATCATGTAGCAGATATGGACGTCTGTTTTTATTTTGATTATTTTAGAAGTTTAAAGGAGAGTGCGAGTATTCTATTATTCGGTCAATTGGCACCTACATTTGCCAACTCATACTAATGCAGTGATATTTTGTGCTTTCAGTAATGCCATTGTACTTGTAAACAATTTCATGCCCATGCAATTAACCCATTGTGTATGTGTTGTGTTTTTTGTGTAGTTAAGTATGTAGGGAAGCAGGTCTTGAATTGTTGTCAAAACTCATTTATGAAAGGCTTCCTGTCAGACTGAATCACAACTCTGTAATGAAATTACAGAAAAAGCTTCCAGCCCTGTGAAAGTGGTAACAGTAACAGAGAAGGTGGGAATTCTGCATAAGCACTCTGGGAATGCCACAACTAGCCAGCTGCTAATGGTTGATGTTGCTGAAGTTGGCATCTGCTTTGGACTTTTGAGACTGGACTGCAGTTGTGTATGTCTAGTTCAATACTCAAGATACTTTAAATTGATCAAACATGAACAGGATCATTCAAAAATTCGTTAGAGTACATTTTCGTGAGACCTTTATTCTGTTTATGAGAGATGGAAAAAACAGTTTGTGGGTTCAGATTAAAATATGAGATAACTATCATTGCATGAAAATCTAAATATATCGCTTTATTTTGAACACAGCTGCTTGCTTTTTGCAATGCTTTTATTTGCACAAAGACTGCCACGTTTTCACCAGTCTTTGGTGTGTGTGTGCGCGCGCGCTTGCATAACAAATGAATACACTGGTCAACACATTGTAGACATGAGTTGCCCATTCAAATGTCAGCTCACACTAAAAAGCACAGTGAGCTAATTGATCTGGACCTTTGCCACAGTCCCGGCTCCCTATGTGGCCCTTTGGAAAAAATGAATGACCCACCACTGCTGTAAACTGAAAGATTATCTTAGGTAACCTTTTCAGTTATTCTTAACAAGCACAGAAAATAGGGCAGGGTGTAATATTTCTTACCAGATTGCATAATGTTTATTTATTATCATCATTTTAAGTGAACAAATGCTACGTGTGTGAAGAATTGTTGGAAAAGCCATACAGTTTTTTTTTGTTTTTTTTTTTAATCTGGCAATTTTAGGACAGCTGTTTGGATGGTTACTCACAATATTATGTGATTTTTTTAGTCAAACAATTTCCTGGTACTGTAATAGAAATGTATAATTCTATAGAGGGAAGATCAAACAAGATGAAACAATTCCTCAAATAATTGGGGTAACTAAAATACAAAAAAAATTTCTAGGCAAATTATCTGCTTCAAATCTTTGTTAAATATTGCAATAAATTCTGTTAATGTACGTGGCACACTGTGTTTTAGCTGAAAGGTTATTTATGTTGCATGACAGTGCTCTAGAACCTATGTTGTGGATGCGTATATTCTAAGCGCTATTTTTAGCTATGGAGGGAGACTTAGATGAGCAAAAAAAAGCTGTCTTTCATGTTAAAGATGTAGTAGGAGGTATATTTTGATTATAGTCACATGTGCCGACTGGTTATACTGGCTTGCTGGCAGGGTGTTGACTAAAGAGCCCAGCATGGTCGGCCTGAAGTCAAAGTGTCAATGTGTGGTCATGTGATTTTCAGACGTTTGTTTTTGCACACTCCTTTCACCGTCCACAAGACACACTAAGTCAAGCTCCTCCTCCCTCTGCATCATGGTGTTTTACCATGTGTGATATACAACATGGTGTCAAACACAGCGATCATGGCAGAGAGCAACGATTATTATGAGTTCACGAGTTTGGAGGAGAAGGAGGAAATAATGGCAGACTGGAAAATCTCATTTAATTTTCCATGTTATCTTAAGAAAGAACAGAAGGTTTTGGTGTGATGTCTTTCCACTGCATCGCATGAGAACAGATCAGGGAGAGTTTTATAGTTGTTCATAAGTTTCTAATCGAATTAAGATCAGTTGGATTGTTTTATACATTCCTGCTTTAACTCTTTCAGTTGAGTGGGAAATGATGCCTGGAGATAAGCTGATTGGCTAACAGACCAAGCACACAGCTGGTCTTGATGCTCAATTCAGATTTTTATATTTGTATTTTTTTTTTTTTACTGAAAACAGATTTTTTTGTGTGGTTTTCAATACTTGTAATTTAATGCGACCGCAAGCAGACTTGTGTGAATGCTTTACGACCTTAAACGACCCGCGTGCACAAAAGAACATAGACGTCAAACGGCAGCGCTCTGTTTATGGAAGTCATAATGGATGGAGCTTTCTATGGATGGATTTTAAAATCGTATAGTATCGTCACTCGGTCATAACAACATGAAGGAAGCTAATGAAAAGAAAGCATAACTAGTACGTTTAATGGGGTATTGACTGCAGCTTCTGTAGAGAAGTCTGCTTGAATGTGAAGACAGAACCAGGAGTGGTGGGATTGGGATGTCATGTTTCAAAATGTCAAAATAAATATAATTTTCAGCCATTGTTTATATCTGTCTTATTCTGGTTCAGAGTTATGACCCATATCTTGTGTCAATTGCATAAAAGTTTGATAAAATGTGAAAAGATTGTTCAGATCTCCAATGCATTTGAAACTATGGGGTATATTGTATAATTTAGTTCCTTTTATGGAAGTGACACAAATTAATTAAAAAAACAAAAAGTTTTTTTTTGGCAATCTGGGCGTTCTGAGTGCTATGAAACAGTTGGACATAGGTCACCTATGGGCCAAAAAGCCCTCAGATTTGGTTCTCATTCTCCTGCTGTGTGAACGCAGCCTTAGTGCCTGGAGAGAATGTGAAAGACAGCTGACTGTCTTTACTAGGCAACAGTTTCTTCTCCATATTCCTCACAGCTACACATGTTGACTGCCACTGATACTGGAGGACATCAACCTCCCTGATGATCTTTCCAGAGTTGATTTTCAGTTTTGGAAAAACATGCTGATCACGTTACCGGCCGGTCCTCAAACTAGCAACCCTCTACATTCATTTCTACAACTCAAGATTCACTCCTGCTACAAATTATGGAAGCAATTAAATATGAAATGGGGAAATGCTTGGATGCCTTTTACCGGATGTATAAATATGTGTTTGTATGTACATGTATGTCTGTCTGTATATGTATGTACATATGTACGTGTGTGTGTGTATGTATGCATATATGTGTGTGTGTGTGAATTGTGCTTGCTTGTTTGTTATTAATGTAGCAGATAGCAGCAGTGAGGACCCAGGAATATGGCGAGCTGCAGATCAGCAAGCTGAGTCACATTATCTATGTAGGACACTGTGATTACTTGGTCTTAATAAATCACACAGGAGGTGTGTTGGAGTAGTGCAGTTATGTAACCGGTGCTAGGCGGTGTTGTGAATAGTGAAGGGACAGACAAAATGGGCTTAAGTGCAGTGCGTGAAAACATCTTCCTTCATTAGGCCCAATAACAAATAGAGACAAACAAACATAGAACAATCATTAATCCCTGATTTCGATTTAGTTCATTAAAAGTCTGTATGATGTATAGTTTTTATTTTTTTCTTTTAATGGTGGAGGCGTAACAAGTCACTGACAGGACATCACAGCGTGGTGGGATGAAGTAGAGAACACTCTAGGTATTGTTAGAGATTTTTATTCATTACAAAAGAAAGTGAACACTTGGTTTGACTTAGTATGAGAGCAGATTATTTTTTTTACCCCTCCAGGGGGTCTTTTTGTGGGCTCTATTGTCCCTTATGTGACAGTAGACTGACAGGAAACGGGGAAGGAGAGGGGGGAAGACATGCGGCAAATGTCGTCGGGTCCGGGAGTCGAACCCGCGACGGCCGCGTCGAGGACTCAAGGCCTCCAAATACGGGTCGCGCTAACCGCTACGCCACCACGGCACGCCCGAGAGCAGATTATTTTAGTTTTCCCCTTTTTTTTACCTGATGAAATATCCGCTAATGTTGTATAACAAGTTTCATAATCTATATTGAGTCTCCTGGAGCTCTAAGGCAGCAGGGATTCATCAACTCTGCCTCCACTGGGTGTGCTAAAAGTGGGCAAAGGTCCATGAAAACGTCTCAATAACACATCTTTCAAACAGAGCACCTCTCCTGGCACAGACAAATCTCCCTTACCTATCAGGGTTTCCCCCAGTATATTATAAGCCTGGTTTACTTACCTCCTGCCTCAGGCTAAGCTTGTATATATAAAATAGTTTAAAATATATATTTTTTAAACACACCAGTAACCCCTTACTGCATGCGTCTCTGCCGTTTTGAGGATTTCACCGGCAGAGCAACATTGTTCCCTAAAGATGGGTTTATAGATGATTGAAGAGGGCAATAAACAGATGGAATGGAATGTTCTATTTATTTACTCTTATCAGTTCCATAATTTAAACAGATTTTCTAGACCTTTTGAATATAAAAATTGGATTCTGACTTGAAAGGTGACCCTAAAAATTGTAATCGAATCATTGCTAGACACTGAAAGATTAGCATCTCTTGTGTCCACTCATCCTTACAAAGTCTTAAACTCATGTATCTAAAATTAATGACCTAAATTGTCTGAAATTAATTAAAAAAATTAAGTTTGCTTTAGAAACATGAACCACATGTCTTAAATTTTGCCACAGAAGGACTGTGGCAAAATTCTATGCAGAATCCCATATTCTATGTAGTTTTTTTTCTCCCAGGATATTTCTGTTAGCCAAAACTTTGAGTTGTCACGTCATCATAATATTCTGTGATTTGAGACGGTTACAACTACCGGCTAACTAGCTGTTTACCTTTGCTGGCTAGCTTTTTTCTTTAACACAAACTCTGAAATCATCGATTTAGTGAATTTAACATGGTGCTCAAACACCAGTCTTACCAGTTGATACTATGGAGGGAAATACTGCTGAGAATGTGGGATTATCAGACTAAAAAGTTTTTTTTTTAACTTGACATTATATGTCTAGAACATACAGAGATTGGCGTGGTACCCTCAGTCATAAATGGTGTTAATCAGTCATTAGGGTGCAGGAAATGGGTGTGAGTGTAGTGGTCGTTTGAGTTAGTGAAACCTGCAGAAAGCCAAATGTGTTGCCGTCCTTCTGTGTTCTCTCTCTGTGTGTGTGTGTCTAGGGAAGCCATGCTGGTGACAGGAAGTACATTCTGGTGGGACCAAGGCACTTCTCCTTCCTCTGCCTTCCCTTACTTAATTCATGTAAAGTATTTTTGAGTGCTTAGAAAATTATTATGCAAATAATAGGTTATTATCATTTATTATGATTTATAAGTTAGAAAGTATGATCGTTCTGAAAGAATAATCAGATCTGCTGTTAACAGTGAAAATGATGTCCCATTTTTAGTCATGTATTCTGTCCTCCCTGGACACTCGGTAGGAGTCTGGATCAGTGCAGGTGATTTAAAATCCATTCTAGTTGGACACATTTCTTTAACGTTTGGAGTGACGGTTCAATACCTTTATCAAATACTTGCTATGAAACAATCTGAGATTAATTATCCACATAAATCTGTTTCCACAATGGATTCCTGAACGTTTTTGGTCTGGAATGTAACTTTCCGTAACCTTTATACGGTCTCCTGGAAAGAAATGGAAAAAAAAACATTTTTGGATAGGAATTACAGCTGACTATTTAAAGACACGATATCTGACTCATTTGTGACATCAGTGCATTTGAGTGAATAATTGATATTCAGTATGGGTGGCTGGGCTTAAATGTTGTTGAAGCACAAAAATGCCAAAGTCCTTTGTGATACAAAGTTAACAGAGAATATGACTCATGAAAAGTATTGTGTTTGTCTAGTTTGGTCCTCGGCCCAAAAGTGGAAACGCAGGAAGGAGAAAAAGTTAATTTCTTGGAAGTTTGTTCCAGATTTGTGGTGCATAGAAGTTTAATGCTGCTTCTCCACGTTTTGTTCTGTATGTAGAACAGACCAGAACCAGAAGACCTGAAAGCTCTGGAAGGTTGATATAACAACAGAGGATCTTTAATATATTGTGGTGCTAAGCTGGTCAGTGATTTATAAACTAACAGCCGTATTTTAAAGTCTGTTCTCTCAGTGAAGGATTTTAGAATTAGGTGATGTTCTCTATCTTCCTGGTTTAAGTTAGTACGTCAGCAGCAGCGTTCTGGATCAGCTGGAGAATTATTATTTTTTTTTGTTTAGGCAGACCTGTGAACTGTTGCAGTAATCAATGTCAGTTATTTACTACAACAGATAAATGCATGGATGAGTTTCTCTAGAGCTTACTAAGATATTAGTCCTTTTATCCTGTAAATTTTCTTCAGGTGATAAAAGGCTAACTTTGATTCTGACTAGAATAGAAGTTACATATTGCAGCTTTAAGACAGTACCAGTGTGTTATTGCATCTGATGCAGTGCAGCGCTTTGGTTTGTTTGACTGCTGCAAGCAGCTGGATTTGGGCTTCAGCTGATTGATTCTGTTCCAGGTGTGTAACTCAGCTCAGTGTAGAGTGATCTACATAATTTACACTATTTAAATACGCCGACATAAAGTTCTGGTCCTGTCCACCTTTCTTTCTCCTCTACAGCTGCATGACAAACCTGAATGTTTCAGTGACAGCGGGGAGTCTTCTCTTTGTTTTGGTGGCACTTCTTAATGTTGCTCTTCAGAGCGCTCCTCAGAGATCACGCATCAACATTCTGGATGAGTTCAGGATGTGTTCAGGTAGAGAACTGGGCTGTATTTGTTTGGTACATGTGTGTACTGAACATGAATATTTTTGGTACAGTTACCATTGCAGCCCTAATGCACATAAAGAAACAGAATAGTGTGCGATGCTAGCTGACTCGGCATCCATGTTCTGCATCCTCTGCCCTGCTCCCAGATTCTGCTCTGTATTATTTCTAGTTGTCCAAATGAAATTCCAGCCAATAATCTCCTGCTGACTAATGTATGTATGTGTGAATGGCAGCTGTGGAGCAACTCTATGATCGTCTAGAAAACATTCCCTTATGTGTGAACTTGTGATGGTGGGCTCTACTTGTTGTAACATGTTATTGATGCCCCTGTTTGACTGTGTGTGTTGTCATGTGCACATGTTTTTAGCACACACAGAGTACATTGTTAGAATAACTGTGGCATGCTACATTCAGCGTGCCAAGTTGGGGGTGATGGATGAAGACAGCAAATGTTGGCAAAACACAGAGCTCATAGCAAGGAGGATATGAAAACCCTGAATTAAAAGTTTTCATATTGATTTTTTTAAATGTGGGTGTTCAATTTATGTAACTGAAAATTAGAAAATGGTAAATGTTGTACCCACCAGACCATCACAAGGAGCTATTTTTATTCTCAGAATCTCTTCTATTAGTTTCAGTTTGGCTGCAGAATGCAGTGAAGTTTCTAAAGCGGAGAGATACAGCACATAGTTTCACAAATTAGCTTGAATTTGGATGTTTTTCACCTGACGGTCTGGTGGACTTGGTGCCATTGGGGATCAAGGTTGAAACCAAACCCTTTGAAAAAACTTGTTCCCCTCCTCGCCTGTGGTGGTGCTGCACCAGGAACCATTGAAGGAAAGAAGAAAACCTCAGAACAAGACACTGAGCACAACTTCATTTTTCACAAAATCTAAACAAATGGAGTAGTGCCACATTTCAGAGGTTGTAGGATTTGTCTTTAGCAAAAGACCACAAGTCGTTTCTCTAGTGCTGGACATGCACATTTGTTTTGGCTGTATCTACCCAGAATGCACTATAGTCCACTTCCTGCTTTTAGAACGATTTCTGGTCCACTTGGCATTTACAAATCCCTTCAAATCGCACACACGAGTGTCTGCAGTTTGAAAACCATTAAAATGGGTGCATCTCTATTAAATGTTTTCTAAACAGCTGAATTCTTAGTGTGTGGTGTGTCTGTGTGGTGGCATGAGGGGTCACTTCCTACAGTTTGAAGAACATGTTATACCTTTTTCTTTTCTCCTGTGAAGTGTTGATATTTGCAGGGTTGTAGCTCCCTTTGCTTTAGTGTGACAGCACCTGGAAACACTCCTTTCTCCAAAGATTACTGGACAGTATAAACCACAGCAGAATTATCTGGTAAATAGGCCAATATGGACAAATATTAGTGTTGATTTATCATCTCTTTCATACATTAAACTTGAGACCAAAAGTGATGTTTAAATGGGCAGTATTATGTATTTGCCATTTTCTAGCACATCAAGTAACTGTTAGCTTCACTTGTTATAAAAATGTATAATGAAATATGACTTAAAAGAAATTTGACTTTGTAATTTAATGCCTTGAAATTGGGCTTCTGTCTCTTGAAGAAACACTTTTGGTAGCTCTGTCTTCAGGAAGTCATCAGAACATGGCTTGTCTGTTAACCCTTTAACAGCGTTTTTACCAGTTATGCACTTAGATGTTGCTCCTATAATGAACGCTGTAGATGCGCAGTTCCACCAGGTGTTTTCTAATTGATACTGGCTAGTCTGAAGGAGTCAGAATGCAGTGAAGTTTTATAAAGCGGAGAGATACAGCAGGACTCGGAAGCTTCAAAACTGCAGCTCTGAGGAAAAGCTGCGTCTTAAAGGCAGCACTCTGTCCACCCAGGTTGAATGGTTGCATTAAAGCATTTCTCAAAAATGCATGAAAGAATAATGGTAGCACTTCAAGTATGTTTTTGATGAAGGAATAACATAACATTTTTACAAGCATATTTTACTAGCTTTACTAGCTACTACAGAATGCAACAATATTTTTGTTTTCCAGTTTCTCAATCAATTGTCAGAATATTTAATATATTAATTACTAAAGTAATCTTTTGCAAGGGCCCACTCTCATTGTCTTAATTTAATCCAAACACCTGACAGTTAGTCATACTTTTGCTTTGACAAATGTAACGCATGTGACATTTTTCTGTCTGTGTCTCTTTACACCAGTAGGTCTTCCCTAACCCTTCCATACCATTGTACTGTGGACCCTGCACAGGCCTGTTTGGGTGTCACATGGTGTCTGGTTCTTGGGACAATCAGAGCTGCGGCAACCATGAACAGAACTGTTCTACTGCAGTGTGCAGATCCTCAATAGCATCCAGAGGTTGGAAGAAGTTAGAGCTCATGAATGCTGGTATTTGTTGATGGGTTGGTGTTGCTGTCTGTTGCTTGTGGTGTGTTGAGTTGCACTGTCCTGTTGGAGGAAGTGGTTGGGCTTCAGCAATGTTTAGTAAGTGTTTCGCATCGAAGTAGCATCTACATGACTTGAGCTAGAACTAAACGTTTTATTGTTCCTCTGTTAGCTTTTTAGAATACTTCTAACCAGAGTTGTTTGCATGCAATCTTGAATTTGGTTTTTGACATTTCTAAAAAGAGTCCTGCAGTGAAATTGTTGTCTGCTTAGTGGGAGACTTTCATTTGAAAATCAGACAACAGATCTGTTGGTATATAAACCTTATGCGTCTCTTCCTGCTGCATTAGCTTTTATTTTTATCTGTCACTTCATCTGACTTGATGAATAAGGGGATTTTCTATTAACGACTAGAGAGTTGGCTCTCAACATAGACAAACCATTTGACTTAAGAGAGGTGATGGTGGGGTGGAAAGTGTGACCTGGATTTGATGTTTTCTTGAACCAGAAACTCTAGCTATGGTATTTGATGCTTGTTTACCGCATATCAGATAACAGCACGATGAGACCTTCACCGCAATGTGGTGGTGCCTTGAAGACTTCTGATAAATTGATTTGCATCACCATCAGGGACTGTCTGAGCTCAGAGCTGCTTCACAGGCTATTGTCTTTATATAGGTTTTCAGGACAATGTTGCTATCAGGCAAGTTGTAGTTGTTCTGTCTTGTCAACCATTATTGGTAATGTTGCTTATTGTCTGGAGACAAAGAAAAAGAAATGCAATTTTAATAATTCTAACAGCAAAAACAGCTGATTCATAATAAAAGGCAAATATTCGATAGGTGAGAACTTACTTGGGAAATGTGATTCCATTTCTCTTTAAGCGCAATAACCGCACTAAAGCCAAAAACCACCTCAAGCGAGTGTAAAAACTTTTTTTTTTTTAATTAAAATTGAGGAAGTTATTTTGAATTTTGCAGTTTCCATTAACCTTGTCTAATGTGATGCTTCAAATGCGCATAAAAAATCGTTAATGGAAACATTATTTTACAAGGAATGTGATCTAAACGTCTAACGTTTCCAACTGTTCAGTAGAAATGCATTCAGCACACAGTCCAGGTAGATGTTAAAGTTCTGAGATCTTAAGTTCTAGGGGTGTGAATGTTTTACCAACTTTTGATTTCGTTTTTTGGGCCACGATTTGATTAAACATTAATTTTCAATTCAAAACAATTATGATTTCAGTTTTATAAAGCGTGAATGTGAACAAAAGTTCCATATAAATGTCTCCTATGTATACAAAAACCGGATTGTGGAAGTGGGCTGTTTGAAGAGAAATGTCAACATTGCTGTCTGAGCGCATTTCTGCATAAAAGACAGCCACAAACTTCTGAACAATCACACCCTACCCCACACAGAGCTCCGTACCGGGGGGGCTCTGTTGCAGTGTTCCTGAAGTGCTCAATTTGTATTTTGCAAACCTTGCACAAGGTGAGGCTAATATCAAGTTCTGAGTTCCCAGACATTCTGTAAAAATAAGTGAGTCCTAATGAAGACATGGCTGGTTGAATCCCCCCTCCTCCTTTATAGTTTCTTCTTTATTGTGGTGCTTTCTGCGAATGCTAATGTTCCGGTACTGACTGCTTGGCGATGTTGGATCATCCCGCTCAGTCAGGCCTGTTGCACTAAGCAATTAATCAATAAATTGCATGGTAAATTAAAATGAGCTTGATAATTTGTTGATAATGTATTTTGAAGGACAGTTTTGTACAAATTAATTCACTTTATTTATAAAATGGGTTTTATGAATATAATTTTTTTAATGCAATTTTTACGTTTACAATGTTTTACATTTTACAAAAGTGCCAAGGATCCCGTCGCTTACATGGACACAAAACGACCAGGCAAAGTGAGAGTTCATATCTTTAATTGACTGAAGATGAATATGTAAACTAAAAACTGGACTGTAGACATTTTTAATGTCTTTGTGAGCCTGCTGCTTTATTTATGCTTTATTTTGATTTAAATTCTAAATTTTTGTGTATTTGTTTTTGTCTAAGTCGACTTAAAAAGTAATATATTATTGTTAAGGTCTAAGCTACAGAAAAGTAAGTTATGCATAAATATGCGCAGATATTATATCCAGTATTAATCCATTTCTTATTACAGAATTTACCAGGATTTAATTTCAGCAATTTTTAAAAGTTTTTTATTTAATTTTTTATTTATTTATTTGATTACTTGATTATTACTTGACCAGAATAGTCAATAGTAGGGGTGTAGCGATACAATAATCTCACGATACGATACAATATATGATATTCTGATCACAATATAATATATATCACAATATTTGGCAAACGATACAATTCGATACAATTTGTTGCACTTTTATGATTTTCTGAAAGATTTTAGAAGGACAGAGTGATTTTAGTGACATTTTGTGTTCCATAGACTTGGATTTAATTTACTAAAAACTGATTAAAAGCACCAAGTACACAATACCTGATTGGACAGAGTAACAGTCTACAACTGGACAAAATGAATCAAAGATGCAGTGAGAAAATTAGCTTCTGTCATTTAATTCATGTGGATTTGACATAAAACTCAAAGTTTCAACAGTGATCAGAGGCAGGGGAACCTCAGACGATTAAACTAGCCTTATTCTGTAGAATATGGTCATTTGGTGCATCATGGGTAAAACTGAAGCACACTAGCTGTCATTTTCCAGCCTCCTCTTCAGCTTTCTTTGGTTTCATGAAAGCAATAAACACACACTGACCAGAGAGTGTGTTTTGGGTTGATGTTTCAGAATGCTCCGTTTCCTCTGGGAGTTCTTGTCTCTTCTTGGCCACACTCTGCTGAAAGCCATTTGCACCATGGCTGTCAATTTTTCAACAGACATGCACACTTCCATGTTAAGCCTGGCTGCTCAGGTGGAGGTGGCTACATAGTACCAGACTTTCAAAATGTCAGGACCCCTCAGTGCTTTAAGTATCTTTAACAAGCTTATCATTACAGGACAAAAACCTACTGGTCAAATCGCCTGTTTTGGTCAGAAAGCTACAATATTCTACCATTGTTTTCCTCCGTCTTCCCGCATTATTAATTTCCCTGCAAGTGTCCCTTATTATAATATAATCATTTTAAATAAGAATTTCTGTGCCTCTCCAAACTGAATTAAGTCACTAGCCTCACGAGAACTGCTACCTGCAGTAGCCTGGGAGGCAGTTATCACAAGGTTAGTGCGGACAGCGGGAATAAACCAAGTGTTGTGACAAAAAGTGATAGGGTTAGATCACTTACCCCATCAGAAGTAATTCACTCTGGGAGCGCATTCAGCCTGCTACAGTGTCTTGTTGCATCATTTTGAATGTCTTTCTCTGTCGTTTAGCTTTTTTAGTCAAATTATGCTAACAGCAATAAAACATTTATCGTTTTATGCCCAAGGATACATCAAAGGTTTGTCTCGTTTGTTCTTTGCTTCCCTAAAACTTGGGATGTTCTCCCCATGAAAGTGATGCACTTATTCACAGTGAGAGTGTTATTTACAGATATTTGTCATTTAACATAAATATCCACCCATTTAAAGGCCTAATATGCATATAGCAGTAAACATGTTCTTTTCATGGGTTATCTAAGGGTGCATTCAGACCGGATAGTCAGGTAGACTCTGTACGATTGGGGACTAAAATTGCAACATTTGGTATATTTTCAGAACTCTAGTTTGCATTCACACTGCATTATGTCAAACGACTAAAAAGTTGATAAAAAGTTGTAAAACAACTTCAGACCTTGCCGACACTAAGCTTTTCCTTGCTTAGTGTCTGCACACAAACCCGTGTCAACACTACCATCTTCGTTAACCTGCAGAGCAGAGAGTAATATATTGACCAGAATGTCCTGCACTGTTGCTAACTTCCTGCTTTTGAAACGGTCTCTAGTCAGGTTGTATTCAGAAAGGTTTTTCTACTGTTTTAGAGTCCACTTCAACCCAACCGAGTCCTAGGTTTGTAGTACCTGAAAAGGCTTTGCTTCACTCAAAGGGATTATATCTCATAGATATGGTATAAATATGTAAAACAAACAAATTTGCTTCAATTCCCTTGTGTGCTTTGATTTAGACTCTATTTTAGGAATTATATACATAGGAATATCCTATGTATATAGGACACCTATCAGATTCAGAGTGGTTGACAGGTAGTTATTTTAGATTTCTTGTAAACCTGTCTTAAACTGTAAAAGATACTGGACCTCGGTTTCCTGCTCACAGTCAGTGGCGGAAAATCTTTCCCCATTTTTAAATCCGAAAAAAGTAGCACAGTTCATGTTGTTGTAGAATGAAACTAGAAATGCAATGAAAGAGCTGAATTAGAGGACTTCAAGGTTTTGAGATGAGAACAAATAGACGACGACCTGTGATCTGGGGCTCAAAAGGGCGTCTTACTTTAATCTCGTCTTTTTTGTTGGGAAATCCTCCAACCAGCCATTCTTTGGATTTTAGTTCAAACAGAAGGACTCAGTAAGCACCTGTGGTTTTGGAAAACATGAGTTTTTGTTTTTCTTTTTAAATATCAATGTTACACTGAAGTGTTGAAATTACTTTGTTTTAGGATGAAAATTCTAAGAAATAACTCTGCAATTAATCCTAAACGAGGGTCAGAACTCTGAAGAAGATAACTGCAGTCAGGTTAACTCTTGTTTTGGTTTTTCTTGGAGTATTTATTTGCCCCTGAATGAGCCTGATAGCAGGTGTAGTCATGTTCTCAGTCTTTGTCCACTGCAGTCGGGACAGTTCCTTGGTGAACTTATTTTCGTCCCATAAATGTTTGCAA
The DNA here is from genome assembly GCF_002775205.1 of Xiphophorus maculatus. Classification (NCBI taxonomy): domain Eukaryota; kingdom Metazoa; phylum Chordata; class Actinopteri; order Cyprinodontiformes; family Poeciliidae; genus Xiphophorus; species Xiphophorus maculatus. Next base: position 27,909,782 of record NC_036451.1, read on the forward strand.
ATCAGCATGAAAGATACCTATATTATTGCTTTATTAGCTCAGACGTTTTCCTGTTTGAAGTTTTTCCAATTCTGTGCTCCATTTTGAGCTTGATGTTGGTTTAATGAAGACCCGTTTGCTTTTTGGTCATGATTATATCCTAAGGTGTTATCCAAAGTGCATCCATCTTGTGTTTATAAAAGGTTGTCAACATGCGAATTCTACTTATAAATGTTTCTGTAATTCCACAAATACTGTCTTTAAATCTTGTATTTCATATGAGCAGTTTGTGAGTTGAGTTCATCAGAGTGTTTTCATTAAATGCGGTATTTCCCGTCAGTCATCCAAAAAAGCTGGGGACTGAATTTTTTTCTGCATGTCAGGGTTAGAGCACAAACAAGTTTGAGTATTTCAGCGTGTACCATTGCCATATGTAGCATGTAACGGTTTTTCTTTATGCGCTCTCTGTCTCTCACCTGACTCGGTGTGTGTGAGCATTGGTGACACAGAGTAGAAAGCGGGTGTTTTTGTCAACTTTGGTGTTGGTGATTTTGAGAGTCTGCGATGATTCCGCGCAAGCGAAGCAAATATTACTCTTAGTTCAGTGTGTAAACTACACAACCTGAGCCAAAAGTAGAAGAATCACCATGTAAGGACAAGGGACAGAACCTTATATTACTACGTGTAGGTCTGTCACGATAGCAAATTTTGCTGAGCGATTAATTGTCTCAAAAAACTATTGCGATAAACGATAATATTGTCTGAAGACCTTTTTACACTGATTTAATGGAAATGACGTAATAATGCATGTGATTTCCTGCCAAAGATAAATACACTTTATATTCAAAAGAACACTAAACACTGGAACTGATAAACAAAATAAACAAAACAACCAAAAACAAAATGAATTCTCAGTCTCCATTAACAAAAAATGTACTTGATAAAAACTAAACAACATAAAGCCAAAGTGGAAATAAATACTGCATTCAACCAAAAGAGTGCAGATTATGAAGTCTGTATATTATGTTGCCCTTCAGTAATAATTAGATTTAAATAGAGAAGATGGGCACATCGACTACATGATGCAATAGTTCACACTACATGATTTTTTGCTCCTATTTTTCCCCTTTTGACAATCTTAAAACGTTGGTCTTTCTAAGATTGTGTGGTGTGTTACAGTAGATCGTCGTTGCCGCTCCGATCTAAATCAGGGTTTTTCCCCGACTGGGAGCTTAACGCAGCCTGTTGAATGTGACAGGTAGCCAATCAGAAAGCGCGGATTCTCCTCCGGGCTTTCTGAGGGGAAATTACGTCGGGGAATCCCAAACAGCTGACACGGCGCAACCAGAGGTCCAGCGAACATTGGAGATGATACGTGGAAACAACATTAATGTTTATTCAACATGCAAAGAATATAGAAATGACAAGAGGAGGAGTTGGAGCGAAATTGCTGCCGCAGTTGATAAACCCGGTAACTTTTCAGCTGTTCTTCGTTAACGTGACATAAATAGGTTCTAATGATTTTCATTCAGTCTGGACTTTACGCTGACACTAGCCACATGCATTGCAGGTAGATTGTAGTAAAGGATTGATTAAAGCCTGGTTTTAAAATTAGTTCACTGGACTTGTAGCCATTATTTTGTGCCCATTGTTGGACATCACATAGCAGGACCGAACCCGATCGAACCGTTATACCTAGGATTTCTGTCGGCTAATGTGTGGTCTGTCAGGTTTTGAAAATGGGCCGACAATCGGCCCGTGTGTGCTGGACTTTACACTAAGTAAATGAGGAAGGGAGGGTCAGTGGAGAGCACCGGAGTTGAGCCTTTTTTCATTCGGTGTCATCAACAGAAAGAGAAAAAGGATGGAAGAGACGATAGTGGCGATAATTGAAATGACGTCGATAGTTTTAATTTATCGTACGATTAATCGATTTATCGTTTATCGCGACAGGCCTAACTACGTGCCATAATCTTTTTTGTGGAGTGGGGCACCCTCCTTGGGTAATGGTACAGGAAGCAGTGGGAATCTGAAAGCTGTTTAAACAAGCCATACACAAAAACAGGTTGCTCAACAGCACACAGTAATGGTCTAGTTCTAAGGTGCAAGACGAGCAGAGGCAGCACATCACTGAGAGCTGAGCTTTGATACAGAAAGCAGAACTTTCTTGATTTAAAATAAATGAGTAATGTTGAGAAGATTGTTTGTATCCTTTGAACCTGAAGAGTTTCAGTATTGATAACCTAAAATCTCTTCTAGAGATTCGTGCTAAAAGTCCCGTTTTCTCTTCCTGATCATCTCTCTTTGATCCAGACAAGTAATCTGTCTCCTAATCAAACATCTGACAAAGAAGACTCCTCACATTTGTAACAGTGTTTCCATGCTTTCTCAGATCACCTGGTTTAAAAGAAAAATCTGCACAAGGTGGAATGTTCTGCCTGAGAGGAGGGGCAGTAATCCATTCCATGAGCACTAAGAGATACTGAGCTATAAGCGAATTAGATGCAGACAGGTTGCTATGGAAATTGTGGGTGCACTAATAAATTGACCTGATTTTCTTAATTTTAGGTGATCACGATACTTGCTTACATGTGAAACTGACCTTATCTACTGATCTTATGCACCTCAGCATAGGTCTGAAAGTGCAGAGTTGGTGTGGGCTTCTTGCTGACCAGACACACACAGACGACTACATCGAAAAATGATGCCACTCAGATTATTGTAGTGACTTGCTTACAAAATCCCTGAACCTTCTCTTTCATTCACACAACACTTTTGGTACACACACGCCCACACACACGGATTTTTACTACATTTTGTTTCTTTATAAAATATGATATGGATAAAAGGTGTACTTTTAATTTCAAACTTGGCGCAGAAAATGATGATTCAACTAATTAGTCGCACTTAGGAGCCTATTGTTTTTTCAGAGTAGGGGCTCTTGCTTCGACAGCTAAATAATAAACAGTCCTGTCTTTGTATCACATTCAGCTTCTGGGAATCCTTTGCTGCATTTGAATTGCATAAGCTGAACACCAGTGGACTGAATACACCTTTAAGAGGTAGAAGGCATGATTACTGCCCGTCATCACTTGCTGTAGATTTTTAAGCCTTGAATTGCTGTAAGAACCAACTGTGGTGCAGATTAACCGATGGCATCTGTACTGACACTCTATGCTAGGCTAGAGCAAAACACTGCTGTAATCAGTAGCTGGAGGTTGGTGACGTCATGGAGCTCTAGTTTTAAAACTTCAAAGTTGCTTTCAGTCTTAATTTGCACAATTTAGGACAGAAAACGGTACAAACAGAGCCTCAGTGTTTCATTTGAAAAGGAATAACAGAAGATTTTGCCTCGTTTCCACGGACTAGTACAACATGGGTCGATGAGGTTTGATACACCATTTTATATCCGGCGTATTTATGAGAGCCAGTTGGACTCTCTGAGCAGAAGGGGTTCAACCCAAACGCCTAATGTAACGCCATGCCAGTGAGATGACAAATGTGGCACACTTGTATGTCTCAACATGTTGCAAGTAGTGGCATTTTTCTGTCCCCCAGTGGACTGTGTTCAACACTAGTAGGTCTACCCTAAGCATACCATTGTCCCCTGTGCCTACAACTGAAGGGGGCCCATCCATGGTGGGTGGTTGTATGGGCTGCTTTCACAGTAGAGACGAGCAATATGGCGTACCGAACCGCACCGAACGGAGTTGTACTGCTCTCTGGAAATGTCCCTGATATTCTAGTGTGGAGGAGCAAACAGATCAGCAATTAGATTGTCTAGACCAGAATTTAAACTCAGAGATACTTTATTGATTCTCAAGGAAAATTAAGTAGCTAAAGAAGGACCTGCTTTTTTTTAGTTAAGGTTTCCTGTTTCACAATGAATTATTCTAATTGTTTTATTGCCCTCATAAATAATATTTTTTGTTGATCTAAAAGGTTTTGACTGCAGTATTGTTGTATGTTTAGGATTGAGGGGTGGGTTGTGTTGCCACATAAATAATCGATTTGTAATCCCAGGGTCACCTTCTGAATGGTAATCAAATTGTAAAGCACCTAAAAAATTTCCACCCCTAATCATAATCCAGTTTTGGTCTGTTTAAACCTCATTTAGTTTGACACAAGTCATCATGAAGTTAGAGTGAACACCACGGTAAGATTGAGAGAACTGTCTGATTCATTCAGAAAGAAGATTGTAGCAGTTAATGACTCTAATAAGGGATTTGATGCTGAGGTCTGGTAATCTAAGCAACTTCATGCTGGAAGCAGGATGCTAGGAGTTTCCCAAAAGCCTAAAATATTATCACAGGACACAGCAGTCTCTTACTCCTCTTGATATGGAAGTTCATGACTGGACAATCAGAAAGAGACTACAAGAGGAAACGGTAGCTCTTTAAAAAACCCCAGGAAGGCCAGATTAAAACATGGCAGACAGAAAACCGTTCTTTTGACAAATGAGTCAGCCTGAATTATTTGGACACCACAGCAGAGGACATGTTTGGTCTAAACCAAACAGCATTCCAGGAAAAGAACCTTGGAAACAGGGTAGTGTGACTCACTGCTTCCTCAGTCAGAATACAGATTTCAGTTGGCATCTTTTGTTTCAGTAAAATGAAGCTGATATTGTTTACTTGTACAGGGATTCCTCCAGTGTATTATAAGCCTTTGCCAGGCTAAGCGTTGCTTGTTTTTGTTTTTATAATAATAATAAAAAAAGATTGCTTATTTGTTTAAAAAAAATTTTTAACAAGTTGGACTGCAAGGGTCTCCGTTGCTCTGAGCGTTTCATTGGCGAAGCAGAATTATTTCTAAAATATGGTTTATAGTTGTTGCATTTTAATAGGTCACAAAGCGCGGACCAATCACACCACTGGCGCCTCTACACATTGCCTTGCACGGTGAGGTTCCATATGGCTCAGTAGTGTGTCATTGTACCTCTGTAGCATCCACTGTTGGGCTGATCTCACGGATGTCTTGATTGGAGCTAAGTATCTTAGAGCTTTATTCTACTTACAAAGCTCATTCCTGGCATGCCAGGGCTGTGTCCTCCACCAAGTACACTGTAGCTTTAAACACAGAAGCATTTGTAGCCACACCCGGTTCCTCCCGCTGGCGTCTGAGTGGTTAACTGTATTTCTGGCTTTTATCTGCAGGCCTGCCAACACTGTTGAAGGCTGGAAACCTAGGAGCGGGAAAGATGAAGGAATGAATGGAAAAAATGACTAAGACGGTACAGAGGGAATTCAGGTCAGGGAATACAGGGAAGCAAGGCGGGAGGAGGCCAGAAAAAAACGGCATGTTCAGATTGTCTGTAATAATTACATGGCTTTGATCATGGTTTCACTGATTGGTGGACATTTAGGCATTCTCAGGACAGTGTTGCTTCATATTTTTCACTCTTCAAATATGGAGAATAAAATCCAAGAGATTTTGACTGAAGATATGTTTTGTGGTAGAATCAGACATGATGTCACACCATTCAATACCCCTGTGCTGCTGGCTGGAACTGTAAGCATTTTAGCATTCAGGTCAGTCCATTAGTGAGTGAGGATTTTCCATTTGATGACGTTGAGCTGTGCTGCTTCAGACGGCAACAATATTTCTTTCTAGTCGGGCACAATGGCTGCTGCCTGTGTCAGCCGCTGAGTTTTCTGGGACAATGTTTTTTTTTTTTTTTACATTTTCTACAAATAATAGTTTTACCCAACATAAAGAGTGAAGATAAACTATTGTGGCATATGAGTCAACATTATAACTGTTATGTTAACTTGTCTAAAACTGTTGTTTCCTTGCATGTCTTCTTGATAATGCTGATCGTTGCTAAAGTTTTTGATTTCCAGACGTTCTCTGTATCAGCCTGTTCTGTTACTATGGAGAGTTAATAGTGCCAAATTACAAAAAAACAGTGTATGAAATAAATATTTAAGTGTCATTAATTTATTAAAATCATAAATAAATACAGACATAACATTAAATAAATAATTTTGACGTGCCTCAATTAAATGTATTAATTTCATTTTAAAAATGAAATTAATATATTACCATAGCTATATAGAGCTATAGAGGCTGGAATTGCTCACCCAGAGTTTGTAGTAAATCAATTACAACAATTTATTGACATTATTTCCACATTTCCAGTGAAAATACTGACCCAGAGTCATAACAAACTTGGAAGAAATTGTCTTGACTTGCGGTTTGAAGCAGGCAGTCAGACGTCAGAGTCTTCCAGTAACCCCGCCCACTGAGTTTGATGGATGATTTTGACAGTTGAAATGAATTTAAGGGTTTGGGTAAATGCTACAATTTTTACTCGGAACATAAGAAACTAATTTAATATTTGTTTAAGAATGTCAATGCTACTAAATTTGATTTAATATTTTCAGCAAAGGTAAATTGTAAGATTTTAAATTTTCACATTTAAATAAGATTAAAACCTCAATTGTGTAAGATAGAGTGGGGTCTAGCTGCGCTGTTGAGGAGCCATATCTTAATTTCCAGCAACCTCTTGCTGATATTTCTGTAAAAAAAAAAAATTCAAAACTAGAACCCTTTGCTCAGTGCATCCATCCATTACCCATATTTGTTTGCTCTAACTGTTGATCCTTGTCTTTGCTGCAGGTTCTGAGCCCATGGTCCAAGTCCTGACTGACTGATCATAGTGGTGGTGCATACAGACTTACTGCTGGGGTGAGTGCTCTCAGGTCTGGCTGTTAAACCTCTCTGTTTACTGTGTTACTGTTGGCCAGTGTGTGCTAGTTTACTGTAAACAGTGCTTCTCATAGAGGGACCTCCATGCTTACTGGTTAAATATGGTCAGTGCAGGATGACGGCATCCACAGAGTATTCACAGTGCTTCACCTTTCCAATATTTTATGGTACAGCCTTATTCCAAATTGTAAATTAGTTTCTTAAATCAAAATTGTACACATAAACAACCCTTTATGACAATGCATTTTTTTTTTTTTTACAAATCTATTAAAAATAGAAAACAAAGAAATCACATTCACCTAAATATTTACAGCCTTTGTCATGAAGCTTGAAATTGAGCTTTTTCCACAGCTTAAATGGAGGTAATCTGTGGTAAATTCAGTTGATTGGACTTGATTTGGAAAGGCACACAGCTTTCTACATGAGGTCCCATAGTCGACTGGGCAGGTCAGAGAGCTAACACTAAGCATGAAATCAAATGAATTCGAGTAAGGTTGTAACATAACAAAATGTATGTAATTCATTTCAAAACTCCTAATTCGCTGCTGATTCATGGGCCTGCCTCCGTTTTATGTAAATTTGACTTTCAGAGAGCAAGTTTGACAATCTTTTTTTTTTTTTTTTTTACTCTAAAGCAGTTTAGAAATACAGTCACTGTTTGATTTCTTACTTTACATTCTGAAATTCTGCTGTCATTTATTAAGTGGTCCTTTCAAACTGCTACAAGATGACTGTGAAAAATAATGTTTATCCTCTACTGTTTTACATTAGATTTTTGAGCTTTTTCTGCTAGTTCAAATAAAAAATGAGCCCATGACCTAAGCAAACATTAGCATAATGGCTAATTAAAGCTGCCAAGTAGAGGAATGTTCCTAATTCTGGATGTTTTGTCCTTTTGTTTAATTTGGGCCTTTTTTTTGCTCGTGTTGCAACAGACAAGACAAAATGGAACCGTTTGACATGGGAATTTTTCAGACCAACCTTGCTTCAGTTTGTAACTGCCAGGCTTTTCCATACTTGCACCATATAGAACAAAAAAGTTTAAAATTAGTACTTGTGATACTGAACAGATTAACAAATTGGGACGGGGCGACTGAACCTGGAGGCTATTTTATTTATTTCTTTATTTATTCTTTATACCTGTTTGGAGGCTTTATTTGTATTTCACCTTCAACCGCATAGTTTATTTTAAAATCAGCTAAAGTTGGTGATATAATAATGATTGAAGGTAATGGTGTTTTTTTGGAAATTATCCAAATTTACATAATAGTGTTTGCGTGACTCAGTCTTGCACATTTGTTTCCGTCTGTATTAAAGTATTATGCAGCTCTGGCAGCTGATTGGGTGCTTCCACAGATAACCTGGTTTACAACCTCTTATCCTGAAATGCCTCGTAATAGATCTGTTTATGGTCACCTGATTGCGTCTGGCTTCCTGTTTGTTTGACTGTTACACCACTTCTGGTTTGTCACGGTGTTACTGAAAATAGATTATTGCTGTGTGCTAGGATAATTAACAGATTACCACAGTAAAGCTGTTAAAACGACACAAAACAATGGGCATAATCTGGGATATTAGGTAGCCACCAAAAGCTTCCAAAGCTTGGCCAAACAACCCAATTTTAATTTGTTCAATTGGCCCAATCAAGTATAGAACAGCCAACTAGTGGGAAATGGCTTCCCACTAACTTAACGTTAATAATAAACAATAGGTTGACTACCTTAGTCAAACATGCAGAAATAAACTGCAACAAACCTTCTGTCAAATGGTTCATAAAGTGCAATTAGCAATGCTAAATATAATGTAAAATAATAAACGGAAAGGAGGGAGAATTAATATTTGTTAAAACATTTCAAAATACAGAAACAAAAATCCTCTTGAGCACCATGAAATATAAAAACCATCCCCTCATTTCCATTGGTTGTATTTATCTATTGCATTCTCCATTAAATTATTTAAAATGAAATAAAGATAATAATACCTGCTGATGTGAGTGCAGAGCATTATAAGCAAGCTAAGTCGTAAAAAACAGACTGGAGTCACGGCATAGAGCCGTTCAAAAGAATTGAATCACTCTTGAACGTTCCAACATACTCTTAACAGGTATGAGTTATAGTTAGAAATATATATCTTTGGAAGTTTTCAGCTTCTGCTCCATTTGTCAACAAAGTTGAGAGCTTTTGTCTTGTTAGCTTCTGCAGTGGTGGTTTCTGATGTGGGCGATATGGGCAACCACCCAGGGCAGCATCTTGCGGGGGTGACATTGGCACGCCCCTCTCCCCCAGCCCCCACCCTGTCCTCAAATGCCCCTAGGCCCCCCTATATCTTTCATTTTAAACTCTATGAAATGTCAGTGTACAAATATATGGTGTATCACATATGCTTTTACATTGCTTTAACACAGAAAGGACCAACACAAAAACTTAATTCTGAAGGTGTGGGACTTTTATTTTGCTGTGGTGGTGCTCCACCAGCAGTTACTCTTGCTGGAAACCCAAAAAATAGAATTAGATTGAATAGGACAGCCCTTATGGATCAGGTACATTGTCAGCGATATCCAAGCTAGAAGATTTTTCAATATCTGACACAGATATTAATATCGGATCGGTGCATCTCAAAACCCGTAGAATTAGAACATTTTATTTTACATTTTTAAAGTAAGCTAAATCACACAAGATATCTCTGACTATCTTGTTAGCTTCAATTCAATTCAGTTTATTTATATAGCACCAATTCACAACAAATGTGGTCTCAAGGTACTTCAATTACACATACATTCCAATCGATCCTAGTTATTAAACAGGGCATTATACTAAATTATTCAAAGACGATGAAAAAGTTTCTATCCAAGGAAACCCAATAAATTGTATCGAGTATTGGCTTCCACCACTCTGAGCTCTTCCATCTACTTCACAGAGGGAACTATTATTGAAAACGTGGCAAGACCCAACTTGATAAAATACTCCAAAACTAAAATTTTATAATAGGAATATATGATATATCAGCACTGACAACAGAACAGGCTGATGTTTTTTTTTAACATAATGAGCCAATAGTAATGAACCCATGTTTATTTCCATCATCTTGCCATTTGTGTATGGTAATGTAGAGGTGAAGGATATTGATCGTGTAGTTTTCATTTGGGCATGTGATAGTAATGCAGCGCAGGATTGTGGGTATTATAGCTGAAGGAGAGAAGTCAGTGGTGTGGTATAACCTCGGTAGATACCGGGTATAAGTCTTAGCAATTTTGGATTTTGATATTGGCCAAAATGTTCATATTAGTGCATCCCTATTTTACGGGATGACCATTCATCCTTAAAAAGTATGAAATTCATTAGTGTGATGTATGTTAGTCTTAAATTAGCCTGTCCTATGCTCCTTCTCCTATGCTATTTGCTTCGTCCAGAGAGTTCGGGTTGAAAAACGATTGCTTCCTGGAGGCATACACTCACAATAATGCTGACGGGACTACTTAATCTTGCATATTCAGTTTTTTTTTCTCTCACAGAACTTTGCTGTCAGGCAAAAGTTTGAGTTGTGTGTCAACATCTTCATTGTGCTTTTTGGCCATTCTCATGGAGAAGGACAAACGATTATTTCCTCATTGTGCAAGTTCTATAAGAAACTACTGGACAGGTAGAGATGTTGCCTCACTTGAGCACAAAGTTATTTGTTCGTTTTCGCCACTTGCTCACGCCTGTTGTCTGAGGCTGGGTTCATACAAAGCAACTTTCAAACTTGGCACTACAGGGTTAAGGCTCCCACTGAGCCATATGCAATGGGAACATGAGAAGCACAAAGCCTCTGTCAAGAGCCATAAACTGACCCCAGAAATGTCTCCATTTTTGCTATGCAAAATTGTAATGAAGCAGAATCCCTAATTTAAAAAGGTCTTTAAAAATCATAAACTTTGACATGCTGAAACTGCTTTAATACACGTTGTAATAAAGTCCATATTTTCCACAGAGCCCTGCCAGCTGTTAGTTTAGGCTGCCACATCAGGAAACTAGACATCCATAAAAACGAGGATACTCAATGTACGGCAGCAAGAGTCCGATTCAATATCATGGAACGTTCTGGATGAAGAAATCTTGACAACCTGTTGAAAATATCAGAGTTAATATAGAGTACACTCTACAGGGATCAATTTTTACAGTTAATTATTAATATAAGACGCTAAAAACAGTCAACCCTGTGGTCATATTGCTTTTATCATAAAATGTAATGAAAATCTGTTTAGTTGCAGAACTGACTGCTCTCTAACATGCATGGGCCTGATAGAAATATTGATCAATTGTGATAAAAATATGTGTAAGGCTCCATTAATGTAACAGTAATTTAATAATTTTAAATTAGAAAATTACGTATTTCAAATTTAAATTATTTCTTTAAAATTATTCCTCTAAAATATTAAGCCATTACCTTTATATATTTTGAAATGTCCTTTAGAAAAAATGTAATGGGTGTGGAAATGAACATTAGAATAAAGAGATCAGATGTCACTAATTTCACGTTTCTGTTCTTGAGCCAAAAATGATGGAACATTTACTGCTGCAACTCCAGGGTTAACTTCATGTTTTTAGAAATCCTTTACAATATTTGGATGAGATTATTTCCAGAATGTGCAGATTACTAAATATGTACAAGTCTTCTTCCTGTAGACTTCTCTTCATAATTTTTCTGGTTGAATTATTGCGTGTTTGGATGATTATTCTGTCTGGTTCTGGATCCTGTCCTGAGCAAGAATGAGTTTTACTCTCTCTATTCACTTACTTTACTTTTGGACAGTTGCTATGATGTATATTTGTGGCAACAATTAGGCCTGTCACAATAACAAATTTTGTTGAGCGATTAATTGTCTCAAAAATTATTGTGATAAACGATAATATTGTTTAAGACCTTTTTACACTGATTTAATGAAAATGACGTAATAATGCATGTGATTTCCTGCAAAAGATATATACTTTATTTTTAAAAGAACACTTAACACTGGAACTGATAAACAAAACAACCAAAAGTAAAAATAAAATGGTTTCTCAGTCTCCATTAACAAAAGATTTAATTGAATAAAAACTAAACAACATAAAGCCAAAGTGGAAATAAATACTGCATTCAACAAAAAGAGTGCAGATTGTGAAGTCTGTATACTATATTGCCCTTCAGTAATAATTAGATTTAAATAGAGACGATGGGCACATCCGACTACCTGATGCAACAGTTCACACTAAATGATTTTTTGCCCCGATTTTCCCCTTACGACAATCTTAGAACGTTGGGCGTTCTAAGATTGTCCTTTGCGATTTCGTAACCGATCATCATGTAGTGTGTGGTGTGTTACGGTAGATCATTGTGGCCGCTCCGATCTAAATCAGGGGTTTTCCCAGAATGGGAGGTTAATGCAGCTTGTTGAATGTGACAGGTAGCCAATCAGAAAGCCCGGATTCGCGCTTTCTGAGGGGAGGCGTGGAGGGGAATCCCAAACAGCTGACACAGCCGACATTGGAGATATGTGCAAACAACATTAATGTTTATTCAACATTTCGTGCCAAGAATATAGAAAGGACAAGGGGAGGAGTTTCAGCGAAATTGCTACCACAGTTGATAAACCCGGTAACTTTTCAGCTGTTCTTCGTTAACGTGACATAAATAGGTTATAATGATTTTCATTCAGTCAGGACTGACACTAGCCACATGCACAGCAGGTAGATTGTAGTAGATCATTGATTAATGCTTGGTTTTAAAATTAGTTCTCTGGACTTGTAGCCATTATTTTGTGCCCATTGGACACCACACAGCACGATCGAACTCGATCAAACCATTATACTTAGGATTTCTGTCGGCTAATGTGTGGCCTCTCAGATTTTGAAAATGGGCCGACAATCGGCTGACAGCTCTTAAGACCGTATAGTGTGCGTATAATTTATTACTTTTACAACTGTGAGTAGCTCATTGGTGGAATCAAAGCTCATTCATCAAAGCTTTGATATAATGAAAATCTCCATTTTTTTTCTTTCTTTCTGTTATTGAAAGTCTCATCAGGAAATTCCAGAGCAGCCCCACGACTTGTTTTTCTGTAACCTTTTTGAAGAGATGGCTAAAGTGACTGCTAATATAAGCTAGCTCAGTGTGAGGAAATCATGTGTGATTGAGTGGCTGTGCCTCAGCTAACCTGCAGCATGCAGAGCAGGTTTAACTGCTCATCAAGTGAGTCTTGCTGGCACAGCCTGCGTGCCACCATCTGTCACTGACACACACTTCTCCTTGTTGACCCCAAATGGGGCATGCGAGGCAGGGTGAACCCTGCCAATACAATCTGTGACATAAAGAGACCAGGAACTCTACAGAAGCCGGGAGTGGGGTGAACGTCATGTAGGTTCCAGTTTTAGTTTGATTGCCATTAGAAATATTTTTGTGGGTTTTGTTCAGTCACTTTAAGTGTTTTTGGCCTGGGTCAGCGCTCTAAATGGAACTGCTGTATCTGTTTGTGACACTGAGTGTTTTGTCTTATTGCACAAATTAAAATCCGTGTATTTCTATTTGTCATTTCTCCTCACTTGCATCGTAAATGTAGCTGTTGCCATCACCAAATGTATTAAACATTTGTTGATCCATGTTGCTGGCTACAGATTCAGTCGCTGACATGTGCAGGCGTGCTAACGGAGGCTACTGAAGGAGTTGTATGTCTGAGACTGTCAAAAATTGTGCACTCTTTAGTCTTAAAAAAATCTTGTGCTTGGCCAGGTGTTTTCTCAAACTAGACGTGTTTCCACCGCTGGCCTTGTACTTCGCGTTGCAAATATTTCAATGAGCATTTGCATCGCATTTTGAAAAGTGGAGCCGTACATTTGAGTATTTTCTACCGGTCATGCTTTCTTTGCTTGCTGAACCAGTCAGTTCCTGACGTCATGACCCTCTTGCTGCCTTCAGGACAAGCGTGGAAAATCTCTCACTCTTTTTCCATACTGTCCCAATGATGTGTTTTGGGTACCGAAACAAGGTACATAAGGACAAGAACATAATTGAAATAAAACACAGTGGCTCATGACACGAAAAAATCTAAAGGAAATACATATTCAGGATTTTTTTTTAGATAAAAGGTAAAATGATATTGCTAATAAAGCATGTTTGGCCACAAATAATACTAATAAGAAATATATTTTTCAGACCGTAATGGTAATGAGTTTATTGAACTGCTAAGTGTAAAAGGGCCAACTTACTTCTCTGTTTTTAAGCAATGTTTATTTTATATCTTTATTTTTAAGTCTTATTCTTCATGCCCACGTTAACACCATGAGGCTTGAAGTTGGAAAAAAAAGCTGCTCTGTTACGCTTTGAATCTGATTTAGAATTGGCTTTGTCCTTGCAGTTATTATTTAAATACATGTATTTTCTGAATTCAGGATACTAAGCTTTCTGATCCAGGTTTAGTAAATAAATCGCTGTTGCACTAGAAGGGACTCTGGGGAAAATAAAAATGTTGCTTATAGCTGGAACGAATTTGTATGGCCCATTAAAAATGGCATTAGCTGTTTTTTCCGTGAGTTGTTTCTTTTGGTGTCAATCAAGCATTATTACTGTAATTAAGAAAGTAACATAAATAAAAAAAATCACTCTTAAAAAAACATGGTGAATGGCACAGCCTATCGCCGGTCTTCTATGCTCTCGTCTAGTCGCCCAACATTATTATTTATTCAGTAATTTAGCAGCAGGAAATGTTTTAGAATTGAAAAAGTTGCTTATCTTGTCAATGGTTTGTTATTTATTGCAGTTATTTAATTACAAACCCTGTGGTCAACTTGATCAATCAACCAATCAAGTTTATTTGCATAACACATTTCAGCAACATGGCAGTTCAAAATTCATCATAACATCAAACATCATAAAAAAACAAAAAAATACAAAGTTGTAGAACACACAGTCCTCAATTATAAAGTGCCATCGTTACAGAGCAGACAGAATATTGATTAATGTTTTATTTATGATGTTTCAAAAGCAGGTGGGTTTTTAGTTTATATTTAAACTCAGTGTTTTGGCTGCTTTGCAGTTTTGTTCCAGATTTGTGGAGCACAGAAGCTGAATGCTGATCCTCCATGTTTGGTTCTGGTTCTGGAGATGCAAACCAGAACCAGAAGACCTGAGAGGTCTGGAAGGTTGATACAACAGCAGATCTTTAATGTTTTGTGGTGCTAAACTGTTCAGTGATTTATAAACTAACAGGATTTTAAAGTCTATTCTATGAGCTCCAGGGAGCCAGTGGAAGGACTTTAGAACTGTGGTGATGTGCTCCATCTTCCTAATTTTAGTAAAAAAAAAAAAAAAACAAACCAGGAAAATCTTAATAGA
Organism: Xiphophorus maculatus; assembly: GCF_002775205.1. Lineage (NCBI taxonomy): Eukaryota > Metazoa > Chordata > Actinopteri > Cyprinodontiformes > Poeciliidae > Xiphophorus > Xiphophorus maculatus. The sequence continues at coordinate 27,924,818 of NC_036451.1, forward strand.
ATCCCTTAAATTCGCTTAAAAAAAAAAACGCTTAAAAACACAACATACTCCATATTCTATATAATATGGAGTATGTTGTGTTTTTAAGCGTTTTTTTTATATTTATATTTTTTTATATTTATATTATATTTATCAAATACCAGTTGTTCTGTACATTTGGTGAAATTTCCGAAATTAAAATGTTTTATTCGGAAATGCTCTTTGGTCAATTATCAAATTAATTTATGGGAAATACAAAATTCTAATGCTGTTTTACCCCATCACTCCTACACTGGCGTAATTTTAATGAGCAATATTTGAAAGCTGAATAAAAGTCACCAAACATATAAAAAGCACTACCTTCAGTGGACAGGTACATCTTTAAAATTTCGGATCACTTCACCACAGCAGATGTTTATATTGTTTTTCAAGAACAACGGCCAAAAGAAGAGCAGTGCCACCAACACAACCAGGAGCGTTCTCCAAGAGCTCCACATGATGACATGTAGCCATGTTTGGGAAAGAACATTCAAGGTTTTCTGTGGTTTGAATCAAAATCACCATTATTAATTGGTAATGTGTGGTTTCAGTTTGGAATTGGTTTGGCAAGAGAGACATAAATTTCTCTCGTTAAAACTGGATCCAAACCATCAGGCTTCAGTCAAAAGCTGTAAATAGTACCAATCAGTTTTTGTGGGGTTCTACTACAGAGAGGAATGCACCACTCCTCAGTTTGAGGACTATTGACTCAGAGCAGAAAATAAATTCTTCTAAGTTTGATCAAACAAGCCAGCCGTTGAATCCACCTTAATGAGAGACATATCCTTTAGATCGAGCATTTAAACTCAGTGGAAACTAGTCAGAGTTATTTATTCATATCAGCACAGAGCAAGATGAGGACAACAGCAGGAACTATGGCTGACTTTATCCTTTGTGTTCAAAAGTGCGAAACCTGTCAGATAAGTCAGTTAAAGTATGATCTGCTTTTTCTTTAGAAAATTTATTGTCACTGCTGTTTGAGTTTGCCATTTTAGCCTTGGCTAATGCCAGTTGGTCTCACTAATCCCACAATAAGTTGAAAAAGCTTTGAAATTGTATCATTTTGTCTTCCTTTTCAAATAATGTTAAAAATTCAACCTCACTAATACAACTGCAAACTGCTCAGTGACTTTTTCTTTCTTCACCATTAATGATCAGGAAAGTTCATTCACTATCATACTTTAAGAAGGGATTCACAGATGAACCGGTCCAGCTTTCTTTAATTTTCTGACATCGGTGATCAGCTGGTACTTGCATGTGAAACCGATCTGATCGACTGATCTTATTTTTACCTCAACAAAGGTCTGAAATTCAGTCACTGTCTCCTGTTGCTCTGCTGACTGACAGACACGCCCACCAGGTCATGTCTGCACATTTACAGTTAACAATAGACACCCTGCGTCTGCCAACTTAGCAACTCGTTAATCGGTATCGTCCAAAATCAGAATCAGGTCATACTTTTTAAAGATTACTGCTCTGTCAGAAACTTTCAATCGGTTCATCTGTAGATTTATTATTGTTAATTCAATTTATGGAAATATTTTCCTGCAGGGCTTGCAAGCATTTAGTCTATCAGTTGCTCTGTTGAAGTTTTTTTTTTTAATCCTGAGTACCCTAAAGACCACATGAACAGTATAGAGTTGGTTTAGGCTACTGGATTCTCTGGTCCTTCATGTTTTAGGTGTTTCCCTGCATGAGCAAGCTTCATTTATTAAAGACGTAGTCCTGGACCATGGGCCAATTTAAAACATGAAGGACGGTGTGCCCTGACGACCTCAGGTAAAGTCTTTATCGATTCTAATCACATCAGAGAAAATCATGTTAATCGTAGATGGAATTTTTGGAATTTTATGGAGCTTGTGCAACTATATCTTGTCACTGCAATTTCAATTGTATTAAAATTTAATAAATTTAGAATATATTTTTCTACAAATTGCTGGGTTATTAATTGTTTCCCCTTAAAGCAAATGTCTGCTGGTGTGATGAATAAGATGAACTCTCTCAGGCTTCGTCACTGATGCGTTTGGTAAATGTTGCACAACACCCTTCAAATAATGCATGAAGATGTTCTTAAGGAGGGACCTACAGTACCTCTATCAGGTAACTGATAGATTCAGGCAGAAAAACCTTAGTAAAACATTAGTATTCAGTATGATGGCCTGGGGTTACAGTTTGTAATTCTACAAAAATGTCAAACTAAAATGGTTTTTCAGTCACAATTAATGTAAATTAATTAATTCAACTCTGTTGTTTGAAAACAAAGCAACATGCTAGGAAACCATTATTTTAAGGGGTGCGAATTAGAAAAGCAGAATAGAAGTGGTTAAAGTTGTTTTAAACCTGTTTATTCCTTTATTTTCTTTGCTGCAGCTGCTGTCATTTCTAAAACTTGAATAAATTACACAAACATTTCTTTGTTTGTTTTTAGAACGTGGTGATATGCATAACAGTCATATAGGAGAAAATATTTCATAAAGCATAGGAGTCGTAGTTTGTTAAATTTTAACAAACTAATTTTAACAGTGGAAATTATGTAAAATTAAATTATTGACGAATATAAATGATGATTTGCTTAGTTCTCTTTTTCGTCTTGCAGGACTGGCAGAAACAAAACCGTTTATAGATTTGTATTCTGGGAAAATACAAACTTTACATATCAAAACATCAGCAAATTTCTCAGCTTTAACTTAAACCATATTTTAAACAAATTGGGTAAGAAATTAGGGCACTATGACCACTTTTGTGACAGATTCCTGTTCATCCCGCATTGGAACAGTCGACATGACTCGATCCATAGTAATGGCGCCTGCAGGACTGTTAGTGTCACTGAAAGCCTATCATTTCTTCATTGTAATGTATATCAATGAAGACATCCTTCAACTGCTAGAATCTGATGCTGTGCCATTTTTATTTACATTTTGGGAAGCAGGAAACTGCTGGTCTTCTTCATAGGTTTTTATGTTGTTTCCTTCAGCAGTTCTTAGTGCAGCGCTACCAGAGGCAATGGAAGGAACAGGTTTTTCAATTAGTTTGGAATTTGACACAGTGCAGTGTGAAGGCAAACCACACCAGCTGAAAATTTTACTATTTTGGTCGCCAATCAAACCCAGTCTACCGGACTATAAGGTGTGAAAACGCCTTTAAGCACTCTCTGTCAGGACATCAGTTCCTAAGATTTTCTTTAATAGGCAATAAAGCAAAATGGTCATTAACCATGTCAGGTTACATGTGATTTTTACATTTCACAGAAAAGTGAACTTCTGTTATTGTGATAACATGGTTCAGATAAACACAGTGTGGAAAATAAAGCATAATAAAAGCCACTGAGGTGCAGTGCATTCATAAGCCAGTTTATTTACAGACTCCTTCTAGGCCACTCATGTTCTATAACAAATTTCTAGACTCGCTAGGTAAAATTTTAAGTTTCAGCTCAGTAAGAACATACATGACCTCTTTCAGAATTGGTTTCGAATGTAGTCATTTCATATCTTCTGTTGTTCTTTATCAAGTGTTGGAACATGTCCTGGTCCTCCTCCTCCTTCTGCTGATGGATCGGTCTTTGTGTGGCTCCAGAAGTAGGGCTGGATTGAATTGTACTCACTAGTTTGCTGCTGGCAGTTGTCTCAGAGAGAGGAGAGGAGAGGAGGGGGTTGGGGTGCAAAGACAGAGATTCCCCTCTCACCACTGTCCCCATGCTGTGATCAGAGCGGCAGCTTCTGCAGTTTGTGGCTCCACAGCGCCACTGCAGCGAAGGGAAATGCAGCTTGTTGTTTACAAAGTTTCAGTGTTCCACAGACAGCGCTGCTGACTACAGCGTTGAAGTTATCACTGCCTGAACGGTCTCTGCAGCTCAAACTGGGTCGAGGACGGGGAACCGAAAAATGGTCGTTTAAAAATAGCTGCTGGATGGCTACACAAAGCCTGGATCTAATTATAACATTCTGCTGCTGCTGCTAAAGGGGGCTTTCAAATCTGTGGGGCAGATTCTTTACATTACAGTGCATTTCTTGGTGTTAATTTTAAAGATGTTTATTGCTTTTATGTGCTTTTAATTTATTTATTTTTAAATATGTAAAACAAGCGTTGAAACATGTCAGGTTTTAATAACGGTGATTGACCAGAAAACTTCAATCAGTGCATCCCTACTATTTTTTGCTAACAACAGTAAAAACAGTTAGTCCTCCTGCTACTTACAAGACTGCAATCTGCTGCCAAAACTTGACACATTTAACCCTCCAGCAGTCTAAAGAGACAAGATCATTTGAACTGCACTGACTTGTTTGCGCTTTTACAAGGCTTTCTTTGTGTGGTTTCAGAAACTGAAGGACTACTAGTCTGATGGGACAACTCGTCCCCGCTGTCCAACCATGACATTTGCGGCACTCTGAGACCATGAGTGTTAAAAAACGCTGATATCTTTGCCTTGCGCCTCTTCTGATCTCCTTGTGAAGAGGGACCTACCCACAATATTCTTGTAAGACTTTAATCAGATGATAGAGATTTAGTCAGTTAGGATTTTTTTATTCTGTTATCTGTTGTAACAAAGATGTGAGAACAGTTTTCATGTAGCCTTGCTGCCAGGAGGGGTCATAAAATATTTACATCAGGCTCAGAGGCGATTTCACTCCATGTGTGAAAACGCAATTACTGTGAAACAAGTTTTAAGTGTCCTGACACAGAGAGAATTGTTATGAAATTAACTCTTTTAAAACTATCTTTAGCAACTGATAATAGTGGTCAGCACAGCAACTGTAAACATCAGTCTGTGTTTTCTATATTATTTATTACTAGTTACTTTAATTAATTTCTTAAACGCCAGTAGATGGAGGGTGTACCCAGAAATCTAGCTCAGCCTGGTGGTAGGAGCACCAGTGAAGTCCACCAGCTGTCTACTGCGTTTTTGTATTAGAAATGTTAAACTTCGCAATTATTTGCAATAGTTAAACACCAACTATAGACAGTACAACATAATTAAAAGAAATATGCATTTTTGGACTTCAGTTAAATCCTAATAAAGTAATCAGCCAGTGGATCCAGGGAATACACTGGTTAAAAAAAAAACCTGTGTGATTAAATTACTTTAACTTTATCAAAGTTGCAAGAGCAGACACAGAGCAAAGCCTGAACATGTATTGTGTTTGAGATGTAAACACACACACACACACACACACACACACACACACACACACACACACACACACACACACACACACACACCACACGTTATTCTTTGCTCACAAAGGTATATTCACTCACAGTAAAGCCAGGTCGCCTGCCATGCTTTTCATACGGAGAACACAGTTAAATCTCACTTTCCACCAATGGTCCATGCTGCAGATCTGTAGGCACTGCTGAGCCAACATGTCAGAGAAACACACGTAACCTTTTCTCCTTTGATGTCCTGGGGGTTATACAGAGTCCACAGATCAGCATTGGCAGCTTTATTCTCCTGTGAAGGTGCTGTCTCTGTAACAGTCACAGTATTAAGTCAACACGTCCTATTCTTAAAATTAGCAACAGTAACGACACAAACACACTAATGCTCTGTCATTTCACGTGGTGTGTATCCTGAATTCAACCCTTTTTTGTGCTGCTGCTTCATTCACCACTTTAGGTCATCAATGAAGAGTAACCAACTGTTGAATTACTCATTTATACTGTATTTTCCTGATCTTTTCCCAAAAATTTTGATTTATTACATAGAAAATGTTAAAAGCTTCAAAAACATTGGAAGTTTGACCCAGCGTAAAGAATTAACCAGAAATCAAATTTAATATTACTTTACTGGCTTGGATTTCTTATTGGTAGGTGAAATACTGAACCATCAGGTTAATGTTTTTATGTTTAGAAATACACTAGAAATTCTACCTATATCAAAGAGCAAGCTGGACACTTGGTTTTCTTTTTTTGTTACAGTACTTTGGGAAAAAAAATCTCAAAGAAAAGCAGAGACTGTCATGAACAGGAAGAAAAGCTACTGCTAGAAAAGCAGCAACTTTATGACACCTGATGTTATAAACTGTGTGAAACTGTTCAGTGTTGTGCTGTGAACCCCCAGACCTGGACATTACGATGGACAGAAAGCAGACCTCTAACACTGCAGCAAACTGAGCTCTCCACACTCAGACCCTGGGCTGCTTCACAAAGACCAACAGGACCTTCACAGGGTTAATGTGGTGGCTGTTGTCTTTAACCATAAACCGCACTTATTGTTTATTGTTTAAACAAACCAGGGTTCACTTTCTGTGATTCCATCAGTCTGACTGAAATAAATTTGTTGAGATGTTTATAGGATGTAGGAACAAAGCATTTTCCCTTCAAGTCTGACAGCAGGTGTGTGTTGTCAGAGAATTCTTTAGTTTTTGTTCTGGTATAGTCACTGGTGGAGACACAAAGATCTCTAGGTAACTGTGATCACATTCACCGAAGCCACACTGGACTAACGCTGCGGCAGCCAGCCTGAGCCGGGCCTTGGATAATACATGTGTGTAAACCTTTCTTGTGATTGATGGAAGAAGCAGAGTTTGACCTTTCAACTTGTTTGGCAGGTATTTTCTCAGAGAACACAGTGGAAGTGTAGCGATAGCTGAGAAACGTGGCTCAGGTTTAACATCACCATGACCCCGACTGCTTCCAGAAACAGCCGGCTCAAGTTCTGATGGCACTGCACTCTGTCATTAACCCCAGAATAACACATTGTTCATTTTCCAGGTATTATATGTTGGCAACAGGTGGAAATAAGATCTGTGAGTTTATCAGTGACTCCTGTTCTACTGACAATCATTGAACAGCATTGTCCTGTTACATGTTTGCTAAAGCAACATGATTGTTGCCTTAGTTTACTTGGAAGACATAGCGGTAGCAAATAATAAAAAGGCAATGGTGGGTACCGTTAACTAAAAGGTTTGCTGCGCTAATCTTCAAGCATCAATCATTCTGCTAACGCTAGCGCGTTACACCAACACAGTATTTAGCAGAAGCTAGTGCTAAAGCGCCAACTTCAATTCAAATCAGATGAAATCAGATGTGAATGGTTCATAAGCTGTAACTGGCTAACAGTTAGCCTCTGATGATAATGGGGTCAGAATTGTATTGTCTGCCTCACATCCAAATGACTATTAGTTTTATTTTTGAGTCTGAATTGCACTTTGCATTTGATTGAAATTATTAATAGACCATACTGATTAGTCATATTAAAAAAATGTTTTGTTCCATAAACATCTCATTTTCATGAGCCCAATATAATAAACTGTGTGAGTTTATTTCCCTGCCACTGATGATGCTCCTCTCTGTGTTCCAGGCTAGAAGTGTGTGTGCTGACCTCATGGTGTAACTGGATTAAAAATGAGCATTAGCAGCGATGAGGTCAACTTCCTGGTCTACAGATACCTACAGGAATCAGGTATCCATCCCCACTTCCACCAAAGAATCTGATAGGCTCTTCCACTACTTTACATTCAGACGTGACACCTTGTCGCCTTACAAATGTTATTTACACAAGCTGTTTACCAAACACTGTGAATGTGGGTTAGAAAAGAGCAAAGGCAGGAAGGAAACCACACAGGGGCTTTTAGTTCAGCTGTTCAGTGTTCCAGGTTTGATTCCAGAGCTTCATTTCTAATCGGCGTTGTTTTCATTTTATTTCTTCTTGGCCATCATTTGGTGACTCAACATAAAATCTGGAACAAAGCTTTAGTGTCGACCAAAAGTGACAGAATTTTATAAATTTACTTCTGAGAATCCACTGATCACCCAGCCACTCATTAAACTAATTAGTTGTAGCCAGAAATATTTACCATTCTTAAATATTTGCATATTTCATCTTCACAATAAATTCTCTGTTAGATAAACATGGGTGTACTTCATGTTTGTCACAATAAAAGTCAAAACAAGACACACTGAAAGATGAAGTAACTTTTTATCATTCAATCTTCAAAACCTAAGTTAAAAAAACTTTAATAATGGGTTCTGTTTTCTCTGGGAGCCTTGGTGTCCATGGCAATGCTGTTAAACACCCTCTGTTGTGCTCCTGTTTGTCAGGGTTCTCCCACTCTGCATTTACATTCGGCATAGAGAGCCACATCAGCCAGTCCAACATCAACGGAGCTCTGGTGCCCCCTGCTGCCCTCATCAGCATCATCCAGAAGGGCCTGCAGTATGTGGAGGCTGAAGTCAGCATCAACGAGGTGGGAAACAAGCCCCTCCCCTTCATGCTACACCTGGTCCTGCTGCGGAGCGCTCCATCTTTGTTCAGCTCTCACTTCCTGTCTCTGTCCTCTCCTGTCTCGCTCCGCAGGACGGCACGTTATTTGACGGTCGACCCATCGAGTCTCTGTCGCTCATCGACGCAGTGATGCCAGACGTGGTCCAGACGAGGCAACAGGCGTACCGGGACAAAATGGCCCAACAGCAGGCTGCAGCCTCGGCGCCGGCGTCGGCTGCAGGGGGCAGCATAGCCGGCAACGCCAAGAACGGAGAGAACACTGCCAACGGCGAGGAGAACGGAGCCCACGCCTTAGCTAGTGAGTAGGAGCTCTCTGGTTAGCAAAGCCACGGCCCACATCTGTTGGGTGTGTGACAAGTCCAACTGTGTCCACAGACAACCACTCGGATCTGATGGAGGTGGATGGAGATGTGGAGATCCCTCAGAACAAGGCCATGGTCCTAAGGGGCCACGAGTCAGAGGTGTTTATCTGTGCCTGGAATCCAGTGAGCGACCTGCTGGCGTCTGGGTCAGTTCCTCTTCCCCTACACACAGTATGCATCAGCTAGAATCTGGAAGATGTAACGTGTGTATGTGTGTGTGTCTGTCTAGGTCTGGGGATTCGACGGCTCGTATCTGGAACCTGAGTGAAAACAGCACCAGCAGCTCCACACAGCTGGTCCTGAGGCACTGCATCAGAGAAGGAGGACAGGACGTCCCCAGCAACAAAGACGTCACCTCGCTGGACTGGAACGTGAGTTCATACCAACAAGCTGTGAGGTCTAGTTAAAGCCGCTGCCTTCAGACCAGATCATTTAACCAACCAGAGCAATTCTGGGTAGGACAGATTTACAGACAGAAGATGTTTTGTCTTTAACGTTTTGGACAGTTTAGCTTTGAGTGTGTTGCTCTCTTAGCTGACAGGATATTTTGGTCTTTGGTTATTTTGGTTAACATCTAATCAATTACTAAATTGGTTAACAATTATTTCAATAATTAATTAAACACAATTAATGCGATGAATTGTTACAACCCTCCAGTCATGTAACTGTTACTTTGAGTTATTAAAATACTGTGTATATAAAAATGACTTTTAAAGTATTTTTTAAGAATTTTCTGACACTGAAGGGACGTCACTCCCCTTATGAGGGAGTGACATCATGAAATGGCAGATAGCTAAAATAAAAGTTTCAACACTTGGTATGCGTTGATGAGGAATAGATCACTGTCACTTTACTGAAACTTCCTCTGGAACAGGAATGGACACAACACATGAACATCATCTCATTTTTCTAAATGCACACCGACACACACCACGTTGTCATGGAGCATTAGGCAGGTTGCCATGGTGACTCAGCATCAGCAGTATGGATGTTGGTTTTTGTTTTTCCAGACAGATGTTGGTTAATAAGTTGAGCATGAATCTGCAGCTCTGCTTGCATCAGTAATGTTTGTGTTGCAGAGCGAGGGCACCCTGCTGGCCACAGGCTCATATGACGGCTTTGCCAGAATATGGACAAAAGACGGTGAGATGGCTTTGATGGAAATGAAAAATGTTTGTTCATAATCAGCTAGTTTTCATCATCATGTCCCTGGATCCTGTAATAACTCATCATCATCTCATTGCTATTGCTCCTATTTACTGCCATCTACTGGCAGCATTATGTAACATCTCAGTGTCAGCTGACATCAGCTTTTGTTGTCGTCTTGCAGGTAATCTAGCCAGCACCCTGGGGCAACACAAAGGCCCCATTTTTGCCCTGAAGTGGAATAAGAAAGGCAACTTTATCCTGAGTGCAGGAGTAGACAAGGTAAGCACATGATGAGAAGCCGATAACGTCTGGACTCTGACACACAGATTCATCCCTACATCTGTTCTTACAGACTACGATCATATGGGACGCTCACACAGGAGAGGCCAAGCAGCAGTTCCCCTTCCATTCAGGTACTGTAGGGTCTCCTATGGGTTGTATAGGGATTGTTGGGAACTCGTTGAACTCAACAACATCCTGCTGTCCGTCTCCCACAGCTCCAGCTCTGGATGTGGACTGGCAGAGCAACAACACGTTTGCTTCCTGTAGTACGGACATGTGCATCCACGTCTGTAAACTGGGACAAGACCGGCCTATTAAGACATTCCAGGGACACTCAGTGAGTGACGTGGAGGCAGATACTCTGTGGTTTTAAATCATACATGTTGAAAACGATGTTATTCTGTTTCTACATGTCCTCATTTCTCTCTCTCTCTGCAGAATGAAGTTAATGCAATCAAGTGGGACCCTACGGGGAACCTGTTAGCATCCTGTTCAGATGATATGACGTTGAAGGTAAAACATATCGTCTCCGTTCCACATAAAGCACAAGTTTTTCATCCCTAAAGCCTGAGCACCCCAGTTGCCATGGGCAACAGCATTTCCACTAACAAAAGCATTCCAAACGCATACTATACATGAAGTAATACTTGATATGGATACCAATATAGCATATCCACGTAGCAAGGAATGGCTCATCCAAATGACAGTGTAACTAATGTTTATGATTGCTGCTTTAGGGTTAGCGCAGCTAGCTTTTTAGCTAGCGGTGCTTACCACTGGCCAAGTGTAATATCAGTTCAAACTAAACAACTAAACATCTTGTTTAGTTTCTTTTGCACATGTTGACTGTGGATATTCAGTGGAATTTAGCTTAACGGCTTATGAAACCTGGAACGTGACAGTTTTTTTGTTGTTGTTGTATGGTGTGTGTGTTTTCAGATCTGGAGTATGAAGCAGGACTCGTGTATCCACGACCTGCAGGCCCACAGCAAAGAAATCTACACCATTAAATGGAGTCCTACTGGACCGGGAACCAACAATCCCAGTGCTAACCTCATGCTAGCCAGGTGAGAGTGTGTTCATGTGAGAAGACTGTGCGTCAATGGCTGTGTTTCCATTATGAATGTGTGCAAATCTTTCTCTATATTCTTCTGATGTCGAAAAAACACAATTTTACAATCGTGATGTTTCTATTGTATTAAAAATTTAATTAAAATGACATGTGAATAAGTTAGTTTATGTAATAAGTCATTAAAAATCATGGCAGTGATGGATGTAAACGGTTACATGAGGTATATTCATAATTCAGTCATAGTGTTAGATCTGACCGATCAGCCAATCAGAGGAGACGTCGACGTTTTATTTAGGCAATGGAGCAACAAGCCCCGCCTACTTGGGAGCGACGACATATGCTGCGTTTTGTGGAAATTGTAGTTGGTGATTTTACAGAAAAGTTATGGATTCAACACGTTGGAGTGACACACAACTTTTTATGAAGTGTGTGATGCTGTGAGAGCTCTGGTGGAGCCGAAAAACCCCAAAAACAAACCATCATGTTACTGCCATCAATAGTTACGTCCAGCTGTTGATCATGTGACTTGTGTGATGGAAAACATACATTTATTTCATTGTGGGTGAAAACCATCTCATCTTAGTGCAAAACGTTTTTATGGAAAAATGTTTTTCAAAATTGCTATGTATCCATTAAGTTAGTTTATTCTTGTAATTTCAGTTTGAACAATTTTACGGTCAATAGAAATACAGCTAATGAAGCGATGCATCCAAATCTGCTGACTGAATTAGGAGCTGCTCCTTTTTACTGCATTCTGTTTGTCTCGCTAATTTTAAACAGGTTCTGCTAGCCTAGCCAAATGTTTTATTTCAGTAACTTTAACCAGCTGTGTGTGTGTGTGTGTGTGTGTGTCTGTCTGCAGTGCATCGTTTGACTCCACAGTGCGTCTGTGGGACGTGGACCGGGGGATCTGCATCCACACGCTGACCAAGCATCAGGAACCGGTGTACAGCGTGGCGTTCAGCCCCGACGGGCGCCACCTGGCCAGCGGCTCCTTCGACAAATGTGTCCACATCTGGAACACACAGGTAGGCAGACGAGTCTGTAGATGCTGCGACCTTGTATTGACCTCCTGTGGCCTCATACAATACCCTCTGCCTCCAGACGGGGGCGCTAGTGCACAGCTACAGAGGGACGGGCGGGATCTTCGAGGTGTGTTGGAATGCAGCGGGAGACAAAGTGGGAGCCAGCGCGTCAGATGGATCTGTGAGTACGCAGGGCTGCGAATTGGCTGCTCGTTCCCATAGCGATGCCCCAGCTGACTTCCCGCTCTTCTCTTCCAGGTGTGTGTATTAGACCTGCGGAAATAGAGCTGCTGTTCGCTGGAAGCCATGGACCGACCATGAATGTGTACATAGCCAAATGACTGTCCCTGCCTGCCCTGCGTACTGCTCACGCTTAGGCCCCGCCCACCGACTTACAGGAAGCAGGACACAGGAACAGGAAGCGAGTACCGACACAGCAGGTCCACACACGGGGATAAAGTGACAGATGGATGGAGTGGCGCCCCCCTCTGTTGGGTCAGACTCTCAGAGAGAAGCAGAGGCGGGATGCAGCGGAAACGGAGCAGAGACGTGACGAATCGGAATATTTACCAAAATATGGAAGCTGTTTGGCTGTTTGATCTGGGAAACATTCCCATCGTCATCAAAATGTAAAACAATGAAAACGTGTTGATCTATGTTACTAGTCAGATCTTATTGTGGACATATCGGCTCCTCCACCACAGATAGGATGGCACTTAGGGTTTCTTTTTTTTTTTTTAAATTTCAGATCTCTTGTTCTATATTTTTTATCATGTGGGAGGGTCAAAGGTCATGGAGACGTCCTGCCCTCTCCCCCCAGGCAGGTGGCAGCGCCTCACTAAGCTTCACCATGCTGATCAAACTCTGGATTCCTCTGATTCATCCACACGGGCAAATAACACATGATGTCCCCCCCTTACCCCCCTTCCTGTTCTGACCTGGAAGCTGCAGTAGAACCAGAACCAGGTCCAGACTGTCTGCTGGTTTGTTCTGATTTTTACTGGGAGCACTGGGAGCTCTGTGTGTTTTCTACTGTTTTCCATGTCATTTTTACAGCTTTTTAAATTAAATGGAATAGTTTCCCTTTTTTCCAGTCATAACTTGTTTCCATTCAGCAGTACAGCGCCCTCCAGTGGCTGTGAGGGAAATGTGACCTGACAGCAGACGTCGTCTCTGTGGATTTAGTCAGGACAGTGTACCATCGCTCCAACCATTGAATGGTTTCCACTGAACCAGTTCCAGTGTGAAACTGGCACTAGTGCTGTTCTTGACAGCAGTGGTTTGTGTTTCAACTGGTACCGATCAACTGGTTGGGCTGGGCCAGAACTTCTCATGGAGACCAATAATAACAAACCAAAACTTTGCATACACCATGTTTGAACCTCTGAAGTCCAGCTCTGGTTTAAGAATAAGCGCTTAGCTGGCAGAAAAGACCCAGTTAGGGAACATGAAATATTTACTAAGTCTCTTCTTGGAGCTGCACCAATAAATCAGCCTGGGATCTGATTGATCAGCCAATACACACATGGAAAACCAATCTTATCCACTTTCACATCAGACACCGTCTCCTCCTGTGAGAGAGGACTGACTGACCACCAGGTCACGTCTGCACATGCATGGTTAGCAGTGGTCACCTCTTCATTGTCTACTTAGTGACTTTTAGAAACTATTCTGACAAAGATATTGGTATATGCCAAAATTGGAATCAGCAGGATTTTCCTCCTCTAGTCTGTTTGATTCTCTCATAAATTCTTGTCTTGTTTTTGCTAACAGGTTGATTTCTACGGCCAGCTGTTTGGCTTTTCTGTCCTCTGTTCAGCTGAGCTGTTGCTCAGAGCAACAGGATGTTCCAGTCACAACAGCTGAGGACAGGAAGGGCTGTAGGAATCCAGTTGGTGCAAAACTCTTTACAGGTTTCAACATTTTTAAAACATTCTAATCCAGCCAATGTTGACGGTCCTAAATAAGCCGGTTCAAATCAGAACGAAAGGAGCTTTAAACCTGGTGTGAACATCTGGGCTGATCTAAGAATACTCGGTTGTCGTATTAAAGAAAACGGATGGAGATGATTTTTTTTGTCACATCTTCACCTGATTACAATCGTCTTTGTTGTGTCGGCTCCAGTTTCACTTGTTATTCTTCGGCTTGATTTAAGCAGTACTGGTCCCAGTGTAGTGGTGAACCTGGACAGACTGGGACAGTACTGGTGGACCTGGACAGACTGGGACAGTACTGGTGCCGTTCCACCGGCTGCAGCAGGAAAACATTTCATCCCCCAGACGCCGTTCCAGACATGCAGTCCCCACAAATCAGCTGGAGATGTTCACGTCTCTTTAATGATGACTGAGCATGGCTGAAAAGGAGTGTTTCCATAGCGACCACACATCCTCTGTGTTTTGCCCGTGTTCATGCAGGTTTCACAAAGGAAGAACTAATGAGCTCTGAGCTGTTCAGGTCTGCTCCCTGCATCATGACCTCTGACCTCCAGTCTGCTCCTCACCAAACCTCTGCTCAGTTTTCTACTCTTCTAAAGCCACCCTGTCATTTCACTCATTTAGAAACATGAGGCGAGCAGATGATGGCTTGGTTCTTTTTACCTTTTCCTTACAGCAATTAACCACTAAATGAATCAGTTTCCATAACAACGTGATCTGTTGGAAACATTTGTCCAAGTGACAGAGAAAAGAAATTTATCTTTAATTCTAAAATAAAAAAAAACAGGATTGCAATGAAATATGAATGTAATTTTCCAACCAAGCAACAGATCTGGGCACAGCAGATGTTTGATGGGAGGATCAGATCTGGAGGTGGAGCTGGTTGCCATGGTTGCAGCTATTTTTTTTTAACTGTTGACATGGTTTATACATGAAACCGAACACAGGACATTTACAGAAAATACTCTGGGTATAAAACCTAGCTGCTTTTTTGTCTCTGATCTCTGATGTTAAAAATATCAACTCTTTCTACTTCTGATCAAATTAAAAAAGGAAAAATGAGTGAATTGGAGCTTGTAAGCTTTACTGGACCAAAACCTTCCAGAAGCTTCTCCCTCTGACAGCTGCTGCTGACCGTTGTGTTTCCGCCTCCCCAAGCAGAACTCTGGACTTCTGGACTCCACAGATTGATTCATGTTCCTTTGATTCATGTTCCTGGTTTACGTCTTGTGTGTGATTTAAAAGAAAATTTTTTTTGTTTGTTTGTTTTTCTTGACTGTATCTGAAGTTCTGAAATCCAAACTTTCAAGCGGCCATCTTGGACAAGCCGGGGCGTTGCTGAAGCTGCGTCCGGGTCTGGATCAGTCCCCAGGGCTCCATCAGCGCGTTTTCTGTTTTTCTTTGCAGCTTGCATCTCATCCATCTGTGTCATCATTTAAGTCAGATCAGTAAAACTTCAGTGCAGAATAAAATATATTTTGATAAGAGGTTTGAGTTTTGATTTTTCTGTGTGGGGGAAATGAAGTGTGAGCGCTGGGGGGAAAAACGAGACAAAACACCCAACAAAAGAAGAAAAAAGAAATCGGTGACAGTCGTGTTTGTTTTATTTTATGTCAAAACACAAAGAATTGATTTTGGGTTTATGAACAAAATAAAACTTTGATTTCAATGTTCTTGAGCACTTATGTTAGTTTTTCTCAGTTGCCGACATTTTCAAAATAACAGTTATGCAACAACAAAAAAAAGCAAAGTTAAAAATACTTATGGCATTCATGTCCATGAGGAATGTTGTACATACTGCTGTGAATTAAAGAACATGAAAAATTGAATGTCCAGAATGTTAAAACAATGGTTTCTACAGTTTTTCTACAGATTTGACCGTTTACTGTAACCAAAACCTGAAAAAAGTTTGAAGAATTGAAGCCTTCAGGATGATGGGACAACGTTCCACATTTGTTCTGCATTTCCTAGTTTTACCTCAGAACAGCTTGTTGGACGTCACCCTGCAGGTTCTGTGCTTCAGAACCACAGTCCATAATCTAATAAATAAATATTGGGATGCAATAAAAGGGCCCAACATGGAGAGTTCAGTTATTAAAAACACTTTATTAATCCCAGCATGATTATAAAACATCACCATACATCACCACCATATGAAACCAGCGCCACTGTTCATCATAATGTTACACTCAAAAACCAAACCACAATTCAAGGTCACTGTTCTTTGGCAAACTGTAACCTTTTGTTTTCAACATTGTGACAGTGTGGAGCTTTTGTCTCAATTTGTAATTATAATAGTGTAGCTTAAAAAACTGCATAAAAGTGTAATATTTCTTGCCAGTTGTCTCAGAAAGTGACGCACTTTTTGTTGAGATTCATTAAGTTTTAATTTTTTGCTATTTCAAAAGTTTCTGAGGTGACTGGTGAGAAATGTTACACTTTTACCCAATATTTTTTGACCCAATACTGTTTCAGTGTTTTTCTGGGTTTTCTTGGCTCATTCCACTAAGCACCTGCCTATTCTGCATTTCCTAAACATTTTTCCCTTCAAGGACTTTTGAAGGACACTGTTGTGAGTGAGGTCCAGAGTGTCTCCGTTCCCAGACAGGACTGTACTACGACCAGCATATAGACCCATCAGAAGCTCCCGTTTACAGGATGAATGACCTCACTGACTGAACTCTTCACTAAAATGTTTTTTTTTTTTTTATTCATTTTAAAATAATGTCACAATCTGGAGGTTTCCTAATGCTCTACTACAGATGACAGTTAATGAGCGGCTGGTCGTCCTACACTGACTGCTCACGTCTTGAGCTGCTGTCATTTCGACCCGACTTTCCAGTCAGTGTTTCAGAAGTTCAAAGTTCATTTCCAGAGGATTCAGGTGTTGAACTGTTCATCCTTCCATCAGCAGATTCTGAGCCCAACGTTCAGGTGAAAATATTAGGAGGCCAAACCACTCTGATACACTCCACTTGTAACAATACTCTTCCATTATGCCATTTACATCAGTTGTTGGAAGTTCAGAAGATGTGCATTTCCACTAGGGGTCTGCTAACTGCTGCTGCCGCTAGTCTGAAGGAGCTGAATGGGGGAGGGGAAAGCTCAGCTGGAGACTGAACCTCAGAGGAGGAGCTTTGTGAAATTAGGCAGCACTTTGTCAGTCTGAGCATTTAGGCACCCCCACAGGGTTGCCTTGGAGATCTAAGGATTTCTAAACATGCATGAAAGAAACAAAGCAACATTACAGGTATGTTTTTGATGAGGGAATAACATTATAATATTATGCAATATAAAAAATAGAGATAATTTTACATAATATCAGAAGGCAAACAATATTACATAATGTCTTCTGAATGACTCAGTGTCTCCTTGTCTGCAGACCTTGGCAAATATCAGTTAAACGTGCATAAAGATGGATTTTTCAATGTTTGGCAGCAAGTGAGGAGAGGAGGAACCCCACTCCAAATAGTTCCAGTTTGGTAAAGTCAAACTGAACTTTACCAGTTTGACTGGGGCCTCATGTACAAAGACTGGCAGCCAGAGGAATCAGCCAGAGGAATGCCACTGGCCCCATCAAGGTACAGAACGAAATATTCACATCGCCTTGTTGATGGGCATGAGAAAGTATTAATGGCCTGGAAGGAAGGGGTGTACACACCATCCATCCATCCAGACAGACGTGTGTATTTTAATGTCTTAAAAATTTCAGCGCAATTCATCACATTTTTGTTATCTTCCGTACAAAAACCCAGAGCAGGAACCTTGGTTTTGTGTTTCTTGTACACCCGTAAATCTGATGCACAAGCGACACCCACAAACAGTGATGGAAGAGCATTTCTGGATAAAACACAGCCATAAACGTCTGACCAATCACACATGACATCACACAGAGCTCTGTGTGAAAACATTCATCCACAGCGGCTCTCATTGACGGAATTGTGTGACGAAAAATGCGTCCTCTAGTTCACAGGTTCTCCTCTTCTCACCAGGCCCGGTCAAAAAGACAGAGCTGTGTGTGTGTGTGTGTGTGTGTGTGTGTGTGTGTGTGTGTGGTGTCATGTGATTGGTCAGGAGTGTGTGTTGTGTTTTATCCAGAAATGCACCCAGACAGCAACGTTGACATTTCACTTCAACGAGTTTCTAATCCAAATCCACGAGGAGAGTTTATCAGACATGATGAAGAATTATTTCTCTGATTCTTTACAGAATCCCTACAAAGACAAATATCAAATAGCATTTTCATTCTTAGCCAACATTGTGTCCTCTGAATCATCTCAGCCGCTGTCAGGAAACAACCGCTCTCTGCAACGCATAATATACTCATCAGTAGGAGGCGCTGTCTCCAGGCGCTCTGTGCTGTGTATGAACGGTGTGTGGAATATAAACAGGCCGACTGTTCCACCCACTGATTTACTGCTGCCTGCTAACGCTAGCAGAAGACAAGACGAATGTTCTTCATGCCTCAACCTCATCTAGAAATGTCTGAGACTCCAATTCCTTCAAGTTCCTCTGCTTCCTGCATCTACTACTGTTGGCTGACAGATGCATACTTACACGCATTCACATATTTAATCATTTAGTGTTGTGCTTTCAGTTCCATATGGATTTATCAAAGAAATCTACATGAATTCATGTGTACGCACAGCTTCCTACAGCTGACTCGTACAAGGAATTATTAGGGCCATTTGTAAATAGAAAAAAAGGAGGAGTCGATTTCTAACAAAAAAAACAAACAACAAAAAACTCAGAAATGAGAAATTTGATTATTCTCAGAGATTTTCTAGAAAAAAACAAAGATATTTTTGAGCTCCAAAAGTCGGAAAATTTTGAGAGAAAAAACTCAAATGTTGAGTTTTTTCAACATTTGAAAAATGTTGAAATGTCTGAGATCGACATTTCTGTCGATCTCAGAAATGTTCTAGGTAAACATTCCAAAAGTCAAAATGTTGAGTTTCAAAAGTTTAAAAGTTTTAACGTTTGAAAATTTTTTGAGATTCAAACGTTGAACATTTTTAACTTTTGAAACTCAGAAATTTCCAGTTTTTTTCTAGAAAGTTTCTGAGATTCATTTCAAAATCTCTGAGTTTTTTGGAGCCAGTTTACTCATCTCTGTTTCTATCTGTAAAAACTCGGGTTGTTTGCGTTTCCCTCATGATTGAGCAGAAAATCCACACCAGCCTTTGTCCATGAGGCTCTGGAGGGGAGGAGAAGGGAAAACACCCTGGAGGCGTTTTAGGCCATGCTGAATGCAGAAGGAGATTGAATGAAAGTGCAGTGCAATGACAATGAAATATTTATCAAAAATGCTAAACTGTTCCTTAAAAATTGGTTAAAAATAAAAGAAGAAGAAAGCACTTGCTACGCTGCAGCTTGGTGGCGTGTTGACGTCGGAGCGCTCAGAGGAAGGAGGACAGGTTTGCTGCTGTGACGCTTCCCGTCACGTTGTAGACGTGCAGCTCCGGCTCAGGGCCGTAGTAAGGCAGGTAATGGGTCACGTCTGCCAACGTCTGCAGGATATCGTAGGTTACTGCAAACAGGAAGTACGTGGGCAGCAGCCAGGTGAGGCTGAACACACACTCCCCCACTGGCAAAGGGACGGCCAGGTGTCTGGAAACCAGGAGACAGAGAAGCGCCTGAATGCACCGCAGGGACACCTCACACGGCGCCTTGTGAGCAGGCGGCTCATCTGTTCAGGTACTCACTGGAATCGCTCTTCTCTGGACTCCCTCAGCATGATGAACACAAACAGGCCCACTTCAGTGTTGAGGGAAAACGAGACAACTTTGTCCAACATGACAACAAAACCCTGCAGTAGGAGGAGAACAGATTATTCCCACAAATCTACCATTACTCTGTGTGTAGGGGGGTGCAGGCGTGTGTGTGTGTGGTGTGTGTGTCATTTACCCTGGGATCACACACTGACACAATGAAAATGATCCCAAATCCAAGCAGGGAAAATCCTAGTTGGGCGAAACTGAGAAACAAAAAGACAAAAACGGAAAATGAATCGACTTTAAAACCCAAACAGTTTCTGCTTCACTTTTCCAACGTCTGCCTCTGTGTTACAACACTTCAGCTCGAGTAATGCTGATGATTCACTGCGGTGAAACAAAGTGATATAAGGCTGGATCAGGTTTTAACTGTCTCTCACAAAAAGCAAGATAATTCCTGGACAACAACACAATACTTGCATATAATTGAACAGATGAGCCTTCAGGCTTCAGTCAATTGTTCCCAGGATGAACCAAACTGCAGCAGCTCCATGACTCTCTTCCTTTGTCTTTCTACTCATGTCAAAACAGAAAGCACTGAGTTCCAGGGAGCCTCCAGTTAACTTGGATCATCTGGGCTTTCCCTCATTGTGTAAAGAGACAGTAATCATTTTGCATGTAAACTTCTGATTTTGAAGACAAATAAATCTTTGGTTATCAAGTTATCAAAAGTGAATTATTCCTGAACCGGCACAAGACTGCTATAACACAACAGAGGTTGTTTTTAGGCTACGATAAAGAGAATTTTGACTCTGACTTTTTGGAGCTTTCCTGGTTCTTAGATTGAACATGGACTCTCAGCTATCATCATTTCAAATCTCCACCAGACAAGCCATCCTGTCTTACCTCCTGGTGGAGCAGCGCTGGTGTTTGCCTGGTGAGTTTCTCTCCCAGGCTTCAGCCAGCCACTGCAGCCGGCTGCTCCACACAGAGCTCACCAGACCATCGACTGGAAGGAAGGAAACACGCTGTGAGAACCAAACCCAGCAAAACATTTTGCAGCTCAGAGCAACCCCAGCCGGTCTGCAGTCAGGGAACTGTCCCGTCTAGCCAAAATATCCGGAGCCTCTGTAGTGGCAGCAAAACTCACTGGTATGCTTCATGGCGGATCCCATCACCAGGAAGGACACGGTGACACTGATGGCGATGAACACCTGGATCAGCTGGGCCACCCAGGAGTAGGCCCTGTAACGCTCATTAATGATCTACATGGAGGGGTGGAGGAGGTGGAGGAGGTGGATGTCCAAATGACAATGAAGACCCGACAAGGGTCCAGATAGACAGCGTTTAGAAAATCACAGCTCATACAGTGAGTGACATATTAGCCTTAAAACGCTCACAGGTTCAAATATTCATGTTTCATAAAGACATGGAGTCTTCATCCAACATTCTAACATGGAGAGTTTTATCTTCTTCCACAACATCTCACCCCCAACCTGCTGATCTACTGTTTCACTATAAACCAGATGTATCGTAGTTTTCTCTTCTGTAAGGTCAGACTGGTTGTCATGTCAACAGATACTTCTGAGAGGTAGATCTCACCTGCTCCTTCGACGTCACCCTGAGCCACCTGACTGAAGCTGTCCATGCCAGGTGAGTCCAGGTGAAACACTCCATGTTTAGATCTACATGGTTCCTTCAGCAGCTCAGACTGTTGGATGTTCTTAGCTCTGCTTTAACCCTCTCCATCACCTGGTCTGCTGTGTTTGTTAGTCTTCATGATGTCGTTTGCTCTCACCGAAGTGGCCGAGATATTTCTTTTTATAAAGACCTGGCTGTAGCAAACCTCTGATGTTTGAACAGAACGACCACACTCTCTCCGAAGCCTCGCTCACACGCAGCCGGGAATTCAAAAAACAAATATGTCCTGAACATAGTTTAAAAAGATATTATCGTTTCAGACAAGCTAAACCCTATGTTAGCCAATCAGAATAATTCAAAACAACCACGACTTCCTGTTAGGCATTAAAGTTAATAAGACAAGACGATTTCTGTTGGGAATTGTGCCAAAGGAAGTATGTGGATATACTGGCGCATTAGTTATCACAGAATGTGACCTCAGGTCATGGACACACACAAATACACAGTTTTGTCAAATCTCCTCTGTGTCGGAGCTTTTATTAATAATTATTTTTAGTGATATTAAACAGAACTTTTGTGAGGACGGTAAGGCAACTAAACTAAACATGTATTAGTTTTCCCAGATTTCTGGTTCTGTGTGGACTGAGATTAAATCACAATCTTTTTAGTTTCCTGATTTCAACTGGTTTCACAAAATACACTTAGACATATCAGATTAAAAAGAGTGTTTTACAGTTTTCAGATTTGTACTCATATGAAATGTTGAAAATGTATTCTTCAATAAAGCACCGCCTCAGGTTGCTAACTAACTAAACTCCCAATAACCGTTGGGGTGTGAGAGGCACTGAAGGACAGCAGAGCTCTACATGTGGAAGCAGTGAGGGGAGAATATTGACTCCTTCCTTTCAGGTTGTGTGACCTGGAACTGGGACTAAATGAGCTGGCCGGCCCTGCAGCTCTCTGCTGCGTGTTTTTATTAGCACCACAGGCGGCTGTTTACCGAATGGAAGCATTGTTTTCTGGCTAATTGAATCCAAACACTGGTTGATCACATTTTTATTCCAGTTGACTTCATCCTTTATTATAATCCACGGGCCTCTTGGAGCGCCGGCTGCCAAACCTCTACAGCTTCTCATGTTATTCATTTAAGTTTGTCAGAAAAACACAGAGGAAAAAAAGTGGAGCATATAGAAAAGCTAAGCCTAGCATTAGTTTTATAGGTGTCTAAATTATTCTGAATTTATGGATCTTTACATCAGCTGACTAATGGGCATTCACATTTATGTACAAACACACTCACACACTAGAGTGTATTTCCTCCAGGCCTTCAGGGGCTGAACATGGGAAGATATGGAAAGGTTTCATAGTCACAGATGATAAAGACTGAGTTGTGTTGCTCAACCTAGCAACACTGTAGCAGCGCTGCTGTACTTGATAATGTAGCAATTGTCAAGTAAAGCAGACTTAGTGTCAACCTGAGGATTTGTCTTAAGAGGCAATTTGTCAATATGTTTATGATTCATCTGATCAGGTTTAAACGATGTTGAATGAAGCTGAGCTCCTTCTACTGTGTAGTTCTAACTTTAATCAAAGCTCCCACTTTTTCACACATCTCAAAGTCACTACAATTTATTGTTTAGCTTAAACTAAACATAGTTTTCATAGAAAAAGGTTAGCAAAATAAAATTTGGACTCATGTTCTAATTTCTTGATTTTATCATACATTGAAGATTCTTGAGAAGTCTCACCTTTGTCAATGGAATGGTAGCTATCTCTCCAGCCTTTTCAGACCTGAGGAGAAATCATACACACACACAACCACACACACCCACAGTGAATGTTGGTTGATCTGAAGAATACCAAAATATTTCTCACATCAGCAAAATGTTTAGCAATGCCAAGTCTAATCGTGTTGTGTTCATAGATTCTGTAAAGCATTTAACAATTCTGCCTGAGAAAACTGACACCGCTCAGAGAGACGGTAAGATAAAACATCCCATCTCCAACTTACAAGCCAGGAACAGTTTTAAATAAACAGGAACAGAGAAGTGGGTCAGGACAGAACTTCAAGTTTCCCTTTCTGTTCTTGTAGATGCTTGCACTTTGTGTTTTTTTCAAAAGGTGTTGGAATTAGATTTCTTTCAATGAAGGATCAAACTAATCCTGTGAAACTAAACAAAGCAGAAAGTGAAACATGAGGCTGGTTCTTGGCATGAAGCAATAAAACCTGGGTTGGAAACGTTCTGTTGTTTCTTTGAACACAATTCAAACCACCCAGGTTACATTAAGTGTGGATGAAATATGACCTGGCAAATGTGAGAAAAACCCATAATCATTAAACCATAAATTGAACCACCATGACAGCCAAAAGAGGGTTTGTTGATCCAACATCCTGCCAGGCAGAGCAACCGTCTAGTCAAAGCAACAGCCATTTGTGACAAAGCTGCCAGATGGGCTGTTTGCGTATGGAGGAGGGCGTGTGTGTGTGTGCGTGTGTGTGTGTATACATCAGCAGACATCCTTGTGTAACAATAAGGAGAGAATCACAGAACTAGAACTCATCCTTAGAATAATACTGTCAGAAGTTCTTTTTATGCTGTTTTCATAAAAAATAGCATCACATGGACTGAATTCTTGAAGAGATTTCAGGGAAAGAAAGGAGCAGATAAAAATTTTGTAATTATGGTAAGTTCTCATCTTATTTGCTATAGTCTGAGCTAGTGGGATCATGTTACGTAGATATGATATCAGAGGGACCCCAAGGTTGAGCCTTGGGGAACCCTTCACGTGATTTCTGTCATCTGTGATGTAAAGTTACTAACAGGCCTGATTTCACACTAGAGTCACAAGCAGGAGGTTCTGTAACCCAGAATTCCTCTTCTATTCTTTGTATTTATCTCTTTAAAAACTCCTGCTTTCTGAAGCCCCGCCTTCAGGCAGTCATCACAGCATGGCTCCTCTATTAACCCTTTAACAATTTGACCAGAGTCTGATGAATTCAACAGATGAACTGCTCTACCAGGTATTTGCTAATTGCTGCTGGCTAGTCTGAAGGAGCTGAGTGGGGGAGGAATGCTGCTCTGTGAGGCAGAAGCTCTGGAGGTTGAAAACTGTAGCTCAGAGGAGGAGCTGCGTCTTGAAGGCGGAGCCAGGTCCACCAAGGTGTTTTGCACAGCTGAATGGTTGCCATGGGAGATTAAGGGATTTCTCAAACATATGAAAGAATCAAGGCAACACTCCAGGTTTTTGATCAGTGAATAAGATTATAACATGACATAAAGCTAAAAAAAGTTGATTTTACATAATACTGTCCCTTTAACACACCAGAATACAATAATTTTAGGGTCTAGATGAGTGAATAGTTTTGGCAGCATAATGCAGCTGGTTCCTGGTGACACTGAGATCTGCTTTCAAACTTAGTTTATCTTTCCACGTCTCTATTAAAAGTCTGACCACATTTGTTCTTCTCCACTAGGAAGTTTGGCTCTCAGAGTAGAGAAACATCAGAAAGTGAAGGAATGGCCTAAATTATAAATGTGCTACCAACAGAAAATAAAGGGAACACACAGCGAGTTACTGATAAATCTACGAATCACTCCTTCCATTCTAAACTCTAATGCTATGGATTTGTCTGCAGCACAGCAGGTTTAAATAACAGAACTGAGACCTCCTCTGCAAAAGCAGAGAAGGACTCTAGAGGTTGTGATCACAGCTACAGCATTCAACTGTAAAATCACTACTGAAGATTCTTTCCAGTTTAATATTTCTAATGGGGCCAGAGAGATCAGACTAACATCAGATGTCGGGGGTCAGAGGACAGTCAGTGCTGCCCTGATCTCATCGTCATGGAGCTTCTTTAGGAATGTGGATTGTGGACGCTAGCATTAGCACTCATTCAGAGCAGGTAGGGCTCTGTGGATCTGAGTACTGCTTCTCCTCTTCCTCCTTCTTGGCCTTCAGTGAAATCATCTCTTGCTCTGTAGCTTTCATGTTCCACCACATTCAATTTCTGCCTGACCACATGCCCTCAAAATGTAATTTTTATGTGCCTTAACTCTCCAGTCGCCTCTGCCTTCTTCTCATCTGAGGTCAACTTCCCATCATTCTTGAGCTTTGCTTCTGCCAGACTAACTGACTTCCTGAAACATGTTCATTTCTTCAGTGTTTACTCATTTCAAGCAGTGTTACTTTTCTCGTCCACCTCCTTGTCCCTCCTCCTGCAACGGTAGCGCCTTTAGCTTACAAACAAAACTAAAAAGCTCTGAAATAAATGACTAGATCCAGCATGAAGGTTGCAGCACATTAGGATACATTAGTTTTCGCTGAGCAGATCCAGCAAACTGACAGCTGTACATTTGTTCTCATTTAGGCAATTCACAACGCGATTCCTTAAAATAACAATCGATTAACACAATCTTCTTGAAATTAATTGACTATGCCTGAATAACAAGATTCGGATTTAATGATGTTTGATATAAAATAATTAACATTTCAGACTGGTCTGATGCTCCGTAAATGGCTTCTTACTCCATACACTGTAACAAACCCAGGCTAATTAAATGTTAGTAAGTGTGACGATAATCAGTGTGATGTATTGGTGGCGTATTGAGGATGTGTTTGATGTGAAACGTGGTCCTTCTCAGAACCATGCCATGCAGATTTCCTCATGGTCTGGTTCTCCAGGGTCAGGCTGAAGCGAACAGGCCACACTGGGGGCAACATCAGCATTTTAAATCAACCAAAACCAACAAGGCAGACAGTCCAGCCTGAACCCGACTCCAGCCGGGTCAACGCTACAAACGGAGCGACTCACAAAGAGCAGGAAGGAAACACACACAGCAACAAATGTACGCATTTATCTGCTTAGTGATTCATGAGAGTCGTACGCTGAAAGCTTATGAATACATTTTAATGAATGTGTCTCCACTCTTTAATATCTGCTGAAATAAACAAAAATTACTGCTCTGACAGTGGAGGAGTTTTGGCTCAATTCTCTTTACCAGATTTCTTATCCTCTTTTTGCTTCTGTTCTTTTTTTTTCTACCAAAGCCTTTCAGTCAAAATGAGGGGTGGGTTTTAAGTAGGCCATTCCAACACCTTGATGACCCAGTTTGATTCAAACTATAGCTGACTGTAGATGGCTGTAGAGTCAGATGACTCCACATTTGACTCTAAAAAATTTTGGTAGATATGGTAGTTCATTCCTGAATCAACAGATGAAAGTTCTTGTGCCTGTAAGACGAGAGTTGCCTGCTGAATGCCTGTTAGCAATAAACTAACAACGTTGGTCAGACCCATAGGTAACGTTAATGGAATATTTTTCATATTTATAGAAAAAATTCATACAAGGTCCTAACTTCTAGCTAAGTTTTGTGATCTGCAGCAATTTTGTAGTCCAAGTTCAGTTGTGCCAAAGTTTCAAGTAAGCAAGTCAACAAGTTTGGTTCTAGTGTATTAACACACAGGATTCCTTACATCGCCCCTCAGCATCGGGGCCTCTTCAAAGTGCATGGGGAACTTAAGGACGAGTGCTTTAGCGACTTGTGGAAGTACCAAGAAGGATTTTCCTAAACACTTTGTCTGATTTAGGATATAACTGTTCCGTATGTTTTGAATACAATTATTTGGCTTT
This sequence comes from Xiphophorus maculatus, assembly GCF_002775205.1. Taxonomy (NCBI): domain Eukaryota; kingdom Metazoa; phylum Chordata; class Actinopteri; order Cyprinodontiformes; family Poeciliidae; genus Xiphophorus; species Xiphophorus maculatus. The sequence continues at coordinate 27,951,871 of NC_036451.1, forward strand.
GTTTTTGCCATTTTTGTCTTGGGGGGGGGAAAAAATGATCCAAATGCTTTCAGTGAAGTTCTTGATGACTCCTTAATTATGTCTAGGCTTTGTTGACTTTATTCATATTATGGTAGCATTAATGTTTTAATAGGTATCTGACATGCTGGGACACTACAGTTAAACTACGCTGCATATTGTAGGTAGGTGGTATGTATAGAGAGGGTGTAAATACAGTAACAACACCATTGTGATGCATTCATTTGAATGCATGCTTCTGCAGGTTGGTCGTCTTCATTCTCTGGCTCAGACTCTGGCTCTAACATGTAACATCTAATGGACAAGTCTTCTGTTGTTGACGTCTTTAATAAACTTTGGAATAAAATGTTTCTCTGCCAGTAGATAATTGTATTGCTGCTATCAGACTACAAAAATGGCTGAATGGGGTGGAGTGGACCGATCTGTGACCTGGAGGGGGGCGGGGCGTGAACTCTCTCATTCACATTTAAAAAGACTGCAGCACAACAAGTTGCTCTAAAACAAGTTACTCTAAAAAACACCTCAGAACAGAGGTAAACCAAACCAGGGGTCTGTGGAGCTACAATAACTAGATATTCTGTGTAAAGTATTGCAGTTCTACTTCATATAAGTGAATGATTTAAAAGTGAAAAAGGTTTAAAGGCACTCTACATCTCCAAGCTACTGTTTTCCTGACTTCACTGCATTTCACTGTGATAGTTAAGTTCACCCTCCTGTACATCAGTCATCATGTGCCTCCCATTTGCTGTGTTGCCTAATGCTCATTCTTCTTTCACACTTTTTTGCATATTACTACAATTTGGACATGGAAATGACTGTAACTGTGAGCTACAAGCCTGGAAACAGATATGTTAACATTTTATGAATACTTTAACCCCTCTTCTATGTGAATTAATATAACTCACACACCATTAATAACGGATTTCTGGTTCATTTTTTTTTTGCTCGTTCCTCCATCTCCACATCTTCTTCAAATATTTCTTTTGACATTCCAGTCTTTTCTTTATACCTCTAATAATTAACACCCACTAGACATAACACACTTTCCACCATCTACTCTAATTTGATTATGCTCACCTCCACATCTTGATTCCTGACCTTCTCTGATGTCAAAAGCATTTTAATCAAGTTTGCTCTGCTAAATGTTAGGTCCCTCTACGGGAAGACTTATGGTAATGATTGGATTTTCCTCATAATTTAGACTCCTTTAGACTGATACCTGGAGCTAAAGAAAATGTGCTCCAACTTCCAATGTGTGCTTGAATTTCAGTAATTTTCACTTCCCCAGGCTGAGTGGCAGTAGTCCTCGCTCTTACAGTGGGTTATAAAAAGAATCTCAAACACTCTCCTGGCTGTAGATTTAGCAGCTTAGGGGTTGCAAATTCAGGAATTAGAATAAAGTTTACAGATTTGAGTAAATTTAAAGTTGAATTATTTTCCATTTAAATTCTTTTTCAATTCTCTTCATGATTTTAAACTCATCTCTCAGTTTTTTTAACTGGTCAAAATCACTGCTTAAAGCCATGTTGAATGCAAAGCTACACTGCATACTGTTCGGGTTCCCTTGCCTTTATACGCAGATGAACTTTAATTACATCTTATTCTTAAAGTAAAGGCTTCAGGGTGCTTAATAAAAGCTGAAAAATGAACTGCTGTGTGCAATTAAAGTATATAATGTGTTTCACTAAGTGGTGAAGTTCCTAACATAAATGGACTTTCCCATAATATGCTATTTTATTAAATAGGTTGTCAAAGAGAGCATATGTAAGGTTAAACACTGATGTTGGATGATTAGGTTGATGTCAGTACTCAAGTGCAGAGCAGACAAACTGCTCCATATTAAACACAAACACTCTTTAAGGACTTTGCTTTGTGCACCAGTGCTGGATGAAATGTTTGAGCTCCATCATACATTTTTAAATCATCACAGTATGATGAATCTGCACATTTTAGTTAAAATCATAAACTTGTTTTTGTTTTTGCTGTTCCTCATTGTCAAACTCACAGCTGAAGGGTTTCTGTATCTTATGTTTTCTCCTACATATTATGTTGTTTTTAAATGTTGTTTCAAAGGTCTGTATTATTATTATTATTATTATTATTATTATTATTATTATTATTATTATTATTATTGTTGTTGTTGTTGTTGTTGTTGTTGTCATTTTTCCTTTCCTGACAGTTCAGGAACTGTCAGGAAAGAGCTGACATATTTCAAAATGTCTTTGTAACACCTGATTTCCTCAGTGTAATAAAATGACATCAGACTTATATAGGGCTTTACGGGCTTTATGGGCTCCACACACTGGGAGTGATGTCACTCTGTTGTGTACAGATTCCTCAACACACTTCAGCAAACCTTCTCCATTTATGAATGGAGAGGCAAAACATTATTGTTTATTTATTTATTTAATTCAACCTTTATTTCACCAGGAAAATTACATTGAGATTAAACATATTTTTTGCAAGAGAATCCTGGCAGCATTAACATTTAATAATCTTTACCAACTTAACACTACAGAAAAACCCACTAGATATTGCCGATGAAACACATTAGCATTTCAAAATTTCAACCAATAACCTTTACCCACCCAAATGTCAGAGCACTAAAACTGTTGCATGTCTAAACATTAACTGCTGATTGTGATGCAAACTACAAGGCTGCAGAATTCCCTGGACTCTCTTTCATCTTTGTTAATCCCCCCTCCTACCTCATCTAAACAGTGTTAAAAGCTCATAACTGTTTCAAAAGAGTCAACAGATGAAGTGAAACAAGGTTAAAGGAAAAGGATTTATGGAGGTATAAACAACAATGTGCTCTGAGCAGATGTTTTGTTTTTCCTGGGTTACTAATTTACAGAAATCCACAAGAGGGCAATGTTATTCCACTCAAACCCTGTTGGGCAGAGAAGAAGACATACCTTTCATTGAAGGTGTCTGAGCCATATGGGTCACAGTCACAGTGTTTTTTTTGGGGGGGGGGGGTCTAAAAGATGAACAATGAACAGTGATGGGTTGAAGGGGGAAAGAGGGTGGAGAATAACAGAAATAAAAATTCATGCCAAACAATCAGAATGAAATGGTATTTCTGCAAATCAGCGTAATAAAAGAGGCTTTAATGGAAAAGGAAGACCTGAGCCAGGGAACCGTTGCAATCCAAAGATACTCTGAAATAATTACATATTCTGCTCAAGAGCTGTTAATTGCACATATTCACAGCTTTCTGCTGATGTATCATCACTGTCACTCTTGCCCATCAGCGATATAGAATCACCCAGAGTCAGAAGCACAAATGAAAATCTGCTGCAGCCTTTTTCTGATCTCAGAATGGCTGTTGACAATATAAAGCCATAAAAGGAGCATTATGCTCAGAAATGTTTTCTGACAAAGTGTTATTCTGTTTTTTTTACAATAGGAATGGCTCCCTTCACATGCTATGATTCTGCACCACTGTACCTCGCCGTCTCTCAGTGCAGCACAAACATTTTCAAATCAAGAAGAAAAGAGTAAGTGGACTTTATGGGGGGCGAATTGACTGTCAGCCTCGATTTTCATTAAAATAACATCGAGAAATTCTCGCAGAGGATCAGTTTTGAATCAGAAAGTTGGGCATCCAGCTACGGCAAACCGGCCTTGATGAACAAGGCTCTGAACACTGGAGACCAACTCTACTGCCTCAGTTTGACTCAGTATTTCTGAGGGCCATAATACACTTGGAGGCTTATTTCAGAACTAACACAGAAAGGTCACAGGGATTCTGTCAAATTAAGTTGGACAGTTTTTTTTCTAGACAGAATGTTAAAATACAGAGGCTTACAACATTAAAGTCTATAGTTAGGTTTGCACATGGAATCAACCTCTTTTACTCTAATGCACCTAAATAAATCTGGTGCACTAATTCTATTCCACGATCCAGCATCTTAGTACACAGATGACAGATGTAATGTAATCTCAGTATAAATGTAGATGGGACCGTCTGGTTGCAGAGAAACAAGCTCAGAGTTCCCTTTAGTCGTTATCAGTTAAAATTTTCACAAAAGTAATATCTTCATTTTTGTGGCGTATTTGTATTTTGTATCTTATTTTGAAGGGATATGTAAACGTTACCATAGCGACCACAGTCAGAGCATTAGAAGTGGTCGAGATGAGATGAGAGGAGTAGAACTTGTGAGTTTTAGGTCTGGTTCACACGGCACGATTTAAGGATTGTCGGCCGATTTCCCAAACCTCAGTGACCACAGAGCCGATAAAAGTCCAACAGGTTCGATCGGTTCGTGAGTCCAGCCACACGGCAGGAGCAACACACCACACGAACCGATTCCACATGAAAATCCCGATTCCAGAAGAAAATCCAGTAAAACCCCAACATACCAAACGTGAATTTAGAATAATCAAACACGGATGACGATGTAGAAGCAGCAGTGATAGTTTGTGGACTAATTTTAAGCGATAAAAAAGAAAAGGTGTTTGATAAAAGACGGAGGGAGAAGCCGCTCTATTTGCTGCACTATGATTCGGAGGTGAGTTATGTTAGTTTGTAGTTAACATTTTTAACTGAATAACCAGAACCACATATAACAAACATGTATAAAAATGACCTTTACATATAATAATAAACATTTCCACATATCACCTCTGATGTCCACCGGACTCTCAGTTGCCACGTCAACGGTTTGAGATTTTCCTCCGTTCTTACATCACCGCGCTTTCTGATTGGCTACCTGTCACATTCAACAGGCTGCGTTCTCGCTCCCAGTCAGTAAAAACCCCACAGGCTGAGATAATCAGGCCAAGACAAGTAACACACCACACACTGCAGGATGTTGTAAGATTGTCGTAAAGGGAAAATCGAAGCCAAAAAAAAGAGGCTTTAGTGGGAACACCAACATGCAGAAGAATTATCTGAGTTTGTTAAGTTCAATGTGAAAACAAAAAGTGGATTGTTGGTCACTGATATAACTGATCATTTGCCAGTGTTCACTATGTTGGATATTAGTAATCAGTTAAACTTAAATATGACAAAGTAAATTACTAATTTAGTTAGAGTAAAATCACCTGAAGCTGTGGAAGAATGAAAGTACAATTATTAAATTATAATTGGCAAAATGTTTATGTTGATGATGTTAATGAGTCATATAATACATTTTTGGAAATATTTGTAAGAATTTACAATCATTATTGTCCCTTAAATATTATAAACAAACATCCAAAAATAGATTGACTCCCTGGATGACAAAGAGTTTGGAGAAGGCATGTACAAAGAAAAACAAGTTATATAGGGATTTCATTAAGTGCTCAATTCAGGAAAAGAAGAAAAATATAAAATATATAAAAATAAGTTAACATCAGTGCTGAGAAAGCAAAAGCAGGATTATTATGATGGGTTGCTGCAATGATATTAAGGGTACTTGGAATATAATTAATAGTATTATTAAAAATAACAAAGATAGAGATTTCCCAATATGTATTAAACACAACAACACTATAGTGGAAAAAAAGAGGATATTGTTGAAGTCTTTAATAAGTACTTTGTTAATATCGATCCTAATTTAGTAAACAAATTGCCAAAGGGTAGAGATGGAAAACATAATTATAAATTTAATAATATTAATACAATGTTCCTGGGAATAGTGAGCGAAAGTGAGGTAATTGTTTAAAAGTAAATCTTTAACTGCATAAAAAGAGAAAAGCTAGAACAATTAATCAGATCTATCTCTACTACTATCATGTTAGATGATGAAGTTGTAACACAATTACAAAAACATCAAGAAGAGTTAGATGAGATATATAAAGAAAAAGCACATGGTGCTTTTATTCAGTCTAGAGGAGAGTGAAAACAACAGCAAATACTTTTTTAATATGGAATAAAGAAACTTTGAAAGAAAATCATTATCCAAATTAAATATAAATAATTCTGTAATAGAAGATTATTCAGTAATTTCAAAATATATATAACGTTTTTATAGAGATATTTATAAAAATGATAACTGCATAGATAGCACAGATGTATTAAACTCTTTGGTAGAAGTGAACAAAGCTAATGACTCTTTAAAAGAAATACTCTGCATTGAGGACATAAAATGGAGCATCAGTAAAATTAAATCTAACAAGTCACCAGGAAATGATGGTTTGACATCAGAATTTTATCACAAATTCTCAGCTGAAACTTCAGAATTTCTTCTCGCTGTTTGTAATGAATCCATTAACAATGAAGAACTACCCCGTCAATGAAACGGAGTCTTATCACTTTGATCCCTAAACCAAATAAAGACCATTTAATAAAAGATAATTGGCGTGGCATCACTCTATTAAATAATGACTATGACATTTTGACCTCCACCATGTTTCAGTTACTTGATTATTTATTTTGCATAATGTTGTTAATTCCACCTATGAGTTGATGACAAATGCTAAGATTAGCAGGATAACCTCTGATTTTCATGTTCGGTCCAGGGTATCCGGGTAGATTTCATTGCTTGATGTCTGGGTTTTTATTGTTTTTTACTGTTGCCAAACGCGAATCCTTATATGTCTGGTGCGATGCTTTTCTCCTGCTGGAGCTGCTGCCTAGTGGCTGGTTCAAACAGAACACAGTGGGCTGTGGGTTAGTGTAGCTAGACAAACTGGAAATAAATTTCCTGTTATTCCTGTCGCAACAAACAGGTGGTGTTGCACAACATGACGGTACATATGTGTTTCTGTGTGTGACGAAGGAGCCACATCTTGTTGCTAACTTGGACACAAAAACTATAGATGGCTGGAGAGTTCATCTATTAAAGTGACTGAAGATGAATTCATAAACTAAAACAGGAGTATAGATATTGTTTTTTTATGGGTGTCTTTGTGGACCTACTGCTTTATTATTAAATTGAATATAATTTCAGGTTTTTGTATAATTTTTTCCAGGTTGACTGTGAGCTATTATTGTTATAGGTTAGTTACAAGTACAGAAAAGTAAATGTTAGGGATGCACAAATTTGAAAATTTGGGGCAATATTGATATACAATATTAATACTGCTGTATTAACCAATATTTTGTCAACTGACACTCACATTGGAGGATATTTTCCTCTTGTTTTTTAAATTTGACACACTGGCTGAACACCACGGTGTGCTAATTTCTTCCCTCCAACACCAATTCTAGCTGATCTTGTTTTCCTACTGCTCAACCGGCCATAGGGTTCCTTTTCCTTGTATACTGAGCAGACACCGCCCCTGAGCAGTGTGTCTGTTGAATTATGCGCTGCATAGCCTTTGAATTTATTGTGCCTCCTGCTGAATCTCCTGCTGCGAGACACATCAGGGCAGAATTATAAAAGCAAAGAGCAACCAGAAAAAAAACAGGGTTCGGCAGTGGAAAAAATTATACTTTGCTTTGTGTTAGCCTATCATTTTATCCTGAGGTCGTTTTAGTTCCATGAATGTTCTTCACATGCTTTTTCACTTTAATTCTACTATAGTTTGTGTTGCCCATGGTAACAGCAGTGCTTGTTGCATTATGAATTTTGAAAATAAAATGTTGAAACTATCATTTTAGGACTGGTGAGCAATAGGGATTAGAAACTTCCCGCAGGACTAATGGGCAGTTTGGCATGTGCAGAGGTGTATTTTATTAGCTTCCTGCTTCCAGTTGAGTATGATTTCATTAAAAACAGTGGATAACTATGTTTGAAAAGCGCTGCCCTCTGACGTAGCAACGCTGCAGATTTATCGTCACCTCTTCAGATCACTGCGGAAATTTAATGAGAAGAGGGAAAAGCTTTTCTATGTGGAATACAGTTGATGGAAAACAAATTAGGTCTGTAAGAAAGTTCCAGTAGGTTTTTTAAGTAAAGGAAAAAAGTTTTCATTTGACTGTTGATAGGCAGTTACTAAAGCTATTGATATGGAAAGGTTACTGTAACTTTCAGAGACTAGTCAGTTCATGCTGTACTTTCACAACATGACAGTTTTACCATCCATCCATCCATCCATCCATCCATCCATCCATCCATCCATCCATCCATCCATCCATCCATCCATCCATCCAGGCTCAGCTCTCTCTTCACCACGATGGACCGGTACAGCGCCCGCTTGACGGCAGACGCTGCGCCAATCCGCCTGTCGATCTCCCGCTCCCTTCTTCCCTCAGTTATGAACAAGATCCCGAGATACTTGAACTCCTCCACTTGGGGCAGGACATCCCCCCAAACCTGGAGAAGGCACTCTATCCTTTTCCGGCTCAATACCATGGCCTCAGATTTGGAGGAACTGATCGCCATCCCAGCCGCTTCACATACAGCTGCGAACCCGAGGGACACGGTCGAACGGCTTCTCCAAGTCCACAAAACACATGTAGACCAGTTGGGCAAACTCCCATGCACCCTCCAGGACCCTGCCGAGGGTGTAGAGCTGGTCCAGTGTTCCACGACCAGGACAAAAACCACACTGCTCTTCCTGAATCCGAGGTTCGACTATCTGATGGACCCTCGTCTCCAGGACCCCTGAATAGAACTTGCCAGGGAGACTTAAGAGTGTGACCCCTCTATAATTGGAGCACACCCTCCGGTCCCCTTTTTTGAACAGGGGGACCACCACCCCAGTCTGCCAATCCACAATCCAGGGGAACTGCCCCAGATGTCCATGCGATATTGCAGATACCGCGTCAACCAACACAACCCTACAACATCCAGAGCTTTAAGGAACTCCGGGTGGATCTCATCCACCGCTCCTGGGTGGCCTGGCCACCGAGGAGCTTATTAACCACCTCGGCGACCTCGTCCCCAGAGATTGGAGAGCCCAACCCAGAGTCCCCAGACTCAGCTTCCTCGATGGAAGGCATGTTGGTGGGATTGAGGAGGTCTTCGAAGTATTCCGCCCACCGGCCGACAACATCCCGAGTAGAGATCAGCAGCACACCATCCCCATTATAAACAGTGTTGGTGCTGCACTGCTTCCCCCTCCTGAGACGCCGGATGGTGGACCAGAATCGCCTCGAAGCCGTATGGAAGTCTTTCTCCATAGCCTCTCCAAATTCCTCCCACGCCCGAGTTTTTGCCTCAGCAACCACCCGAGCCCCATGCCGCTTCGCCCGCAGGTACCCATCAGCTGCTTCTGGAGTCCCACAGACCAAAAAGGCCCGATAGGATTCCTTCTTCAGCCTGACACCATCCCTCACTGAAGGTGTCCACCAACGGGTTCGAGGGTTGCCACCACGACATGCACCGACAACCTTGCGGCCACAGCTCAGATGACCCGCCTCGACAATGGAGGCACGGAACATGGTTCACTCAGACTCAATGCCTCCCACCTCCCCCAGAATGTGTTTGAAGTTTTGCCGGAGATGGGAGTTAAAGCTCCGTCTCACAGGGGATTCGGCCCGTAAGCACAAACAACAGTCAGGACCCCGTACCCCCATCCGTAGGCGGAGGGAGGCTACACTCTCATTCACCGGGGTAAACCCCAAAGTACAGGCGCCGAGATGGGGAGCAACAAGTGTGCCCACTCCTGGCCAATGCCTTTCACCTTGGGCAACTCCAGAGTGGAAGTATGTCAAGTCCCTCTCAAGGAGACTGGTTCCAGAACCAGAGCCATGCGTCGAGGTGAGACCGACTATTTCTAGCCGGAACCTCTCAACCTCACACACTAGCTCCAGGTCCTTCCCCACCAGAGAGGTGACATTCAATGTCCCAAGAGCCAGTTTCTGCAACCGAGGATCGGACTGCCAGGGTCCCCTCCATCGACCGCCACCCATCTCGCAATGCACCCGACCCCTTTGGCCCCTCTCACAGGTGGTGGGCCCATGGGAGGGGGGACCCATGTTTCCTCTTCGGGCTAAGCCTGGCCGGGCTCCATGGGAAAAAGCCCGGCCACCAGACGCTCGCCGTCGTGCCCCCCCTCCAGGCCTGGCTCCAGAGTGGGGCCCCGGTGACCCACGTCCGGGCGAGGGAACACGAAGTCCAATGTTTTTACACATCATTGGGGTCTTCGGGCTGCGCGTTGTCTGGTCCCTCACCTAAAACCTGACAGCCTTGGGTGACCCTACCAGGGGCATGAAGCCCCAGACAGCATGGCTCCTAAGATCATTGGGGCACTCAAACCCCTCCTCCACGATAAGGTGGCAGCCCAAGGAGAGGATATGTGAAAATAAAAAAAAGATAAAATTATAAAAGTTACATACGGCAGCTTTACTTTCACTTATGAGAGGCAGGTCAGGAGGGACGTGGGTTAGAGCTGCTAATGGCTGACTCATCTGTTGTTAAGTGGTAAAGGGACAAGTTAAATATATGAATATCTTGGTAATTTTTTTTTTCCTTAATTCAGTAAATGCTAGTGAAAAGAAGGCAAACAGTAGTCTGTAGCTAAGCTAACTATGCTAAATGGTTGATAATCTCACAGTCTACCCATCTCTAAGAGAAAAACTGAGTTAACAAATTGACACTCTTACCTTTTTCTTTCTCCATCTCTCTATTTTATTTTATTATTTTTTTTTTTTTTTGAAAACCTGATTTTATCATTTTTCTTAGCAACAAAATAACCGCCACAGTACTTCTTGTCTTCTACTGACTGCTGCCGAACACCGTGACCGTCAAGCACGCTAAGCAGGAACGAACCATTTCATGAAGATCCAGGGGGGTGTTCAGGGCAAAAATTGATGTGTGTTTTTTGGTCTGGGAGTGGTAACATTAAATTTTTACTGCTAAAAACAATCTTAGAAAACACAAAATGATTATTTTGTAATTGACAGGGCCCCATTTTTTTTATTTCTATGAACAAAAAATAAGTAAATAAATTGTGGAGGGCCCCCTGTTGGTCAGGGGCCCTTAGAATTGTCCTAACTCCCCCCCCCCCCCCCCCCCCCTCCTAGGCTGTCTGCTTCAGCATTTAATCTTTTGCCATCCACAAAGAAACTCAGTTGAAGCAATGCTGTAAGTTACGTTTTATTATAAGATACATACTGCTTAAAATGTGTCTGACATTATTTTTGTTAAAATACTAACATTTAATTATTGTGACTGGTGTTTTCATCTGACTGCTTATGGAACATTTCAGTTAACTGCAGAGCTCCTAATTAGGTTAAATTTATGTACTCTAAGGTTTGTTTAGACACGGAACTAAGTTTGTATTATTTTGTGTTTATTCTGTCTGCAGTTTTCACCGCAGCACGTGTGAACAAGGAAGTCAACAGTAAATGGTCAACCTTACTTCTCATCTCCCTCTCGTCATTTGCTATGGTTTAACTCAGTGTTTAGCCAGAGTTGTTACACCCTTAATGAGAACACTACAATATTACATCACAAAACTGCAATCTTGAATTGTAGGTGACATCCAAGAACATTTATTCATTCAAGAGTTCAAGGAGTATTGAGAAAAAAATGAATGAAAACTCTGAGACCCGAAAGGAGATAGCGACACACTTGGGTAACTTAATTCAAGTTATCCAAAAAGTAAGAGGCAGTTTGGATAAACTGAGCATGACGTTCAATGACAACAATTTACTTAGAAAAATTGAAGAGCTGAATATTCAACTTAATGATACCAATTTGAAAGTCACCAGGATAAGATAAGAACTTCCTGAAGCAAGGGAGGTCATGCAAAATATACAATAGCTGGACGACCAGCTGAAAAACTAACAAAAGGAGGTGAAGGAAATGAAGAGATTACTTAGCCAGCAGCCATGTAAGATGTCTCTATTATTTTATATATTTGTTGCAGGCATCAGAACATGTTTAGGTGTAGGCCTTATAATTGTGGGAGGGACATGCCTATTGAAAACCTATGCTTAATAGACTTTAATAATCTCATTTTGCGCATAAGGTCCTGGAGGAGAGCAGTAGATCTGGGGAGTTGGAGTTAACACTTACTCCTCCAATGAGACGTTGGAGATCAGCAGGGGGTGGGCTGACGATGGAGGAGCAGGGGGGCTGCTGGAGGTGGGCAAGGTTGTTGTGTCAGTGGCCATCCTCCTCTGTGGTGACGTCTGTGGGACGATCTCCAGTACTGCCCAGCACCTGGTAAACACACACACACCCCCACACGCACAGAAAGTTACTGAATGATTAAAACGTGTGTTGCATACATAAATGAGTCATGAACTTGCGTGTTTAGCCAAACACAGTGAAGATCTTTGGAACTTGGAATTTTGTGAAATATCATTTGATTGGCTCTGACTGGTTATACTGAAAAAATGCATTTTTTCCCCCAAAGCGTTATGCATGTTTTGTAACATTTTGGTGCATTAATACATGAGCATTAGATATCTACAGATATATTGCAACCGTTGACTGGAAAAGTGAATATGACTTATAAGTGTCAGTGAAATAATTTATTTCTTGGAAAAAAAATATGTTTAGGATAATGTGTTTTAAGTTGGTTGGTTCACGTTTTGAGATTTGTGTAAAATGATTGTATTTTATTTCGTGTCGAACTATTTTTTGTTGAAATATAGTATAGTATGGTATAGACTACAGTATATACTATAGTCTGAGCTTATAACTTGATGCCAAGTTATAGTCCATGATCAATACATAAAGTAATAAAAAGTCACATTGAACATCATATCTTAGTGCAAATATACAGATTCTTTACAAATATTTCAAAATTAGCAATTGGCACAAAATGTGATTTTGATTACAAAATCCACAAAAGCAATCATAAAATCCTGGAAGGACTGCTATTTATTGATATATTAACAGTTTAATGGATTTTACCAATACATTTTGGCACAACAGGCCCTTTTATAACTCTAATTTGTGATATGGCCCAAAATGAAACTGAGTTTGACACCCCTGCTCTACGGTCACTGGTGCAGTTTTACCCAAAAGTCAACACCAAGACTTTCATGGAAATATTAAAAACTCCCAGTTTTAAACACAGTGTCTGACATTCAAGGTCTTGAAGTGTTAAGCAGATGTCATTTTGGCTTTAAACCTGCAAAGGAGAGCTTTTTTTATTTTATCTTTATTGATTCTCAAGGAAGCATCATTTACATGACCTTAGGCCTCTACATCACAAAACTATCTTCAATATTTGAAATAAGGTGGACAAGTAGACCATTATACATTATAACTGTCAAAACAAAAATGCAACTTCACTTCCCTGAGAAAGATTATAAAGTACAGAGTGTGAAAGAAGAAACAAAAGGAAAGAAAAAATTAAGTTTGAAATGTAAAAAGCAAACCACAAAAAAAGAATATATTAACAAAAAAAATATAGTATTAAATAATTATGAAGTATGTCTATCATAGGAGTGGATTATCGAGGAGATTTCATCAAGTTTGGTCTCTAAAAATGAAATCAGATCTTTTACGTTTTACATAGTCTACCCAAATCTGCCAATCTTGAGATTAAGAGGCTGTTATTTTTTCCATTTTATACATGTTAAATGTTATGTCGATCCAGTCGTCTAAAGTTGGTTTGTCTTGTGATAACCATTTTCTTGTAATGTTTTTCTTACTTGCTATTAATAAAATAGTCATCAGATATTTGTTTCCCTTTGAAACGTCTTGAGAAATTATGCCAAAATACATAAGTTTGATCTCCAAAAGAATCCGGTATCCGGCTGATTATAAAACACCAGATTGCGTCTAAATGAAAACGTACTGTATAGAAAAAAACATTATGAAGCAATAATTCACACAGAAACAGGCTGACCAATCAGCATTCAAGGGGATGGTGCTCGCTGAACTACATCAAATCTAAAAGTGGTTCCTTCCCAGAGGCACACAGACAAGTCAAAACTATACAGAGCCATTGCAGGAGTTCTAAAAAATAGCTAAAGAAATTTTTAAGTATTATGTTAACATCAATATATATATATTATAAAATAAAATACCAATCTGTCACAAAAACTCAATGATAAGTAGCCTGCAGGATAATCACTTTTTAAAATATACTCTCTGTCCTTATAAAGTTAATACTGCCAGCTTTTTGTCTTAATGTCTTCAATGTCAATTTACTTACCTAAAAATATTTTTCATTAAAATGTCTTACATATTCAAAGAGAACACATGCAAACTCCACACAGATTCCAACCCAGGACCTTCATTCCACAAGGCAACTGTAGCTGCATTTCCATTGGCCATGAAATTGTGCAAATTAAAATTGCGAAAATATATTTGCTTTAAGAAAAAAAACACCAATTTTGAAAAAAACCTTCCTTTTTTGATAAAACGTTTTGGAGCCAGGATGAAATGGTTTTTCAGCTGTGTGAAATTGGTGTGTTTTGTAAACACAATGCTGAGCTGTGGCTGAAATATGAATATACTGTATATCATGTTCACATCTGCCGCCTCCATGATTTTTAATGACATGTTAAGTAAATAAACTAATTCACATGGGATTTTAATTGCATATCTTATTTAAGGAAACACAGTAACTCCCAAATTGTGTTGTTTTATTTTGACATCAGCAAAATATCAATTAAACATTTGAAATGGAGACGTGCCTAGTGTTAAGAACTACACCAGTTTACAACTTTTCCGTTGAAAACACAAAGTTTCTCTCGGACTAATGAGGAAAAAAAACACCAGAGTTTGTTGGCTGGCTACATCACCTCAATAATGCACAAGGTAAGATGAAGCTTCCAGCGCAAGGAGCAACATACCTACTGAGTAACATGGAGGGAGTTCAGCTTTGTTTTTCTGCATCTGCCAGGTGGAACCTTGAATCTGTGTCGGGCAAAAAGGAGCGATAATACTAACGGGTGAAACACACTGATCAGTGTGGAGAAATGTAGCTTCCTTCCAGTCACTTCATGATCGTCCAGCAAGATAATAACATATAATAGCTAAAAGCAAACAAGAACGGCTGTGAAAAAAAACAGAAACAAAAATCTTGGACCTGCATGAGCCTACATACTAATCCTGCTCAACATCTATGGAAACACAGAATACACCAGAGACAGCATGAGTAGTTTGCTCAGGAAGGGTGGGTCAAGCTGCCTGCTGGGAAATGGAGTACAGAGGTCGCTAGTTGGTAGTGATTGCTGCAGAAGGTCCTGCCACAAAATAACAAGTTACAGAAACCATCGTTTTTCTCTTTTATTAAATATTCAGCTGAATTAATGTTGAAACAAAAAAGAAATTTATGTTAAAATATTTCAACTATTAAGTTTCAAGTTATATTAGATAGTCGTACCACCAAATCTGTCTGCATCTGCATCAGTATTCTGAAATAAACGCAACCCACTGAAACAAGAACCAAACTTTCTCATTCTGAGGTGAAATATTGTCTTGAGGGATCGCTCATGAATTATCATTTGCTTTACAACAACGAGAACTCAGGCATCCCTAACAGCTGCTAATGTCAGTAACGTTCAGACTCCTGTACCGACATCACACTGCAGGCATGCAGCAGTAACCATTAAATGTTAACAGATCTGGGTTGTGTATTTTATGAAAGATGATGTTTGACCGGGAGGTCAAACCAAACACCCCACAGGGGATTTTCGCTCCTGTTTTTACGGCTTTTTAAGTTTGTTGAAAATCAGAATGATAATCCTTCAGGATATAACAGGCCTTTGAAAGTTTTCTTGGTGACAATAAAAAAACCCAGACTGAGAAGCTGAGGTTGAATCAGAAATTCTTCACTCAGAAGCAAAGGGCATAAAGGCCACAGACTGTAGGAAGAGAGAGGAAGGTGGGAGATGTCGGAGGGAAGGGGGGAGGAACAAGTGAGCTTTCTCCTCTCTGCAGCTGTTGGTTGAGTCGGCAGTGCAGCTCTGAGAGATTTATCCTTTCATTTGTTGTGGCTTCGCTCGAATGCACCCAACAACACACCATTTCTATTTTATTCTACTAGTCTTTCACTCTGCAGGGTGGCTCAACAGAATTATGTCCCCAACGATAATTATCAATCAAAATTATGTTCTGAAAAATGGAGGCAGAGGAAATTGCTTACCAGGACGTCAAGCTAGAAAAGAACCCCAAAAGAAGAAGTGTGAATGGAGCGAGGGAGCAAGAAAGAGAAAGAAAGAGATGGAAGCGGAAGGGATTTGCATCTGTGCTGGATCAAGGACTCTGATTCCAGTCAATTCAGAACAAATGCTCACAGATGTCAAACTTTTTACAGAGTTCAACCTAGATTGGAATGAAGAAGCATGTTTACGCAAATTTCTAGTTCAGTTTGCATCAAATATTTCAGACATTATCTATTATTATTATTAGACCTATCGTTAAATACCAAACAGTCAGAAGATTAACCTTTTTCAGTGAAAAGAGTTATGGTAATCAATTGTGCCATATTAATGATTTCATTTTTGTTTTTAAGGCCATCATTGAGAGAAAATTTTAAAATTCTTCTTTTTATACCAGCAATGGTTCTCACTCATAAAACAGAAATCTGAGAAGTTGTCAGTGAAACATTTTCTGACCATGAAAATATAGGTGAATAGATCTAAAATCCTCATCAGACAGTTTTAGCAGAGCCTGACAGGGAAGTACACGGATAATTCTTCAGTAATATTAAAATGGAACACACTTCAGCAAACACACACTGGTAGCTTCACACAAGCATATGACTGGAACCTTAAAAACTTATTACTTCAAATTCCCATTCATGTTCTATTAGATGTTTAAGCTTGATATTGACATGTTATTTACCCAAATCATTTTGATAGTTTTGAAGCCCGAAGTGCTTTTGTTTAAATTGGCAGTATTATGTGTTCCAGACTCATACTGCCATTTTATAGCACAATCAAGTAACTATGTTACCTTCAGTTGCTATAGAAATATATATACAGTATATATCAAATACCTTTGTCCCTTTAAAAACTCCTGACCTTTCTGAAACCACGCCTCCAGGAAGTCCTCACAATATGGCTCCTCATTTAACCCTTTAACAACGTTTTTACCAGTGTTTCACTGAGAAGTAGCTCATATAATGAGCTGCTCCACCAGGTGTTTGCTGATTGTTACTGGCTAGTCTGAAGGAGCTGAGTGGGGCTGGTGCAGAGAAGGAAGCTTGGAAACTGCAGCTCTGAGGAGGAGCTGCGCCTTGAAGGCGGGGCTAGGTCCACCCAGGTGACCATTCACAGCTGAATGGTTGCCATAGAGATTAAAGGATTTCTCAAACATGCATAGAAGAATCCAGGCAACACTCCAGATATGTATTCAATGAGGGAATATTATAACACACTGTAAAGCTAAAAAAAATACATAATACTGCCTCTTTAATAAAGGCATAAAAAACAAAAGGTAACATAATAGTTTTGTGCATAAGGCAGTAGGGGAAATTTCAAAAGCTGTTTGAAACAACTCTGGAGTGTTATAATGAATCAATAAATGAAGTTCTATGTGGGGAAAAATGACTAAACCAGAGCATTTGCCACACGACATTGCTTTCAGAATGTGGACTGCAGGTTGGACACAAAACAAAAGGGGAAGAAATGTAGCCAGAAGCTTATAAATCTCAGGAAAGTGTCCCAGAGGAGAGAGACTTATTGTGTGGAGCCGCTGTACAATGTTTCACCAGAAGCCGATCAGCAAAGTACACCATAGGTCAGAACCAAGCAGTCATGGAGTTCAGCTCAGTGGAATCTGTCATGGCTGTACAGAGACTCATCTCATGCACCGGGGCTAAACAATTTTTTTTCTGTATGGGTAAATTTATAAAAGTAGAAGGAGGAAACCACAGTTTGGACACTGAAACATGCTGTGTCCACCAGCTGTGTTGTGGTGCTTGGCACTCCAAATAGAGTCAATTTTTATGGGGAAATAAAGTAGGTTTGATGAAGTAATATGGGACGGATTTTAGACTAAATAGAAAGAAGATGACCAAATTTTGATGGCACTGCATATTCTGTCATTTAAAATGGCCAAAGTGTATAAAACACTCATTTTCCCAGAGGAAAAATGAAGAATGCAACAAGAATTCTAAACTAAACTCTCGGACAAAGTTGAAGCTCACAAAGTAGCACACCAACACACAAAGAGCCAGATATTAAACCACACAGAGCAGCACACAGCCTGGCCCTTCCTGTTATACTTGCATTAAATGGTTTTAACAAACATATGTGTCATCTTCATGTTTCTTTAACTTATACCAAAAATAAAACAGATTTATGTGATATTTCTTCCTGATATCACATCATTGTTTTTCATTTTCCCATGTCACATAATGAGGCATTCTGTCTGAGACATTCCTTAAAACACGTTGCCTGGCACACCTCCACTTAACTCCAATATTGTGAATATA
Organism: Xiphophorus maculatus; assembly: GCF_002775205.1. NCBI lineage: Eukaryota > Metazoa > Chordata > Actinopteri > Cyprinodontiformes > Poeciliidae > Xiphophorus > Xiphophorus maculatus. The sequence continues at coordinate 27,970,060 of NC_036451.1, forward strand.
ACAATCTTAGTGCATGTAAACTTCTGACTTTAAAGAAATGCTTGTACGTCTTTTCACACAATGTATGCAAACGTCTGGTTTCAGCTCTTAGTGCAGTTTGGTTCAAAAATCTATCCTGCAGAAGCTTTTTCTGTGTAGAGGCCAGAAGACAGCAGGCTAAACATTCTCCCTAAATGCACCTGACTCCCCAGCAGTAAAGTGGGGTTTAAGAGACTGCAGATGGTTTTTGCTCTTTTGTGCATTTAGAGTCCTTTGTGGACGGTTATTTTGCCAGATGGCCATTTATTTTGGCCCACCATGCTCACTGCTGCTTTCAATGTTCGCTCCCTTCGAATGTCTGCTCAGGGTCTCAGAGGATCTTGTTTCTCCAGCCAGTTCTTTTTTTTATACAGCTTACAGAGTGTCTTGTAAAGATTATTCACCAGAAAACATTAGAACCCTTACCTATCACTAACCTAATTTGTTTGTTAGGAATTTATCATTTACCACAGGTTGTATTTGTGAAGGTGAAGAGCAATTTTTCACAATGTTTTTAACGTGTTTTAGAAACAAAAAGTAGACTAATTTGTTTTTTTGTCATGATGGTGTAAAACATTCTGAGCCACATGAGCAGACACTCCCAGAAGACAAGTAACAATGAAAGATTTTATTGCAAAGAATTAATTATAAATGGACTCAGATCTGGGAAATGACTGGAGGCCAGGAATCGGGAACTCTGTGAGGAGACAGGACGGGTGAGATTGGGCTGATGGTTGAATGTTCATGAGATTTTGAGAAGCGCTTACGTAAGTTTGTTTTTTATAAGAATGCCAGGGAGAGCTGAATAGCATGTGGTTGTTGATCTTTGTGTGGTTTTCCAGGAAGCGGTGGATCTTGTGGTAGAATGAGGATCGCCAAGGAGACAGGAGTGTTGGGAGATTGGGCAGGTAAGCGCATGAGGATGATGATGAAGGAGAACTTGAAGATGCCAAACGTAGAGATTGTTTCCAGAGAGTCAGATTTGTATGGAGTCTTGAAAAGGGAAATCCAGAGAAGCTCAGGGAGGGAAACCAGGTGGACACAGGAACACCAAGAGAGCAAGGGAACACTAGGAGACAGGGAGGGCTTGGGTTCCCCACACAGGGCTAACACTCAGGCGTCAGAGCTCTGGCAGCCAGAATGCTGCGGATGTAGTGAATGTGGCGAGAAGGAGGACATCTGATTTCTGCAGGAGACTCCTGGCCTCGAGCTGGAGGAAAGCAGGTGGTCCAGACACTCCAGAGTAATTCCGACACTAACGAGTTAGTGTCGGAATTGTCACATGTTGGCTCCACACATTAATATATTCCAGTGATTCACCTGATATTCAGATTACACTGAAAATGATTAAAGCTGGACTATACTGTGATCTGAGTAGTCCTAGTTATTTTTTTCCGTCAACTGCGTCTTTTGGCTTCTATAAAGCATTGTAATTACTGTAATTAATAAAGTAACTCTTAGGTCAAAAAAAAAAAAATCAGTCTTGAAAAAACAAACGGTGACGGGCGCAGCCTATCGTCAATGGTTGATAAATTCCTCCAATCACCCAACCTTACAATAAAACAATCCATTCTTTGGCTTTTGCCATGCCAGATTATAATCGGCTTGTTGTCAAAAGTTGCATACTCCTTGATCATTTTTATCCTTTTCTATCAGGTTTTCAACAAATTACAACCCACCATAGCATGCAGCATTTTTAACAGAAAATCCCTAATAATGTACATTATCAATAGTACACTTTAATTTTCATTTTTGAGTGAAAACGCCTGAATATGATGTTAAAGCCTACAAAAAGATGTATACATAATAAAATAATAATTATTATTTGTTAAGCGTGCTGCATCTGGCTGAGTGAACTGGACAGAGCATGACGTTTTGTCTGAGTGTGTTTGAGATTTTTGAGTTTCTGACATGTTTTAAATAAAGGATTTGAATCTTCCTACTTTTGTCCATTTACCAGAGAATGTTCAGAACCATGCAGGTTGTCAGACCTCCAAGAACTGCTCTCCGAAACCACAGGATCTAGACAGAAACAAAAGGCAACATCTCATTGGTAATGAGAAAACATATAATCTGTTGTCCTGTTTTCTATAATAACATCTGAGGCCTACAAAGCCTGTCTGTACAAGTGCAGCATGGAGCAGACAATGAAAAGTTTCTTTGAAGATTATCAGGTTGGAAAACATCATTGAATCATCTATATAAAGAATCTGCCATTCAGAAATTCATAGTTAGGCAGATGATGCTGTGATCAAGGAATCTCAAAAGATTGTCCAAGTGTCCTTGGATGTTTTTCTATTAGACCATTTTAATGTTGTCAGATTAACCCTCAATGCCTTCATATCAGATAATCCTATCATTTGTTAGACTACTGGCAGTACAGAAGAATGAATGAGACAAAAAAATGGCTTGAAAGGAAATCATTAGAAATGTTTATTTAGTCTGGTACAGACGCGTGTTCAAATAGAGAACATTGTTTTATTCTGCTATTGACCCTGAGAAAATACAGCAGACAAAATGCAGACGTGTTTTACTGACATTAAAGTAGAACAATTAAATGTCTTTTTTTTTCTGGCATTAATTGTAAGAAATTTATTTACCTGGGCTTTCAAAACCAACATACAGTATGTGTCCAAATCAAACTTTCTAAAAAGTTGGCCATTTTTATTTTATAATTTTTTCTTGTCCTGTTACATGTGTGTCTATGTTGTTTCTAGTTAGGGGTTCCACCCAAAAAATACTTTTCTGATATCAGATATGAGGGTTTTTTTTCACGATGGTTCAGCTTGCAAGAGCGTTTTTTTTCTGAACAATGAATTTATATCTTATCTAATCTTATCTCGTTTAAGTTTCATTCCTTTAAATAATTTGATGTTGTGCTCTATGGGAGGGACATATCAAACCCTTCCAATATTTCTTTGGAAAACATCTTAAGCACTTTAATAACCACTTTGCACATTTTATTCAGATTTTGGAATCTCTGCTCATTGGAAAACTGTAGAAACAATTTTTTTTTACATGTGAAATTATGCTACAATTGTTAATTTCCTTATTTTATTATGTTCTTAAAATGGCACCCTAAACTCCTTTTTGCAACTTAGAAATGCTTCATTTTTTTGTGAATATAGATAAACAAAATATCAAACACAGCAAATATGATCCAGTTATCAGGTAGGGCTTTGTTGAAATCAAATGTTACAAAATGTGAAAGTAAAAATCTGGACCAAAAATTGAAAACGTCTGTCAGTCAAACCAAACAAAACAAAGAAAGAGGGTCCGTTTAAAAGGCATCTTCAAATTCATTTAAAGAAATCTTTTCCATTCCTCTGGATAATTGTTCATTTTAAACAGTTTTGTAGATATCAATATTTCATAGAATCAAAACAAGAAGCTGCAAGAACTGAAAGTCATTGGGTTCCATTGCTTGTTTTTAGAAGTTAGCAGTGTAAGGACATCAAAACAGACAACAGAACAACAGGTAGAGACAAATTAAGTCTAAGAAGCAATTACTTGTGTTTTGTTGTGTGAGATCTGAGAGAATAGCAGAGGCATCACATTCACAATCCCACCTGTGGAGACAAGAAGAAAACAAGAGGTTAATTCCTCAGTCATTTACACAGTCTGATTTATTTGTGTTTTGTTTTTTTTTCTTTTTTGACTTGTTATTTTCTGGAGGCGCATCGATCAGAATGTTGTGGCAAATTTCCAATCTCCAGTTTTTATAAAGCTTTGGCCCTGTTCAAGTGCTAGTTTAGATTTTTTTTCTGTGAAGTGAGCTTTTTAGAAATCTAATCTTAGGACCATTTTGTTCTGGTGAAAAAGAAGCACTGCCATTCTCTTTTGAAATTGTGGACTACACTGGATTTGCAAAATTCTTCTGTGGAACAAAAATTAACAAGGATTAAAAGACATGGAGAAGAGTGTTTTAATTTGTTGAAAAAATAACAAATTAATCATGGAGATTTTGGCCATTTGTGGACTCATCTGAGCTCATTTTTAAACAAACAGCTAACTTTGCACTTTCAGCATCAACGCCAAAGGAATGTTATCATGGTGACCTGCTTGTAAAAAGATTGAGTATCCTACATACTGGTCATTTGTCATAGTTGATCTAGCTGAATTTGTCAGAATATTGACTTTTGTTGTTTGAGAATCTAATTAAATTGTGCACATAAATTTGTCTGATCTATACAGTAATACTCTATGTATTATATCAATATTGTTTCAAAACCGTCCTGCTTACCATAGAAAGAACAGTTCTTTTATGTAACCAATGGACAGGTAGTAGAAGGAAATAATATTTTGGACATAGATTTACTTCTTTCTAATGTTTTCCTTCTGGTTTTCTCCTTTTAAGTTTCTTTTGCTTGAAGGTTATCTGGCGGGTTTTTAAATCTGGACCAAATTTTCATGATCAAGGGAAGTCTTTTTTAAATCTCGACAAAACAACTTCAAGATGTTTTTTTCACATTCCAAACAACTCAGAATGACAAACTGCAAAGTGGCTGTCACAACTGGCAGCTTGGATATTCCAACAGGCCTCTGAAGTAATAGAAACAGCAAAAAGTACAGTCAGAGCTGTCACAGAGAGGCTAATGGAACTGAGCCATCATTCCTCATCATGCCACAGCTGATGCACAAAATCCATGCTGCTGTGCTGGTAGGGAGAAATACACTTAATGGAAATCCTTACTAAGAGACAAATACCAGACCACAACCTGCTTCTACCTTTAGCTATTATTTTGTTCTGGTTTGTTGTAGCCCAGAAACACTTTGAAGCTGAGCTAATTAACGTGAAGCGATGTGACTGACACTAGCATGCACTGCTAACAGTGCCTGGGTAAAGAGATGTGGGTCTCAGGTGGGAATGATGTGGAAGGTGTTAACAGCACTGCAAACTGCATTCAGCAGCTTTCAGAATGAGGTGCAGTGCTTCTCCACATCTCTGTTGAAGAGTCAAGATTTTGTAATGTAAACATATGACACTATTTAAAATCATTTCACAGCTTATTACATCATTAATGTGGCACTTACTTTGTATAATTAATCTATCAGTAGGGGAAAAAACTAAAATGAGTTAGAGTTGGTGCATCTTCTTTATTATTTACATTTCTCCTTACACATTTATTTGTTTCTAAATTGAATTTTATTTTTATTATTTCCTTTATTTAACTAGATAAAACCTCATTGACATCTAGATCTCATTTTCAAGATGGACATGGGCGTACTTATGGTTGCTATTCAGTAATCTTCAAGAAACTCTCAGCAGTCTTTAGTATTTTTGACTTGAAAAAGACAACAACAGAAGAAAGGCAGAAGGACAAGAAAGGATGCAGACAGAAGAAGGGGAGTGATGATGAGCAAAGCTGAGTCTCACCTAGAGCTACGGTGCCCATTAGGAAAGGTTTCCCCATCTGACTGAAGTCACTGCTGCTCTGGAGGCCCACCTCAGAGCCCACTGCAAATGTCACCACCACCTGAGACACACACACACACACACACACACACACACACACGCACACACACACACACACACACACACACACACACACACACACACACACACACACACACACCCACACACACACACACACACCCACACACACGCACACACACACACACGCACACACACACACACACACACACACACACACACACGCACGCACACACACACACACACACACACACACACACACAATGCAGAGTGATAAAAAAGTTAAAGAAGCACACCCAAAACAGACCAGCTTTGAGGAATTGAAATGGTCTTCAATGAACCTCTGCTTAAAAAAAATACGTAATCAGTATTAGGTACATGTTAGGTACATGTTCATTAAAAAGAACAACCAAGACAGAAATAAACGTTAGAGAATCTCGTTAGATCTATAATTTTACTAAGTACCATGAGTTACAGATGTAGGTAAGCAGACTGATAACAAGGGAAATGATCTTGCTTATATCCACTTAACGTGCTTTTCACAGATGTAAGCTGGTCTTTTTGAAATTCTACAAAAAGCAACTAGGAACTTCGGTTTCTTATCTCACAAACTGCAAATGAACTTATGAACTTAGTTTTCCCATGTATTATTAATGCCGCAATGTACATGTTTCACTTCAACTTTCAATTTGTCCCATTATTCTGAAACCAGATTATGTCTAGAAATAAGGTCAAAAGGCTAATTTATACCTTGAACAAACTTGAAAAGATGTTTTAGAGATGGTTGTGTTCACTCTCTCATGGTGGGATTATTCCAGTTCTGTTTGGACGAACAGCAGAATCCGGTTTAACCACACAAACACACATGAACCATAAACTTGACTGTGCTGTCCTCCTCCCAGTGATCTTAGCGCCCTGCACCAGGCTGCACTGCTCCCCTGCTGTCATGGGAGCCAGTGGCATTAAAGGTTCAATGACAACTTTATTAGAGGTGAGAGTCTGGAATCCTAAGCAATTATTAAGCCTGAATAAATGTCACACTAATTATTTCCAGAAAGCCGTGAAATTGCGGTCGATTCTCCATGAATAATCTCCCCTCCAACACTGTTCAACTGCTTGGTGCATGAGGGTGTGTGTGTGTGTGTAAAACAATGCAGCATTTTCATGTGTGGCTGATGTAATGACTAAAGCTACACTCAGGCCTATTTCACAATGACTTAATAGAGCTTCTACAAAGGTGCATAAACTTCATTTGGGTTCTCCTCTTATTTTATTTAGCTGCAGGTTTTTGTGTGAAGCAATCAGTCAGATGTCAGGCCTTAAGGAGCTGCTGGTGCAGCACATCGATTTGGACGAAATTACAGAGAGAAGCGAGCGCTGGAAAGAACAGAGGAGGAGAGAGGCGGAAAGAGGGGAATTCATTTTCACCAGGACGCAGGGGTCCCATAAGGCTGGGGCAGATGTGATTTTATTCTTTAATTAGCATGTGTAGTTTTTGCTATTCCCCAGCGAACGGGATGGAGCGCAACACGAGAGGCAGCTGAAAGTTAACTTCAGAACAAAGCGTTGCATAATGGATCTCCCAGATCCTGCACTCCAGATGGATGGCGAAGACATGCTGGCAGGAAATGGAGGTAGGCAGCGCCACAGCTGTGTTTGGAGGAAAACGCTGATGTCAGCCATCTCATCTGTCCAATCACAGGACTGGAATTCACATGTCTGAGGAATCACTATTGCCGTGTTCACAATCATCCACAAACCTCACTGTGTTTTACTGAGATTTTATGTCAGCACATGATTGTGAAGTAAAAGGAAAATAATATATGATTTGAACATTGCTTTTCAATAGATACTGAAAATCTGTCGTTTGCCTTCAGTTTGAGCTCAGATTCAAGGAAAAGAGTCTGAACGTTTTTCAATCTAGATCTACAATCTAGACTTTATATATATATATATATATATATATATATATATATATATATATATATATATATTAAACTTGAAATAATTACATAAGTAGCTTGTCAAGCTTGTTTTAATCAAATTCCTTAATACTGCTTAAAAAATTACTTGTTCTGTTGGCAAATTATTTCACTTATATGGAAAATGATTTGGTGTAAGTGAAATAATCTACAAACCCAGAACAGGAATTAAACCTATTAGAATGAAAAAATACAGAGAAACTCTTACCAAAGATGGAGAACCAACATCTAGTTTTATTACAACAATCCAGAGAAACCCCTACTAGTTTATAAATTACGGACTACTTTCATGTGTAAAACATTTTAAAGTGCCTTGTTGCTGAAAATGTGCTATAAAAATAGAATGACCTTACTAACAGGACAAGTACATTTTCATCAATACTAAGAAATTGTTTTAAAACAAGCTGCTACGACACAACAGCATGTTCCAGTTTCTGCCAAATTCCGGCAACTTCACACAGCCATGGAAGAAGAGAGGACCAACATTCGCAGGCCACAATCCAAACCTAACCTAATCAAAGGAGATGTGTTGCACTGCATGAGGCAAATGGCGGTCACACCAGATATCAACTGGTTTTCAACCCCCCCAATAAAGCAAAGCATCACATTTCAGAGTGGCTTTTACTCTGGCCAATAAAGGCACACCTGTAAATAATCATGCTGACTAATCAGCATCTTGATATGTCACACCTGTGATGTGGGATGGATCATCTGTTCATCCTTTGATGCAAATAAGTGATAACTATCAGATTTAAATCAGATTAAATTTTTACAATATTTGAAATGATTTTGTGCATATAGAAAATGTTTTAGATTTTGAGTTCAGCTCATGAAAAATGGGAGCAAAATCAAATGTGTTGCATATTTCCGTTCGGTGTCTAAAGCTCCAAAAATTACATCTTGCATAATATTCCATTTTTAAAATTCTGCACACCTCTTTTATGAAATGAGCTTTCCCAAATGAGAGGGCTTTCACTTTTCATATGTCCTCTAACATTGTTTTCTTGCAGCTTATGCCCCTCATCAGCTCTGTTTATTCATTGACATACTGGCAGATGAACGGATGCTGTGGGGATTAGTTACAAAGACATTGATTTTAGTGTTATTAAATCTTGTGCCGCAGGCGGCAGGAGAGTCAGCCGAGCGGTTTATACTGCAGCCGTCAAACGACTTGGGGGACAGACGTTAGAGGATGACCACATCAAGAAAGAGCATACATTCAAAGTCGCCATCTCCTCAGATATTACTATTTGACCGTGAAGAACAATTTCTATCCAGAACTTAAGCTGAAAGATGGCTTTCTCATTAAAAATACCTTGAATAAAGTGAACAGTAATCACAGAGGATCTTAGTCTTAAACTGGTGGGTGAACATGCATAACTGATCAGGATCAGGGTCATGAAAGTTTTGGGTTTTACACTATAGTTCAGTTTTACTTCATTGTAACTTTTTGTTTGTCTAATTCAGTTAGTTTTAGTTAGTTCTTGGAGTGTGTTTGCTCATTTTTATTACCGGTAATTAGCATTATTTCAAAATTAAGTTTTTGTTTAGCTTTTATTAGTTATTGTAGTAGTTTTAGTTTTTCATACTTTGGTTAATTTTAGGTGCAGAATTCAAAGACTATTGTATTGTGATTACATCGATTGGGTAATGAATACTAAACAGAAGATATAATTTTCAACAAATGTATTCAATTATTGTTGCACAACCAGCTGACTGATGTTTTTTCCATTGTCATTTTGCAGATTAGCATTAGCGCCGCCTGGAGGAGCATGGAGCACCGTAATTTACCCACAGCTGATGTAAACTGTTTATGTGGGGGAAAAAGTAAAAACATCAATTTCACATCATGGATGTGAAATAAATTGATTCATAAACTTGAAAATGATGGATATTTCTATAATTTCAGTAAGTTTTAGTTTTATAAACGCATGATATAGTTCCAGTTAGTTGTAATTTCCCCCCATTAATTAGCACTTTTATTTATTTCAATTAACAACAATTTTTTCTCATTTTTAGTTTTGATATTTTAGTTGCTTGATCAGAATGCATCAGGATGCATGAACCCAACTTCAGACGGTTCAGCAACATGCAGTCAGTGAGCCGCATCTCCCCAAACAAAGGATCTCCTGTCCTTGAAGAACAATGAAGAAATGGGACAGACTGCATCACACAGCTTATTGAGCAACAAACACACACTCACCTCAACAGAGTCTGTGTCATGTAGGTGGTGGTTCAATTTCGCAGTCATTATTGACGCCTATTTTTTAACAGGAAACTGATAAAATCATCCTGACACTTCATCATGAGGTACCTCCTCATGCGCGTTATTTTGGGAAGTAGTCAGCGTGTTTTTGCACCCTGTAGATGGAAATGTAGATGCACACACACACACACACATACACCCCCCCCCACACACACACAGAGTGAAGAAACAGTGACCTGGAGCTAAGTCCCAAGCAGAAGGAGGTGCTAAGATTTAGAGGCTCAGCTGTGTAGCAGGGCACTGAGAGCTATTTCTTCTTCTGTGCATCAATATGAGTGAGAGCTGGTCAGGCAAGGCCGAGTGCTCCCGAATAAAACACACCACTGTCAAGAACCAGCCATTTATGACCCAGCAAATGGGATTTTTTTTCTGTTTTTGTTTGAAATATTAATGTTTCTATCTTGGTATACTTGCAAAGAAAACAGTTTTCAGGCTCTTTAGTGTAACTGTTGAGGTCTGAGCCCTGAGCCCAGCCCAACGGTCCAAAGAGGTTTACCAGACGGCAACCTGGAGACACAAAGACAATCAACCCTGCTCACAAACATTCACACCTACAGGAAGGGTTAAAACAGAACATAAATGTTTTGGACTTTGGAAAAGAAACCTGAACACCAAAGGAAAAAAAACAAAAACAAAACACACACACATGTTGTCATGTTGCAATCTATGATTTACATGACGGACACACAGTAGCACATAATAGCATAATAGTGAAATGGAAGTGGTGCATGTTTTTCTCTTTTTAATTTTTTTAATTTTATTGTGTCATGCAACTTTATTTTAGTGCAACTGTATCATTTTGGTTCTCTTGTATATCTTTCTTGTTCTTTCTGTACATTCTTGCGTTATTCATTATTTAGCTTCTTTGCTGTCACGCTGACTTATTAATATATTGAAATTCCTTAAATAATTACATTTTTCCACATGAAAAGTTCAAAGTATATTTATTGGATATTTTATCTGGTAGGCCAATGCAAATTAGAACATAGCTGAACAGTACAGAAAATGATAAAAGTTTTTTTTTTTTTTTTTGCTTTATTTATGTAGAGCCCTGGAAATATGTTAAGAACGTGATAATGTTAAATTAGACTACTTTATTATTTTTTATTTCATAGATTTCTGTTATGATAATATCTCTTTAAGAAAGACACAATGCATGATGGGAGTAAAAAGTTCATGACCTGTGAATAGACGAGAAGACAGAAAACTACACACGCTGTATGCTGAACCGTGGATTTTGTTTTAATAAAGTTGCACAAAACGAAGACCTTTGAGTTTTTTTTTAGTTCTTTTTAAGGGTGCAACATAAATTTTGGTGTTTCCGCCCGGTTCAGCAAATGTTTTCTGCAATGAGAAGTGATTTTTTTTTTGTATGAAGAGGAACTACGTTTCAGCGGAGCAACGCGAACGTGCTAGTGGCTATGCTAAGTAGCTATGCGGCTAGCCAGACGACATCTACTGAAAACGAAAAACAACTAATGAAGAAACAGACATGAATCTTTCCAAGCAGTGAATCAACCAAAGACGAAGCATCATGGACAGTGAGTGGGAATCTCTATTTGCCGATATTGAGAAGAAGCTGGTTACTCTGTCACTGGATGAGCTAAATGCCCTAAGTGAAGCGCTAGGCCTGCAGCTGAGTGAAGAGGTGAAGTCGTCATGTCGGTTAATGAGAGGAAAAATGCTTATTCACTTGGAAAGCGAAGATGTCACTTCTTTAGAGGACAATGGATTATCAGTGTTGTTGACCACTAATGATTTGATAGATGACTTGAATAAGAAAACGGATATGAGTGTTTTGTCAGGTGCTGCGTCAGAGCGCACCGCTGCTGAGCAACAAGTGGTTGGTGAGCAACCTCTGCTGGTACAAATAGGTACTACACCTTTAGTTTTACCACCGCAAATATCAAGCAGCTCACCAAGTTCTGAAAGAGAGTCATCGCAAGTCAAAGATCAAATAAATTTGCATCCGATATACAGAAAGGATTTTCGAATTATTGGACAAATCGGTGATGTGGGACAAAAGGATAAACTGAACTTTACTAGTCTTGAAAGACAAATGGAACGAGGACTAAAAAAAGGATACGATGAGGGAGAGATCGTTGAAGCAGTGATCCAAGCCATTGCACCTGATGTGAAATTAAAAAGTTATCTAGAGAGTAGGTCGGAATTATCCTTGAACTCTCTCAGGCAAGTGCTTAGGACACACTTCATAGAGAAAGATGCAACAGAACTCTATCATTCTTTGACGCGTGCAGTACAAGATCCCAGAGAAACTCCTGTTCAGTTTCTTATACGCACAATGGACCTTAGACAAAAAGTGTTGACTGCTTCTGATAGAGCCAAAGCTGGACTAAAGTACAATCCTGAGCTCGTGCAGACACAGTTTTTGCAAACTATTCTGACTGGATTACAAGATGATGCTGTAAGAGTGGACATTAAACCTTACTTGCAGGACGCAACTGTTAGTGATGAAATGCTTCTTGAGAAAATGAGCGCTGCCTACAGTGTTGAACTCGAAAGAAGGAATAAACTGTCGACCAGACAAAAGAGCATCAAAGTGGCCTCAGTTCAGGAAGAGGATAACTGCAAAAATGAAAATGGAAGCTCAAAGAAAAGCAAAAACCAGACAGAAAAGCCAAACCCCATTGTGGAAAAGCTGGAAGCTAATAACAAAGTTATTTGTGAAGCTATCCAAAATCTTTCAACACAAGTTGCTAATTTGACTCAAGCAAAAGTGAAAACTGAAGACAAAAACATAAGAAGTAAGCCATACTATCCAAGTGCTACCAGAAAGAGTCCCAGAAAATGTCGTCAATGTGAACAGTCAAACCCAGAAGGAAAATGTACACACTGTTTTAAATGTGGAAGCAGTGAACATTGGGCTGTTGGTTGTCGGAAAAAGAAAGACTCAATAGTTAATGTCAATAAAATCGAAGTACATATTGCAAATGTTATTGACAGTGTTGTTCCACAAAAGGATGTGCCTTTGTCAAAAAAACAAGAAAAGACAGCAAAACTAATAGGACGCAAAAACCTTGTACAGTGCAACATTGGAGGTGTTCCAGTCACAGCTCTTTGGGACACGGGATCACAAGTGTCAATTGTGGATCTAAACTGGAAAAGAGAACATCTACCAGATGCCGAGGTTCGATCAGTGAAAGAGCTTCTTGAGGAAGGTATGTTAGATCTTTCTGCAGCAAATGGGACTGAGATACCTTATGAGGGTTGGGTAGGAGTTGAGTTTAGTCTTACAGAGAACAGAGACAGTGAACTGTTAGTACCGTTTCTTGTAAGCTCTGAGCCAATTACCAAGCCAATAGTGGGTTTCAATGTCATAGAAGAACTTGCAAAGTCTAACATATCAACAGATAGGACTCTTCCCAACAAGTTTTTGCACAGTCTTGGGTCAGCATTAGACGTAGGACACAAAAAAGCAAAAGCAGTGTTCTCCGTGTTAAGTAAAGACAAATCTATGTCGGAGAGTCAAACAGTAAGGCTAGGGAGACAAGATGTTATTATCCCAAAACATCAAATGTTCAAAGTAATCTGTGGAAAATTCAAGAAAAATGTGCTAAAGGGACAATATGCAGTGTTGGAACCAAATGAAAGCACACCATGGCCAGAAGGATTACAAATACAGCAGCAGCTAATACACATACCAATTGATGAGGGAGCAACAATTTCAGTTGTAGTCGAAAACAACACAGATAACAATATCAGACTACAAAACAGGACAATAATTGGTTCATTATTCACAGTGGATAACGTACAAGATGTAAAAGAGATCACAAAGAGGTCACAAAGTGAAAGTGGACATGAACATACCAAAGACATGAAAGTGACACCAGAAAATGAAGGAAAAACTGACGAACAAATATGGGATCCACCAGTTGATGTTTCACACTTAACAGCAGAACAGCAAGACAAAGTGAGAAAAATGCTAAGAGAGGAAAGTGATGTTTTTGCACAAAATGAGTGGGATACAGGATGCATAACTGATCTGCAGATGAAAATACATCTCAAAGACAGCATTCCAGTGACAAAAACATACAATTCAATCCCTCGTCATTTGTATCAGGAAGTGAAAAAGCACATTCAAGATCTACTCAGTAGGGGGTGGATACAGGAGTCAACTTCTTCTTACTCATCACCAATAGTAATTGTAAGAAAAAAAGACTCTACCATCCGACTTTGTGTGGACTATAGACAATTAAACGAAAAGACACACCCCGACAGACATCCCATTCCAAGAATTCAGGAAATTTTGGAAAATCTTGGCGGAAATTCCTGGTTTACTGTGCTAGACCAAGGAAAAGCCTACCACCAAGGCTTTGTTAGTCCAGAGAGCCGAGCATGCACTGCCTTCATCTCACCATGGGGACTTTATGAATGGCTGAGGATACCTTTCGGACTAACAAATGCCCCAGCTGCTTTTCAGAGGTACATGGAAGGTTGTCTTGGAGATCTCAGAGATGAGATATGTGTGCCCTACCTCGATGATGTTTTAGTTTTTAGCAAAGAATTTGACCAACATGTGGAAAATGTGAGAAAAGTTTTACAAAGACAAAAAGAATGTGGAATCAAACTCAGAGCAAAGAAATGTGATTTTTTTAAAAGGGAAGTGTGTTATGTTGGCCGTGTCGTTTCAAAAGATGGATACCGGATGAATCCAAAAGAAGTAGAAGCTGTGCAATCTTTGAAAAAGTCAAGTCCTAAAACAGTCAGGGAAGTAAGATCTCTTGTAGGCTTTCTAGGCTACTACAGATCATTCATAGCCGACTTCTCAAGGATAGCAAAACCGCTTTACGATTTGTTGTCACATCCAAAGACAAAGAACAAATCCTCAAAGAAAGGTTCTTCACAGTTGCCACCGTCTCAGTCTGTGGAATGGACAACATTACAGCAGGAGGCACTTGAAAGGCTTGTAGACGCTTTATCAGATCCACCAGTAATGGCCTACCCAGACCTTGAAAAACCATTTGTGTTACAGGTGGACGCGTCAGAGGAAGGTCTTGGGGCTGTCCTGTATCAAAGGCAGGAGGGAGCATTAAGAGTCATAGGCTATGGTTCACGTACACTCACTCCAACTGAGAAAAACTACAAACTTCACTCAGGGAAGCTTGAATTTTTAGCTCTGAAGTGGGCTGTTACTGAGCGATTTCGAGATTACCTCTTCCATGCCCCACACTTTACAGTGTACAGTGATAACAATCCCTTGACATATGTGATGAAAAGTGCTAAACTGAATGCGGTAGGACATCGCTGGGTCTCAGAATTAGCTGATTTCCGTTTTACTCTGAAGTACAGACCTGGTAAAGTCAACCGAGATGCTGATTTTCTATCTCGCAAACCTGCAGAAATGGACAAAATAATGTCAGCATGTACAGAGGAACGTAAAGCTGATGACATAACAGCACTACAGCAAGGACTCAAAGCAGATCACTGTGGTGATACTGACTGGATTTCAGCTGTTACATGCAATGTGGATGTACTGTCACAACTAACTGCTCCATGTACAACTCCAGTTGAGCCAATAGCAATCAAAGACATTCAAATTGCTCAACAAGAAGATCGAGTGACACAACGAGTAATCACATTAAAGCAGAAAAATGAGAAAGTTAAATACAGGGATAAAGTGAAAGAGCCAACTGAAGTAAAACGACTTTTGAGAGAATGGCCTCATCTTTACCTAGACAAAGACGGAGTTTTACGACGAAAGACGAAAACTAGAAATCAACTTGTAGTTCCTGCTAAGCTAAAGACACTGATTTATCAGCAACTTCATGAAGAAATGGGTCATTTAGGCGCAGACAGAATGATCTCATTGGCCAGAGAGAGGTTTTTTTGGCCAAAAATGCGAGAAGAGATTGAACATTATGTTACAAGAGTCTGCCGCTGTTTGAAACAAAAGAAACCCAACCGAAAAACTAAAACCCCACTCCAAACTATTACAACCTCTGCACCTTTTGAACTAATTTCGATTGATTATCTGCATCTAGAGAGAAGTAAAGGTGGAGTAGAGTATATTCTTGTAATAGTAGATCATTTTACTAAGTTTGCACAGGCTTATGCAACATCTAACAAGTCTGGAAAGACAGCTGCACGCAAAATCTTTGACGACTTTATTCTGCGATTCGGATACCCTGCGCGAATCCATCATGATCAGGGAAGGGAATTCGAGAATGAGTTGTTCAGAAAGTTGCAAAGTTACAGTGGGATACAACATTCAAGGACAACACCTTACCACCCTCAGTCAAACCCAGCTGAACGTTTTAACAGAACTTTGTTAAGCATGCTCAGAACACTGGAAGAGACACAGAAACCTAACTGGAAAGACTATTTGAACAAAGTAGTACATGCATATAACTCTACAGTGCATGAATCGACTGGCTTTTCACCTTTTTTTCTGTTATTTGGAAAAGAGCCAATCCTACCTATTGACCTATTGTTTCCAAAAGAGCAAAGGCAGTCACAGTCTCATCAAGACTATGCAGACAAATGGCAAAGGTCAATGCAGGAAGCTTACAGCATTGCACAAGAAAACATGAGAAAAACAAGTAAGAGAGGACAAACGTATTACAACAGAAAAGCCTGGAGTTCAGAACTTCAACCTGGAGACCACGTTCTTGTCCAAAACCTATCTGAAAGAGGAGGACCTGGAAAAATACGTTCTTACTGGGAAAACAAAACCCATGTTATAAAAGAAAGAAAAGGGCAAGACAGTCCAGTTTATGTGGTGACACCATTGGATGGTGAAGGGAGGGAAAGAACCCTTCATAGGAATGTCTTACTACCCTGTCCTTATCTTATTGATGGGCAAGACATTAAAGAACCAAAAGAAAAACACAACCAAAAGAGACAAGTAAACAGACAAACACGCCAAACCACAGACCAAGTTCACGAGAATTCTGACAGCTGTAGTGAGGACGAGTATTCTGTGTGGATTACCCATCAAAGCCAGACTACCAGTCTCAACCCAAAAGCCCCAGTCTTTCAGTCCAGATCAAGCCAACCTGCAGAAGAAACCCAAACTAGGAGACTTGTACAAAGACAAAGCCAGTTTCAGGATGAGAATGATTCTGCTGATATCAGGAATCAGGTGGACGAGAGACATGAGGAAGGAGATACGCAGAACCAAGACCGAAGTCAAAATCCGGACATGGATACTGAAGGTCAACCATTTGAACTTGAAATGCCTGAGGAAGACATCAATGCTTCTTCAGAGGGTGATCAGGAGGTGGAGCAGGAGCGACGTTCCTCAAGAACACGTCAACCAAAATCCATCTTTACATATGATGAGTTAGGGAAACCTAGTTTCATATCTTTGAAGAAATAGGAATTGTATTTTGAACCATATATAGTTACAGTTACAGCTAAAGTTAATTGAAAATGTTCTATTATTCATTTGGTACACAATATTCAGTTACAAGTAAGAGTCATTTTTCAGAAATGTATTTCTAGTGACTACAGCTACACTTAAAAGTTATTGATGTGTTTACAGAAGGAAATAAGTGTTTTGTAAGGTAACACAAAAGTAGTCTGTAAGAAGTCGTACTACATTCAAAGTATGTTTAATGTGGATACATTTAATAAGGTGGAATGGTAGATTTAGCCATATGTGACTTAATGGACTTGGGAGGCCTACCAATGTACCGATGATTTAAGTCAATACACTGAAACGGGAATATAAGTAAATGTACTTATCCTGTACACATACATGTGTAGTCATTTAATGTGTAGTATTGGTTATTGTTTTGAAGAGCAACATGTAACTAAATGGTACCTGAGATGGATGAGTTCAATGTTAGAATCTAGTAGCAAGGATACATTCTTTAAGTTTTAAAGTGTAAAATGTTTTGAAAACATTTTATTATTTTAGTAGGGGAGGGTGTAGAGCCCTGGAAATATGTTAAGAACGTGATAATGTTAAATTAGACTACTTTATTATTTTTTATTTCATAGATTTCTGTTATGATAATATCTCTTTAAGAAAGACACAATGCATGATGGGAGTAAAAAGTTCATGACCTGTGAATAGACGAGAAGACAGAAAACTACACACGCTGTATGCTGAACCGTGGATTTTGTTTTAATAAAGTTGCACAAAACGAAGACCTTTGAGTTTTTTTTTAGTTCTTTTTAAGGGTGCAACATTTACAATAAACATTCTTATTAAAGGAGTGTGGCAGCCTGGCTGAAGGTTAGGATTGGTTTGCAGAGCAACATCTGACTGAACCACCAACTTCTGGAATCACATGCTCTGGGTTAATGAGACCACAGTGGACATTCTGTCCATATTCCACAGTTTGGGAAATAAACTCTGCAGATCAACACAAACACCTCACACCAACTGTACGGCACAGAGGTGGAGATGATTGTGGTTTGTTCTGTAGCCACAGGCTCTGGTATCCTTAAAGACACTGAATGACTAAAGTATTCTGCAGTCATGCTGAAGTTGGACTGACAAAGACTAGTCCAAGCAATGGATGAATATTGTATGAAGAGAAGTGGAACGATGTTCCACAACAATGTGTGAGACATTCCAGAACACAGCTGCTTCAGGTGATTATTACTGCTACAAATTGCACTTCTAGATTGCTGGCGTGTAGATTGGTTTTCACAATCTGCTCCGATTTTGGCTTTGTTACTATAAAGTAATTCAAAAAGAAGAACTGTGTTGTGTGTGTGTTTTCCTTTGCTCTCTTGAGGTTAGACTGAAGTGTTTGATCTGCAAAAATCCAGTGGCTTCAAATGTCACATTGCAAGTTTTATTGAGATATCATGTGACACACCTACACAAACCAGTGCACTGTTTGTAAAGGACACACAGTTCTTTAAAGCATAAAACATATACTGTGATGAACATTTCTTCTTATTTTTGTTCATCAATGCTTTATTGATGAACATCATTCAACAAAGAGTTGTGTTTCTCTGTTTTTTCACTACAGGTCCTAAAAATCTACTATAACAACATTAGAGTGGAAAAGCAGAGGCTAGACACAACAGTGGTACAGGCACTGGTGATGGTGGTGTTGCCTAGTAACCTTGTTCTCAGTGGGTCTACTATGAACTGCATTCCTTCATTTAAATCATTAATCAAAGGGACACACAGATCCTGTGGCTCTTTCTTCTGTCTAGTTAATCCCTGCTTTTCCATTCTAATATATTTTTAAATAAGTAGTTTACTCTCATGAAGTATGACAGAATATGATCAAACAAAAACAGTCTTGTGCTTATTGATATTATTTATGTGAGCCATGTAACAAGATTGAATTAAAGCAGACTACAAATATATTGTAGAACAATCTTTTTAATCATCTGTTGAAACTCACATAAATAATTTTACCCTTGTGGATACAAATGGAGGCACTGGCAGAATGAAACATCCTGGAGAAGAGCGTGCCATTTTGTCCAAACACTCTGATATGAAATGACCAAAACTGCAAAAGGATAAAATGATAAAAAAGTTTTCTAGAGGAAGTCAAATCGCCCCAAAAGGCTATCTGAGGAAACCAGCAAGGGCTGGCCAACTTTAAAATTTTAAAGACCAGTGACAATGTACATTTTGCAATGAAAGAGGTCAGTCAGTACCAAACTCCCTGGTTGGGCAGCACATCCACCTTTCACTCTTGCAGCAAGTAGCACAAGTGCATCTTATGTAAAAAAAAAAATAGAGGGGGAACAGCAAAAAGCAAACAAGACATTACTGGAGTGGCAAGTAGTGCATATAATACAGAAGTTGATTTAGTTCAGAGAATCTTAGTGTTTACTGTTCCCTTGAGAAGTTATGTACTTTTATGTCACAGTAAGGCCCTGGGCAATCGACTTGTTTAATAAAATAACTGGCTAAAAATAAAACAGCAAAACATGTCTGGTCTAGAACAGTTATCAAGTTCTTATTACCATGGGTAATAAGTCTGGTGCAAGGATGGAAGTCATCGTGTGCAAGTAGTGTGTTGTGTGTAATAAACTTGATTTGACAATGAATAACTTAAAAAATGCCAAAGTCAACAATTAACAAAACTAATAATTTAAATACACATTACCAAGTCAGGGCACCACCTAATTATCATGAAATAATAACCAATTACATCTCAGTCTCAGTAATTGGTGTATGAAGATGTGCCTGATAAGGCTTAGCTCATAAATAATAATAGATGAAAGATTAGGTTTCACACTGATGTTTTCAAACAGACACATAGAGAATAAACACAAACAACTTGTTTCCAAAATAAAAGAATATCTTAACAAAAATACACCAACTTCCAGATAACATTTTTTTCAGTCAACAAATGAAGGTAGTTGCATTCTCAATTAAACTATTGGAAAAAATCAAGACTAATGAAATACCAAAAATAACAATAAAAATGTAAAAAGAATGGGCTGCACAGTGGCGTAGTTGGTAGCACTGTTGCCTTGCAGCAAGAAGGTCCTGGGTTCGATTCCCGGCCAGGGTCTTTCTGCATGGAGTTTGCATGTTCTCCCTGTGCATGTGTGGGTTCTCTCTGGGTACTCCGGCTTCCTCCCACAGTCCAAAAACATGACTGTTAGGTTAATTGGTCTATCTAAATTCTCCCTAGGGGTGTGTGTGTGTGTGAATGGTTGTTTGTCCTGTATGTCTTTCTGTTGCCCTGCGACAGACTGGTGACCTGTCCACGGTGTACTCTGCCTCTTGCCCGGAACGTAGCTGGAGATAGACACCAGCAACCCTCCTGACCCCATTGGGGACAAGGGTGAACAGAAAATGGATGGATGGATGTAAAAAGAATAAAACCAGTAACCAATAAAAGGATGAAATGTTATCCCAGTATGACATCAATGTGTTTACTTAAAAACCAAGTTGTGCCTTGAAGAATTTTGAATGAGGCTAAATTAGCTAATAACTAAGATTAGTTTAAGACTAAATTATCTCCTCTTCACTCCCAGTTAGTGTTTGTGTGCCAGTGTTCTGGCAACTTTTACCAATTCAACCTGGAAAACCATTTGTTATTAGCTGACTGTTTGCAGTGGTTCTTTTTATCTATATAATTTTTGGAGGTAGTAGTCTGTGCTCTGTAGTGCAGACTGGTGAAATGATCAACAGACCATCAAAAGGTGCGTCAAAATCCACACTAAACTTCTCCCAAAATAAACAAGATGTGAGATGTTTCCCAACATGTTGCATCTGTATTACAACAGCAGCAGCAGATGTTGCAGCTATCTCTACAGCTCTTTCAGACTGTAATCATCTGGGATGCAATTGTGTTAAATGGACTCTGGCCCGTACCCAAAGATTTCTCTCCAGAGCTCCCAGTGAGCCACTGACACTTCAAAATGACGACGAGCACTGACCTGGAAAAGCTCAAACCAGCAAATACACAGGGGAGCTCAATATGTCTGACAACTTCTGCATGAAAGGACAAGTGTTTCCATCCATTTTCCCAGCATGACCTCATACTGGAAGGACGACCACATTGCATTTCTCAAGAAATGAATGAAGGGCGCACAATAAAGAAGGCACCAAAGAGAAAGTTATAAAGCAGAAACAGTGGAGCAGAGAGTATTTTTACAAGAGTTAACTCTTGTGTTTGGATCTTCAGGAGTACAATAGCATTTAGTAATGTGGTTGGATTTTTCAGCTTTACTAGCTCTATTTTCAATCAAATATTTTACTTTTTTGGGGGGGCGGCGGGCAGGTTTCCAAGAATAAATCTGCAAATGAGTAAATCTGTAAACACTGAGGCTCAAGTAGGGTCCACAGTAAAGTGTGGACCCTACCTCACTCTTTCAGTGTTCATGACTCTGTTACATTTCCTTCACAATAACTGATTTGTAGAAAGATATAAATGGTTGCTAACCTTCAGTTGATGTGTGGTACTCCAGGAGTGTTCACAAACCAAAACCCTGATTTGTTAAACTCCTAGTCTATGCTACTAATAGACTCTAGTATTGTCCATCTGACTTAATATATCATATGATGTAAATATTAAGAGAAGTAAACACATTTAAATAAGCCTGGTGCTGATACCACACTTAAGTAAAGCTAATTCTTTGTTTTGCATTTGGTCTTTACTTTTGTCCTGCACCTTTTACTTGTGACCACCATTGAATCTAAAATATTTTAATCAGTAGCTCTCTTGCATATATTCAAATTACCTTAAGTGACTCTCTGCTTTGCACAGAGTGCGGGCTACATGCTTCAGTATGGGACACTCGTTTGTGAAGAGATGTTTTCTCTAATTTCCCATGAGGGTTGTGTTGCATAATGTAAACACCAGCCTGGTAAGAGTGTGTGAGAACATCCATTTATATAGTCTTGTTTGTATTAGGTTCTTGTCTTTGGATTAATATTAAAACACTGCATGAATAAAGTTTTGTATGGTGCACATAAGTTCAAGGGACATAAATACTTTTACAAGGAACTTGATAATATAAGAACATCAGGATTAGCTCAAGTCTTCTTTTTTAAGGCAAATTATCAAATTATTAAAAGTCACTTTTATTGACATTCACATTTTTTAAAATCTCCATTTAGACAACTTGACCCTTCTGCTTCTCTTCTGAAAGATGTTTGAGTTATCACCAGAACAATTACCCTGGAAAATCCTTTACTAACAACATTAGACAGAATTACCGTAACAATGAGCAGGATTCCCTTGAGGAGGGTGAACAACGAGGTGATGGGCTGAATGACTGTGTGGCCACGTAAGATGGCCAGGGACAGAATCCAGGTGAAGGCAGGGATCACATAAAAGTGTCTGTGGAGACATGGAAACACATGGAGAAATCTTACCTGTTAGCTTTAATAAATCACACGTCTGCTTTCATCGAGGGAGAAATATTTAACCTAACATGCTGTCACCATGGAGATCCAACAAACGGTATCCTTCTAAAACACATCTCGGCATCTTTGTTCAACGACTAATTTTTTTTTTTTTAAAGAATAAATTGTTGATTTGTTTTATGTCTGTTTGGAGCAGGGGTGGGCACTCCTGGTCCTCGAGGGCCGGTGTCCTGCAACTCTTAGATGTCTCCCTGGTCCAACACACCTGAATCCAACAGCTGAATCTCCTCCTAAGTGCAGTCAAGTTCTCCAGAGTCCTGTTAACGACCTCATTATTTGACTCAGGTGTGTTGAAGTAGAGATGCATCTAAAAGTTGCAGGACACCGGCCCTCGAGGACCAGGAGTGCCCACCCCTGGTTTGGAGTGACACATTTAAATGAGTGCCGAATTGTTTGAGTTGCACTAAGGTAGGTTGGTACGTTCATGCTGTTCAAATAGCAGCTCTGTTTTTTTAAAGTAATTCTGACATTTTGACAGAAGCTAATACTTTAAAGCTAAGAAACCCAATGGACAATTCAATTTCAACATTTGAAAAACAGCTGCTAATGTTTAGTCAGATTATATAAATTGTTTGATGATCTGAAATGTTCAATTGCACAAAAGAGCCATAAAAATAACCCTACATAGGAGCAAATAGGTCCAACATGTTTCTACAAAGATCAACAAGGTGTTGATCAAGATCAAGCATGAAATAAGAAGTAGAGAAAAAATATTAAAAAGTAATGCGGGCGGTATTAACAAGAGCTAAATTACTAAGTTCACCATCTGTAGAGATAAGGCTGAGCTTGGTTTCATCTTAATTAAACACATGAGATTTAACTGATATTTGTGGGTTAAAGATAGTTTTCTAATCCTCTTATATTTTAGGCTCGAGGGAAAATCCTGACTTTTTGAATTCTAAAACTCACTTAAACTAAGGCTAAATCACAATGAAGTGAATGCTGAGGTGGAATGACTCAGTAAGGCTGTAAATCCTCAGCAGCTCAGTGGGGTTTGTGTCCAAGGCGCCCACCACCCTGCGAAGGCCATTCTGCACACAAACCTGCAGCACTCTATTGACTGCAGCATCCTGGAAGAAGGGGGAAGATGGTTTATCCAAAGGAGGCCTCCCAAGATTTTTTTCACTCCACTAACCCTGCCTTCCTACTCCCACAACAAATCGCTGCATCTCCCCTGGCGCTGAGCGTGCTGATAATGAAGCACCCAAGCGTGCCAATGAAGCAGTCCGACCGTCCCGCAGAGTGTGAATAATATTATTTGGGTAAAGGATTTACTGGGGCATGACAAAATAAATTAGCCCTGTTAACTGATAAAGGTAATTATAGGCCTGGGAGGGAAAGAGGAGGTGTGAATTGAGGGGAGAGACAGCAATCACCAGAAGAGACCCAAATAATCCAACTGTGAGTTTAAACAGTACAGCATTCTGGCTTTTACTCTACTTCTGTGCAGTATTCTTTCAGTTTAATCACTGTAAGCAACATTAACTACTGTGAGTAATGCATTGCAGGAAAGAAAGAAAAGCTCAGTAAGCCAACAGAGGGAGCAACCTAAACAAATATCTGATTCTGTTCTTATTTCCATACAGTAAAAAAATATCCCTGTCCTTTCACACAGCACTGCATCAAACGATCCAAACCCCATGCTTACCCCCTCGTCTGTGGGGACACTGCACCAAGAACCACTGACGGAAACAACACCAAAACCTCTGATGAAACTGAGCGCAACTTCCTTCTTCACAAAATGGAGCCAAAAATGGAGTGTTCTGAGATATTTTAGGTAGTAGGATTTCTCTTGTGTCTTTGGTAAAAGACCAGAAGTCATTTCTCCCATTAGCGCTGGACTCGCACATTTGTTTTAATTGTATTTACCCAGAATGCCCTGCGCTGTAGATCACTTTCTGCTTTTGGAGGACTCTCCGGTTTAAATATGTATTAGAACCACACCAGAGTTCACTTCAACTGAACCAAGAACCAAGGTGTGTAGACGGACCAGAGTTTGTGTTTTTGGTTCGATTTCACATTCACAGCTCCCTGAACAAACCGGAATTTCTGGATAAATAAACTGGAGTACAACTAACATGGACTAAACAGAGCTGGTGTGAACACAGCCTAAGTTGATGGTTTGAATCAGGAAAAATGGGGAAGCATAAGGATTGAACTCCATCAAGGGTTAAAGATCCTTTACATCTCTTCCAAAGTTCACCTACTGTATGTCCACTACGTACATTTTACTGGAGGAAAATGCATCTAAACTCATGAATGTAGTTGAAAAGTAAAAGATGAAAAGAAGCATCACCTAAAAACCTCATCAAGATGTGGAGCAGCAGGTTTCCGACAACAGATTCAAAGAAAGTAAGCCCTAATCCACCCGAATACAGACTGACCCAGCTGGCTGCAGGATGCTGGAACAAGTACAATGATTTGTTTTTTTCCATAACTAAAATAAAGATGTCAGATCGAATTCTATGGATGTCAAGCAGTGATATTTCAGTCGGGCAGGGTTTGCATATGCGAGCAGAAGCTCTTTATGTTCATGTATAATTCCTACAAAAGACAACTTTTAACAACCAGGTTTAACTTGTTCTGATGTCTAGTTTAGTCTTTGAGACGGTTTCATGCCTGCCCATTTGACAAACAGGGTTCCATCCAGATACATTTAATGTAGCCGCGTGTCTTCAAACTTTGACATGAAAGCAGTTCTTTCTGTCAACATCTGAAGCAGTAGGGTCTATATGTAGCATACGACACAGTCATTTGCTTTGCCCAAATTTAGCATCTAATTTCAGCATCAAACATGTCTCTGATGGTTATCTTCAAACACTTTTTGAAGTGCCTAAGTTCCTGTTCTACAGCAACAACTCACAGAACACACATTTACAGCAACATGACATTCAAAGTAACACCCGCTAATTAAAGGCCATTAGCACAGAGATGAGATGCAGATTTGCTTTTTTCCCATCATAATGGAAAAGAAAATAAAACCTCAACGGTGTAGTTTCCTCCCATCTCTAAAGTTTTCCAAAAGGTCATTTGCTGAGTTTTACAAGCAATTTCATGCAACTGCTCAGAGCATTCCTCCTTACTGGAATATCATCATCATATCTAAAAAAAAAGCTAAGGTCATATCTAAGGTTGTGTTGTCTTTTTAGAATTCTAAGAAAACTTCTGTTATTATTTGCAATGGGATCATTGCAATATATAATTATATACTTGTTTTGAACAACCAAGGAACCAAAATGTAGTGAGAGGAACTCACTACATTAACTCTTCTCCTGGTGAAGAGTTAATCAACTTTCATTTGACCACATGTTGGTTTGCGATCCAAAATCAGACAAGTCCAGCCATTATAGAGCTCTAAACTTTTCTTTATATCCGTTCTTTGCACATTACATGACAAACTGACAAACATTCCAAACAAGAGGGAGCCACCCCTCTGATTCAAACCACCTGGCTTTTAAAGCATGGCCAGGACTAATTAAGGGGCGGAGACAACAATTACATTTCCAGGTAAACAAAAGAACAAACATTTGTGCTAAACAATATTCCTAAACAAATATTCACAGAATTACAACTAACAATTTAACACAAACAAAAATAAGCTGGGACCAAACAAAAAATAAAACAAACATCTCTCTTCCTTCTCAAACAATGGACCTTCCCAGTAAGGTAAATTGGAAACACCAGGTCCTAGGCATCACTGCTCATGGGCGCGCCTCCATGGCAGCAGATGACCTCAAAGGAAAGAGAGGATGATCAAAACAAAATATTAAATAAAGCAACAATACAGGAAGCACAAAAAAACAACAACACCTGTTGAGGGGTGGGGGGTAAATCCCTCACACCACAGAAATGAGGAACTCCAATATGGTTTCACCATCCTCTCAATGTAAATACATCTTTAATATAATATACACAACTTATAGAGAATAAAGGATTTAACAAAGCAGGCCTGACTGCTCCACTATCAAAGTCCTAATCCCAGGCGGAAAACGTTTTTAATTTCCACCCATATGTTGGAACGAGCGAAAGCACACAGTGATGAGAAAGTCCTAAAGTTTAAAAACATGTCCCTTAAAACTGTGTAGCAGCACTGAGGAAATATTTCCCACATCTGTTCACACATGCAGGCTCTAAAAGTCTATTTACTGTGACAACAAATTCTCCTTTCCCTTTCATACAGAGAGAAAATGACGTGAAATAATTTTTAGATGGATTAAAATTGTTCTTTAATGACATTTTTGCCTCATATCTGACTTTCTACAAAGAATTAAACTTTAAACAGCAACCCTATCTATTTTTAAAGATGCTGCCTTATGTATTTTATAGCATAGTCAAGTAGCAACAACCCTCTTCAGCTCATCATCAAAACAATACTTCTCTGTGATTTTTCTCTATTTACATCTGTTCTTAGGAGCATTTCACTGAAAAGGAGTTTGTATAATAAGCTCAGCAGATGTGCAGTTCCAGTAGGTGTGCTGCTAATTGTCACTAGTCTGAAGGAGCCGAGTGGGGAAAGTGCAGGGCAGGACTGCTAAGTGTAGTGGAAGCTCAGTGGCGAACAGCAGCTTTAAGGTGGAACTTTAGTTAAATAGGCGGGGCATTGTGAGATCAACGTTTTGCACAGCTTCGTAGCTGTCAATGGAAATTCAAGGACTACTCAAATAAGCATGAACAAATTAAAACAACACGCCAGGTATCTTTTGATGAGGGAATGGCATTATAACATGATACAAAAAAACAAAAGTCAATTTTACATAATTTCCAATTTTCAAACATTCCAGTCTTATTATGGTAAAGGTTCTGAAATAAATGCATTCAATTTCCAATTTAATTCATGTGTATTGCACTCATTCCCAACAAATGTACTTTACTGAAAAATGATTTTAATTCATCACACACACATTGCAATTGATCCTAGTCATCAAAAGGTATGCCCAATTAATTATTCAAAGTAGGCTGACTAATTAAATTGAAATAAAATTGAACATATAGTTTAGTCCTTTCATGCATAAAGTTGTTCATTAACCAGCTTGGATGCAATACTTAGTATGGTATTATAGATCCATCTATAAACATTAATATTTTGAGAAGTTCAAGTTCTTTACAATTTAAAAATGACATTTTTTAAACTATCACTCAAAGAAATAGAAGAAAAAGATCAGACAATAGGTTAATGGCAGTCATTAATGATGAAATATCTTCATATCACCGAGACATAGCTTAACATTACCATGGAATTGATATTTTATATTATCTCCCATCTTGCTAGCAGGATATATTTATCCAAAGTAGTCTGATAGTAAAACAATAGATGAAGTGCCTTCTGACATTCAGAGTCTTAAAGGTCCACTATTATGCAAAATTCACTTTTTGCATGTTTCTATCCTTCCAGGGTATCTCCTGCTTCTAGAAATAGTCCAAGAGCAAAAAAAGGAAACCAGCAGAGAGATGTATTTTTGGGAATAAGTAAATGTTCTGCTGGTGTCTGGTTCAAAGTTCTTGCATTACAATTTTTTTACCTGGCAAGCCCAAGCCAAGCCCAATCCCTCACCTGGCACGCTAAGTTTGTTCTGCTGGTTTTACCGCTGTACAATGGCTGCTGGAAAATTTTAATATTTTGCTGTCGGCTGCCATGCAGGGCATGTGACATTACATTTTCCTCCAGTCACATAGAACAGAGTTACACAGCTTCATCTCATTTTTGCTTGCAATATCCCTGCAATGTTGCCAAAGGAAGTTTAGGATTGTTTCACAACTATTCTGTATTTTCCTAATCAATTTTCCTAATGCACTCCTGATTCCAATAATAGATGCATTTTGTGTTTCAAAATCAACCAAAAATGTTTACAGAATAAATGTAGGGGTGCACCAACAATTTGCCTTGGCTATTCCTTCGTTTTGGGAGATTGGCGATCAGCTGATGCATGAGAAATCAATCTTATCCCCTGATCTTCTCTACCTCTGATAAGGTCTGAAAATCAGCCACTGTTCCCATTTGCTCTGCAAAAGAGAGAGCAGACTGACTGGCCCACCCTCCGAGTCATGTCTTCACCTGGGCAGTTAACTATAGTCACCACACTGCTGCCAACCTAGCGGTTTTGTTGCTATGTTAAGCAACTTTCCAGACAGCAAAAACATAAACAAAAAAATGGTACTGACCAAAATCTGAATGAGTGGGTCAGGCTTTTTTAAAGATCAGCGATCGGCCAGAAAACTGCAGTCGGTGCACCACTAATAAGATGTACATTTCTTTGTAATTGAAAACCTCCAGTGAACCATAGAACTCTACCTATTTTTACCCTGCAAGGCTGCTTACACGCACAGTGAAGGAGAGCAGAGAATTTCAAATGTACATGTGCTGCTTTAGCTGATTATGTAACACTAAATTGGAAAATAAATTCTATTAGAGATTTAAGAGGATGCTGATTAAGTGACTACAGTTTGGTTTTGGGTTTTATAAAATGCTACTTAAGTTCAGCCAGTACACATTATTCACATCGTTCTTAAATTCAACTCACCTGATACCAAGAAGAGCAGCAAAAGCCTCACTGCCAGCCAACACATAGCTAATTCCAATTGATATACTGTAAGTAAAAACAAAACAACAATCAGGACAGATTGAAAAAAATAGAGAAATATATAGGAATATGATCAGGTATCAAAGCCTTTAGAAAAGAGCTCCTTCATTGAACAAAACAGATTTTTCATGATCAAAGTGTCTGAAAGATATGAAGAGTTACGAGGTTTAGTTTTAAAATCACTTTCTGTTTGTAAAGCAATGCCTTTATCCTCCACAACTGTTCCAGTTTAGGTTTTTCAAAACAAAGGATGCCTTTGGGATCAGCATTGGGATCTTCTCTTCATGTGCTCCTCGAACATCACAGTCTGAGAAGCAGCATTTCCAAAACAACACGCATGTCTTCATAAAGAGGATCGGCGTGACAAGTATCAGAGAGGAATGCTTTTACAGTTGGTTTCAAGACAGGTTTCAACAATTGTTCCCTCCTTACACGTTAAAGCTCCTGTAATCTCTTAACAGTTGGTTACTAAGACTGCAGATCTATTGCTGGTTTCTCCACACACCTAAGGGCTGAAGTACACCCAAGCTTTTGATTCTGCTCACTTTCAAACCATTCAAAGGAGATACCAAACAGACGTAGGAAGAGCCATTTTCAATCTAGAAGAAAAAAAAACAATCTGCATCTACAAACCAAAGACCTTTGAAAAGAACAAGTTATTGCAAAAGTTTGAATTTATTGCTAATTTGAACTAAGTTATACTTTGTCAAAATAATTAATACAGGAAGAAGGAAAGAAAATGTGTATGCCTAATTATTTTTTCATTGTAGCAATCATTCTTGTTTATTCCTCATTAATAGGTGCCACAGTTATAAGGAAAATTCTTCTATGGGCTGAGCTGCAGAGTTGTGTGTGGGAGTTGTGCCCAGTAAAAACCTGCTAAATCGTCTCTGTCAATGCCAGACAGCTTAATCTGCTAAATACTCTTGTTTGGTATGATTTACTAAATTGGATGGAAGAAGTTTGATGAAACAAGACGTACTGCCAATTTAATTATTTGTCTAATACAGTAGTGTGTGTAAGAACTATTGGGATTAGCTCTGACATCCCAGATGACAGAGTTCTATCCCAACAGTCTGAGATGTGGGACGATTGCTGGTTGCAGAATCTCTTCTTATTACTATCAACCTTCCAGAGCACTCAGGTCTTCTGGTTCTGGTCTACTCTGCTCTCCACTCTTCCAGAAAACTGCTTAACAGCTGAAACACTAAGATCCTTCAAATCAAGGCTACAAACACACCTGCGTTCCAGCTGTTTTGTAGTTTTCTGCAAGTTTGATACAGATTAGTGGTGCTTAGAAGCTGAATGCTGGGCGTGCCGTGGTGGCATAGGGGTTAGCGCGACCCGTATTTGGAGGCCTTCAGTCCTCGACGCGACCGTCGCGGGTTCGACTCCCGGACCTGACGACATTTGCCGCATGTCTTCCCCCTCTCCTTCCCTGTTTCCTGTCAGCCCACTGTCATATAAGGGACACTAGAGCCCACAAAAAGACCCCCTGGAGGGGTAAAAATAAAAAAAAAGAAGCTGAATGCTGCTTCTCCACATTATTTGGTTCTGGTCATGTAAATAAAACGGAATCAACAAATATTCAGACAGACTTGTATCAGAAACCTGTTGATGGGTACATAAAACAATGTGCCTTCAAGTTGTAATGCTTTATTGGACGTTTAAAGAAATATGAATGAAACTGTATGTTTTATTCAAGGTATAATTTTGACCATGTGAGAATACCAATCCATATAAATATACTTTGTTAGATGTAAATGCATATAATCTTTTATGTAGGAAGATTTCACTTGAGAAGAACAGTTGAAGTCCCCAAAAAACAAGAATAACACTTGTCTGACATTTTTTCCGACCCACATGGGCCTTAAAATGTCCTTCAGTGAGTCGTTCCAATTTGCAGCCTAATCGGATGTCACAGCTGGATCCGAGGGGAATTATCTGGCCTCCCAATCTTTATCTCCACCCACAGGTTGACATTGTGCCTCATTCACTGTGTCTCAGAGTAACTTCATATTTGACCTCTCCTTGTTCAGACTACAAAATAGAGTGAAGTCCCTGTTTGGGCAGTAACTAGAGTCTTGCACATTTAATCACATTTTTCAGTCAACTAGAGACTCTTCATAGTATATGTTTACATTTTTATCAGTTGGCTGATTAGCCTCAAGTTAATCATAAAGACACCAGGCCTTGAGGACTGAACTTATACACCCCCGGTTTAAAATCAAATATGAAATACCCTTTTTGATAACGGGAAAGTTTTATATTTAACCTGCTGTCACATTATTTATATTGTCATGTATGCTGGCTTAACAAAAAAATAAATGTTAGGTGGTTTTAAAAATGAGAAAATGAAGGGGACTGTGCAGATGGACATGTGAATCATATCCTCCAATGTACAGGACACGTGCATTGGGATCAAAGATGGTGGGAAGGTTTTTATTTTATTTTTTTTAAATTACACTCTCATTTTGTTGTGTTGAGAAACAACTGACCTAGAGATGAAGGCTTGGGAATAAAATGTTAATGCTCCATAAGTGCTTAAAACAGAAGTTGTCAAATAATTATTTGTCAAATGAATCGAAAGTAAGTCATGTTTCACTTTCAAGTATCTAGAAACCACAGGTGAATAAAGCACCTGTAAACCGTAAAATTAGATTGATGAATGTTATTATTGCATCATTCTACAAATTAGCTGCAGTTGCATCAGTTCTGCAGCAGAGCTACACAGACCATCTGAGAGCTGCAGCCTCCCTTAGCTGATGAACATTACATATATTCTACAACCATATTTTCATGGCATAATACTTTCCTATGTCATTGACAGGAAAGGCCAGGCAATAGAATAATGAAGGTATTAGAGCAATCTGTTTTTGTGTGGCTCTGACTGCCTGCAGTGATCCATGTAAAGAAAAAAAACTAATGAATTTTAAGTTGTTTTATCCAAGATTCTATTGTAATGAAAATGTAATTGTAATCAGGCACAGATCTTGCATTTCACGTGTAACAAGAACTAGACTCTTTTCAACAATCCAGTTTCTCTGCTAGACATGAATGACTGTTCTTCCCTGCTCTTGTTCGGAGCTAGCATTATGCTAATCACTGCTCATTAGAAAACGATCAGCTTGTGATCCTGTTGCTTTGTTTTGGTCTGCCTGTAGTGCATGTTGATCGGTATTTCAGTGAAGCATCTTCAAGGTGTGCAACATCTAAAGATCACTCTATAGTTCCCTAATTCACAACTTCTCTCAATGATAACATATTATTTGTGATAATAGAAGGAATGAACTTTGTAATTAGTTTTGTCTTCTAGAGTTGAAATCTTTAGCATTGCTACATTGATGAACTTACGGTCTTTCTGCCTCCAGGACAAAATATGTGATGATCCTCCAGTTTGGTTTTAAAATATTTTCTTTTATATCAAAATTTAATCTTGTCCAGGTGATTTTCTCTTTGCATGCAATATTCACAAAAAACCTGTGTGGGTTCTTTAACATTAGGTCATGTATAAATATTAAATTAATCTAGTTTTGAGTTTTAATCTAGTTGCCTCTTAATGTACTGAAATTTTGCTTTCACAACTGTGAAATATCACAAATCAATACACTAAAGCTTTAGGTACACATTGTCCATCACTACTCCAAAGACATTACATGAAAACAGGCACTTGTTACTAATTATGTAAATTTTCATTCTTTGTTCTTAAACAAAATGCTTTGGTATTATGAACACATGAAGCTTATGAGTCCCTGTCATTGTGTAGAGTCGTGCCAACAGACCAAGGCACGGCAAGGGTAAAGGATGCAGGTCATGTTCTGGGTGGCGTTTGTGTGTTAGTGCGATTGAGCCTCTGCATTGATCGACCACTAAGCCCCCTTGAACACAATGAAGGAAGTATTGATTGGCCAGGTGTTTCAAAGCCTCTCACACCCTGATAACAGGACCTTCCACCCATGTTGTTAAAAGCCTTGCGCCCTTCCTCTACGGACTTACACTCTCCTGCAAACAAACTGGTCAATGCTGCAAGCATTAACTTTGAATAATACAAGATCTATAGCTTTTTCTTTAAAAACAAAGTTACAATCTGAATTCAATAAGTAAATGGCTATAGCCGCATACTAATTTAGTATTTTAAAGTACGGTTGTCTCTTCTGGAAGCCACACCGAACTCAAGGTCAAACAACAGATCTGAAAACAGGGGGATCACTTTAAAAAATTACAGAGCCTCAGGAATTGCTGTAATAAATCATATTTTATCAGTGTTTGGCTCAGTTTGGCTTGTAACTCACTATTTCAGCTCTGTGCAGTAGAAGGCCAGGCAGTAAAGCCCTAACCTCAAGGACGGTTTTTACACAAGTCCGTCCTAGCTCTGTTAACAATCTGCAACAGTGGAGATTAAATGACTTGGCAAGTTTCATTCCAACAATAATGCAGTGAACATTTTAGTAGATCGCAAAGTGTTCAAAAGCAAAAGTAGCCTGTAGGAAATGCTACTGTATGATAAGGTAATTTAATTTGCAGGGGAGACCAGGGTGTACAGATAAGCCTGTGATGTTGTTCTTAGGTTAATGTTGACGAAAAGAGGTTGTGAAAAGTGATTTTCAGGGAACAAAAGAAAAAGTTTCAAATCATGAGGAAGCAAAGGAATACAGAAAAAAGAAGTTCAAGGAGAAAGGAAAAGGCTGCAGTGTATGTATTAAAATAGTCTGGCAACGAAAAAAAGAAAGAAAACAGTCTGGGACATATGCAAATGTAAAAATAAATATGTAACCTGCTGTCATTATGTCTTTATTTCAAGGGAATCTCTTTCACTGTTAATACATTATAACACAGTTCCACTACTTTTTATCAACCACCAGATCATCAGAGCTGAAGGGAGCCATGACTCTTCTAAAGATCTCTCCAGGGTGTGTGTGTCTTTCCCCCTCAGGCCACTATTTGTAAGTGCATGTTTTATATTTATATGTCTTAACATTTTCAAGCAATTAAAGTAAAAAAAAAGGAAAATCTGTGTGTGTACATTTCATTATCTTAAATCCTTATGATATGTTTTTGGAATGTGTCATTTTATGTAGAAATAAAAACCCCAAAAAACCACATCAAAACATACATATGAAAGTCAACAATGTCTCAGTTCAGTTGTTAGTGGGAGCAGCTTTGGGAGAAATTACAGGTTTTAGTCATCTTGGCTTTGACTCAAAGTTGTGCAGGTTAGATTTGGGTGGTTTATTCTGCATCAGTGATCAGTTACACCAGAAATACACATTTATATTCTCACCTCCTAAAAAGCTTTGGATGCTTCCAGACTTACTCCCTTTATGTCAACTTCCTCCATTTGACATCCACCGCCTGCAGTTCCCGAACTTCACATATGAATTTCCTCTGGAAGTTTAGTTTTTAATGTGGGATTAGAAAAGTGATCAATAAGTATACATGTGGCTTCCTAATTGTTATTTCAGTTCTGGAAATCAAATTAAATGCATATGCGTGTTTCAGTAAATAGGAAAGAAATTACATCAGGGTAAAATAAAATAGAAAGGACGTTACAAATGGTTTCAAACTCCTTAAACATTTTCACACATATCCATTCAACTATGCACTGCTTTGTTGCCATATTGCATGAATTCCAATAAAATGTGGAATTCGTTATTTCTAAGTGTCAAAATGTAAAAAAGATTAATATGCTTGAATATTGTTATCAAGCACTTTGCATCCCAAGGAAAACGGAATAAAGATCAATAAACTCAACCACTGGCTTCCTTCCCACACACAGCGTTATTCCACTTTTATTATGTAAATGATTCAACTTCATGACATGGAAAGATGATTGCCATGGTAACTTACAATTGGAAGAGGAGAATGCAGTTGAAAGCATGGCTCATGGGCCGGGAGAGGAAGAGGCAGCCAAGCAGATGAAGGTTGGGTTGCAGGTTTTCAGCTTGGTCACACAGAGCTGGTGAGCTGGACTGTAGTAAACCAGTATCTGTGAGATACAAATGGGTTCGTGAGGACAGACAAACTGCTACAATATATGTCAGTGTGGTTCTTTTAAAAGTGTCCCATCATCATGGAGCTGAATGTGTCACACATTCTTCCAATCAACATGTCAGTGACTTCTTTTGGTCTAAGTTCACGTAGTCAGTTAAGGTCAGAGTTATTAGTCCCCTAATGAAATCGCACAAAACTCTTAACGTTTTCACGGAAATTACCATAATAAAAGCTGTTCACACCTTTATTGCTTCCAAAACAAAATCTCCACAAAGTTTGATCAGTATTATATTG
Organism: Xiphophorus maculatus; assembly: GCF_002775205.1. NCBI lineage: Eukaryota > Metazoa > Chordata > Actinopteri > Cyprinodontiformes > Poeciliidae > Xiphophorus > Xiphophorus maculatus. Next base: position 28,005,449 of record NC_036451.1, read on the forward strand.
ATGTGCTCAAGAAAAGAAAAACAATGAGAAGGCTAAAATAATTAGCTTTTTTAACTACCAATACAAATTTGAACATTCAATTAACTTTCACTGGTCAATTGAGAGATCAGTTACCACTGGACCTTAAAAAAAGAGAGCGAGAGACTGGTAAGGTCAGTGGTACTTCAAACACCTGGACTCTACCACGTTTGGTAAAAAATAAATTATATGAGCCTCTGAAAAAAGGACAGTAGACATTTGTCATGAGAGTGAAGGCTACATTACTATTTCTGAACCTTACATGTTGTCTGAACAGCAGTACAATGCATCATTGGAAAGCACCAGGACACAAACCTTGGGCGTGACCATGAGCACAACATTTCAAAAATGTTCTAAAGAAAAATAATCAGAGGTGTTAACAAGGATCCCTGGGTGCAATCTAACGTGTTGCTATTTCAAATACAGTAGTCAGACTACAGTTACTTATCCAAAACACTTTGCGTTACTGTGCGTTTCTTTTGTAATTAAATTTTATTTCCTCTACGTGTCTTGGGGAGTGACCAGCGTTTCTATGCAACAGTATTAGCAGCGACAGAAACATAAACAATGGAGGGAAGCGGGAGATGCGCATTTTATTACTGGAAAAACAGGAACTATTTTGAGTTTCTGTCGCCAAGTCCAATTATTATAAACGACTTTGGGCATGTTTTTTTCTAAAGTCGCTTACAGATTCAATGAGTCGTGGGTTTGCTGTTTTTGAGCTTGCAAATAAGCAGACATAAGTCTGGCATCCAGTTAGTTTTAGTCAGACTCTCCCTGTCCATCATTTCCCAGATGATCCGTCCCTCTGTGTCTTTGTTAATGTCAAATTAATATATTACCTCTGAATTACATCGAGCTTCGCGTTGCGCTCCAGAAAACTGCAAACATCAAGACTAATTTGAACAGTGCAATGAAGGTGAAAACAACCACGAATGAACGAGTCTAAAATCCTATTTACAGTTTTCCAGACAATAGAGGAACACACAAAAACACACACGATTTACTAAAGTTTTTTTGTATTGCTGTAACCATTAAACAATCTCCCCTTCAGTTCATCCTTATAAATGGAAATACATTGTTGATGTTACCATTATAAAATAACTTGTAATTAAGTATTGGCAAAGATCAATGTAATTTTCACAGCGTTGTTGTTAGCAGCTGCTGAAAGTAACTAAAAAAGTTACTTTTAATGTAACTTAGTTACTTTCCAAATCAAGTAATCAGAAATCTAACTAAGTTAGTTTTTCCAAGGAGTAATCAGTAATCTGATTAAAGTTACTTTTTCAAAGTAACTATGCCATCACTGGGCATTAAGGAGCTATGCTGGCTTCTGAAAAAAAAAACATTGATGCAGAAATGCACCCTATCTTGCAACCAGTTTCATCAGCATCAGCATTTGCATTGTTTCCTTATTTATTTTAAACCTTGAACCAGGTTAAGCCATTGCATATAATATATTGCTTAGATTTAGAATTGCTGTGCCTTGTTATGACATCTGTGATTTTAATGTTTTGTTATTTAAGTACTCTCAGAAATCCCTGACTTATTTATGCATTAGTCAGCATGAAAACTGCATATGTTTTTGCTTTTGGCAAAACATATGCAAAACATTTTACAGTTTTATCTCTCAGCCCACACTGAATGTCAAGGCCGGAACCAGAGAAAAGCAGAAGAGGTTCAGCGCTCTACCTCTGACTTGCTGTAATCATCCATGTATCTTGTGATCCAGAATAGTACAATGAACAAAACCCTTTCTGCAGCTAGAAAGATGGAGAGATGGAATGTTTTGGGTTTCTTTGGGGGTGGGGATTCCCATACTGCTCATACAACATGGGTGTCAAAAGAGTGACCCAGGGGCCATTTGCAGCCTTCTGAGTGATTCTGTGCGGCCCTCGACCACAACACAACAATGCCACAAATGCTGCTTTGTCAGCTCAAGAGGTTGATACTGACCCAAAAAAACAACAAAAAAAATTAATCTCTGACATTTTCACTTTCATGCTATGTCTTTCAAGAAAGATAAGGACAACTTAAAGTATTCTAAAAGTAGAAGCTACAACACAAAGTTCTCTTCTCTTACTAACAATGTAAAAGAGGAATACAAAGGTAAAAATGATGTTTACTCAGAATACTTTGTTGCACCCACTAAGTAAACTTGGCTGTTGTTATTCCTGAAACACACCAAAAAAATCCACATGAAATTGACTTAACATTTAGGACATTGTTTGTAGGTTTCATTCATTTGTTTTTAACAAAGCAAAACTCCAAGTTGTTTCAGATCTGTAATGATTGTCAGGTCCCATTAGACCAGGGGTCGGCAACCCAAATGTTGAAAAAACCATATTGGACCAAAAAAACAAAAAAAAATCTGTCTGGAGCCGCAAAAATTTAAAAGCCTTATATAAGGCTTATAATGAAGGCAAAAGAGGTTTATATTAGCCTATTATCAAAATGACTAAGCATTCAAGATTAAATGTTTATTTTCCCTGCAGTACATCCTGACAGTAATGATGCACCACGTGACTAATCTGCTGTACAATGGTGCTTTAAGAGTGCATTCAGACCAACCCAGAATTAGAGTTCTGAATCAGACTCTAATCCGTTTGTCTAGAAAGTTAGATTTTTTGGGGAGGTCAGAATGCAAATTTGAATTCCAAAACGGACTTAAAAAGCCATCTCCAATCAGCCTCAAAACCTGGGACTCGGTCCGGTTGAAGTGGACTCTAAAACGGTAGAAAACCTTTCTGAATGCAATCTGACTAGAGACCGTTTCAAAAGCAGGAAGTTTACAACAGTGCAGGACATTCTGGTCAATATATTACTCTCTGCTCTGCGGGTTAATGAAGATGTTGTGTCGGTTGCCATGGCAACGGGAATGCTTGCCGACACAGAAGGCGAGAAAAAGCAGAATATAAATGGTTTAAAGTTGTTTTACTGTTTATCAGCTTAAATAAGGTAATCCTTCCGGATTGGGATTGAATGCAAATGGTTCGGTTCAAGAATTGTAGAATGTCTCCTCGGCTATTTTCGGCCCACCACACACCCGTCGGTTTGTTTACAGCAGCCACCTGCCGCTCAGCTGAAAGAAACGTGTCACAGGCTATGACGCAAATCTTTGTTGACAGAAATGTTGAAATGTAATATTTACTCTACACATTTTTATAGCATTGGAAAATGTTAAGAATGGTTGTGTCATGTTTGTCCTCCTACAGAAACCATATTAATAAAACAAAAATTATATTTCCCACCCCCATTTTTTTTTCCATTTTCAAACATTTTTGAAAAAACTCCAAAGAGCCACTAAGGCAGCACTAAAGAGCCACATGTGGCTCTAGAGCCGCGGGTTGCCGACCCCCGAATTAAACAATCAGATTTTTAAATATTGTGCATATTTTCTGTTGAGGTTGTTAAATTTAACATTTTAAAATGTTCTTGCATTCTTAAAGGAAAAAAGTTCACATTTTGTGGCTCTCAACTTTAAACTTGACAGTTTTGGCCCCCCTGGCAAAAGTGCGGACACCACAGCTTCACGTTGCCTATGAGGATTTCTGTGCAGCTATGCAGTAATCTCTTCTTTGCCAGGTGATATGCCCCCCCACTGATCAGGCATTGCAGGACAGTATCACCTTAGCAACAAAGCCAGAGTCAACAGAAAAGGCTTAAAGTGATTCCAAGACACAGGTATGATAATCAACACTACAAATTCAAACAAGAAAGGAAAATCAGCATCTCAGAGGAATCACACTTCGTTCTTCCACATCAACCAACCCTGACCATTTTATTCCAACCTACTGAATGAAGTAGAGCTCCATCTAATCATCTTAGAGGTCTGTGGTGAGAAGAAAAAAACTTAAAATGCTTTCTTTAAATTTTTTTTTTTTTTTACAAATTCTCAGTTAAAAATGTTAGTCTGATCCTCTGCAAACACAAACATGTCTCACCAGCTTCTGCATTTTCAAGTTCTTCTTCCTCTTCTTCGTCTGGTGTGATTGGATTTTCTGGGCTCACTTGATCCATCACAATACACTCTGCGACACCTGTCTGATTACAGCATAAAAATAGACATTAGAAAAACAACACATACTTTCTATAGACTGTAACTGATCCAGCTGGGGGCTGAGCTTAATTTTACTTATGATTTAGACCATAAATTGTTTAAAATAAAATCTTACTTTGACTAAAGGATTTACTGTTTTTTGTTACAGATATAAGCTCTACCTTTAACTTAACAGAAGAAAATCGCTCTGGAATTAAACAGATGTTACTGAATAATAAACCAAAACTTTAAACCAATTTAAAATGCTTAGCACTCTTCCACTAAAAAACCTCCATCTAAGAATTGTTGATGAAATGGAAAAATCCCCCCCCAAAAAACACGGACTAAAGGTGCACTGGTAATCTGTTTTTACCAGTTTTACAGACAGTGTTTCTTCAGGTTTCAACAACCCAAATGTAAGTCTTTGAGACCTTTTTAAGACTATTATGAATGTCATCTATAATACATGATGTAGCACCAGCAGCAGTTTTCTTGGGAGCTTTTGCCACTCCAGCGGATCAAAACTGTCACAATTCTGGGGTCTGTGTGTGGCTCCAGGCAGCAGCTGTGTGTTTTTCACACTGCATATGGCTCTCTAGTCTTAAGCCCCACAGGGCCAAGCTTTTTTTTGCACAGAATGCATTGAGCATCGTATAGGTTGGCAAGAAGTGAGCCAATGGTGAAAACGAACATCATACAACTAACTGGCAATACATTTGCACTTACCCGTGGTAGACTCAAAAAGACAGTTAACAATAGCATATTAGCAGCTTGTTACCAGTAGCCTCAACTGCCTCGAAGGTGTCTGCGCATGACTAACGACAACTAAAATGACAAAAACTAAATGATTAAATAGGCCTATTTAGTCATTAAATAGAACTGTTTAATGATTAAATATTCCTGCCACAAACAGAATTTAAGACGTGCAATTAACATATTTAAGGCCTAATTAAAATTTTTAAAATTTAATTTAAGACATGTTATGACTTTAAGTTTAGCTACATGTACTTAAGACTTATTTAAGGATGTGTGGGTACCCCGCGAAATACGAAGTAGTAAAATTGGCTCCTGAAAACCAGCTGGGTTCCTGCAGTCGACATGCATCACTAAGAACGTCACATACAAACTGTAAGTAGAAAAAGGAAAAGAGCCTGGTTTGTTCTCCTGACCTTTAGAGAGTCCAGCTGGGCCACTTGACATTTTTGGAGAAGTTCCACAAACAGATAAATGAGCAAGGCCTACAAAGCAAAAGATACGTCAATTCATAATGCATCAATAACACATAATAGATAAACAGACAGAAAGATGTTTGCATTAACATTTTAATACACCTTGCTTACCTGAACAAAGAAGCCAACCAGAAAGGAGACCAGGAAGGGCACCAGGCCAGCATGTGCTATAGTGACTGGAAGACCTGAAAATGAAAATAATGTTGAACTGCCTCTGAATTTGATTCCCACCCAGGTAAAAGTGAAAACATGTGATAGACAATGTCTGTCGAGCTTTTTGTCGATGTGTCTCAGAAACGTCTCTCTGCGCTGGCTCCAGATTTCTATAAAATATAATTGACAATGCTAATTTCCAAATGAGATTTAAGTGGCTGAGCAAGTATTAACTAGGAAGGGTCAGACCTCTGAGGAACTACACAAAAACTCTGCTCAAAACAAAGCAGTTAAATGTAATGTCCCATGTAATTTCCACCTCGACAAAAATCTCTCTGGTGTTGGCCACACTTCATAAAACACATTTAAATTTTCCTCTGCCTGGAAATGGACAGTTTTAATTATATTCCAGGTGAAGTTATATTTCAGAAAAAACATGTAGGAGAAAGAGCAAACAGTCGCCACTGAACCTTGATTTTCGTACTGTCATCTTTTCCAAAACTACTACAAAATTAGGACGTTAATATTTTTAAACCTAAGATGCCAGGTTTGAAGTTTCGGGTGGTCCAAAGTATATTATTGCATTGATTGATGGCTACCTATTTTTTACTTAGGGAGGCATAGAATGTTTTTCCTCCCGTTTTTCTTTATCTAAAGCTTTCAGTACTCATTATAAAATAAAACTCATTGGAATGCTAACCTAAATATTAAACAATATTTCAGTTGTAACCAGTGAGGAACGCTAACAAGAAGGGCTTATGTGATGAGAGGAAGATTAGAATGTTTATAACTTCATAAAATAGTTTCAAAACTTACCTAAGATTCCAGTTCCTAGTATTGTTGCGATGGTCAGGAAGTCTAGAAAGACAATAGTTGAAAATATTAATATTAAGGCAAAGACTGTTTTACCCTTTATCTTTTATGCAGCTTACAGTCATATCTTGATTTTTCTAAAGATTATGCTACATAAAAAACTAATTCCATCTCGCTTTACAAAGAAAAAAAAAAAGCTAAAGAGATACAAGTTCAGCACATACACGCCTATACATGCACACATTTACTACATAGTAGACCCCAGCCTGTTCATGTTCAGCATATTTTTCTGTGGAAAAACATTCCAAATTCATAGAAAATCTGCATGTTCATGGTTTTTTTGTGCATAGCTAAAATACTCCAAAGAAAACACAACTTGGGAAGCTGAACTACTTTGGTGCAAGGATACTTGACACTACTAACTGGCTCCAGTAAAGCAGTCAATTTATTTTCCTTGCCACTCATTGACTGTACCTTCAAGAGTGGGAATAACAAATACTGTAGGTATTAGACAAGGGACAATTTCCACTGTGTGTATCATTGCATTTTAAGGTAGATTTGGTGTGTGACCCATAAAAATGAGCATTCCTAATCATTTTTCCAGGGGGTCTTAAGTCCTTGTTGATTTCAGCTATTTGCAGTCAGCTTTGGTCTTTAACACTGACAAAAACTCAGTTACATTTTTAACATCTTGAGTCAAATCAAAATCTACAGAGCACACTAGGAACTAGGAAATGAATCTAACATTAAAATACTAGACATAAGTAACATGATTAAACCGTGATTATGGTTTAATAATGGTAGACTATACCAAAGAATAACTAGACACAAGAAATAAACATAATAAACTAGAATAATTAAGAAAATACTTAGCTAAGAATGGATAAGTAATTCCATCTAAGCATGGATTAATACTTGAAATTTAATAAATGTGAAAAATACACCTTGTCTCCATTTGTAATTCTGCTTTGCCTGAAGTTGGTTATCAGGATCCTACAGATTCCAGCAGAACTCTTTATAAATAGCCATTTTCAATTGAAAATCAACTTTGAATCGTTGCTGCAAAGATCAGATGAGATAGTGAAAGAGGAAGACTGCATGCAGTTTGATAAGAACTAGCATGCAAACTCTAATAGCCGAGAAAAAGACAATTTTCTACACACATTCATATTGCAGTGACCATTTTTTGTAATATGGGCATCTGTGCAGTCCTGTGTGAATCCTCTGTGTTGCCTAACTGCTGACGGTACTGACAAGGTCGGCAGATTTCAGATGCATTTTATATTCATTACTTGGACTCGAGGAGCTAAAATTATCACGAGACAGACATAAGCTATCGTTTTATAAATCAGCCTGGTCAATTTTCAGAATTCACTTATCCCTTCTGTTATGTTCTCCTGAGACATCTGATCAGTAATCAAACCTGTCATCAGAATTGTTCTCACTGTCTGTGTTCCTAGGGCTCCTAATAACCACTCAGCTACTTCTGATTGACAGAGATCATAAGAGTTCCAGAGGAACATGGGCACAAAGATGCTAATCGTCTTAAATGCTACTTTGAGTTTGATGCTTCAATTGGTTGTCACTTCTCCCTTGTATCTTGAAATGCTTCAGTCTGATCCAACTTCAAAGTATAAAGCTGTATGTTGAAAAGAAGGAAAGAAGTCAAGAAAAAAGTCATCCCAAATGTCACCTTACTACATATTTTAACAGCTTCTAAAGGATTTCAGAAAAAAAATGAAGATTAATTTCAAAGAACAAAATTAAATGTGACAATAATAGGCAGCTCCTTTTGAATTCACTGTGATTCAGGTAATTCAAACCATTACAAAAGCACCTGAGCTGAAAATGTGCATGCTGTGTAAGTGGCCAAAATTCATTTTATAAAAGTAAAAAAACGACATGACGCAAAGTGGAAACATAAAAATAAAAGTGGAAAATGATTGATGCATACTCTGATACAAATCTGACAGCAATTTAGAGCTGTAGCTATGTACAAGTAAATATAAGAAACAAAAAGAAAAAAAAATGAAGATGACACGAATGATTTCAAAAAATCTGGCAGAAAACAAAAGCCCAGCTGTCTAAAACTAAATCTGTGTTGAAATGCAGAAATGTACTTATTTTACCATTTTATAAACCTGGACACACATCAGTAAAATTTACCCTCTCCCAGTTTAGATTGCAGACACTTCAAAGAAAAAAAGTTACAGTATTCATATACAGAAGTCAAAATATTGTAGCAAAACCAAAGACAATGACACCAAAATCTTCATAAAGGTCAGACAGACAAAATAAAGTCTGTTTTGTGTCTTAATATTAGAACTAGGACTATGAGGGGCCATTTAGGACAAAAATTATGTTTTGTCTCACACACACTACTAAAGACTCATACACACACACACACACCCCATATTAAAATTGCACACATATACTATTAAAATGTCACACACACATACAATTTTTCTCTCACAATTTTGCTCTATCGCCTTACTCCGGGGCGCCAATATCCAATATCCAACTTTAAGCTAACTTCACTGTGGTAACAACGCATGCGCGATCTGATCTCCAAATTATGCCCCCCGCCACCTCCCTCTTCCGTGACAACTCTCACACAGACAAAAAATGAGTCTCTAACACAGAAAAATACAAGTCTCATCCCCATTCATCCATTCATTCATCCTAAGTGTTAGGTCACACACACACATACATTTTCGACCTATCATTCAGAATACAATGTCTGTATTCTTTGCGTGTAGGGGTGTGTATGATATTTTAGTAGTGTATATGCACAATTTTAGTAATTTGTTTATTTTTCTCAATCAATCAATCAAATTGTATTTTTATAGGACATTTCAGCAGCAAAGCATTTCAAAGTGCTTTACATAATAACAAACACAAAAACACAAAGTCAGGCAACATACTGTAGAATCAACAATCAGAACACGACATTAAGTCAAGTTCCATCAATAAATTCGTAGTTGATTACGTTTCAAATACAATCCTAAACAGGTAGGTTTTTAGTCGAGATTTAAAAGAAGTCAGTGTTTCAGCTGTTTTACAGTTTTCTGGAAGTTTGTTCCAGATTTGTGGTGCATAGATGCTGAATGCTGCTTCTCCTCGTTTGGTTCTGGTTCTGGGGATGCAGAGCAGTTTGTATGTTTATGAGATGGTGGTAACCCACAAATCTGAGCATTTTTATAGGCTTTCTTCACTTTCCTATAAACTCCCCTGTCATGTCTTGTGTTATCTGTCTACTATGGGAAATTCCACAGAGCCTCACTTCAAAAAATCCTAAATATCCGTTTATGAGAATTAAACATATATAAAAGAGAATGTTTAACAAAAAACACATAAACCAGGTTGAAATCTTGCGTGGAAAAATATTTCCTGTGTCCTTTATTCCTTCCTGACACTGTGTGAAGACCAACAATTTTTGATCAGTCTTAGAAGAAGAAAAAATCGAGTCCATATCACTTTTGTTTTGGTTGACATATTTTTTAAGGCAGGGTATAACGATATATTTGTTTACTAACTTAAGCAAACATTAGTGCTAAACGTGCCGCAAATAAATTATTATAGTAATTTATAGCAGTTCAACCACAATTCAACAGACATGCTACTGATGTGTATGAAATAACTGACCTAAATGTAATTTCCTTGAGGAAACTGCGGCGTTTCCATCCAACACCGCAACACCTCACTGCAGTCTACCTGCTAACTCCCCCCGCCCCTCGCCCTGTCTCCCCTTAGCGCCAATGTTTATTGGAGGGTTTGCTTCTGCTAAACTGGGATATGACTTGGGTCAGTTATGATGATGTGACAAAGCAAAAGGTGGACATTAATGACAGGTAGCGCGTTTGTCATTTATTTTTCAGACATTCAGAGACTGCCATTTGTCTCCCATAATGTGTGTCGGTACTCACAGCACTGCAGATGGACGCACCGCAACCTCCAGTGTCTGTCCTGGTTTTTCCGCGTTATTTTGATGGACAGAGGGCTGAGGTTGTAGTCGGGGTTGGGACAGGGGCTTGTGTGAGCTCTTATCTCCCCCGCTTCGGTCGCCATCATTTTCACTTCTCCTGCTTCCTCTCTCCTCCGCCCCCTCCTACCCCCCTAACCCCCACCCTCTCACCCCCGCCCTCACTCACGAGTGAGCGCGAGCGACCTCCCGGCTGCGCGTGCCTGGCAGGATTTGTTTCAAAGCAAAAAGGTAAACTGACTATATGTATGTCGACTGTGTGATTGAATTAAAATGTTTTTGTTTTTTTTTGTTTTTTGTTTTATGTATAATATCTAGAGACTACATTTGTTGTGAATTGGCGGTATAGAAATGTAATTGAAATATAACGTTAAATATAGTGCAGTAAAATACTCATGTACTTTGGAGACATGTATGATTGCCTCCTGAATGGTTAGGAGCTGTTTTTTAATTGTACTTCTTATCCTTTTATCACATTTGTTTTCTTTTTTTATATAATTTGGACTTTGAGTTTGTAATAAAAATCTATCTCTATAGTGCAGATTAGTATAGAGTGAAACTCAGTTTATTCTAGCGACGAGATGAAAGCCAAAAGACCTGTTTATACCTTGCCGTAGCTAAGCCAGGAAAACGTGTATGAAAATGCTTTAAACCAAAAGCTAATTTTCAGCCCACATGCAAAAACACTACATCATTCTGAACCCATCATTGCTAATGGAAAAGGTGGCGTTTCTTCAGCAGGGACAATGAAGTTAGTCAAAGTTCCTGGAAAGATAGATGAAGTTAACTGACCAATTCTTTGAGAATGATTGTTCAAATTACCTAAGACCAGAGGTTCACTTTTAGAACAGTCTCTGATCATATTAAAGTGTTGGAAAGGCCCAATCAAAGCCCAAACAAACATCCAAATGACAGTGACAAGACTTGAAGATTGACTCCGATATCCAATCTAACTGCTTCAGCTATTTTACAAAGGAAAATAGGCAACAATACCCTGCACAACAAAATGCTTTTACAAACTAGAAGCATTTTGTTATGTTTTCTCACACAGTGAAGCAGCTGGTGGCAAAGTGACAAAATGTGAGAAAATTCAGCTGACATGAAGTTTTTCATTTTAGTTTTTGACAGCTATGTCAGTGCAGTGTCATATACAGGAGATTCTCAGGTCAGGAAAATATCCAGAATATAATTGACTTAGAGTAAGGTCAGGCAAGGTTCAGCAACAGGAATAAATAAAACTCTTCTCACATACCAGTAAGGACTAAGCAACAGGTTTGGTCAGAGACAGTCAAGTCCAATAAACAGCAAAACTCTCATGGATTATGAGGTGAGGCTTGAAGCCTGTGACAAAGACACGAGACAATCTCAAACTGAGCAGGTGTCTAAATAGGGAGCAGCACAGGACAATGAGTTATCAGCAGGAGAGAGGAAGAGTCAGCAGCATGAATCAACTGAAATCAGGAGTGCTGTCATGATTTCCTAACAATTATGCTTTTTCATTGCAGGTTTTCTTGTATTTTTCTTCAATTAAAGGTGATTATGAAATGAATTACATTTAATGTTTTTTTTTTTGTTAATACTTTTTTCCCCCAAAAGAGTTTTAATGACTTGTCTTTTCTTGAATGGTGTATTATTCTTTTAATACATTCATTATTACCTAAACAGGCATAAGGTTAAGTTGTCTATCACATAAAACTTCAATTACACAAACACACAAAAAGCCACACACACACTCCACCAAACCAGAGAGTGCTAGTGTTGTCTTCTCATGCCTTAATACTAGTCAATCACAAATCGAAGTTACAGAGAGAGAAGGTCGGCAGACACAAAGGATTCTTTGTGGCACATATTTAACACAATTCAATTCAATTTATTGTGTTTGTTTATAAAGCACCAATTCACATTTGTCACCTTAAAGCACTTTACTAAAAGTAAATAAATAGATAAATTCAGTCCAATCCAACAGACAGATTCCAACTCAAGCATATTTATCCAGTCGTTCTTCTCCTTCGCCTCCTCCTGCCCTCCCTCATGATGCTCGATGCTACAAAGACACATCCTGGGCTTACGCCCACAATTCAAGCACTGGTCTTAGGAGAGCTGCTAAAATCCAACCAACTAGATTGGCTGATCAGATAGGTTAACTAGGAAAACAAACATCATTTTGTAATTCTGTTAGTCTCCAACTTCCTAACTATTTAGATTTTGATTTATTTCTTTTTCATAAAGAGTACAATGCAATTGTCCAAGTTGTCAAGAAAATCCGAGCTCATCCCACTTCCCCATGCTGGAGATTTTAGTTTAACAGTAATAATAAATAAAGTTATCTTTAAAATGAATCACTCAAGTGACATCTAGGCCCAACAGTAGACTTAAGTGTCAATAAAATAAATCTGGTTGTGTGTGTTGTTTTTGTCTCATGCAAACTTTGCTTTAATTCTACTTTTTTCTATCTAATCATAAGAAATCATAGTCAGTCAGAAAGAGTCATTAAACAGGAAAAGCAGGTTTCCTGGAAAAAGAGGAAGTAAGTTCCAGCCTGCAGATTTATAAAAAATAGCTGAGACTATTCCTTATTTTAAATCATGAAAGTTTAAAGAATGAAATCTAAACATTTTTGAGTAATTGGATAAGATTCAAAGTAAAATACTTATATTAATATTGGTTTACTTGTAATAATACTTACACTTACATTTGTGGGAACAGTTACAAGAAAAACAAGTAACTGTAACTTTGGCATCAAATAATTAGAATCATGTATTATTCTTGGTTTCTTTTCAGAAAAACATCTGTAATAACTCACATTAGGATTATAATAAGTATAATTAATAAGTTATGGTTATAAAATCATAAATTAATGATAAATCAGAGAAGCTGAAGAAAATAAATGTGATATAAATGTGATTTTGACATTGAACTTGAAATGGTGTAAAAGGTGTAACTGCAATTAAACATCACTGATATGTTGGAGGTAGAGAGTAGGTGAAAGGTGAAAGGCAAGGAACTAACAGGAGAGCAGAGATGATCAACGCCTTATTTAGAGAGTAGGTGAAAGGTTGTGCAGGCAAGGGACATAGGAGGTTGAGCAACTCTGAGACATTAGCACAGACATCAGGCCATAATGTCTGTAAGACAGTGATGGATATGAGATCATCTGTCTAAGCAGACAGCCAATGAAAACGCACCAAAAGGTGGATAAACCCTATAAAAGGTGGGTGCAAAAGAGGAACCGTTCGTTGGATCCTCCGGGCAGCTTCGAGCCAAGAGATGGACAAAGAACTCTGCAGCTGAAGAAGAGCCGGGGCCACGGAGCCGAAGACTGTCTTGCTCATGGAGACCAACCCGTCAGGCCCACAACCTGTGGCTTCGAATCGCACTTCTCTCATCGGCTGGGTTCAGACCCCAAAGACAAAGATGAAGACAAAGACAAAGGCAAAGACAAAGAAGAAGAACTGGTGCCTTTTTTCCTGCCAGCACCAAGTCCTGTGTGACCTCACCATCCATGCGGAGAGGAGGCTCATCAGACCTACAGAGATTCCTGCCTTCGCTGATCAGCTTCCTCCTCCTGCTGCAACACCTTCTTCATCATCAGACCTGCGGAGATCCTGGCCTTCATCGATCGGCGTCTTCCTCCTGCTGCAGCACCTTCTTCGTCGTCGTGCCAGGTCTGGGGTTCGAGGCGCCAGGCTCCGTCCGTCTCTCTCAAAGGTTCCCTTTTTTAGTTCTCAGTGTCAGCAGTAGGGAAAGATAGACTAGATGACTGATTTTACTTATTTGATTATTTCTGCTACTGAATTAAGCTGTACTGACCCTTGCAAAAATGCCTTACTAATAAAATATTTAGCATAAAGAAAATCTAAAAGATGTTGTGGACATTCAGTTAATGAGTCACCTTAAAGTTCTTTGATGGTTGTAAAATAGCTGTGATGTTTGATTCTGGAGAGGAAAAAGTTTAAAATGTTTTATAGGTTGCTGGTAGCCCAAATTTAAAACGTCATCCTTGGGACTCGCCCGAGTCACTAAAACCTACCTGGTTCAATAACAAATGCAAGTTGTAAAATAGAGAACGAGCGACCGTTAACAGGTGTGCTCTGTGAAACTAGTTGGCTGTAGGCTGCTCAGTCTGGCTAATTCACAGGGGGAAGAAGGGTGGGACACCTGGATGTTGGCCGTCAGAAACCAGGCGAATCGTTTCTCGATACCAGCTTAAACAGAGTTTACTTCAGTTCTGGACAGGGTAAATCCCAGCAGATTTAGGAAACTCAATTAACCCGTTAGAAGGAGAGCTGGTAGCACATCTCCCCTCTCAGAAGAGGAAGCAGAGAGTGTGAGAGTAGAGACAGAAAGGAGGGGGGGGGGTGTTGCGCAACAACAAAGTTGAGTTGTCCAGAAGGCTCAATCAAGGTGCTGCCCCGAGGAGTTAGCCACATTCTGCAGTAAACATCATTGTTTAAGTCTGGAGTGAGCAGTTTGGTCTGTGGAGTTTTCTCAGGGTTACCTCTGTCCTCTTTGTCCCTGCTCTACTGCCTCTATACTATGCCCTTTGATTTATAGTGGTGCCACTATGGGTTTTCATCTTTAATGGTGCTACATGTATATTAAAAATGATTTATTTTCCATGCAATGCTGCCAGTCAGGACTCATCTTCAGTTTGTCTCCACTCCATGTAAAATTCTTTATTGTTTCTCAAACCAAGCAGACCAAGGTCCTTTGACAGTCCACTCAGGTGCACTTCAGTGAATCAGCTGAGAAAATCATACAAGTTTAATAGAGGCACACAACATATTTAATCGCAACAAATATATTTTCATCATCACAAGAGAATGCTTTGATACAATATTTGGTAGGATGCTATGTTTCATGTGCAATGCATGCAAATTCTTCATGCCAAAATGCCTGGCTTGTTGGTTTGTAATAAAAATTGTGTGAACATTTCAACGAAGGAAAGATAAAGTCAGGAAAAATGTGGCTTGGTAGTAAACCATATTTAATATTCACTATAGAAATTGGGTGTTTTTCAGAACTGATTCATTTTAAGGGGTAACACAACAGAAGTTAAAAGGTTTGCTGAAAAAAGTGACATGAAGCCCTTTTTAATGTATTTGTAGGTGTGTGTGTATGTGTGTGTTCTCATTTCTGTAGCCTGCATAGAACCTTATTCACTAACATTCTGAAGTCCAATAAGCTTTATGGGGCTCTGGTCCCGTTCTCATGTGTTGGATCCAATTTTTACCATTAAAGGTTAAATTTAGAGTTATGTTGTGAGTTTGGTTAAAGTTAGGTACAGGAATATACTAGTAATGTGTAGGGTCAGTGCTAAACATAAAAGCAGTCACTAAAATTAATGGAAGTAAAAACAAACTCCTAATATGGTTGGACATACAGATTTTTGTGTTTGTGCATGTGTGTATGTAATATGGTAAAATAACTCTTATTAGTCCATGAATCCTCACTTGCATTTGCGATAAATTGGGAAGGGAGACATGAGCGTGCCCAAATGAGGCTCTCTGTGTTGTACGCAATATCAATGATACCAACAATAAAACAGACTCAGGGTTAAACATACTTTTATTGTAAAACATTGTTAAATTACTTCAAGGGTGCAAATATATATAAAAACCCCAAACATGCCAACAACACTGACGTCATACATTAAAACCAGAAAAAAAACAAATTTAACATCTGGAAGGAATGCTCTGATTTGGATGTATTTTGAGCACATGCAGTCCAGTAATGACAGGATTTCCAAGGATCTGGCATGTTTTGAAGGGCATCAAAAAGTGAATACTGTGACATCTCAAGGGAAATAACAGTAATGCTAGTCAGTGGTAAGAGTGAGTCATTGTCACTTCCAACCCATAATTCACTGCTTTGACCAACTGTCAGAAGCTCTGGCCACTGCCTGTAAAACTGAAGGCCCCACATACTCAGGCGTTCTTCACTCTATGGAGGTCCACACAAACTCGAGGTGGACTCACTGCTGGACACGGATGCATAGAGGTCGATTGCTTGGCAGGAAACATTGTTCACATCGAACTGTTTTGTATGAGACATCAAGGTTGTGAGTCACTGCAACCAGTTGCAAAGACACCACTCTCTGTGCCGCACTGACAGCTGTGTGTGGTGGCGGCCCCGGCGCAGAAGAAATGGGACTAAGCGCCAACTCATAAAACTTGCTACTATCCATTCAGATTGTGGGAAATGAAGGAATTCATCATGAGAATTTTTGGCAATGAAATCTAAACTCTCTGGAGAAAGTGCACAGTGTGCACAGACAAATATGCACAGTACACTGTAGTATGTGAGAGCCTTCACTTCTCATCTTATGCCCTTTGGTACTGTTCTTAATGTGCAGCTCCTTGCAAATTCTGTCATTTCAATATAGCATTTGTTTTCAAAGTTACACTTGGTTTGTCAAATAGTACATTTTAAAAATGCTTAGACTAATTTGTACACATTAAAAAAAGAACTATTTCGCCTTTACAATTTTTTAATGTAAATATTTTACATCATCAGACAGATTTTAATAATGTCCTAAAATGTCCTGAGCACATATAACATGCAGTTTTTAAAAAACGCTTTACAAAACAGCCTATATAGAAAAGTGACCCCTGACCCCAACCATCGACACCGAAGAACCATATTTTTCAGTTCAACACTGACCACACCTGACCCTGATTTCTGCCAGACCTGCAGACTTATAAAATAGTTTGTATTTTAAAAAAGCAATACATCATACCCTGATGTAAAGAAATTGAAAACACTTAACCCTTTTTTTTTTTTACCTTTGCATAACTGCTTCTGGAGTGTTGGATAACATTAAATGCATTAAAATTTTACTGGGCTTCCGAAGGTCACTCATTTTCTCACCTTTGCAGTGGCTATTCACTCTCTCTATCTGAAACTTCCATCCTTGCCCTTTCTACTCTGTGCAGACTAATATCATTCAAGAACAACTTCAAAAGAAAAGAATACACTGATCCAGGAGATCATAAAACCATCTTGAGCTCTGCAGGCCTCACTTGCCTCAGGTAAGGTCAGTGTTCATGATTCAAGAAAGACTGGGCCAAAGCTACATCCATTCCAAGGCTAAAACCACTACAAATATTACAAACTAAAACAAATATTTACCAAAAAACATTTTGACTTTTGCTATTACATTTCTGTAAATTTAAGAGATAAAAGTGGAAGGTGTGTGACCTCTGACAAGTGGAGTAAATTTACCGTAGCATTTCATACCAGGCATGGTAACACGGTGACGGTCTGGGGTTGCTTTCTACTTTGGGAACTGGACCACTTGGAGTTGATAGAACCAGGAATTCTACTTTCATCCAGAAAATCCTGACAGAGTACATCCATTAGACCACTATTAGTAGCTGCATTTCCATTACAAATGTCTGCAAAACTTTCCCAATAATCCACAAAAAAATTTACAATCGTGGTATTTCCATTAAATAAGAAACAAAATTAAAATCACACGTGACTATGTTTGTTAATGCGATAAGTCATTAAGAAACGTGAAGATGACCACTTCCTGTTGTCTTCTTCTTTGTGGTTTGCAGCAGTGGCAACATCCGGTTGTTGATCATGTGACTCATATGGTACAAAAATTGTTTCCATTGCAGTTTTGTAAATTAACCAGTTTCAATATGGCCAAAGAAAAACCCACCTCACTCTAGCAGCAAAACTTTTCATAAAAAAACAAGAGTTTTTTTTCAAAACAACTATTTTTCTATTAAGCAAATTTATTTTCAAAATGTGAAATAGTGCAATTACATGATCAATGAAAATGCAGCTACTGTTAGCTGTAGAGAATTTGGAATACTAACATGGACAATAATCTGAAACACATCAGTAAGTACACCTTGGTTTTAAGAAAACAAAATAAGTCAAAGTCTGCTCTTAAATCCAACGGAGACATTGTGGCATGACCTATGACCTCCTGGTCATGCTTATTAGAAACCCTTCGGTATTGCTCAATTTGAACAAAATCTAATGAGATACAATTCCGCCACAGCGGTGTGAAAGTTGTCTAACGCAGGGGTTACTTCGAACAGTTTCCTCCCTGAATAAGAAGAAAATAAAAAAAATCACAATTTTAAATGTGCATTTTGTTTTCACTGACATTGTATTTGTCTGATAAACTTGTTTGAGGATCTGAAATGTTTCAGTGTTATTAAAAGCGAAACCAGATTAAATCTGTAAGAGAGCAAACACTTTTTTAGTTTGCTAAAAACAATATCTTTTGTTGCTTTTCAAAACAGAGACAAGAAGCATTACTGAATCTGGCACTAACTCCTATACATCATTCAAATTCTGTACAATTTCCAAAATACAGCAGTTTTCATAACTGCCTACAATGAGGCATATTTAATATTGCTTACATATAGTTTACACAGACAGCAGGTCAAGTCAAGTATTTTTCAAAAGGTTTCACAAAGGTAGCATGTCTCTGTGGTTGTGCAATGATGCATTGAGTACTGCATGTAACCACATTTACATCAGTTGATTAGGATCATTCTTAATTTGCATTTAACTTTTTTACATTGATAAGTTTAACATAAACTGTTACAGAACAGTGATCTGTGTTCTGTCCATGCGATTACAAAGCATACAAATGAACCTGATTAAATAAACTGAAACAAACGAATCATCCTGCAGCACATAAAGCCTGTCCGTCAGCTTTCTAGATTTCATCCAAGATGGATACAGTGCAGAGATTATGAAGCAGATTATGAATTGACTACATTCGCATTTCTACTAAGCCAACTAGGAGTAGAGTCACAGCAAAAAAAGCAGAAT
Organism: Xiphophorus maculatus; assembly: GCF_002775205.1. Lineage (NCBI taxonomy): Eukaryota > Metazoa > Chordata > Actinopteri > Cyprinodontiformes > Poeciliidae > Xiphophorus > Xiphophorus maculatus. Next base: position 28,024,485 of record NC_036451.1, read on the forward strand.
CAAAAGCCAATTGTTGAAAGTATTGTTTTTATATCTTTAACCTTTATAACCCAAATTCACCATGGTCATGTGTCATGTTTGATTCACCACTAATCACACATTCTTAAATTAACAATTAAGAATTTTTAATTTACATTTTTCATAATTTAAATTAAGAAGATCATTTTAATCCCCAATCTTGTTGATTTGTGACCTCAAGTTGGGTCCCAACCCCTACTTTGGGTTTTTTGCATTTATTAGTTAAATATAAATTTACACAATGTTTGATGCCAAATTAGTGTTAGAAGAAACTCTGCTTAAGTCTCGGAAATTATACCATTATGATTTACTTTGTATAATTTAAAGGCCAGTGTTCAGGATCTAACTATGGCATGAACAAAATTAGATTGAATGTCCTGTTTGTATTTGCGCTGCCCAAGGCTGGACTTCCAAAATGTTGTCACTCAGAATAAATCCAACCTGTGTCACAGAGTTACCTTGAAAAAATTTAAGTCATAGAAAACAGCAAATATCAGATTTTACATTGATTTTCCACCATGTATAAAGAACAATAAATTTGTGCTATTATTCTAAAAAGAGAGAGAAAAAATATGCACTGCCAAGTATCATAACCCGACAATATACTCATGACTTTGTTTGTCCTAATATAAATTAAAGCATGCATAACATTATTTAAAGTGATTTTGCCAACAAAGAGACATATTGATACAGTATTTTTCCGGTGTAATGATTTTCAAACTACTGACAATTCCACTCATCACAACATTTAGGATCGACTGGTCAGACAAACCTACACTTCAAAATCATTACACACTCACTGGAACACAGCAAGAGAAACATGAGACAGACACAATCCAGTTCACAAAGCTGAAAAAGACATAAAATGCTGCCATCAAAACAAATGGCACACAAGCAAACAAAAACTATAACTCCAACAGCCAGGAGAGTAAAAATGTGATGCCTGGGTTTTCAGACCAACAAACCAACAGTGCCTAAAGTCAAGTCCTTCTTTTTATAACAACAATTTGTTATGTTTGTACAAATAAACAAAAACAAAAAACATAACAGTTTTATTTCCAGCAAATAAAACATATATAAGAATTTATTTGATTCAAAGTTACAGCAAACCAGTTTTCACTCACCTTGTTAAAGGTGGAGTTTATAGAGTATGGCGACATCTGTTGGTGTAGGCTGGAATTTGCAGCCCCTCCTCTCACCACTCCAGTGTTTATTTGTCTCTCTTGCCAGAATAACAAGACAAATCAGAATTAAAAATTGCACTTTCTAGGTACTAAAAAACACATGAATGTGTTTTTCCATGCAATTTTACAAGCAAGAAGAAAAATCAGGGCTGGGAGGAAACTAAATGCAAATCACAGGTTAATTGTGGAAACCTCATGTTGCCAAAGATAACAGGAATTTTTTTGGTAAAATATATAACAAACTCAAGAAAGCTCCTTATTAAAGGCACACAAGCTTTTTTTTTATATCCCTGACAAGATTTTTTTTGTTTCATTACTGTAAATTTCTGCATTTAAAAGTTTGGTAGTTACATACCAATAATCGGTCTAACTTACAAAATGTTCTTTATCAAACGTTCTTAAAAATGTATGCACATCTATTAAAAAAAGACAATATATGCAAAGACTTAAAAATCAAAATTTTTTAACACATCATAATGGCTATAGAAACACAAAAAACCAGGAAATACATCAATCAAAGAAATTCTTCCTAGAAAACCTAGAAAGCGTTTTTGTGTATTTTCCAGCTGGCTTCCTGAAATACATTCACATAAATACAACTAATTAATGCTAAGAAAACCATCATAAAATATAAGAGACTAGAACAATCATCATGCCTTGAAACTGTACTTGAAAATACGTTAAAATATATATTATTCTTTTCATAGCATTAAGTTACTTTACTAGATGGTTTGCACAAAAACTAGCAAAAAAAATCATGCCTAACTACAACAAAACTTAAAGGCCTGTTAAATCTTTTTAAAATAAAATCTGGAAAATCCTTTTTACAGGATTTCTGATGATCAATTAACACAGAAAAGTCACATACTGTGGTTGAGATTAAAATAACTATATTGACAATAAATATGGATTAGCTCATAGTGATCTTTACTGAAACTAGGATGGCTTTTGTTCTTCGCATTAACAGATTAGTAGATTTTTACAAAAAAAAAAAAAAAAAGATTTATTTTCCAACCTGAATTGAATTTCACTTCAAATGCAGACTATCATCTATTTGGAGAGAGTTGGGATTTCCTAAAGCAACTTCAGAAACCAAGTGACGTCCTGGTGTTTTATTGGTGAACAGTCTAACACACTTCAAGTGCTCAAAGGGATTAAAGTGTTAAATATATTCTGTTCATTCACCAAGGCTACACTTTAAAGAGAAACTCAAATACTCTTCTATTTTCTTTGCTTTTAAACACTGACATCTGGTTTTCTTTTCAACCTAACATTGATTCTGAAGTGCTACTTTCATTTTCTTTTTACATTTAGTGCCGGAATTTGTTTAGTGGAAAGGAAAGAAACTTCCACATCAAGTGGAGCAAGTGTTAAGAGGAAAATCAGATAAAGTAACATAAAATTTAGAAAATAGCCATTCACCTTTTGGTTCAAACTCATTGGAAGACAGATTAGTGCAATTTAAGCAGACCCACTTTTCCATATCATTTGCATATCAAATAGCAGGTGTGCAACAAGTTAGAGTTGATACATTCATACATATTTTAAATTCTGTTTTTGCATGATTTGGATTTAAAAAAAGTAGCTGAAACTGTAAATTTCATTCTTTCTTGAACCGCAGAGTGATTTTTGAGATTGGTAGAGGAGGCACTCTTTATATCTGCATCAGAATCATTTGGTGGCGCCCGGGTAATTCTGGAACAGGTCCAGCCCAAAGCCAACTAGCCTCTCGGCCGAGCGCAGCGCCCTCAGGATCAGAGACAGAGACTGGTTCTTGGCGCTGGTGCAGAAGGCGTCCTTGTTTGGAGAGTAGTGCTTGGCCACCTTGCTCGTCACGCTGCAGTGCAGAACCACATCCGGGGAGAACTTGAGGACGGAGAACTGGGGAGTTTTTCCTGGAAGGCTGTAAAGTAAATTTCTGTAGAGACCAAGAAAAAAACAAACAATTGATCAGATTACAAAAGAAAAACCAAAACAAAGCTTTGGATACTGCGATGAAGAGATTCTTTTGTGGTTACATACAAACAAACAAGTTTGAGAAGAGATTTTGCTGTTTCCTTGTTTTTATTGGTGATGTTTTTCATTGACTCTACATTGTTATGAAGAATAATAAGATTAAAGGGAATCAAGTGCAAAGTTAATGAAAATTATTGAAAATGAACTGAATCATAAAACTCATTGTTTTCATCAGTTGGCTATTTTGAATTTCCAGTTGGAAAAACAACAAAATCATCCCACGGAAGTTGGAATTACGCCTGAGAAAGATCAAGATTGCCAAGCAGTTCTGAGTTTAGTTTCCAGCATGGCTGCCAAGGATAAAGAATGTAGTAAAAGTTGCTTGCATAAATGATTTAGTAGAATTTCTGACGATTTGCATTTGATTAAACCAGAGCCAACAACAGTGCAGTAAAATATCTATTTGTGAACATGTTCCTTTTGTGTTCTAAAATGAATAAAACTCTGTTCTTCTGGGCTTTCATCACCAATACCAAGTGACACTAAAATAAATGGCAAATTGCAACTAGACTGATTTCAACTTGGCTGTGATTTTATTTCCAGATCCAAGCTCCAACTCCTAACCATGTGAAACACTAGCTATCTCACAAAATGACCTGAAGGCTTCATTTCAATGTTTTCAGCTGCTAGCTCAAAGGAAAGTGCTAACAATGGTTAATTAGCAGAGCAGACGAAGGTGCTAAAAATTGTTCGTTTGTCAACCATGTTCACTTCAGAGGAAACGTGCTTCTGGTTGAAAGTTGAAACTCTTCTGGTTGAGAGTTTCACAAGAAAGGATGCTGCTGCTAGCAAGACGACGCTCAAATCAGCTTTTCATCAAACCACCAAGAACTTTCAGCTGCTCTAAAAAGAGACACAAGTTGCCAACTAAGTCCAGCAGCTGCCTCCATGAAGAGCTTCTAGTTATAGGATGGGCTTCCCACCATCCCAAAACCAACTGGCAGGTTGGAGTGTTTCCACACAGCAAGCTGGAATGTTTCGTACTCTGTTCTGGATGAGCCTCGATCCATGGTAGAAGTCATGGTGGAATCTACGATGTCTGGCATAAGATCAGTTGGATAAAATTGGCGTCAAATATTCAGGCTGAAACATGTGCAGGTTTCAGACAGCGTAGCCCTGTCAACATCATACATTTTGCAGGACGATAAATTGTCACAGAAAATTATTGCAATAAACGATAATCTTGTTGATTTGAGACAGTTTTCAAATAACACATTTGAAATAACATATTTGAAAACTTGCATCATTATGCAAACTTGCATACTGATTCAAGTTCCCTCAATCAGACAAATACACTTTAATTCTGTGCAGAACAAGATATTTTAAATCCATCCATCCATCCATCCATTTTCTGTTCACCCTTGTCCCTAATGGGGTCGGGAGGGTTGCTGGTGCCCATCTCCAGCTACGTTCCAGGCGAGAGGCGGGGTACACCCTGGACAGGTCGCCAGTCTGTCGCAGGGCAACACAGAGACATACAGGACAAACAACCATGCACACACACACTCACACCTAGGGAGAATTTAGAGAAACCAATTAACCTGACAGTCATGTTTTTGGACTGTGGGAGGAAGCCGGAGTACCCGGAGAGAACCCACGCATGCACAGGGAGAACATGCAAACTCCATGCAGAAAGACCCTGGCCGGGAATCGAACCCAGGACCTTCTTGCTGCAAGGCAACAGTGCTACCAACTGCGCCACTGTGCAGCCCTTATATTTTAAATATTTAAATAAAAAAAAACAACCAAAACCAGGAAATAAACTAGAAATAAAAAACACGCACACTTGAAACCATAAAGAAAATGGTTTATGATGCCTCTGAAAACAACATATCCCTTCAAAGAATATTGACCACCAGAATGAAAATGATCAAGCTCATTTTAATTTGTCATTCTTTGGGTGAGAAGCTCAGTCATCCGGGAGGGACTCAGAGTAGAGCCGCTGCTCCTTCACATCGACAGGAGCCAGTTGAGGTGGCTCGGGCATCTGGTCAGGATGCCTCCTGGACGCCTCCCTGGTGAGGTGTTTCGGGCACGTCCCACCGGGAGGAGGCCCCCGGGACCCAGGACACGCTGGAGGGACTATGTCTCTCGGCTGGCCTGGGAACGCCTCGGGATTCCCCCGGAGGAGCTGGAAGAAGTGGCGGGGGAGAGGGAAGTCTGGGCCTCCCTTCTGAAGCTGTTACCCCCGCGACCCGACCTCGGATAAGCGGAAGAAGATGGATGGATGGATGGATTCTTTGCTCATAAAAAATACGATATTTTAAGATATCTTTAAAAGTTCCTATTGATACAAAAGCTCTGAGCTGGAATGCTTTTTGAAGCTCGTTCCATTCGTTCCAAGACAGAAACCTATTTCTAGGATTTTTCAGGGAAACATTTTCAGGGCCACATATGTCATTTAAAATAAACAGTCAGAGGTGGGTCTCACCTAGCAGCGACATTCAAATGAATCAACAGAAAACTGTCTCTCCTCAGCACGTGCCTTTTTCTAAATCATTCCAATGGCCATTTTCCGTCATGGGTTTGTGTAAATTGCCTGACACATTTTGTCGACTGAAAACAGCAACTTGTGAAGAACTGTTTTTCACTCATTTGACCTCTGCTCTCTTTCCTGTCTGCACCATGTAAGTTATTGGCTGTAAAAGTCCTCTCTCCATACAGTACAGATACATAGATAAGTCTTTGGGGGTAGCAGAGTAGTCATTTGTAGGTCAGAATGGCACAAACTGCAGAGTGTTTCTCTCGATGGGACTGAAGAACATTGATTTGTCCTAAAGTGGCTGAACGGACAGTCTTAGAGAGTAAATGGAGTGATTCTTCATCTGTTAAGGCGCAGGTCGTGTTCTATAGGGTGTGAAGAGCACTGACCTTCAGCACACAATTCAGACTCAAAGACAGAGCACTGTGAAAATCCTCCGTCTACCTCTGGAAACTGCTAAATATACCACAGAGACTGTCCCTGAAGGACATAGGCACTGAGAATATGTTGATAATATGTTATTGGGATGACAAAGGTGAAATCAATCCCAGTCCCCATGTTCAGAGAATAGTTTTTCTAAATGAATTTCTGAAGGAGGCGCCAACTTTTTCTGGAGTTGTTTCAGAATGCTTCTCAGCAGGGGGGGTTGTCTGCTGGGTCTGTGTTCTCCCAGCTGGGCTTTATACTGATATTTGTCTCACAGACTATTAAAAATGGCAGAGGAAACTGCTTCAAAGTGTTTCTCCTCACTCTGCAGTCCCACATGCTGCAAAAACATGCAACAAACCAGTCAGCCCCTTCTCTAATGACGAGGCTTTAACTGGGTCTTCCCCAGTCAGCATTTGTCTCCATATGCAGGTCCTGCAGTTCTGGAACCATCTCAGCCGGACCTGACCAGGTATTGCATGCAAGCAATTTGATTGGCAGCAGAATGCATTCATTGATTGGTCTGTGGATTTCTGTCACACAGTGAGCAAAGGCGGTACTTGTGGGGCGCATACAGCAACTGGACGAAGCAACCAGCAATGAACAGATAAGCTGACAAATTTCAGAGAAATGATCTGCCCGAGAGTACAACATGACATCATCTGAGCACCGACCAAAGTGCCTGTGTGCTCAGGTCCCACATTCCCATTCAAGAGTGACGAACACACCACCATTAGCTGGATCCAAATCACACATTTACCGGCTAGAATGAGACTTGAAAATGGCTCTGAAATACAGATTAAAATGATCACATCTGGCTGGAGCTCATGATGATTAACAAATGTTAGGTTTTCATACAGCAGAAGCGCTGAGGGGTGGGGGGGTACCATGACGACACAGAGCTCCTTGTGGACTTTATTTATTAAAGAACTGTGTAATAACACAGACTTCTTTTGAGTTAGAAGTGAATTACATTTACCTTTAAATGCTACAGAAGGGCACTAGACTATAATAAATTCACAGTGATCACTTAATCACTATAAATTTACATTTGCAAAGCTGGTACCGACATGCAGTAAAAAACCTGCAGCTGTAATTGCAGCCATAAATGTTTCTTCTCCAAATTATTCACTCAGGACGGCTAAACGCATGCTGCATCTTTCAGAGATTTTTTTCATACAGAAATTTTACAGGTCTGTCCTGCCCACAGCCATCACCATCTACAACAACGCTTTAATTAAAAGAGACACTGCAGCATTTCATGTCCATTTGGGATCAATGAAGTATTTTTGAATTTGTATTGAATTTGAAAACCAGGTCATTTTTCCCTCCAACTCATAACTGCGAGGTGTTTAGTGCTGGTTTATCACATCAAATATGTGACTGCACTATATTACAACCACATTTATTGTATTGTGTGAAATACAATACAACCACACATTGAAACACATATCGAAACATATGCTTCATATAGAAATACAATATATTGACTTCTTCCATGTTGCTCATGTAGACCATTGCTGTTCTAGAAGCAGCTTCGTTGAGATTTTATAATCAAGTGGAACATTTTTCAATCTTATCATTTTTGTCTAAACACCTCTGGTTGGCTCTCATCTTTTTCATGCCAAAATGTACCAGTACAAAAATAATTGGCAGCTTTGGAACTGAAAGCAGACCCAAAATGAAACTCCACACACCAACAAAAGAGACACAGCTGATGCTCAAAGTCTCGTTCCTAACAAACAGGAGGCCGTTCAGCAGCTGTCTGTTACCATTCTGGTTTATAGGAGCTGCTTTTGAAGAACCTGTGAGTTTAGAGAAGATGTCTGTTATTGATTGGTGTGCTCCTCCAAATCCTGACAAGGACCCCTAATGGAGACCACCTGCTGCTCTGAAACACAACAAATTGTGTTCAAGCCAAGTCTGGGGCCTCAGGTTTGAGTCCAGGCCCTGCAGCAGCAAGCTTCCAGGACCGGTGGCTGCTTGGAGCGTCTGCAGCCTCTCAGACTTCTGTGGATTTCAAAGAAATACTTTTATCTCCACAAGCTCTTAGTAAAGTAAAAGATTGTATGTGATCATTCTGAATAAAAAAGAGATCATGATAAGCTAAAATATTTCTGGATATTCATATTGGACATATTTGAAGAAATGTTTTTTATTTTTTTGTTGTTTTTTTTGCAAGTGATTTTTGGCTAATTTTTAATGAGAATAAAAATCCATCAACTAAAAATGTCCTTCAATTTCTAAAAGCACTCTAAACAGCGGGGACCTGTTGTTAAATAGCATAATGTGTTATTATATCAACATAATCATAATGTTTGACACAAAGCCTCAAACTACTGTACATATGGATAATGTTAGAAAGCGGAATAGAATCTTCTGTTATTGGCACATTTATTGCTTTATGGAAAAAAATTGAACAGCTTATAATGTGAAATGTTTGCTCTAACACAGATGGCCTGCAAATTCAGTGGTTCTAGCAAGTCTTTTATTGCCTTCAATAAGAAGCAAACTGTGGTATCAAAGTCCTTATTCTGGTGCATAAACTGGAAAAAGATGATGGTATGGTTAAGTTGGCACATTAGTCTTGGAGGTAAATGTGGAACTTAAACTCTGAAGCGTAACGCGACTACTGCATGTGCACTGAAGTCATACGCTACACCCAAAAAGATGAAAACTGGAATGGATAATATATGCAAGCAGAGTGACAGACTGTGCATTTTGGGAATCAATCATTTGACAGGCAAAACCTCATTGTAGTTACAAAGCCTGTTAAGGTCATGGTTTAGTTCCATGTTGTTTTTGTATAACTCCATATTGATCTCCCTTGTAAGAGCCAAAAATGTTAGCTTGTAACATTGTTTATTATTGTGTATGCCTTTTGCATATTTAGATATTTTCTTAACAATAAGATTCTGTTTTAGTATGTTTTTGTAGAAAAGCAGCACCTAATGGACATAAATGAAAATATATAGAAAGTGCTGTGCCACATTAGTTCAGAAAGGAAATTGAATGCGGTGTGTTTAACGGAGCTCTACTCAGTTTTTTGACCGTTAAATGTGGAATGCTGTGCAAGATTAAAGAATCCTTTCTAATATCTGCTCAAAGAAAAGTAAAGTTTGTCGTTCGTCACTTTGTGAGGATTTTGTAAGCACTTCTTTAATTCACTAAGAGATGCACAAGAGCATATTGTGGGACAGAAACGCGTCAGCTAAGAGCCAAGCTAATGAACATCAACAAAAGAAAACTGAAGCTTGCTGAACAATATAGTGGCTTTACACTAAAACGAAAAAGCAGCCACTACACTCCTCACATGTGCTACACTCTCCTACTGCAATCATTTCACCTTACAAAGTGAAACGATTGCTTTATAAAATCAGCCTTCCATCACCTGAAGAACATCTCCAGGATTAAAGGACTTAATGTCTCAGGAGGATCTAGAGAAACTCATCCACTCATGTTTTTAGTGACATTGATTACTGCAGTAGTGTCTTCTCAGGTCTGGATAAAAATCCAACCCTCCAGATCCAGAACGCTGCTGTTGATGTTCTGACTAAAACCAGGAAGATAGAGCAATCGCCCAGTTCTAAAGTCCTTCCACAGACAGAATAGACTTTGAAAACCTGTTGTTAGTTTATAAATCACTGAACGGTTACAATACATAAAAGATCTGCTGTTGTTGGATCAACCTTCCAGACCTCTCAGGTCTTCTGGTTCTGCTCTACATCCAGAACCAGAACCAAACATGAAGAAGCAGTTATCAGCTTATTTGCACCACAAATCTGGAACAAACTTTCCGAAAACTGCACAACAGCCGAAACACGGAGTTCCTTTAAATCTAGACTAAAACCACCACCTGTTTAGAATTACTTTTGTACCATAATAAATGGAGCACTGACCAAAATATTGAACATGTATGAATTCACAAGCAATGCTTTAATTTCTTCATCACATTTCACCTTTTTTTTACTGTAACATATCTGCCTCAAACATGTGAAGTTAGAACTTGATAAAATGACAGAATGAACCATCACCCCCTACATTACCAAACCTTTTACATTATTGCAACGTATACTAGACTTTGTTGGGACAAAGTGAACTATTACAGCCAAGTGTTAAATATGTTGCAGTGCCTTGGATCTGCTTTGCCAGAGGGGAATCTGAACTACGAGAGATTCATTTTTAATCGCTCTTCAGAAGCCTTGCTGTCCCAATTACATTGGACTAGTACAGTCAAAATAAATATTGACGTTAACATCAGTTGAGTCCAGTAGCACCTGGCTGGAATAGCTTGGAGTTAGTTTAGCTGATGTGCTACTGGGGGTTATGCATGGTCTGCCCTACATAACATCTAGAGCTAAACTTGTGGGTTTATAAATGTAACACCAGAAAGTGAAAGTCTATGCAGAAAAGGTTTTGTGGTTCATTCTGATCCCACTGACACTTTCATTAATATGAATATTTGCTCTTTTGCTTTTATCCATTCCGAACTAGTAACATTCGTTTGCAGGTTAAATATAGGTTTTGCAATTTGTACTGTTTCAAAGAAATGCATGAGCTGTTGTGAAAATGTTAGAACTTCATACATTATGTACATTATGGCACAATTGGTGAAGGCAGATATAAGGAAGACCAAAAATGCTAAAGGTGAAGAGGCATGTCCAAGATTTATTTAAAATTTAAGGCTCGACTGGGACATAAACATCAGTTTACTCCAACTAAAGATGTAAACGCACAAGAATCCCACACAAGACCAAGGCACGACTAGAACTTAAATACTATATGAGACAGGTGAGAAGGACAGCTGATGAAAAACATGAACATAAGACAAAGATGGCTGAGCTGAGGAACTTAGAGAAAGCAGACTGGACAGAGAATACAGAAAAAAATTCAGACAAGAAAGCAAATCTGACAATCAGTATAACATGCACTAACTGAACTTATTGAGGAGATTACTAACTCTATAGATAAAAAGAGATTTGCTGTATGTGTATTAATAGATCTCAAAAGAGGATTTGATACTATAAATAACAGTTTAATCAGCGCTCAGCGCAGCAGCGTTGTTTCAGCGTTCTCAACATGTGTCTACCAAAATTGAGATTAAAGGATAATTAAACAGACTATTACTATTTGACCTTTGGAATGTCAAGAAGAAGCTTTGAGAGTGTACAGATAGACTAAAGCTTAAATTTAAAGGAATTACAAAAAAAGAAAAACAATAAAGAGTTTATCCAAAGAGAAAACCACTAAATAAAAATCCAAACAACAAAGGTTGAAATCGTTTGTCCCGGGTCTGGTGTTGCATTCAGCAGGTGGATTCCTCTCAAACAAAATGATGAGATTTTCATCATAGTTCTACGTCAATAGTAGCAGCTTTCAAAACTTTGGATCAAGTAGCAGTAGAGAACTGGACAGGCTGACTCCTGCTCTAGTGTTACGGACATGGTTACTCTTCTCAGATTGACATTCAGGAACATTCTTAGCTGCAATCTACACAGCAGCAAAAAATGCTCAAACCGGCTTTTAATCAGCCAATCAAATACATGTGGTTCATATGAAAACAGTAAGGGTGTGCTTTCTTTTTTACATGCAACATTTCCCAATTTGTTTCTATAAATCTGAGGCTGGATTTTGATGAATTTACATTCTGGTAAACATCATAACCCCAAAAACTTAATATTGATGCTCTTTTTTTTAAACATTATTGTGCACATTGCCCCACACATCATCAACTCAACGCCCTTCACTGAAGCTTACAGATTATAAATACACAATGAATTCTGTATTCATGTTGGTTCAAACACGGCTCAGGTTTTCCAAGTAAACAGTTTAATGATTGTTCAGCATCCCAACACCAATTGTTCCAACTCTGTGAAGGAATAGTAATGTCCTTCATAAATGAACGTGATTAAGCCTTAATGGCTTCCAAGCATGATGAAGCAGCTAATTTTAGTTTGGATGCTAATGGAAGTAGGGGGACAATTAACATGTCTATTACTGCCATAAACTGTGAATAACAATGAAAAGCAGACGCCATTTATTGTCAAAGCATCCAGCAGAAAAGCAGATCGCTTTAAGAGCCACAGGAGGAGGAGAGAGCCAGTGTGAATGCTAAAATCAAACACAGCAGGGGTTTACTGTCACAAAACCCTACACAACTACAACATCAGACAAGGAGGTTCCCGCCGACAGTCAAGGTCAGCTGGACTCTAAATGTAATTTCATTTCATTTATAGTGTTTATTTTTTAACTGTGTAGTTTGACCTAAGCAAATTAATCAGCTGATCTGGAGCAGAGCCAATGAATTAATAACAGCTGTTCTGCCCCGAGGAGCTCCTGCCAAGAAATAAAGTAAAAAAAAAAAAAAAAAAATCTAATGTTTCTCAGCATAAAACTTGACTTGTTTTCTTTATTTAATCAGAACTTCTAAAAATGCACGTGACTCCATGAAGCTCCAGTTTGTGTTTTATTGTTCCTGTTCTGCTCCAGATGTAAAACAATCAGAGGGAGGGTTAAATCACAACTACTCCCCCACATCATTTTACTGAGACAGAGATAAAATTACCAGGGAGGGCTGCACCATCATTTCTTTATCATGATGGTGCAGCAAAACTGGACTGTAATTTCGAGTTTCTTCCCCCAAGTCAGTTGAATCCTGTGTGGCTTACGTACTTTTCCTCTTAATTACATACGGGCGAGAGGGGAGACTGCAGACGTTTTAGAATCAGGACTAGAGTTGAAACAAAGAGTTATTATGCAAAACCCTATTTGTTTAGCTCTTATCTTTTAATATACTGAATTTCATGAGCAGAAAGAATCCTGCTGCAGCAGTGTAACTGACTGAGCTGGATTCAATGTCACAATTTAGGTTTTATTCGACAAAACACAGAGAGACACTTTAAAAGAATGCGGTTATGTATAAAAAACAAAAGACAGATACGTTCATATGGACTTTGATCCAACAAAGGAGCTGCTGGTCACAAAAGCAGTAATGCATAAGTTACCATGGTGATTTATCCTGTGCAGCTAGCCTGCTCCAGACCAGGCTCGAAGCCAGGCTTAGTTAAGCCTGGAGCCTCGTCTGTTCACCTTGCATTAAAGTACTGTACTGCTAATTCAGTTTGGTATTCAGTCAAGTACTATTATGTTAAAATCATGATGGTAGAAATTACAATTATCAGTTTTAAAACAATCAATGTAGGCCATGTCACACCTGCCATACGTCATCCATCCAGGACGCATTGCACCGTAAACAACATGGTGATGTTGTAAGCTGTCCAGAAAAACTAAACAGCTCACATGAGCTTTACTGTATTGTTTTTACATCTACTACAAATATTTGGAAATTAGCAAATATATATCAACACATATATGTGTTATATATCAACCCTATGTGGTTGATATATAACTACCCACATGGTTAAGTAGTTATTCTGCTTTCAGACGTCCATCTTATTGATGAAAGTGAACAACAATAGTGTTGTGAACATCCGTTCAAAGCTGTGAGTTTCCCTGCCCTCAAGGTCAAATGCTCTGATGGATTAAATTTAATCTCTTATCAAAATTAATTCAAACACAAAGTTTACCATTTGAAACTCTATGGATTCTGTATAACATCAACTAGCATAGTTATCTGAAAACAAAATATTTGCTAAATTTCAGTCAGAATTTTTTTTTCCTTTTTTGTTCATTCACTAATAGTGACTTCACTATTAGTGACTTAGTGAAATCACTAATAACTTGGTGAAGTTATTAGTGACACTAATAACTTCAAGTGTCTTCAAGTTATTAGACACTTGAAGGACCTGCATTATTTTTTCAAACAATTGTATGCAAATGTAGACGTGATGGAAATTCGCAACCATCCCACCCTTCAGGAAGGAGACGGGTTCTGGTCCAGGATGTGTAGATGGACACCAGAAAAACAGCCAAAGACCTTGTGAAAAAGCTGCTGAAGCTGGGGAGACAGAGTCATTATTCACAGTGAAATGTGTCCTGTACTGACATGGACTGGAAGGCAACTCAGTGAGGAGGAAACCATTACTCCAAAAAGAAACATAAAAAGTCAGATGAAAGTTCTCGAATGCACACAGGGACAGAGAACATTCCAGAGACGTGTTCTGTGGTCCGATGAAACTAATGTGGAACCAGTTGCTCGCTGGTTGAGCACCAGCCTCAACTGTAAGCCTATTTATATGAACTCATATAAATCGTCATCATAAATACCACAAGCGTAATGATCACTGCTCACATACATCTGAGGCTGCTTATTAGCCCCTTTTTTTCTTGCTGTTTCTCACAGACTAACATCCTGTTTTTCTGAATGTTGCTGGTAGCAGCTGGACAAACTGTTGCTGGGCAGCTGATTGGACCCAAACAGGTGTACCCTGAAAGAAGGTTGTGAAAAGCTGCATTCACCTCCCCCCACACTCCTGTCCTGCATTCATTCAGCTGCTGTAACATCCTACCAATCAGACTCCACAATATTGCTTTATCACCATATTCTGACAATAAAGAGTTTTGCATGCTAAACAGCTGACATTTAATAAAGGCCCATTTAATTATCTCTTTGATGGCAGACGACTGGAAGACCTTTTGAAATGAAGCCATGAATTTAAATAACTCCAGGGGATATATGACACACCATGTGACCGTTTCACTCTCCTTTATTTTGGCATTTAATAAATGACTCTCAAAAGAGAACAGTGAGACGAGGATATGTCAAGGAAGAATTCATTCAGATCTCTGTTTACAGCGTTTAATGTGCCCTGTAGGAGCACAGTCAAAATTAATTTTGTTATTTAAAACCAATTTATTCACTCAATAAAACCATCTGGCCTTAAGTGGAACACACTGACCAATCACCTAATTACTTCAGCTGATGACCTTTAGTCAAATTTACAAATCTGGCATTTCACTTATACATTCTAAACTCAAGAGTGCTTGACCTTCACTGGAACATAATTTGGAATGATATATGTGTCACGCAATGGCTGTTTAATTGTTATTAATTGAGACTTTAAGAGAACGATTGGGCTAAACTGAATTAAATGAAAGAGCATATCATGTAGATCTGCTTGATTATACTTTGTAATAAATTGGATTTTCAGAACTGTCTGCCCTACTAATATTCTAGTCCGAAAATGTTGCCTTTAAGTTGTTGGGAACTGAAAACTATTGATAAGGAAACTGTGGTGGTGAACCTTTACTTTGACTATTTGTTGTTTTTAATCACCTTATGCAGGATTAATATCCCCCGTCTGGTTGACCATCCCACTAAGCACTGCCTCTGCACTATAGTCCTTATAGTGCAGATGTATCATAATTTTTTTTTGACTTTGTATGCTATTTAAACTTAGATTCAAAGAGTGCAACAAGCCCCCAAAATCTCTGGGATTCATTCACAAACCACTATAATGTCCATTGTTCATTCCTGCTTCTCCTTCATATTTGCAGCAGATTTACAAAGCAGGTTGCACTAAAAATAAAACGATGTCCATCAAGTCCAGCAGATGGGAGCAATTTGTACGACTCTGCATCAGTGTGCAGTAGCCCCCTCTTCACCTACAATCACAGGAAATCATTGAAATGGAGAAAAAACTGTTTGACTCCAAATGATTATATTTAGCAGAGAGGTCCATGTGATCAAAAGTCCTGAAAACTTTAAACCAACCTCTGCATGAAGGAATCACTTTAGAATGGTAGTTCTAATTCTAGAACTGACGCTGCAGATTGCAAAAGAATAAAGTGTCGCAATGATGCATCCTTTTTCAGATAGAAAAATAATCGACTAAAGTTAAAAATCTATTAGATAATATTTTACATGTAGTCCTTAGAAATATATTGTACTAACTTGCAATCATGCCAATTTCTTTGGTTCTTCTGTATTGCAGTGTAATCAAAAAACACTTTCAGAAAATTATTTTTGTGTGTGTCATTTCCATTAAAAAACAGCTCTGGCATTTGAGAACCAAAAGCTTTATCCATAAATACACACATACTGGTAAACTATGGAATGTTGTCAAAGTTTGTCAGAACAGTAAAATGTTAGGATATTTTGAAGCAGACATTCTGTTTATCTACTTTCAGAAATAGAATCCCAGAACTTTATGAATTGATTGATTATTTAAATGAGACAATGCATAAGGGAGGTCCAGTGTTGTCATAAATTTCTGATGTTCTGAATTTACTACTATTAGCAAAATTAGTATTTTGCTAAATATCAACTTGCCTGAAATACTTTAATGCAAGAATATTTAGTGCTATCCTGAGTTGGATTATTAATTTGTAATTCTGATTAAATGTAACTTACAGTTTGCTTAATATTTGACTTGTCTGAATTGACAGCTGAGAAACTGTAATGTACTGAAAAACTATTTACTTCCAACAGGAACGCCACAGTC
The DNA here is from genome assembly GCF_002775205.1 of Xiphophorus maculatus. Lineage (NCBI taxonomy): Eukaryota > Metazoa > Chordata > Actinopteri > Cyprinodontiformes > Poeciliidae > Xiphophorus > Xiphophorus maculatus. The sequence continues at coordinate 28,041,014 of NC_036451.1, forward strand.
CAGCTGACCCCCAAAATAATAAATATATAATCATGACCCCCCAAAATAATAAATATATTAATCATGTCTCCTGCAGACGACCTGCAGCACAATCTCAAACAGCCGACATGGATCCATTCTGTCTGACAGCTTTTAGAGGATTTTAGCTTATTCTAATAAAATTAATAGATTTAACAAATCCATTTTACAGGCTTCTCCCTTAATTTCCTTTTTGTTCTCCAGTGAACAACACTTTCACTGTGCAGTTGAAAGTGTTCATGAATGCATCCGTTTTTCTTAAAGGCTGACTGGAAGAAAAACAACGAGCAAAACGTGTTTAAACTCCCACTGATGTGCTGCTGTGTATGAGTGACTCTTCAATAACAGAAATCCGAAGTTAATGAGCCGAAGACGGGAAAAAAATACGTAGAGAAAAAGTTCCTTGCTAGTTTGCCAAAAACAACTTTAAAGTAATTTACAACTAATTATTTTCACCCTGTAGGAATCTTCTGAGCCATCGTGAATTATTAACTAAAGCAGAACATCTTAGATTTTGCACATAAAAAACCACGAAGCAAGATAAATTTTACTGAAAGCAAATAGTGGATCTTGTCATACTCTCAAATTTTTTTATACTAATATCGTGAGTGTTTAATATTTAATCCATTTTCCAAAATGAAAAAGCAGACAGCGTCTCAGGGTTGGTAGAAAACTGCTCAGCAGTAAACAGAATCTGACAGGAGCTTCCTCTGTCCAGTGTGTACCTGAACACTCCGGCTGGCGTCTGTGGCATGATGAAGCTTTTTTCCAGATCACGGAGCACATCGTTCAGCATGCGTACATGGGAGGGGTCACGCTCTTTGGGGTCATTCGCCGGGCGCATGGCTTCGGACTGGAAGAACGCCGCGTGGTCTCTGAGAGCGGAGGCTGAGGACAGCAGGGGAGGCGATACCACATTCTTATCTGAGCAACAAGACGGAAAAAAAACAACGTTAAGATATCTCACCATGGCTTTCACATGTAAAAATATTTTTATATGTATTTGATGTATAATATTCTAACAACCTTTTGTGCTCAAAAGTGTATTTTACTGCAATGGTTTCCCAACAAGTGGTCTCCTGTTTTTAGGTGGAGGAAGCTTATTTTGGAAAACAACCCACTTGACTTATTGTCATGCTTTGTCCACTGATATCCTTGGATGGAAACCATTTCTGGACTACACTGAACAAGACGTGTCCACCATCTTGTGTTGTACATTTATTAACTCATAGACTCGGACTATAAAATGTTGAAAATGTATAAACCTCACGGTCAGATTTACAGGGTGCGGGCCGCAGGGCTGGAGTCAGTTTCTATTGGTAAAAAAGATTTTACCAATGCAAATTAAAGTACATTAATATGTACTCCTTTACATCAGCGGGTCTGATCTGACACAGGTCTAAGCTGGTTGGTAGCTCCATGTTGTCCACAAAAAGTACCATAACTTCATATTTTTCAAATATTTGAGTTTTGTTCATTTTCATAAAATCCTAAAATATTTATACAATTCACACTGATTTGGGCCAGGAGTTTTCAATAAAGTACAATGTTTGCAAAACACACATTTCTTTAAAAAAACCCCAAAAAACCACACAAATAAAAACAGAAACTAAAAATCTCTTGGGCCCCTAACAGTCGGGGCCCGGGGCTCCTGCCCTGTTGACCTTTTCTAAAGTCTGACCCAGGAAAGCCAGGGAAGTTTTTTTGGTTTCTCCTTTAAACCGTGTTACCGAGCTTTTGTTTGGTGATTGAATTTTGTTCTTAAAAATAAAAATTAATAAATATAGCTAAGAAAAAAATAAATATATAAATCTGAAAGATGTTGCACAGATTTGTATACAGCACCATTCACTCTTATTTATATTTTTCCCCTGGAGAAGGGGGAAAAGAAATTAATAAGTTAAAAGAGCAAGCCATTAATAAACTAAAAACCCATTTTGTTTGGAAGAAAAGAATAATATTTCTGTTGTGTTATCTCCTGCTGGTTGACACCCGCCACCATGGGGATGCTCCAGCAGGTAATCTGACACAGATCCCTCCCTACACACGGCGCTGTTGTTCACAGAGCCTGAACAGATGAACGAGACAATAGAGGTTTTCTGCCTGGATAAAAACATCACAACGTTAAGTTGCTTGAAACGTCTCCTTTTAACTGTCGAGAGCCCTTCATCTGTTCACATCTGCATCTCCATGTGAGAACAAATTTAGGAGCACAACTCCTACAGAGAGTTCCTCTCTGCTACATCTCCCTGTGAAGGGCTCACTCTGCAGCCAGGCATCTGTCAAGGTGGAGGTAAAACAGTTGTACTGCGCTCTCAGAGAGTACGTCTTTATCCATTCATACAGATGAGCGCAGCCAATGCTGAATTTGTGTGTTTGGCACTTTGTAGGGAAAAGAAAGAACGCCTAATGTGGTGCAGGCATCCCATTTCCATGTACTACACAATACTACAGCCGTTCCAGTAGGAAAGCTTTACAGGTACAACACAGAATCAAAGCAAAGTGAGGTTATTCATTCTGACAGGTGGTCCTTATTTAAAGAAGTCAGTAAATGTTGTACACACTAGTTATAGTGTACTTCCCTCTGAGTGAAATGACACCAGACATTGTTCCCAAGAACAGCTTACCTTGAATAAAAAGCTAATTGGAGAGGAGAAAGGGGTTTAAAGAAGTGTGAAAATGATGCAGCTCAGCTAAAACCATCCTAAATGCTTTAAAATGGAAACCAGAACAAAAAGACATGGAGGAAAATGGAACTGTTCGAGTGGATCAAAGAACAGCAAAAAATGACTGAGTCAGCCAGTCGTCTGCTCCAGGGTAAACTAAGAAGAATGGTGTAATGTTTAAACTCAACTATTTAAAGCCAAGCTTTCGGCAAGCGTCCCATTGCTGAAAAGCTGACGGCAGCTGAAGATGTTACAGGTTGCGAAGAACTCAGCGGCTGGCCTTGAGAGAAATGGAATATTTTAGAGACATATGAAAGAGTGAATGGTTATTTTTGGGACTACAAGCTGCCAACAGTTTGTCAGATGATCCCCAAGATCCAATCACTGTAGTTCTGCTCTGTAGCATAGGAAAGTGTTCAGTTAAATACTGCTACACTTTCCAAAACACCTGATAATGCCTGGCCACTGTTTTCCTATTTCAATGAATTCTCGTCTTCCTTCAGTGCTCCATCTCATATTTCTCCCATTGAACTGGATTTCTCGGGATGCATCCTGGCCAGTCAATGAACAGAAGGAGGAATTGTAAATGAGGCCGTCGAGTTTCTGCGCTGTTTGAGAATTGTATGGTTTGGATATGGCAGTGGAGGAAGAGAACGAAGTCATTCAGTCCATGCTGGACATGCTTCCAAATATTTAGCACTTAAAGTGAGAGCAAGATGAATGTTTTTAGCCTGCAGTTCTCATTAACTGCCATCTTGTTTGGCTTGGCACAGGCAGTTTTCAGTAAGCTTCATAGCGTAGCTTCCTTCATGGTCAAACGGGAGCATTACATACATCATGGTCAAATGTTAGCAATTAGGTAAAGTCAGATCCAATCGTTTTAACTTCAACAGAATCCACACCTTCAAGAAGTAATCGTTTCTCAGTCGCCAAGAGTCTGGGCGACTGAGGGTTTCTCAGACCCCCTGAACGAAGCAAAGCACAGAACAAAGACCTGGTTTGTGCCAGGCTATAATGTAGCACACACAATTAGATCTTACACTGTGATGGAAACCAATGACCCAATATTTTCTATTCCATCTATGTCCATATCTAATATTTTAACTCATCTTATGCTATGCAATAAGATGCTACATCTGCATAAAATAAGATGATTTACTGTTAATGATTTTCTCACATGTTGAATAATTGGAGCAGCTCCAACTGATGGCAGCTTGGCCTACCTTCTAATTAAGTTAGCTAACAATTTTTGACCACTGGTGGGGACTCGGAGAATAGAACTTTGTCACCTTGATTCAACCTGATCATAGACAATTCTTTAAGGTTACTGTGTATAACTTTTCATATTTTCTTTATATAATTATTCTAAGCTTATTTTATGTATTTTATGTTATTTTTACTAACTCATGCTTCATTGCCTTAAGTCAATGAGTCCTTGTCAGAAATGGACACTTAGACAAGATTCAGTTATGGTAAAAGGGTTATTTTAACAGAGTCATCCTGAACCGTATACCAGAAAATCTGTTGCCACTTCACAACTTCTAGTTTGTCAGAATTGTTAGTTATTTCACCAGAGCAGCGTTTCGCAATCCACTTCTGGAGTGACAAATGGCTCACTCTCCTGAAGAAAAGTGGAGGTGACAATTTGTCACTTCTATTTAAATACAAGGCTTTCAATAGTTCACTGACTGTTAAAAAAAAGAAAAAAAGAAGAAAAGAGGTTTATTCTACAAACCATCAAGACAAGAAACCGAACTTATTTAGTAGATGTCATCTTTTTGGCAGTGAACTTTACCATTCTTCTACCCATTTCTAAATCCTTTTAAAAATTTCTTCCAATCAGTCTGTTACCAGCTTATTTTAACTTTCACTTTAATACATCCTAGGAGTGGCCCTGCAGGTTAGCTATACAGCTAAGTTTGCTTCATAATGTCAAGTTTGGTCACAAGGTGGCAACATGTGATCATTTGTTACAGTCAAAGAGTATGTGATTTTCATTTCTTCCGGTCAGACAATCTTCTGATCAGAAATGATCTTTCTGTAACGCTGTGCATAACGCCACGCCCTGATGTGGAGTAAGGAACGCCACATCCTGTCTGTCTGAACGGCTCAGTTCTGAAAAGCCCGACTTGTGCCTCTTCCACATGCTAAATCACATACATATTTGATCGTTTTCAAAACGTTTGCATTCAGAACGGCCATGTCGCATTATATCTGACTTAAAATTAGAATACTATGGAAAGGGTAATTAATGAAAACTCCTAGAGCCACAGACTGATCGGCTCTAAGCAACATCGCATTGATGCAGTCAATCATGCAAACGGCCCTAACACGACTGCATAGATGTATTCATACTTTTCAGAAATCTGACATTTGTGCTTATAGCATCTGTTTTTGATTGGTCTGATGTAATATTCTAAATTTATGACATTTGTAAGCATTATCTGTAAGCCATCATCATAATTACAAAAATTAAAAAGCATGAAATATTTTACCAGTTTACTAATTGTGTTATGAATGAGATGACAAGCAAGATTTTTTTTTTTTTTTACACATAATTCATATTTTTGGGGGATAATAGTGGGAGATTTACAATTAACAACCTGTAGTGTAAACATCCAAATTTCAACTCTCTTGATACGTTTATCTCAGAATTTGTTCTGTGATTTGAAACATTAACAGAAACCTGAAGACATCCTTCATTGAGGACTGAGAAGAAGCAAGGGAAGCCCAGGATTAATTCCAGTTTTATTATAAACATTATTGGGAAGGAGGCGAACTGTCATCCAAGATATTAATCGGCAGGACTTGGTATGTCTTCATATCGCAGGGCCACAGCAGGTTTGGAACAGAATGTGACTCATCGGTGGGAAAAATGTGAAGACAGAGGGGCCAAAAATAGGCAGCGGGAGCTATTCTCCTACAAATTTAAATGGCTCGCCTCACAGCCAGCTGGGACTCATGAAATATTGTTTGATTGTTGTAATCCATCATATCTTTTGACACCCTGGGACATACATGGGAGAGTTTGCATTCATCTATGCAGTTGGGACTTGGACTCTTGAGATAAGAGCAGCAGGGAGAAGAAAGGTGAGAAAAACAAAACACACTCAAGGAGATGCTTTTATTCATCAGAATAATTTCTATTTTTACACTAATCTCTACAGATACCATAGAACCTGGGGACTTTCCTGCATGTACATTAGTTTTAAATAATTTTGTCAAAAAAATCCCCTCTTTTTTTGGTTCATTAAGTGAGGACGAATAACGAATAATTTTCTAGCTAACTGTACTTACAGTTAGTTGTTTTTATATAAGTCATGCTATAATATACTAGCAGATTTTTCCTGTTACAAGATCTATAGCTCTAATTACATGTGGGCACACATATGGCCATTACATTCAGGAGAGATGCACTATTTGCACTCATCTATGTGAGGTCACAGTGATTTCTTGACCCTCCGCACACGCTGGTATTTTCAGTCTGCAACCTTCATATCCAGGATAGATGAGCAGACAGGTCCACGGTTTGTGGTGGATCATTGGTTTCCCCGTCCTTCTCCAAAACAAAGCAAGTAGAGAGAAATGCCTCGATGGACTTCAACTATGTTATTCAATACCAATAGGTGTTCTCCAAATCCTTCATTTATTTGTGTTCTGGTCATTAACCTCTGCCTATCAGTCAGGATGTTCCTCAAATATCAGATTTTTATTTTCTCTCTTTCCTACCTTCTGTTTTCATGTTGTGTGAGAAATAGACATTTGTTCTTGACTGCATCAGAATTATTTTAGAGTTTCAGAATATGTATCGGATTATAACAAAAGCCATAATCTGATATTTTGAAAATGAAAGAAGTATTTTAACATTAATGCAATGTGAGTTTGCCGAAAAAAATGTGAAGGGAAAAAAAAGACTGGGAAAATAAAATATGCATGACATAATATTACAGTTCAGCAACAATAAGGGAATATAGAAAATGATGTAAAATCTAACAGTAAACAGTTTAGATAGATAGATGGCTACAACTAATAATTATTCTAGTAATCTGTTATTCTCTAAATTATTCTTACAAATAATCGATTAATATGACAAAAATTGGCACATTCTGCAGACGTAAGCCTTTTAAAACAATATCAGAACAATGTTATACAATATTAGAAATACACTAAATTCCTTTTTCTAAATAAACAAATATTTTACTGCCTGAAAGTCAATAACAGCATTTCTTTACAGTACACTTGATATTTTTGTGATTAACTGATTACTAATTATACAGCAAAAAGTACCATCAATCCATCCGTCCATCCATTTTCTTACACCCTTGTCCCCAGTGGGGTCAGGAGGGGTGCTGCTGTCTATCTCCAGCTAACGTTCTGGGCGAGAGGCAGGGTCACCTTGGACAGGTCACCAATCCGCCGCAGAGCAAAAAGTATCTAATAGAAGATTTTTCTAAAGAATGCAAATCAGCTGAAGTTGCAACAATCCCACTTGAAGATTTATATATTATGGATATATTTTCAGACAAAGATTTTATTTTTTATCTTAAATGCAAAATGTATACATTTCTTTAATATATACATTATAGCTCTCACTGACTTATTTAATCAAAATAGCTCTTTCTTTGGTCTGCATACTCCAGTTAACGATTAATTGATTACTAAATTATTTGACAATTATTTCAATAATTGATTAGTCTCAATTAATCCCATTAACTGTTTCAGTCCTTGAGAGATGCACAAACAGTTTCACTAATAAAAACTGGCCAAAGTACAACTGTAAGTCTGGAGATTACTTTTAAAACTAATATCAATACCTTCTGCTGCCCTGAGGTGAGATGGAAGGCTGTTCCATCAATGTGGGTAATAATAATAAAAGAGTCATCTCACTTATGTGTTCTTAGTCTCACTTTAGGTTTACATTGAAGGCCTGTGGGTTCTCAGTGAACATGGGATAGAAGTAAATCTAATAAATAGGTAAGGTCCAGACTGGTTTATTGGCTTTTAAACCAATAAAAGAATTTTCAGATCGATTCTGATGCAGAACGAGAGACAACACAAAGAGCATTTCCTGACCCGCTTGCAGGTGAGAGGAGGCAGAACATTTCAGCCGTCAATCCTGCAGGTAATAAAGAAGTGCTGCCCTGTCTACAGCGGGTCATGAGAGAGGACTGAGCTCAGGGAATATTATACTGATTACGAATTACAGTCTTTATTACATCTCAACTGGAAACTGAAAAAAAGAATCAGCCTTGACAGCCTTACGCTTTTTGAATTGTTTCACATCAAGTTTCTGATATTAGTCAGCAGAACCACTCTTCTGATCATCAAGGGAGTTGAAGTGACAATCTGGAGAAAAATTACTGCTAACGAGAGAACTGACAGGCAACATGTCGCCAAGAACAATGACACTAAAAAAAACAAATGGCAATAAATTATTTTTCAGATTATATTAAGGTTTTAAAGTGCTAACAAAGCAAGTCTCATATTAAGTTCGTCATCACATGAAGTTAAAATAATAAGTAGCGTCAACAGTCACACGTTAGTCATTAGATGCAGTCATATGTGAATAATTTACTCAGTCTACAACACTTTCCTGAAACATTCACACCTCCTAAATTTTAATACATTTCAAGAAGGTAAAAACACAGCTCTCAATGTTTTTTCATGGACAGGTTGATAAATACATAGATTTTAATCTGGTATACTCTTCCAGTTCCACTTTATCCTTTAACTCACTGAATGAGTGAGATACAACTTCTAATCTAAAATCTCAGTGATTCCACTGCTCTCTTTAAGGTGGAGGTCAGAAGAACATCTCCATGGAAAAAGGCTCCACTGGTAAGAAGTGTCTAAAAGCTGAACTGAGATGGTGAGAGACTGGGCTCCATGTTTACTGTGACGTCTATAAAGCTTAGATATACAGTATCTCTAAATGGAAGAATTAAAGGAAGTCTTTTTCTGAAATCGCCAATCATCCTTTCATCGGTAAGGTAAAAAGCTGTTTCAACAATTAACTAACTTCTTCACATTAACCTACCGCTTTGATGTCATTCAGTCTGGTTTCCATGGTTACTACAGTACTGAGACTGCCCTCATCAAAGGGTTCAATGACATCCACATAAATTCAGAGTGTGGAAGAACCACAGTGCTGGTTCTGTTGATGACGATACTTTGCTGGATCCACTGGAAAATTTTCAAATAGCAAGATAAGTTGCCATAAATATAAAGATGATAGCACGGCATGTCTTTTCAATATTTATATTCGTGTGAATTTAGTTGTATTTCTTTTTAATCATTGCTTCCTCTCTGTAAAAGGGAAAAATTACTACCCACTGTCGCCACATGTTTGCTCAGTAAAAGTGATTGCTGAGTTAAAAACTCAATGATGCAATAAGTGGAAGTGCAACTTTCAACCAATTGTCATAAACTGCATTTGACAACTAAGATGCATGACATTAAATTTGCATTAATTTGATTATATTTTTCTATATAACAAGATGTTAATTGGATGTTTTGTGTCTTCTAAAGTATCTTTTCATGACATTTGTTTAAACATAGATGCTACACAGCTACACAGTTTCTACCTTGTCACCATTTTCTAGAGTTATTTCACTCCATCCTGAATTCTCTGCATTTTAAAGCAGTGTAAAGACGCTGTGAGGAAGTCACAGTCGGGTTAAAAAGCATTTCGAATATTTGCACCGTTGCTAAAGGCCAATTTTAACTTTGACACATTTACAGTGAGACATAGAATTACATTTAATAACCTCAATAAAAATTCCAAAATCTGTCACTGCAGCCTCTCTGATACTTGTGGCAGATGAGAATAATAAAACCAATTGTGAGCATAAATAACACGTCCTATAAACCACAATGGCATAATGTCAAATTATGAAGGGTGTGCAATTAAAATAAAACATATTCCAAGGTCCGCTTTAAGGTCAACACCTAACTGCAGCGTTATTCATGTCTCATTCTCATTTATCTTGTGAAGTTTCATTGTCAATCTATTTATTGCCTTCCGAACAGAAGGCAGCATATATCGCCTTTCAAAGCTTGTGCATAGACTTCATTAGAAAAAAAGGTTTACACGATGTATTCAATGTATTAAAGAAAGAGCAGCTAAACATTAAAAATAAAAGATGTTGATGTTACTTTGTTGAACAAAGAAGTGAAAGAGAAGAGAAACTGGGGAGCAGAGATGTGGGGATGCAGAGGGACAGAGTGATGAAGGAACAGACATGGGGGCTACAGGCAGGTATCATAATCATTTCTCTCTCAGGTTATAATCTTTCCATTAGTCTCAGATGAGGAGGCATAACCACTCAATCTAGGCTTTAATGGGACAATGCTTATATGCTTAGACAGAGCCAGTGAACCTGAGGCTTAGAGTGATTGCCTTAGTGACAAAATGAATGAGACTTGAAGCTGGAGCTACGTGAGGATCGTCCGCTCGCCTACAGCGCTTTAAATCTCAGATCATGGTCCGTAGATGATCGATAATCCTCGCTTTACAGATTTTATTTTGTCCCGGCGATGAAGAATGAATTCTCCACAGTGCATATTCCACTGACTATATCTAGTTGTGACTCTGCTTATAAGAAACTCCAGTACTTTCAGGATACCTCTTGATGGAAGTAACACTTCACTTTGTTTACTCTGAATTTGCATGATGCCAGCTTGCAGGCTACAGGCATCAAAGTCTATTTTTTATTTTTTTGCAGCCTTGTTCAAGGGCCATTTTAATATTCAAGGACAGTCTTTGCGAGCTCTTAGAGTGTGACTGAATAAGCCTATTTTTGCTCACAGGGCTTGAGAGCTTGTACAGCATGTTAACTGCTGAATGTTTGGCAATAGAAATGTGGGCTGGGTTCATTTCAGACTAAAGCACTGCTTACTTAAAACAGAGAAAGTTGCACATGCAGACATATGTAAATTAGTATATGTAACAAACACACAGAGAGCCACCATCTAAAGTTCAAATGTGCATGCAACAACAACCAACTCATCTTCAAACCAGTACACACATTACTTATAGGCCTTCAGTCTTTCCTGTTCTGATTGTTCCAGATTGTCTATGTCTTATAGACTAAAAAGAAAAAACTTGATGCATTTTTTAACAGAGTTATTTGCATGGTCTGTAATTAATTGATTCCCATGAATCATATTTTAGTCAAAAACTTTATATTGATATAAAAAGCAACATTCTCAAAGACCCATTTTACTTCTAAATGATTGAAAAACAAATAGACACATGAGCTCAAACAGATACATTTTGGTTTTTGTTCTGCAACCATCATAGACTGTGCTATTGCTACATGTTTATATTTGAGATGCTCTTTAGACTTGAATAGCTTTGCTGATAGACTAACTCCTTTTAGCGCAACTTCAACACAACAATAGTCTTTACCAGCGTCCAATCAGATCATCTTTGAAGCAGAAATAAATATTTCAAAAGCAGCTCCAGAATACCATGAGAAGTGACCCTGTCATCCACAGATGTTGTTTGTGGATGTAGCTTGTGCGTCAGATTTATGTGTGTACAGAAACACAATACAAAGATCCTGTCTTGGGATTTTTGTATGTCTAAAAGAAAAAAAACCCCAAAAACTATGAATTGAATTAAAATCTATGTAGTTCATCAATTGAAATTTATGGCCCTATTTAGATGTGTCAGAAGGGAAAAATACTTTGTTATCTGTCATAACATAGTAGTGATGATGGGCCCAAATGCAGCAAGGCAGAGACGGCAAGTAGATGTTGGCATTTTAATAGGAAAAGTGAGCAAAAACTTATATATATATAAATATATAAACACAGGGAGCCAGAGTAGAACAAAAAACAGATCCCAGGGAACAAAAACCAGCAGGGGAAACAGGGAAGTAGTGGGATAAATGGGAGGAATCAGCAAGAAGGGATAAGAGAGAGGTGAATAAATACTGGGAGCGTGAATGCTGGAACAATAGACCGGGCTGATTGACTAACATGTAGCAGGAGTGAGGTAGAGAGAGAGAGAACATGGGAACAGGGGAACTTAGAGAATGAGTCTAAGAGTAATCTATACCTAGACACAAGGAATAAATAAACAAAATCACTGAGAAAAGACTGAACAGTGAAATCGAAACAAGATGATGTAATCAATATAAGGAAGCAATGAACACAATAAAAATGCAACTAGAATGAAATAATCAAAACACCAAAACAACCGTGACATTAGGTTCCTGACATTATCTCAAACCAGTCTTCCCTTTCTCCTCTGTCCTAAAAAAATGGCTTTTCTGTCCAAAAAGAAGCTGACAACTGGATATTTTCAACCATTGTAAGTAAACAACAGAGAAGGTTTTGGGTGCAAATTCCAGTTAATCTGCAATACTCAGTCCAGCCTGTTAGGAAACAATGACCATACCACATTCAAGTCAACTTAAACCAGAGTTGACCTTCCTGTGATGCTGAGTTTGACCTTCAACAACTCCCCTTCACCATTTCTACAGGTTTAAATGCATTGACTGACTGCCATGTTATTGCACAGGGATACCTAACAGAACAGCATGGAGTGAATGTTACTACAATCACCAACAGTGCACCAGAGTTCTTCGGCTAAAATCACGAGCAGCGTGATTTTATTATTTTTCAGAGTCCAGTTTCATCGAGAGAGAATTTCAGCCGCCTTCATTTTCCTGATGTTTAGCTTTGGTTATTATTAGCTGTAGCAGCAGCTTTAGTAGGTGAACTTTAAAAAGTGAATTTCTTCTCCAGAAGATCTTTTAGCTCCAATTATTAACATCAAATTACAGCATGACAGTTTGAGCAGGTGTGCTCGTTCCAGGATCCCAGCTTTGTGCATGAAGGCTCTAATTCTTGTGCACTGAGTGGAACTGAGCCATTATTAACTAAATCTGTTTCTGTTCTTATAATGAGGGCAATATGGCCACCAGAAAAAGGAGAAAATGTGTAAAAGTGGAGAAAAATAATCAAACCCAGCTCTATTCTGGAATCGGCTGCAAAGTACCAGAGCCCTTTACAACTGGTAGAAATACTTCTTGAACTCAATATATTGTTATAGAAACAGTGCACAGGTGTAAAGTCGAATATTTTTTCATATTATTACTATTTTTTTTACATCAGCTTTAGTCTTACCACTATTTTTACATCATATGTTACCTTTAAGTTTGTTTTGAACATCCAACACAATGTCCAGAGGGTAGAAAGGCAGCACAGGGTCACTGACCAGGCGCAGAATGGCTTCGGCTGTCATCTGCAGAAACAGTCACATAATAAAGCAAGTTAGTTTACTTTATTCATTCATCATTTCATATTAGCAACAATAATCAGTCATTTAAAATCCACAAGTTCATTGCGGTCTGCAGACCGAGGATCAACTCTTGGTCAAGCATGTTTTCTGTGGTCCCCAGTTCACCACCCAAGTCTGGAAACTGTTCTGTTCTGCAACAGAACATATCTGTCCTAAACACCAAGTTCAGTCTGACTTCTGCTTTCCATCCACAATCCAAATAAAGACATATAAAATGAAAACTTGAATCCACCTTACGCTGCCTCACCTCTACTCCTTCCAACTGGAGTCAGTTCCTCTCCTGGGTTGAATATGCACATGATTCTCACATCTCCTCAGCCACTGGTATTTTCCCGTTTGAGGTCTCTTTAGGTTATCAGCCTCCTCTTTCCCCTCTGATGACTGAGAATCCACACTCTTAGAATCTGTAAGTAACTTCAAATACCCAGGGAGACTTATTCCTTGTTTTGTCGTGGCCTGTCACATTTGTCTGCTTAGTGCTGACCTTCAGTTCCTGTTCTGAGGGATTGCTGGACAGGTATCTCCACTAATCAGACCATCATTTCATGTATTTCCCTTCTAGACAAACCAGCATCTTGTACATTGAAAAACTGACATCTCTATCAGTGGTTCACATGTGTATAAACTTAAATCAGAAAATTCCTTGCAGGTGCTGAACTATTTCTATGAGTGACTGTTTACGCTTTTAATGAAGGGTGGCGGAAATCTGAGACAAACATGATCTCATATTACAAATGTAATCTCAGTCGGGTAAAACTCATAGACAATGATCCACCCCTGACTGACAGCCCATGTTTGAGTTGATTTATCTAAATCAATTACTGCTTAATATGCCTCAGTCCTTGTTATATCCAGCAGATATGCCATATTTCCCTGCACCTTTGACCTGTTGACTGCTGGGATTTGATCCATCACCCCAACAACTCTAACAGAGCCAAATGGAAAGAGGAAATAGTCAAACCATTTTTGACTGACTCTGGCGTCTGTGTGCCGATTGCTTATGGGGGCTTAGTTAACATTTCAAAGCTGGCCAAAAATCCTTTTCTCACATCCCTGAAAATGTCCAATGTTCCCAACAACTATGTCTAATGGACACTTATTGTATTTGTGCAAAAAGCCTTGTGATTCTTCTTCTGCCAAAATCATACACTTAATTCTTTCTGTGTAGCAGCGTACAACTTAACATGCAACGTGTAAATTTTAGCAACTTTCAATTTTATTGTCCCTTAACCCCTAAAATTCCCAAAATAAAGAAAAATACAAAGTTCTGTCATCCATCCATCCATCCATCCATCCATCCATCCATCCATCCATCGCCTCTCTTTTCTAGCACTTGAGAACCCGGGGACATCTCTTTATGTTTACAAGCTGGCTGTTTCCTTCCTCTAGGATCTGCCATATTGTTATGTTTATACCAAAGCTGTAAAATCCAGCTGTAAAATTGCTGCAGAGCTTCTTTTATCCCTATTTGTTGGCTCTCCTCTGTCACAGACACAACACATATTCAGCCAGCAATATGCACTGGAAGCGGTATAGCATCAAAAATATGTCTACCGCGGTAACAAGAACAAGAGACATCATGTCCACTTTTACGCCTGCAGCTCTGTTTGTTTTACAACCTCCCAGTTATCTGCCAGTGGATTCTGATTGGTGTTTATCAGGATGGAAACAAGCATCTAGATCATGTTAGGTCTAGTCTTTTGTCATTTTGACAGATTCAGGTTCAATTCAAATTGTAAGAATCTGTGTAACCTTAGGTTTTCTTATCAATAAAATGGAAGCTGTGTTATAAGAGAAAAAGAATAATTGGGCTCTAGTGCAAGAAAACATTTCCTTGTGGCAAATTGAAAATGGGACTCATTTTATTAAACAACGGCTTTCTTCATGTGTCTCTTGCATAAAAGGAGAAATTTGTTGAGTGCACAACTAATAGCTACCATACTCTGGAGGAGTGCCATGGTGGCTCCTCCAGAGTCACTCCAGAGTCACCATGGCACTCATTTCAAGTGGTATGAACCGGAAGGCATTGATTACACAGTATTCTGTTACCATATGCATTTTTTTGCTTTGCCTTTCCCCTGACAACTTTGAATTACTCACTGAATAATTTCAAACATAACCTCATGGAACTTTAACTGCCTGGCCTCCATTTTTAGAGCCTGATAAATGGGGATAAAGAGATTTAAGAATCCACCGCTATCTCCACTACAGATCAGTTATACTGGCTTTCCTGCCTCTGTGATTTGTGGGCGCTCATTTATTCTGCTAACTGTAACCAGCTGCACCTATATAACTCTCGTTTGCAAGTATTTTGAAAAGAGCTTACAGTGTACAGATCTGCTCTGCACCCCTCTGCGCTGTTGTCACTGCCACCGAAATCAATCTGGCGGAGTGGGGGCAGGGGAGGATTATCGCATTGATTTGAAGCCAGTGAGTAATACGACTGCAGAAAGCATTCATCAAAAGCCTGTAATGTGGGGGGACAGAAAAGGCCGTTGATTTCTTATTTATGGCCTTATTTCTGGATCATCTCTTTCGAAGGCAGAGGCAAGGGAGGAGAGCAACGCAGAGACAGGAGATAATGACAGGAGAAGAAAAGCAGAACGGGGGCTGTGACAAAACAGAAAGCAGAATAATGTCCAAGCTGAAGAAATGTGACAGTTGGTGGGTTGTGGAAAATATAACAAACTAACCCCAACATCTGTTCTAACACCAGTTGTTTTTGTCGCTTATTATTCCATCTATAATGCACTTCCCATCTGACATATAATGAACAGATGTGTCACTTGCAGTGAAGGAAATTAGTTTTCTCCATTTCTAAGAGCAGCTTTCTAGGTGATAACCTGGTTTAACTGAGTGGCATTGGAACAGGGTGACTGCAGAGTACTGAATGAGCGCTTTAGTAAGGCTTTGTCCTGCAAGGTCAGAAGCAAAAATCAAAATACACAAAAGGAGATGTGAATTTCTGTGAACACTTCTGGCTTATTTTGTGTTTCAAAGTTTAAAAAGATTTCAAAGTCAGTTAAAGTGGCAGTATTGTGTGCTTTTCAGGAAGTATTTTGCCATTTTCTAGCACAATCAAGTAACTATGTTAACTTAAAAAAAAATGCTACATGTATTAACTATGACTTTAAATAAATTTGACTTTGTAATTGAAAACCTTGAAATTGGGCCTCTGTCTCTTGAAAAATTCCAGCTCACAACCTCTCTTTTATTAACCCTTTAACAACATTTTATCAGTGACCACAGCAGTACACAGTTCCACCAGCTGGTTGCTAATTGGTGCTGTCTAGTCTGAAGGAGCTGAGTAGGGGAGTCCCTAGGGAGGGTTGATCTGTGAGGCAGAAACTTGGAAACTGCAAGTTTACAAGTTTGAATGCAGCTCCTGGATTGAAAACATCAGCCAATAGCATCTCAATAGTGGTCACTTTCAAAAATGTCAGAAAAAAAAAATCCATGGATGATTTAGAGTTTTGTTCCACAGAAACAAATCTGTGAATTGGTGAATTCATGAACACTGAACCACAAGTAGGTGGTAACGTATACTTTGACATCTTATTTTCTGTCTGCGTGTGTGATGAAGAATCCAGAAGCATGCAAAGAGGAAGGCAAACAAGTGAGCACAAGGAGAAAAACGGGAGACAACAGGAACACAAGCATGGAGACTCCACCGAGGAGTGTAGGAACTGGGTGGAATGATTACTGGAAATGGGATCAGGGACGACTCATCTTTGACAAACAGCTGACAGCAAACAGAGAGTTCCATCATAATGAGACAATGTGGGACAAGTTTCCCTCTTAATTGAAGAGCTTAGTGTTAGTTGGTTGGACGGACAAGGACAGAGATGACCTGTCAGAGCAATCTGACTTTATTATGTCAAAAATATACATGTTGAATAACATCCTATAAGCTAAATTAGATGACTTGCTGGTTAATACAAAGCCTTCATTTGATCACATTATGGTAATTCATTCATTATTTCGATCTTAGAGGAATAATGAATGAATTACCGGTTTGGACACATGGTGGAAGTGGGCACCACTGACCACCACTGATGAATCTTAACAGGTTGTCTGTGGTGTACCTGGGCTAATGTGTCATTTGAAGTGGACAGATTACACAAGGAAACTGATGGAGGCTGACTGGAGGAAATCACTGAAGAAAATGAACACAGGAATCAGGAGAAAATAATCCCTCAACATGAACTCTGTCCCACTCAAGAATCCACAAAACCAACACAGAATCTAAAAGCTAAAGTGACTGAAGTGACATTGTAATCACCACCTACTGTATGCATTTTATATAAATACACACAAACACCCCCCCCCCCCCCCCCCCCCCACACACACACACACAAGAAGTGTAGTCATTTAACATTTAGAAGGCACTGGATGTGTGGAGTAACAGGCCATTCAGTTAAAGTTAGTACACATCTCTTAATCTCTTCACATAATGGTTTCTTCTGTTTTTCAATTCAAAAATCCTTTTTGGTGCTAAATTATTGACTAAACAGACATATGAGCTCAACCACAAATATATTTGTTTTTAATCTGTTCTTCAGATTCTCCAGCCATCAGATTGGTGGAAAGTTCCTTTCTAGCCTTTCAGCTTTCAGAGTTTCTGTTTCATTCATGGACTGTGGACGCTGACTTAGCGTTGGGGACGTCTGTGCTGCTGCTACATGTTTAGCATGAGATGCTATTTGAGGTTTGAATAGCTTTGCTGATAGGCTAACTCCTTCTAGCACAACTTGAACACAACAGTAGTGTTTTCAGTCTGTGTTTCAAGCAGAAATTATCCCCCAGTGGGCCATTCAGAGTTTTGTTCTGCAAAACTCTAAATTGTTATCATCTGCCCATAAATCAGATTTATGGGCGTACCCTATAAAGGTTATAGTTGGGGACTTTGTTTTATTTTTTATTTTTTATTTTTTTTAGAAAAAACCTGATTATTCACATTTTTAATATGTTAATTGCGATGTTATTAAATAATCAAAAGCGTTGTGTTAGCATCCTGGCCGCAGTTAATACTTAAAATACTGGCTTGGCAGCTAATGCAATAATTATATTTTAATCTGTTGGCAACAAATTCAATTTATTTTTCTCTAAATCTTCTCTGTTGCAACTGTTGAAAGTTAATATTTTGTTACAAACAGGAAGGTGATCATTTAGAAAGTCATAAAGGAGCAACTCTTAGAAGGCCTCTCAGTTGATTCCTCTTCAGCAACCATTTTAGCTCATGTCTCCTTCAGCTCTGTCATTGACATCATTGCCTCTGTTTTGATATTGCCGCCAGCAGACCTCTACTGGCTCAGCAGTCCATGAAAAACTAGATAAAACAGTCCAATTTTATTTCTTTTTTCTTTATACTTCTACTCAAAATGCCAAGCTAACAGGAACTATTTGATACAAACTGAAATTGAAAAATGACATCTACCTTTCAAGGGAGCAGACAGTTGTTTGGGGGCATACTTGAATCTAATGTCAGTGCAATTGGGAAGCAAAACAACCACAAATAAAAAAACATTTGATCCTTATGTATGAGCTCTGAAGAAAGTGGTATTTATGTAAATGACAGAAATGCGAAATGAGGCTTATTTTTCAACAGAGCAGTGATCTACTTGAACACCATTAACTCTGGCTTTCACCGGTTTGCCCTGTTAAAATTCAGCAAACAGTCAAACAATCCAGTCAGCCAGTTCACAAGTTCCTCCAGATACCAGTTCAAGACAGTCTGATGAAATCTCGGAAAGGCAGGCCAACTCTGACACACCATCGATGTCCAAAGAATCTACTGCTGATGAGTTTGATTTAGGTACTCAAGAAACTGCCAGAAATGTTTTCTCACTTCTACCGTTTGTACCTCTCAGGTTGGACACCATGATCACCTGACTCATAATGTGATGTTCCCCCTTTCTGCTGCCCAAACAGCTCTGACCCACAGAGATCATTTGAGCTGAGATTGGGGAAATTCAAATAAAGACCTCAAAGTCTTTGTTGTCATCACAAAATCATCACAAACTTATATATTTTTTATTTGTGGCAGGGTCCATGACCCTGCTAAATATTAACCATTAAAAGTTAAACCCAAGATTATTCACACCCGTGGAAGACTTACGTTTTAAGAATCTTTTAATTCAGCCCCATCAGTAACTTTCCTCTTATGGATGTCTAATCCAGGACATCCATACTCTTAAATGTCCACAAGATCAATGGACATCTAGATGTCTTAAATTCAGATGGGAGAAACTCGACTGCTTGTGGTTCATGATAAAATAGCAAATAGAAATTGGTACATAACCTGTACTTGTGTAGCACTTTGTCAAGTCCATTGGACTCAAAAGCGCTTCAGACTCTATTCACCCATTCACACACACATTTACACACCGATGGTGGCAAGCTACTGGATAGCAGCCACAACTGCCCTGGGCAGACTGACAGAGGCGAGGTGGCCAGACACTGACACCACTGGCCCATCTAACCACCACAAGCAGTGGGTCTGAGTGTTGCCTCTTTTTTTAAATTTTACTGAAATTATTTGGATTTATTTATTTATTTTTTTGCATTGTTCTACCGTCTGGTTCAAGGAAGGGATCATGGAAGGGGAGAAAAAAGTCGAATTTTTCATAAGACAACTTACAGATATTTACATTATATTGCTCTAATACTTGTCAGTATTTTACATTCTGTATTTTATAATTGTCGAATGATCTAATCAACAGTGAATTGAAACAAAAAATATTTAATTAAATTAAATTTAGGTTGTTTATACTGCAAAGTCTTTCTGCAAAGTAATGGAAGGAGTGAGAGGGGACATACTTTGTATTTTCCAAACACATAGTGTCATTTTATGGCACAAGTATCTATGTAATCTTCAGTTTTTCATAAAAATGTTGTATATATCAAATATATAAGAAGAATATATATAAAGGAAATCTGACTTTGCAATTTGATGACTTGGAGCTCATCACTCAAGGATTTGTGAAAATACCAGTGAAAAGCTAAAGCAATTATCACATTTATTTTTTTCAATATATACTTCCTTAAGATTGTTGCATTATCCTTTTAGAGATACCGGAGTCAGAAACAAACATCTTGCTTGAATAAATAGCAATTCTACATCAGCCAGGGATATGAATAATTTTGGGCTTAGCTGTATAACCCGGCCTGCAACAAATATTTACTTCCCCTGTCAGACGTCATAGAGTTACGACTGACTAAAAATGTAAAAGGACATGCTGGATGGTTGCTGCTTCCACCAGCAGAGGGCTCTGCTGCGACGTCCTGCCTCGACTTCCTCTCCCCTCTCCATCTCACACACACACACTCACACACACCCCGGCTGCACTGTATCCTCAGTGACGCACAAGCACCACAGCCTCTCAGCCAACTCCTGTCCTATCCAGATTGGTAGCATCATTTGCGAGGCTACTTTACATACTGTAAATAAATTCATGTCGACATCTAGAGTGGCAGTGCTGCTTTCCGAGCAGCGACGCACACCCTCACCCACACATCCCCACAGGCACATGTACACAGATGAAGCTGGTGAGAAAATTTAATGATGAGGGTCAGATGGGTGGATGGAGTAGGAGAATGGGTTGCGAGGATCATTTTCTCCTTTTCGTTCAGTGAAGTGGTAATTCTGTCCAGGTCTGCGATCTCGCTCGCTCGCTTGCCTGTTTTTTCCCCCAGGGCTCGTGGAGAGATGGAGAGATTTTGGTCTCATTCAGAATGCCTGGGCAAAAATAGGCCTCATGAATAAACCATAAACTAAGTAGTTAAGTTATGTAACAACAGCGCGTGGATAGATGCGGCATGGTAAAGTACAGTAGGAGGAGTGATATTTAACTTCTAGGTTGATGCTATGCTCCACTACATAAACAAACATCACAGCGTTCATGTAGCGCCTCTGATCATATAAAGTCAGTCTGCAAGTAAAATTCCCTGCCTTTGCAGCCAATGAGGTGAGCAGAGGGCAAAGACAAGATTTTTATGATGCATAGGAAACTTTGAAGGCTGCGAGACAAAATGTACTACTTGAGAAAACACACTGAACAGCCAGGACTGCTAAACCCACAGAATGAAGGAACTGTCTAAAGAACTCAAAGGACAAATCCCATTTCACCCCCTGCTTTGTAGCCTCACCCAGCACTCTGCATTCAATTATAGGAGTTTTGGAATCTAGATTCTTTTAGGAACCTAGTGGGAAGATAAATATTATCACCAACTCGTCCTTCAAACTGAGATTTACCAAAGACATGCTTGTAAGCAAAGAAGGAAGAGGTTTGCAAAAATCACAACTAGAGATGCCTAAGTGCATGCCGACTAAGCCTTTGTAACTGTTGCAATGTTGGTTTTGACCTAACTTTGTCACTTAGCAACACTAATTTAGTACCTGAGAGATATGCAGACGAAGGTCATTGTCTCCAGACCCCTTGGTTTTAACAGCCGATTGCTTAAAGACATTTGGACAGTATTTAAATAAATGACACTTGTTACAGCTGAGAGTAGGAGCAAGAAAATGTGCTGTAACAGAAGAACGCTATGAGGTTGTGTTTACATTGTTCATTTATTTTAGTCACTTTATTTTTTTGCCCTGTTTGACATTTTACTTCCAATATTTCCTACAAACTGTCACTAAGTAAATTTAAAACACTGTAACCTGTAATGGGTGAAACAGAACATCACACTTCCAGCTGCAAGCAGCTAGAAAACTGATTAACACTAATATCCAGATGCTTGTTGTGTGATTGCTTTACTCACCATTTATTTCCAAGTACTATAGCTACTAATCACACAATCAGCCTCATTTCCCAATCTCTCTAAGTTATATAATTTCAGAAATGATCAGTAAAACAGTTGCTAGCAAATCTGAAACTCAAACAATTAAGACACTTGTGCAGAGCATTCATATTGTTCTGCTCCATTCTCATGAAATCAAGCAGAGTGGAGGAATTTGGCAGCTCCCAGTTCCAAACCGTACAACACCTTAGGTCCTGTGAGATCACTGATGTCTATAATTTAAGACATCTGACCAAATGAGAGTTACCGCAAACAGAAATCTAACTAGAGAACAACTGAGAGGCATTTTGCACAACTTGTCTTTTCCACAATCTCTTCCGTTAGACATATGGTAACTTTACCAACAGCAACTCAAAGATGCCAGGAATAACATCTCTGGGTGGTAGAGCATAAATATTCAGAAAATACGCAATGTATTATCAGATTCTGTGGGGAGTCAACAGAACTGGCCTCAGCTAAATATTCACAATCAGCTCACTTGGAGCCTGAGGGACCCCAACTGAGACCCCCTCACTTGGGGACTCAGGCCCCATGTGAGGCCCCAAGTGGCAGCAAACTTTAAAAGTTTGCTGCCACTTGTTCTGTGCCACTGAACTTGGTTTGTATGAAGTTTAGCTTTTTCTGTGAAAAGAAAATATGAGGTGGGACTCAGATTGCATAATTTCAGTCGTCCATATTTCACTGTTAACATGTAATGTTGGTATGAGGAAGTAGCATCTTTAAATTTGAAAGACAGGCATCGCAGTGACAAAAAGGTCAACCAAGACAACCTCAGAGACAAGAATACAACATGGTGGACTGGAGCTGAGCAGAAACTCCCTGGTGGCTCCACTGCTCTGGAGACAATGAGCTCTCTGCCGCCTCAGGGGCAACAGCATATAACTATTCTGTGCCAGACAAGAGCTTTTTGATCAACAGCCACAGTTCAGCGTTCAAGTGTGTAAGCAACTTAATTTGAAATTTGGTAATTAGATGTGTCAGTAAGAAGTTGTCTGGGTACTGCAGAAATAAAGATAAGGACTTTATACTGCTGACAGAAGGCAGCTCCTGTTATCCTCAAACAACCTTGAAATGTAAACATTTTCCATTTTTGTATTTTATAACATGTTATTAAAAAAAGTTTAGCCGTTTTTTCTTTATAGAAAAAGAGTGGCTTCTAAAAAGCTTTTAAAATAAATCACCACAAATAACATTGCATAAGGCAACAATGGAAAGTAAGATGAGCTTTAAATTAATTTGCCTTGAGGTCAAACTGACTTTATATGAAGTAGGTTTTCTTCATATTTTCAGACTGTCAAATAATAAAAGTTTACCAACATAATTTCATCTCTATCCAGACCATTCCATTGTTTTTCACATAACCTATGTAACTGAGCAAGGTTTGTTGACTACAAATTTTCATTAGGATTATGATCAGGGTATCGTGATCTCCAATTGATTTGTCCTTCAGAAGTAATCGGGATTCATGCTTAGGGTTAATGTCCATTTGGAAGACCCATTTGTAAGTAAGTTTTACTTTTCTCATTGACGTCTCCAGATGCTGCTTCGATATTTCTACATAATGTTTTTATGGTCAATCAATGTTATCAGCTTGGTTTTTCTTTCAGTCAAAGGTTATAATGTTCAAAATTTTCTCTCATTGTTCACACCAACTACATAACCTGACCTTAATTGGTTTGCTTATTCCTGCTCCCCCTCCCACACTGCTACTGTTTACAGTTTGTACACACTTGCTTGTGCATGCTTTGTCTGCTGCATGTTCACTCTCTTAACATTCTCACAGATGTGCTCACAGACCAACTGAACACTAGTGGAGGAACTTTAGGTTACTTGCATGAGTGAAATGTGTCACTATGGGATACGGCCCTCCGGCGTATTCCTCAGAAATGTTTATCTCATTACACCGATCTTGATTGGCTGGTGATAGCAATGCTTATGCCACAACACGGCTCTTCTCGCTTCACCCAGTAAGAAGGGTTGTCTGGTGAGGCATGTCACTCACGCTACTCTGAGAACCGCGGTTACACAAGTAACCTAAACTTCTCATTCATAGCATTCGTTTCAATGTCTCACTGTGGGATATGGAGACTGTTGTATTGCCAGACAGCTTATCTGTAGCAATCCCCAGCACTTATCTGTGATTGCCCCATTCCAGCAAGGACCCAGAGTTTAAAACAGCTGAGGCCACACTTGAAATGAGAAGTCCAGCTTCTAAAATAAAGCAAAAGTAAGTGGTGAAGACCAACTCGTCACTTCACATATGCTCTGAATAGAAACCAAAGGGTCCAAGATGCAGCCAGGGCATTGGTGGAGTAGGCATGTGGGATTACAGGTGCCTGAAAGCCCTGGCCTGTATAGGACAATCCAATCGCTCCCACAACCCAGTGGGAGAGCCGCTGCTTGGTGATGGGCTTCCCTCTGGAAGATTTTGTCCAGGTCACAAAGAGCTGATCGCTTCTACGGAAGCTACTAGTCCTGTCCAGATACGCCTAGTTTGACAAACCTTGTTCCGCTGCTGTTCCTCTGGTGAGGAAAAAGGTGGTGGAGAAAAGGCTATAAGAATAATTACAGAGTATGAACCCACCACCTTAGGCAAATTCCTGACCTTTTGTACTTCAAAATAAGAGTCTGAAACATAAATAGGTCAGATTTCTTTCAAACTTAAATAACTTTGTCCAGAGGAAAAACAAGTCGTAGTTGCTGGTGTTGATAGAAAATCTTAGCCTGCACTTGTGACCACTGCCAGGAGCAATATTTACAGCCACTCGATGCACTGAGCTGCTTTCCCAAAAATATCTCTGCCTTGCTTCAATAAACTTGAGCTTTAATAACAGATGGTCCCATCTGCTGTATTTGTATCCAGACACACTTCATGTGTTCTTGGGCTCCACTTAAAGAAAATTTTCTGTCAGAGAAAAGCACTTCCAAGAATACATAAGCACTGAGGTTAGGCTGCACCTTTTAGAACCACAAAGATGAAGAAGAAATAATGAGAACATTTTTCTTTTCAGATTTTCATAGATAATCACTATAGTCTTTATGTTATGATCTTGGACAAAGAAAACTAAAACTTTAGTAATAGAAGGTAGATTTATGTGGGGTTCTTAACGTTTTATTTAGCCACTGAATTCCATGAAGAAAAGGGAAAAAAGGGAAAGAAAATGACAACAGCTCAACAGCTTCCATTCAGACTCAGCCCATGTGCTGCAGGACAATTTAGGGATGTACCAGAGAGTGATTTTGCTTCATCTTGGATTTTTTTTCATCAGCTCGAGGCCTTGTTAGATCATAGAGCGTGACATATTAGATAGAAGTGAAAGAGAGCCACCACACATGTTGCTAATGAATTCACACTTTGGTGACCATAAATGCTGGCGCCTGCTGTCTCTGCCTGGTACTGTGTGACATATGTAGCCTGGAAGATTGATACTGCAAAGGCAGCATGCAGCCATGTTCCTTACAAAGGCAGATGGTTATATCTGTGTGTGTGTGTGGGGGGGGGGGGGGGGGGGGGTGAGTGTGTGTGTGTGGTTGTGTATGTTGTATGCTTCAGGAAGGGTTCTTCTAAATTACAGTTGACTCTTGGTATTTGCCGGAGGTAGGGATCATGATTGTCTGCAAAAAGCTAAAGTCTTACTTTCAAGTAATATGTTACTGTAATCGGATTACTTTTTTCAAGTAACAAGAGATTGCGATTGCAAAAAGATCATTAAAAAAAGCATGTTACTTACCCTCATACAGACTATGTTACAAAACCGTGATTTTGTTTGTAAGCATCTGATAATCATGTATGAGCGTGTGACGTCATGGTAACAGGCAGGTGTGTTGATCAGCAAGAGACAACATGGAGTGTTAACATGGAGCAGCAGGACCGTTCAGTGTTTAAGGCTTGGTAGAATTGACATTAGTTTGACTCAGTGGCCAGACCATTAGCATCCACTCTACTCTATGCTTGGGAAGAAAACTTACCTTAAGTAAAAAACTCCACTTCAAATCTGAGCAAGCAGCAAGCTGGGGAAAGCCCCGGAGCCCCCCCACAGCCCCACTGACTTCACTGCTGCTGCTAACATCTAATTCCACAAGGAAAACCTTTGGCAGCCTCCTGCTAAACAGGTAAAAACAGATTTTGTAAACTCATTATTGCTCTTCTCTCCACTTCACCAACTGTTAACAGATGTAAATGCTATTAATTCAGAAATAAATGCTAAATGACTTTGGTTAGAACCTGCTTTGTGCTGCTATCAGCTCTAGGCTCAGAGACTGCTGTGTGTGCACATTTCATTAGGTTATAGTACAACTTGTGCTTCTTCGTTTTAAGGCTCCTCAGTAACCAAAAAAAAAGTTGCTTTTGCTCCTTTGCTTTATACTTTACTGTGCAACAATGAAACCTGGCTAGTGATGCACCCACAGAAGCGTGGAACTGCAAAAAAGTTTTACAAGCAGCAGCCAGATCTTGATCATTTTAGAGTTGCACACCAAAGCTGAAAGCTTGAATAAACATATGAATAATTAATTGTTGCAACACATTTCCTTTAATTTCAGGGGAAACACTTAAGAGTTGCTATGGTGTTTTTGCCAGAGTAATATCCCATGTGGCCGCTGGTTATGGTAAAGTGTATTTTCACAACATCAGAATAAGATTAGTGTAGCTGTTTTCATTTGCCTCAGTGATTATGTGGTGGAAGTAGTAGATTTGTAGCTGTGGCGTTCCATTCGTTGCCAGTGTGAACAAGTGAAGTAAATTGCACTCATCATTTATAGATTAAACAGGGAAGGAGCAGCAGACAGAAACAAATGCTTTCATGCATCTTCAGTGTTTTAGCATTTGTGTTAAGGTGTTTGTTTTGTGGCACACTACACCCTACTCATGCTCCGCAGCCAGCCTGCACCACTCTTACATCAGTAACACTATAACCCAGTTCCATTTACCTCGCTCTTTGGTTACCGTGGTAACTCCCTGAGTGTTGTAATACCACTCAAATTTGTTTTTACACAGAAAAAAAATCAATACAATTATAGAGAAAATTTGTTTTTGAAGAGCTGATTAAATAAAATATGTAGTAATTGCAGAAAAAAAATCATATTTTTCTTTTTCATATGGCAGAAAAAAACATGGCAAAACAGAAAGATAAAAAACTCATTTTAGTTCTACATGTTAAGTATCAAATTAAAGAGGTATGAATACTTTTGCAAGCCAGTGTATTTTGTCAATTAAGGTCACATTTGTCACATGGCAATGATATTTCTACCAGATTATGTTGAGCCCTTGGAGCAGGTGGTGAATATCTGCCCTGTCCTCCAGTAAAGTGTTTGGACTTGAAGCCAACTTCAATTTTCAAGCCAGCTCATTCCATAATGCTTTTTTATTTCACAGTTGCACAATGGAAGGTTATTTTCTTTTAGAACATATCAACAATTTCAACATTATTTGATGACCTTAAATGCCCTTGAGAGAGCATGTTATGAAGTGTTTATAAGTGTTTATTCCCATGGAAATGTTCTCATTTTGTCCTTAACAAACATGAGCTTCAATGTTTTTTATAAGGGTTTTATGTGTCTAGCGCAAAGTAGTGGATAATTGTGAACCTGAAGGAAAATGGTCACTTTATTTTCAAAATTTATTGGGACAAACATGGCAGCAGAGATGGGCAAAGTAGCTGAAAAATAAGAGAAGCACTTTTCCAAATAGAACTAAAACAGTCATCAGAAATGGCTCAAGTCAAAGTAAAGGAGTATTTGAAAAATAGATTCCACTGAATCTGAAAAGTCAGAAACAGTTTTTCGAGGAATGCAGCATCCTTGAAATTGGGATTTTGAGACAAGACCACAGAAAGTTCAAGCATTTTAGTCCAACTAATCCAGCAGATCGAAACAAAAACAAGTGATGAAAAAAAAAGATGTAAGTGAACTGCCAAAGATTTTTTAAGAGAATTGAAGAGCAAGCTGACACAACCTGTTCTCCTGCAGTGCTGTCATAATAAATACTGGTGCAGATTCACTGCACCAGTATTTATATCAACCCTCTACCAGGGATCATTTTTGGTGAATATTGAAAAAACATTTGCCTCAACTATAAAATCCACACAGCTTGCTCAACCATCGCACACTCAGTGCAAACTTGCAAAAGCCAGACTGAACTCAGTTTTTACCCAGAATGCCCTTGCGCTATAGCCTGCTTTATGCTTTTGGAAAGTTCTCCAGTCCACTGGGCATAAACTCATCACACCAGAGTTCACTTCGATTAGACAGGTTTTTAGTTGGACCAGAGGGTTTTGATCTAATTCAGAGTGATTGCAGATTCACACCTTCCCAAATGAACCAGACATTCCAGGCAAACAAACTAGAGTTGGATTAAAGTGGACCAAACAGGGCTGGTGTGAACGCACCGCTTCTCTAATGCTCACCTTGCCCACCCTGTCTGTTTAATATTTTGTATTTCTCTCTACATAAAATCCAAATAAAAGGCATTGATGTTTATGGTTGTTACGTGACACAATCTGAAAAAGGTTCTTGGGGGAATAACACCTCTAAAGGCAGTGTATCAGTTTCTGCAATCAGGTCAGTGAATGTTAAAAAGAAACCAGAGGAGAGGAGTTGGGCAGAAATCAAACAGAAGCTAGATGAAGGGAAAGATGAGTATGGGAGGAGGAACGACAAGAGAAAATGTGATTATGAGATCGGAACAAAAGGATGAGGTGAAGAGAAAGATAAAGGAAAGTAAAAGTAAAAAAAAAGAAATAAAGAAAAAAAAATCAGGAGATGGGGAAGAGAAGCACTATTAAAAGGATAAAATGCTCTTTGTGCTCCTGGGAAACATATGGTTCTCTTGCTAACTCAAAGAGCTGTGCAGATCCATTTGAAGCACGCACTGAAAGAGAAAGTGTGGCATACAGAAAGGTTTTAGTACACTGTCCCAGATTGAAGTAAGGAGAACACAGACAGCAAAAACCCTCCATGTGTCCCCGGTGGATCATTTGTTCTACATAATTCTTGGCATCAACTCTTGTCACAGACAAACACGTTGCTTTCTGCACAACTCAGCTCACTGAATCAGAAGAGACAACTGACTGACAATGTGTGTGTGTGCACTGCTGAATAAATTGAGAATCACTGCATCATAAATGGAAAACGGGGATATTTGAAGTCACAAATAAGAGCGACCTAAATAAATACTGATTATCATTAAAATATGTAATCATTTAGAATCAGGAAACACCTGCAGGCCACACAGAGAACCTAACCTAAACAAAGCATGGCAGGTTCTGAACAAATATGACACCACCACAAAATCCCAGATGTTAAATTGGTTTAGTCATCCCAAAAAAGCTCTCAGCATGAGAAGGCCTATCAATAGGATGGAGTGTCCAGATTGGTGCCACCCCAAAGCCTGGAATCAAAGTGCAGCAAGACTTGCTGGAAACCTCGTCTCATTTGGGCACCAACAGTGTGTTGTCCTGCAGATGTCTACACAATCTGGTCTGGCCAAAATGTATGAAACAGACCCATCATCTCATTACTGCATTATGTGTTGGTGGCAAACACAGCAATATGCTAACATTACATGTTGACGCTGTGACTAAATCCACTAACACCATCACTCTGTGGTCCAGGTCAAGTGAGGACATAACACATTGGTCAGAGACACGCAGGACAAACAGCCATGCACATACAAACACACACTCTCGCCTATTGGTAATTTAGAGAAATCAATCAATGTTTAATTTATTATAGTTCAAAAGTAACTAACCAGGTGAGGCTTTAGTCTACATTTAAAGGAACTCAGTGTTTCAGCTGTTTTGCAGATTTCTGGAAGTTTGTTCCAGATTTATGGTGCATAGAAGCTGAATGCTTCTTCCCCATGTTTGGTTCTGGTTCTGGGTGCAGAGCAGAACCAGAACCAGAAGGTTGTGTTTGTACTTAGCAAGCATGTGATTATTTTAAACAGTTCTGTCAGTTCAGCCTTCAGTGGGGTTGATGGGTTGTGGTTGGATGTGACAGCCAAGCAGGCAGCGAGCCAGCGTGCAGCCGCCGCCACACGACCCTCGCACAAAGACGCCGTCTCTGCGGAAAGAGATCTCATTCACATTTATCTTCAATCCCCTGCGAATGCACTGAAAACGCTCCCCTCTCCTCTGCTTGCCAATCTCGCGAAGGCTGATAACTCTTCATTTTTGACTCCTGATAGAAATTTTATTTTCACTGATAACACCCCGAGTGCATCTCTGCAGTCGGGGCACCAGCCTGGATCCTTGCTTCTCTGAAGGCATTTCCTTCCCTGGCTCACACACCAACACTAACGCCCCTCCATCAGCAGCAGACATGCTGCACTTTCATGTCTGTCTATCGATCGAACGCTGATGCAAATCCTTTACCCATCTTCATCATCATTTGCAGGGTAGCAGTGAGAGAGGCTGTTGAGCCAGACAGGGATACACTGAAAACAGGACGAAGCTGCTGGAGGTCATCAGAGGGCATCAGAAAAAAAACAAACCCCGACATGAGTGAAGAAGAAAGAATTGCGTTAATCTGGTGTTTGTCCACTGAAGAAGCTTTGGTTTGAGTTCATCTGGTGCTGTTTGTTGACACCGACAGAGGAGAATGACTTTAGGTTTGGATTAATAATGCATCAGACAAAATATTGAAATATTGAGAGCTACACCTGCCCGTTTGGCCGACAGCATTTAAGAATCACTTGACTCTGTGGTAGCGTGTCTCTGCTTTGTTTTGCTATGCATTTGTGGGGTTGAAAGCTGGTCACTCCACTCATCCTGTGCAGCATGAGAGGACAGAGAAATGCAGTTTTCTGCATCTCTGAGGAGAACAGAAGGGTGGGAACTCAGTGGAGTTTCCTTTCATCTTTTAACATGTTCCATTTTGACAGACTCTAAATTGCTCTGTGGGACCTGAAACAAGACGTCAAGGGTCAGTAACAGGAAGACAGCTGCATGTTAGTATCATCGTCGAAACAAACAGAGAAAACTAATTCACATGCTTATTTTCATGAGCAGATACTTTTTCTGAGGTGTTAATGAAATACAGTCCAGAGCTATCTATTGCTTTCACCTGATGAGTAAAGGTCCCTTCATGCTAGGGTGTACTTCACTCTGCTCAGGTATGCTAATACTCAAAGCTGACCCAAGGAAGCTGCAGGGATTGGTGTTCACAGTGACCTGCATTTTTTCTGACACTGAGTTGATGAGGTTGAGAGTCAGAGTTATCAGTGGCAAAGGTTTACGGTCGCTGCCATGGTAGGGTAGGAACAGGGCTAGGCACCAACTAGCTCATTCATTCATATTGCAAGAGATGAAGGATTTATCATGAGAAATGTAGAAAATCAGTATGCTCAAGTATGGAATCTCAACAGTCTGCACATACTGTAATAAATGAATTTTTACCTTTCTTTTAACTTTCTTAATTTTAATTTAAGGATCTGGATTACGCTGCAGAAAGGAAAACCGAAAAACATTTTCCAACACATCAAAAATGTCACAAAGTCGTTTTTCCTTTCTTTGGTATTCATAAAAAGGGTTTGGAAGATTATGATAAATGGAATTTTAAGGACCTCTCAAGAGGCAAGGCAAGTTTATTTGCAGAACACATTTAAGGAACAAGGCGCTTTACTTGATAAAAAGGCAGGGAAAGATATAATTTGGAAAAGTAATTGTTTCGAGGCTGAGTATTTTCACTATAATTACCATGAGATATACAGCACCTCCAGAAGAAAGTAACACTTCTCAGTTTCTACTTCTTTAAATTTGCATTCTGTTTTTATGACCACAGTTATACTGCACTGCATCGCAAAAGTACCAACAGACTGCACTTAGAGGAACATGTTCCTGTTATCAGCTTCAGCCACTCCCAGCTGTATCTGCTCAGCCTGACTGGAGCGCAGGCCAGAGGGTCACCTTGAATCATTTACAGTCGGTATCAGATGATGTCAGGTAGATGTAATCTGTGTCTGCAAACGCACCACAAATCATCACACTCCCGAAACTACACAACCCCTCATACAACAAAACACTGTTTAAACCATGCAGATTCTTTATCTTTTGTAGTGAGAAAACATTTCAATTTCTGAAGATATGTTACAAACACAAACTAAAAGCAACATTTTCAATGAAACAGACACACAATTTGGCTGTTAAAAAATATTCTACAGTTAATTTTACGAAGCTGTGGACTGAGAATATCCATCCATCCGTCTGTCCGTCCGTCCATCACAGAAGGGATACAGAAAATATTCACAACTCTTCACTTTTTCCACATTTTGTTATGTTATGGCCTTATTTCAAATTGACTTCAATTAATCACTTTCCACACATATACCTCATTCTGACAATGTAAAAAAGTTTTCTTGACAAACATGCATTTGTCTTATTAGCCCAAAGAATATTTTTCTACTGGTCTTCAGCTTCCTCTAGGTAAACTGCAGACCTGATCTGATTGGGCGATTGGTTTTCTGTTTTCTGTTTTTAATGAATTTTCAAATTTCACATTATCATAATGGGGTATATGTGTGTGAAATTTTAAACACAGAGAAATTAAATTGAGGCTGTAACATAAAATGTGGCAAAGTGAAGCGCTGTGAATGCTTTCCAGATGCCCCGTATGCATGCCCACCAGCATACCCAAAAATAACCAAAAGGTGGCAGCCAGCCTGATCAGATGCCTGAATCAATTCAACAAAGATCTTTTGATGTGCTGAGAGTCCTCACATCTTCTCTCAGGCTAACCTCAGCCACCTCGCTTCATTTGGTCCATTTATTCAGCATTAAAAAGATACTTTTCTAAAATATGAAAACCCTGCATGGTTCTGCTCTATTCTCTTTGAATACCTCAAAATCCATCTGTTGTTATACCTTCTTGCTGCAAGACAGCAATGCTAGCTGCAAAGTGTGCCACGGTGCACACTGCCTAAAAATTCAGAGCGCAATAATAAAACACCAACCAAAGCTTCTTAAAGGGGCAGCATTATGCATTTTCCAGGCACATAATGCCTTTATACCGCACAATTAAGTAACTATGTCACTATCAGTTGTAATAAAAATGCTATATACCAAATATGACTTAAGAGAAATTTGACTTTGTAATTTAACACCTTCAAATTGGAAATCTGTCTCTTTAAAAACTCCTGCTCTATCTAAAACTCCGCCTCCAGGAAATCATCCCAACATGGCTCCTCTATTAACCCTTTAACAACGTTTTACCAGCATTTCACTGAGAAGCAGCTACTACTGCACAACTAAGTAACAGAGAACAGTTCCACCAGGTGTTTGCTAATTGCTGCTGTCTAGTCTGAAGAAGCTGAGTGTGTAGGGCTAGATCCACTCAGGCATAGCTGAATCGTTGCCATGGAGACTAAACGCTTCTCAATCATGCATGAAAGAATCGAAGCAACTCTCCGGGCATGTTGTTGAAGAGGAAATAAAATTCTAACATTATTTAAAGCTCATAACACTGCCCCTTTAACGCAAACATACACCAAGTCAGTTTGAGTTGAAAAAGGGAATTTAACAAATGAATTGTTAGTGAAAATAAAAAAGAAGTAGGTTTCTACCTCCCGCAATGCAATAATACCTCCAGGTTTGATTTGTTGGCAGCTGTTTATGTTTCTTCAAGGGAATTATATTTTGAACAAACAGCGGTGGAATTGCATAACATGAACATATAGCATTTTAATTAGGAAGTATCTGAG
Organism: Xiphophorus maculatus; assembly: GCF_002775205.1. Taxonomy (NCBI): domain Eukaryota; kingdom Metazoa; phylum Chordata; class Actinopteri; order Cyprinodontiformes; family Poeciliidae; genus Xiphophorus; species Xiphophorus maculatus. Next base: position 28,074,510 of record NC_036451.1, read on the forward strand.
TTGAATTTGTCCAGGGGAATGATGTTTTTAATAACCCTCTCCAGTTGAGAAAGATGTAAGGATATTCATTCTGTGGCTGTAATATTAGCAAGAAACAAACAAGCCTTATTGTCATGGTGCAAAGAAATAAGCATTTATGAACAGGATTACTTCTCCCCTGATGGGATGTTAGCAGCTATTTTAATCCTTTTCTTCATGTTGGAGGCAGATTTCTACTAGAGATGTAAATATGTTATTTTAAAGTACACGTTTGAATGAAAGCTAACAACAAAAAGGAACCAAAACAAAAAACATCTACAGATTTATAAAATCTTCACTGTTTGCCTCTGTACATTGTATACGTTCACAACTATTCCACATGTGAACACTGATCCCTGTCCAAGTTGGGCTGAGCTGAGCGAATGCTAGGCAGGAGGAATTTTATGTCAGTTTCCATGGCAGCTAAAGCATGCTCGGCTGCCGCTCCGCTACCGCCTGAACCCAGCTCTGGGAAATATGAAGTTGGGCCTCAGATGAGCCGGGCAGAAGCTTAATCATTAGGCCTGATGGATGAGGGCCTGAGCTGAGCAAAGGGGGGAGCAGGGAGGAATGGAGGCGCAGGAACATTAGACAGGAGCGATGGTGGGCGATGGAGGGTAAGTGGGAAAGAAAGAGTGCTTGAGGAAGATTTACAGGACATGCGATGAAGGCAGAGCGATGGGGAGAAGGATGAACGGAGGGAGACGTGCGGGCAGCCGCAGAGGAGGATCTGTCTAACAAATTGCCTTCTCCTCCATTACAGAGGCTGTCAATGTGGACGCCTCTGTCAGCTCTCATGCACACTCACGTCTGTCTCTGTTGCGCACGCTAGCACACCCCCCCACACGCACGCACACACACACCCACACACACACACACACACGCACACACACACACACACACACCCACACACACACACACCTACACACACACGCACACACACACACACACACACACACACACACACACACACACACACACGCATTTAGTCAAGCATACGACCACCTGGAATTGCTTCATCACTTCCTCCAAACCAAACACACAAACTCTACCTCCTGTTAACAAATGATAAAGTAGCTTGTCATGGCTGCACTGCACACTGCTGCCGTAGTAACGTCATCACGACTCCGGAGTGTGTCAGACAGAAGTGACTGCTCATGTTTTATCGCAGGCTGTTGGAAGCTGGGCTGTAAGACTTGAACTGACTGACTGACCGACTCAAACAGGTTTTCACCAAATGGTTCTCAGGCCGATCGGTGCATTGAGCAGGGATTTGGTTTTCTTTCATTTTGACTTTCACCTGAACATTTTTTGTGATTATCTACCTTTCTGTCAGAGCTATGATTCATTCTATTCAGTTTATTTCTGGAGCACCAGCTCACAACATATGTTGTATCAGGTACTTTCCAAGAAAAAAAAGTCAATTTAATGATATAAATAATAGAACATAGAGCAAAACACCTCAACAAACTGTATGTGCATCAGATCCTGCTGAACTTAACTGACTCTGTAAACTTGTTTGACCATAAAAGTTCAAAACAAAGTTTTATGTTGGGCTGGATAAGGATTTTCCCCTAAATAACTTAAGCAATCATTTGAAAACAGATTTTGTTTTGTGTAAACTTCAGTTTTACCTGTTGCTGATGTGTCTATGTTTTTTATTATTTATTTTTATTTTTTTTTAGCATTTTTACTGATCTGAAATGTCTACAAGAGGAATGACTCTGTACATCAACACACTCCAGCTGCAGACCCTGAGGAAATAAAAGCTGTCAGGATTTTATGACAATAGGCAAGTATCCATCAATGTCTTCTAATACAAATTTTAAAGTACTGCTTTAGAAAAAAAAAATCCTCAATTTTGCTTGGGGTGGATTTTGTCTTTTCCAAAAATAGAGTCAAAGCCCTAAACGGGGATGGAAACACCTTTGCTTAATAACGTCTGACGTAGTGAATCAGTCCAAACCTCCAGCCTGGAGGAGAAAACTCTCCACGCCAGTTTGCCACGTCTACTTCCTGTTTATAACATGCATAACATCAATATCTGACAAAATGATGGAAACACACCTAATTCGTGTTTTCTTTTTAGCAACGTTTTACAAATTTGTTCAAAATGCATATGACAATTGGATGGAAACATAGCTAGTGGTTTCTGTTATTAAATATTCTCAACCAAAATCAAACTTGTGTACATACTTAGCACAAAAGATAAATTAGAAGGTTTCACCCTCGTTTTCAGAACTTATTTGTGAGTATCATCTTGGTCTATGGTTCTCAGTCTGTGGTACAAGTACCAACAGTGCTATTCAGAGTGGCTTCAACAATCAGAGGACATTTTGGCCCAATTATTTGCAAGGTTTATATGGACAACCTACGTAGCTGTGATGTAGAGCTTATTAGCATGTCGGTTGTTTAATCGTTACATACATAAACACAGTCTCAGACTTTCAGATCGTGCTTTTTGGGCATTATTCTGAGAAAAGGACACGACAGACATGGCTCCAAACAGAAAAGCAGACAACTGCAGTATGCACTGTCTACATGATGTACATGATGCTGATGTAAGGTTTACATCATCTCAACAGAATATCTACATGCATTTGACTGTATGACTGTTCCCATTTTCTGGGTCAGCTGTTAAACTTAGCAAATATCATGTTGTAACATTTGCTTAAAGCGTCCTCCTTCAGTTGACACTTTCTTAACTCGTGTGTTAAAAAACAAACCCTGACTCAAATTAGCTGCTCCAGCATCAGTTCTGATTTTATTCTGTGGGTGTTATTAACATGAGAGAAAGCTGACAAGTTTAATGCTTTCTTAACAAAATGATTAGAGATTTCACAAGCAAATAAATGACTTCCTGGAGAACAATTCTGAATGTCATTATGCATAACTATGCTGAGGATATGAAAACCAACCCAAGAATTGCAGAACTAATGTTGTACACGCAAAAGCCAAGATGATGACTTCATCCATGTTGACAAGCCTGAAGACAAGGAGCAAAAGAGCTGCAATTTCCTTGAAAACTTTGGGGTGACTCAACATGTTACACAGACAACCCACAATAAAGGACACACACTGCAATTAAAGGAGGTACCATAGTTCAACGTGACGTACATAGAGAGATAAAATAAGCAAGAGTGTAAACAAACATTCTTGAATTGTGTTATTTAAAAGTAAGGCAGATTTAATGTAATTTGAAGTTGAGGTTCGTCCGAAGTCTCTGAATTTCCCAAATCTCCCCTAATATGTTGGCTAATTTATTTTTATTTTTTTCCATGATGCCACTCAAAGCTCTTATAAACTAACCAATCAGAAGCTTATGTGTCCAAAATCTGTAAAAGTATAATAATCATATTGTATATAAATAACAATTGCCTTAAAAAAATTCCATTATTGTGATGTTGAACTGTTTAGTCATCTAAACAGACCTAAACAGTAAACTGTTTATCAGTGAGAGAAAATGTATTTCCAGTGGACCACCCATTTTTGACAACTCACCTATCTACTATTTTTTCATAGAGCATATTTAAAACATTTGAAAGAAATTGTAACTTGGGAAGTTGGAAATGCCTAGCTGCATTGCTATTTATATGCATTTGCAAAGCTGCCAATCCAGGAGCAATATTTTGCTCGATTCTGATTGGCTTTACCAAAAGCAGAAATAACAAGGACTGTAAATATTAGCTTCTGTGGTAGTCCTAATATAGCTTCCACTGCACACAATAAGAAATGTAAAGATATATTTTGTGTTTGAACTATTAAAACAACCAATAAGCAATATAACAGAGAGTCTCAAGAATTTGAGGATATCAGCTACTCACAGGTGGATGTGGTTCCTAATTAAATTGTTTCACTCTGTTTAGTTGTCTACAACAATTCTAACAAAGTGATTCAGATGCATGGTTATAATGACATCCATCACTTATAGGTGTAGTTCTATTGTTTCTGAATGTTGTCATATAAAATGATACTGAGGTCGAGACTAACATGTCTGTCTAGTTTAATGAATGATAAAAGAAATACAAACAAGTTGTTTTTCTTAACATCTTTACCAAACTGTCTTCAAACCAAGTCAGAAATAACTTGCCTCAGAGGAGAGGTAATTACATGCCCTGTACCTTCTAATTCCCCATAAGATTACTCCTTGCTTTAAGCAGAAGCTGAAACATCCAGAGTGCAGAATCTAGCAAAGGAAATTCTGCTTCTTTGTCAAAAAAAATTGTTGCTAGAATCTGGTTTCATTTTTGTTAACTCAAATGTTGTGTGCTGCCTTGTTCCACAACATGGGGTGTATTGTTACAACCTTATCATGCTCTGATTTATTTCTTCTGTCATCAAAAGGTAGATGATTTAGAATCTGTGCCAACTGCTTTTACTCTGCTTAGAGTCTGGGAAACAAACCTTCAATTTCAGATTTGAGGATAACCGCTCAGTTACCTCACAGCTGTCTGATAACCTCGAAGAATTTCCTAAACAAGACTTGGAATAAACTATGTAAGGTGACTTTATTAGAACTCTTAGATAAAAAAAAAGACTAGAATCCATTTAAATATGTCATATAAAAATCAAACTTGTACAAAACAGCAGAAAGCAACGTACCTAAAATACTAAACATTGTGGTTGGACGTCAAACTTTTAAAAAATGTAATTAAACATAATGAAATAAAAACATGCATATCCATCGATTTATCCACAGAAAAAAATTATTCTCCCCAGACCTAACAGCTGGTTGTGTCACCCTCGATGGCAACAACTTCTGTAAAATGTTCTCAATAAATGGTTTTCAAATGTCTGTAAAAGCTGTACTGCTTTAGCAGACTTGCTGGAATTCAGTAACATTGATGGTTTATCTTTATGAAGGTGGACTTGGTGATTTGATTTTGCTTTTGATCATTGTCTTCTGCGTAACTTGTTGGAGCTAAAGCCCACAAACTGATGCCAGATATTCTTTTTCAGGATTTCTTATTAGAAAGCAAAATATTTGACTCTGAATTATAGTGAGTTGTCCAGATCCTGAAGCAGCAAAGTTACCTCAGACTATCACAATGCCACCATCATACTTCATATATGTTTCTTTTCTAAAATGCTGTATTAGGTTTTGAAAGGTTTTCAAGGTACCAGTGGGTTTTATTCAACAGTAACTGGACAGAAAGAAGAGAGAGACAAAAGGAGAGCCTGTAACAAATGTCTCAGGGCTGAGCAACGAACTGCAGACTGCTGTCTCTGTCTGTGATGCTGAACCATGCAGCGCCCCCTGCTGTATTAGTTTTACTCCAGAAATAAAAGCAGTATGCCAAAGTCTTGGGGACAATCAATATGTTTTAGAAAATGTGAGATGGGTTGTTGCGTTCTTTGTCACCAATAGTTTTGGACTTTGAAATCCACCAAGGATTTCCTTACCCAGTCTCTTTCTTTTTGGTGATTCAGAGACACCAACCTTAACTGAGGTGAGTGATCCCGGTGGTACACTTCTTTTGTGTTGGACAAGGACTCACTGTGCCTCAGTTGAGTTGTAAAGCCTTAAAATGGCATTATAGCGATTTACAAACCTGACAGTTACATACAACACCAGGTTTATCGTCATCAGTACTTTGTGGTAAAAACTGGTGAAGGAACTTGGCAGCAGTGTGTTGTGCCCCAATCAATGCCAGGTTCACCTTGAAAAGTCAGGACATGCCAACTCATATGCAAAACACCTTGCTTTAAAATGTGCTCCATGGGGACAACTAGGCACTGAGAGGACAAGGGAGACATGAGTAGAGAGAGAGGAAAGGAGGAAAGAAAGGGTAAAAAGGGAGGGAGAGATCCTTCCTGTTGCCACCTGCCACCCTGAACTCTTGCTGGCAAGCTGCATCTAAAACTGCACTTGACAAATGAGTACAGGGATTTAGAGCAAAGGAAGTCCCTGAGCTACAACACTAACTATGCACATATACTGATCCACAGAGAATAAATGGGAGGACGGGCTTTGGCGCATGTGTGAGCGAGAGGGAGGCAGACAGAAAAAAGGTTGCAACACTAAGCCAGCAAATGGGGAATAAAGAGCTGGTGTAGAGCTAATATTAATGACCCTGTTATACATGAGTCATTTTGTAATTATATGTTAATGCCAGAGGTCTACAGTGGACATCTGCATATCATTTGCACTTCACAATGTTTTATCTTTTCAAAAGCAGTTAAAATAAACTATATAGTTCATTTGACACTAACAGTGTCAACTTCTGACTGAGTGGACTTGAGGAAGCAATTGAAATTTTTGCATATGTTGTACTATTCGACTGTGAGTTATATTTATTTTTTACTGTCAATCAATTTTCTAAAGTGAATTATCAAAGTAATAACATCATTCAGTGATCATTTTGTTCCACAGTTTGGCCTGTTTTGCCATCTTCATCTTTTCAATGTCAGTTCATTCTCTTCTCTAAAATGAATGAATGTTAGGGAACTTAATATAGAACATTGTACTTTTTGGATGAGTGGGTTCTTTTTTTTTACTGTGCAACATTTGCCCAAAAAACAGGTCAATGACTATAGTTTATTCTGCTCCATCGTTGGTTTTCTACTTGTCCCCCTGAATAAACACACTTTGGGAGCTGACTGGTCTGGCATGGACTGCTGCCCACGAGTTTCCTTCAGTACTCACAGCAGACCAATCATCTCACACCACAAGCACATCCTGAATCGCCTTCTTTTGTTTTGCAAGCAAAACACTGGACAAGAACAGACACATAAAGCAAACACGGCAATGGGTGAGTTTGAAAAGTCACCAGAAAAAGAAGGAGATCCTCATGTTTGTAAAAACACTTTTCAGCTTTTCCAAGTTATTTTATTATTTTTTTAAGTTTTCTACAGCAATGGTTCTCCAGGTTTACTGAAGAGACATTTTAATCAGAGATGAGATTCTTTGTACCCACTTACATTTTTTTCTTTGTATCCAAGAACTTTTAACAGAATGGAGAATGAGGAACACTTTTCTCAATCATGCAGGTATTCAACCACTGCTGTGCTGCTTCAAAAGTAGAGCTTGACAAATCAATGATAAAACCTTGCTACGTTATTGTGTTGGCATACATTCTGTTGTTACAAAAATGTTTACACTGATGTACCGCCACATTTTGCAGACTTTCTTTGAAACAACAGGTTCAAATGCTTGGACAGGACCTTGGTTGAGTACACTGAGAAATCAAGTTTTGTGACCAGAATAAAACAATTTTTAATTAATCAGCCATTTGATGTGTTTTATAGGTGTATCTAAGTAGAGGCTTCCACATACTCAAATATATTGTGTGTACTTTGTTAGCTGCACAGACTTTGTGCACACACTCCGTGGGCAGTTGACTTTCATAGTCAAGCGTACCGATTTCCGATGGAAAATTCCAATAGTGCCTCTTCCTTACCCAGAGTCTGAGGTATTTCCTCCCACATAGTTTTATCTCTCTCTTATATTCCCTTGTTAGATGTTTCAGAGGACATGTCCGGCGGACATCCTCTTCGTCTGCATGGAGTCCACCTTGAACCTTTGCTGAGGTTCAAGGTGGACTGAGTATGTGGGAGTCTTAAGTCTGCATCCAGAAGTTGCAGGATCATAGTTTTCTAAGAGTTTGAGCATCCCTCCTTTAGAAAAACAAGATTGGTGACATAGCTTTTATTAGTGTGTCTTTACCTCACCGTTTGCCTGACAACAAAAAACAAAGCATGCCACTTTACACCCTTGAGATCTTGTGCCCCATAAACAGGTGGAAGTTTCCTCTGCTGTGTGTCTGTGTGGAGGGATTTATGTCCCAGATAATTAGTAGTACAAGCAGATGTACACACGTTAGAAAAGAGGTCAAAGTGTCTTAAACCCTGCCTGTGTTGCCGTTCCGATCTGAATATTCATCATGGGGAATCTCTGCTACTTCCAATTTGCCCTTCATCTTGACATCTATTGAGTATCTGTGTACTCCTGGCCTTGTGCTTTATTATTAATCTGTGTCTATCTGTATCTGTCCCTTATCAACCATCTCTACAACCTGTACAAACAACATGTGTTCCTTTGTCTGACCTGCAAAGATATAGGGGTTGAGGCCAAACAACTACTTACTTCCCTTAGGCTTTGTCACTATGGCAGCGAATTTCTTCATAAATAGACATTCCAAAGACAAATGCACCAGTTCTATGCAAAAAAACAAACAAATAAACAAAAGACAAAGTGTAATACAGTTATATCAATCTTATTCAGTAGGAAGAAGATAGATTATGCTTTGTTTATTAATTCCTTCAGCACTTTGTCCCAAAACTCCGGTGCTATGCAGCTAAAGGTCCTCCAGCACCTCTTTGTTTGCATGTTGGCTCTGTGTGGGTTTCCTCCAGGTGCTTCAGTTTACTTGCATAGTCCAACTGCAGTTTCATTAAGAAGAGGTTTTAAATTGGCTGTAATTTGTGGGTGTGGGCGTGGATGGTTGTTAGAGGTGTCAGTCAGAGCGACTGCAAACACCTGTGTGAAGATTCTTTTAAGTGTGATAGGAAGCCCAACATTTAATTAGAAACAGAGAAGAGTTTTAATTATAATGTTTACGCAACACACCAACCACTTTAGATTTTATCACTTGTCAAGTACTCATTTCACAGACAAGAAAAGTATGCTGTCAGGATGTGTTGACTGAGAGATAAAATGTGTTGCCGAAGGGGAAGAACATTAGCTAGACTTTAGCTGGAGAAAGAACTGAGATCTGAGTTGTGCTAATGGACACTTTTCTTCAGTTATATTAAGAAGAAGTTTTAAAATAGTAACCATTAACCGTGTAAGGTTTTCAAAAACTTAATAAATAAGAACAGTGAAAGAATATTCCTAAAAACACAGGTGCTTGGGACTTAAAGGAATAATTCACAATTTTGGAAGTGAGAGCTCTTTCATAAGTGATGAAAACTTAATTACAACAAATAACTATCTGGATTTACTGTATTCCACAAACCAAATACCATGAATATATACTGTACGTGTTTATATCCCAAAATTTATGTAATTTTATATTTATATATATAAGTCATGTATTACAATTTTCATCGGAAAATGTTTTAGTAATATATGTAAAGGTATAGTGTTACATGTATGTCTGAAATATGGTAGGGTATGTTTTGCATATGTGGAGATATAAATGAAATATATGCATCGATATTTGAGCAATATATGGTAAAATATATGAAGAATATGTACAATTATATATAGCAAGTCGATGTGGACTGTAAACTGCCACAGTAGTGAGGGTGACACTTTGCGCCACCAGCAGGCAAGACAGGCCCACAGTCACAGACGCGGGTGGAACGGAACTCTAACTGGCAAAATACTGATTGTATTTTCTGCCTTTAGCATTTACTATTAACAAAATTGGGGATGAAAAGTAAAAATGACTCAACTGACAGAACTGGTAGAGAACTTAAAATGAACCAACGTCTCCTGACAGGAATTGCAACTTCAAATTTGACTTCCTGGAGAAAGACTTGAAGTAATTCACACTGAAGTCTGCAGGCTTCACTCTGCGGCTCCTCTCTCTACCATCTGTCTGATTATTCTTGTAGATGTATGCCTGCAGATATGAAGTCACAAACAGGTTTGTAGTTGGGATGTCTAATCAGTGCCTCATTTACAGAGAATCAGTGGTATTGGTGCTTGACCTGATAGCATCTCTGCTGCATAATCAGACCTAAGAACAGTTTCTTTCCTGATGATTTGGTTATACTTGTGACAATATTGATACATTTTCAGCCCTTCATAATCAGTGATAAAACTTCTAAACGGGGTTTAGAACCATTCAGCCCAGCTAAGTAGACTGAGGAATTGGGCTGGTACATCAGGTTGTCTGATAGACTTTATTATTGGCTTCATCTACATACAGATCCCATTTCTGTTCTGTTCATTGGGCATTCCTCAGGGCTTTGTTTTTGTGCCATTGTTGTTTCTCCTCCCCTCTAGGGCTACTTCTATCATTTTTTAAGAATATTTACTATTGTTGTTTTGCTGATGATATCCAGTTGTATATTTCAATTTTCGTTTTTACAAATTAAATTCTAAATGGTGCAATTTACTAAATTGTCTGGATTGAATTAAAAGCTGGATGACTGACTTTTTCTGTATGAAGAAAAAACTGAAGTAATCATCTCTGCACCAGAAAAAAATAACTGTAAAGAGAGCAGGTCCTTGGGCCTCTGGGTTATTTGGATAAATATTTGGAATAGAATATTTGGTTCTATTCTGGTTTTAGACAGGAAAATTTTTTTCTGCTTCTGCCATCAACAAATATTGCCTCATTCAGCCCTACTGTTTCACAGAATCAAAAATCTTACTTCATGTGTCTATTTCATTGTCTCTAGATTATTGCAATGCACTGTTTACATGTCTAACAAAAACCTCTCTAGACCTTATGCAGTGTGGTCAGATACATTGGAAATGTAAAGAGAGTATTAAATGACATAGTTCTGCCATGTGCCTCCATTTCTGATGCAACTTAATTGGCTCTCGGTTCATTACTTAGTCCAATTCAGGATATTGGTCTAGAATTGGCGAACTCTGCATGGACAGACACTAGCCTACATCTCAGAACTTGTACATCCCCACACCACCATTGGGGCCTTGAGGTCCTGTGATCTAGACCTGCTGACTGTCCCTCATACTAAACTAAAAGAGACGCAGACTTTCCTTCTGTGGCTCCAAAACTCTGGAGCTCCTTTCCTTTACAAATTCACTTTTTCCAACACCTTTTGCAATGCACTCTAAATAAAAGTTTGATATTGCTGAGATTGTGCAACTGTAATTAAAGTTGAATTTATTTTAAGGTTTCACCCACATCTTTACCAGAGCTGTAAGATGGTGCTCCATTTCATGCAACACTGAAAGCATAAATTCCACTCCACAACCTCTAGTTGAATAATGATAACCAAATTATTCTTCCATTGGGTATGAATGTGACTGGATGGGAGAGAAAGACAAGTAATTCCCCTTGCATAAAGGCAGCTCCATCTTGGCTCATTATGTTTGGAAATGTCATCAATCAGGTGTAAATTCTCCTCATGCTGGCAGCTGTGCCAGTGATCACTATCTTGCACCTGCACTCACCAACATAAAACCACATTCACACCAGCAACATGTTTCTGCTGTTCTTTGACAGAAGATAAACAAAGCAGTGGGAGAATCAACATGACTGCAGCTGTGACAGATTACAGTAGAAAAAACGGGAAAACCAGAGAGGGAATCTTGGTGCCTGAAGATAAAGGTAAGAGGAAGGTTATGTTTGGAGCTCCAAAAATATTTCACCTGCTTTTATTAACACAATCAACACAAACAAAGAATTAGCATGCTAAAAAGGCAAAATATGTGAAATGGTTCTGCAGTAAATGTGCTGTATCTGTACTTCATAAGGACTTGGAATGTATTTTTTATATTCACTTGGTTAAGCCTTAACCTTGTCCTCTCTCCAGGTCATCAACAGTCTTCCCTTGCAGCAAAGGAAGACTGTAATATTCTGTATATGCACAGAGCGTCATGTCGACTGCCAGAGGAGCATATAAGTTACTTATATTTTCAAATCTCTCTCAGTTGTGGAAACAAGTACCTTTTTTATCCAGAATGTGGCTTCCTGATGAATAAATACTCTGTTTTTTAAATATTCTCAGAGAAGACCATGAAACTTGTAGACTTGGATCTCAGTATGAAACTAATCAGATCAGATGTTCTAACTGGTGCGAAATCTGAATTTACACACTTAATGATCAAATTCCTTTCCACAAGAACTAAGTGAATTCTATAAAAGCACTTTGAATTCATAGATTGTGTAGGTACAGTATACACAGAAATAGTACTTGATACATGGCTGGTTTTTCAAGTTTCCCCACCAACAAAGAATACAACTTAGCTGTGAGTCACAGTGATCATGTCCTATCATGCTGTAGGAAATCAGCTCCCACAGCATAATGGTTCCACCCCCATGTTGGGATGTTGTTTTTGGTTTTGTACTCACCCTTCCTCCTTCTGAAAGGAAAGAAAAGTTTATACTAAAAAGTTCTATTTTGGTCTCTTATGACCACATAACGTTCTCCCATGTTTCCCCTGGATCATCAAGATGGTGATTGGTAACTTCAGACGATCCTGGACTTGTGCTGTTTGAGCAGGGAGACCTTTTGATCCCTGCCAATATGTTGTGTTAATATGGTAACCTTAAAGACTGTGGTACAAGCTGTCTTCAGATCAGTGACCAGGTCTTCCCATGTAGTTCAGGGATGATACGCCTCAGGGAGGCAGGAACTGCAGCATGGCTGTGACGAAACACCCAATGGAAAACAGAACCAATATGAACCAAAAGAAATAAGCTACAAAACTAGAAATTTATGATATGTAGAAGGGCTCCATTAGAAATATGTTAACAATTTTGAAGTGTGGAGTGGAAAAGAAACAAATCGGCAACATTCAAAAATATTGAAGATTTGTGAGTACCAAGTCAGAATCAGCACTATCTATGCTTACTGGCAAAGACAGGATGCAAATAAAAGATAAATATGTGCATACACAGTGTGTGTAATTACAGGACAGACAGCGAAGTAGAAGGTTTTCACAAATAGTGCTCTGCAGTGCCAACCTGAAGGTAAAATCTAAAGAATTTGTGTCCAGTATATGTGGGGTCTGCACCTGTACATGTCCTGGTCAGAAAAAAGATCAGTCTGAATAATCTTCTTTCCTTACCTCACTAGCTAACGGTTAGCCACTAATAATGCTAACATTCCAATTAAAAAACCTTAAAAAACTATTTCAAAGCTGTCTAATGAGTCTGAACTGCATTTGATTCTCTTTAGTTCAACATATAAAATATACTGAGTGACAAATCTAGAGATTTATGAAACTTTCATTTTATTTTTAAAAAGCACAAAAAAGATTTGATCATACTTTGAGGTAAACAAACATAGCAGCTGCAATGTATCCTGGGATGTTTCTTTTATCTTGGTTTTTGGGGTTAAAAACATAATTAGAAATCAGACTTTCATTGAGATTTTTTTTTCTCCACATGAAGTAGTTCTGTCCAGCCAGCACTTCTACAAAGAAAGATCTTTGTCTTTTATTAAAAAAGAGGATCAATTTAATGCTAGCTTTGGACAAAACGTTTGGCTCCTGCTTCCTCTTTTAATTTTGCCCGGGATCTTCGAGCGGCGTTCTCCGTGAGCGTCCTGCAACCGCGTGCTGCTAAAACGAAACAACAACAAAACGTGTTGACGTCACAGATCACGGAGTTTAATCTCATACAAAGCAATCGACAACAAAGCTGCAGAGGAACAGAGATATGCATTATATCACAAAATAAGACACACAAGGGAAGACAAACGAACACAGAGACAGACAAAGGCGCCCACGTGGAGAAAAGATGAAAAAACTCAGAACTCTCGGGTACGGACCTGAAATTATAAACCAAAAGGGTGTTTCCCTATTTAATATATGCAAAGAAGGCGTTCTGCTCTTCGACCAATTAGAACTCCCTCAGGCCCCCAAAGAAAGTTGGGACTTCCTGATTTATAGCAAAGGTGTCTGTTTTTTATCTAAGCAAAGGGCGGACTACCCCGTGGTCATCTCTGCCTGATACGGAAGATCCCTGGCGCCAAGAAGTCTCTTCTGCTCTATCGGAATTGTAAATTTTATTGCTGTGTCTGTCAAAAGGGGGAGGAAAAAAGGGCCCTGCTCTGTCTGCTTACCGCATCTCAGACGAGACCTGTTCCAAATAAGAGTATTGTATATAACTATTACACATGTCGTATATTAGCTGTATTAAACGCCAACAAATAATCATTTTCCTTTACACTTTACACACCTGAAAAACACATAACAGCCCAAAGAACAGCAATCCATTCATCTCCTAAACATAGTGACACATACTTATTACACATGTGTTATTATTTTCCATGCCACTTGTCCTGACAATCCAAATACAGTCACTGTCATCCATGATATTCTCTCATCTGCTAAATAGAGCAGCATGCAGTTTGTTTGACAGCCTAGCAGGTGATCTCATTACACTTGTCTAAGCTTCATGTGGGCAAAGGAATACACTTGAAAACAACTGCAAACCTCCTGCAGACACATCACTGTCCACGCTGCTCCACCAACTGTAGCTGCAACGTGGTCATCCATCTAACAATTGTGTTTGCATGTATGTATTTTATTATTTAGGACTGAACTACACAGAAAAAGGTTTACACCGTCACCCATGAATATAGTCTGTAACAGAAACCACACATAGAAACCAGTGAATGCCACTTAAACCATTTATTCAAAACGTCCTCTCTGTGTCACTCATTTATATAAAGAGGAGAACAATTTATCTTCTGACTTCAAACTACCAGATGTAGCTGTAAAAAAACACTTTTTCTATGGTTCAGATATATTCTCCTTTAGAGGAGAATATATCTGAACTTTGTTACTAGCAAAGTAGCAAGCTTCCCTTCCTGCTTTTTGCAAAAGAAACAATAGAAATATCTTTTGTCCTGAGCAGCAGTGCAGTGAAAAATTTTATTGATGTACATAAAGGGATAGCTCAAGAGTTTTAGAAAGGGTTTCTGTTAAAATGCTCTAAGCAGTTATTGCTAACTAGTGGTTTCTCTTGGTGTTTTTATTAACTATAAATCAAGATTTACCGAACCCTGATGCTAAAGCTAATGGCTACACCGACAAGGATCAAGTCCAGAGAAGACCTCTGCCATTAATAACTCCTGTTTAAAAACCATCACAGCTATCACTACGTAATGAACCTTTAATCGGTCATCATGTTTGGAGTGTGTAACTATTTTCAGAGCAGCTGATGATTATGTTATTGAGAAATGAATGAATGCACCACCAATGATCCTGTCTGAGAACAAAACACACAATTTATGATCGCAGTGACGGTCTCATCAAAATAGTAAAAAACACAAACATCCAACTCTGTGTTGTCACAGACTTGAGTTGAAAACAACACACTTGTTAAATTTTGATACAGTGAAAACATCTAAAGTTAGATTCTTACTAGCTTTTATTTCAGTACACACAAATGCATTGGGAACATTTTCACTTTTATTCCAAATGGAATCTTGAATTACTGAGATTTGGTCTGAATTTTTCTTTACAAGTTCAAACATTTGGTCCTTCGATTGCCGGTCGCCAATATACCGGAAGGATTCCGGCAGGTCTGGTCGACCCCAGTACAGACCGTGCGCACGGCAAGTTTCCTAGTGGAAACTTATCAGATCCTGTTCAAGGGCTGGCGCTCGACCTGCCTGCTGGGATCTGACGGTTGACGGTGCTCCAGGGAAAGACAACGGGGGTGAGTGATTCTTGTTTAAAAGTGGCGAGTGACTGCGCGCACAGACAACCCTGTCAATTCTAGACTCTAACAGGTAACAAATAGTGCACGAAATCTGTGGAGGACGGCGGAGTCCTCGCGCAAAATTTCGTGGTTAGGTGGACGGAGCCTGGTGCCTTCCTGTTCAGGGAGACGGGGCCCGACGAATACCCGTTGCAAAAAGGACGACGGAGTCCTGCGAGAACAGGCGCTTAAATTCCGCGACAAAAATAAAAAAAAGTGTGTGACTGTGCGAGTGATTGGAGGTAGAAATACCACTTGGTATTTTACCTCATATAAAACAGTAGGATTGTAACCAGCAAACCTCTTGAGGATGCAGAGGTAAGAACCCCCACTCGAAAGAGTTGAAGCGTGGGTTACCTCAACAGGTTATTTCAATTGCTGGCCTACTGAACAGAACTCCAGTTTTTAGGACTCCCTAGGCGTCAACAAACTGGGCCAAATTTTTATAAAAATGGGGAAAGGGATAAGTAAAAATAAGCTGACAGACATCAAATGACTGGAAATATGTCGAAACCCAGGATCCTGGTAAAATAAAACATTTGGATAATTGGATAACAAACTATAACTTTGACGGCCGTCTAAACTCACAAAAACCTGACATTTACTTGGTGAGGGACAGGGTACAACCTGGACAGGTTCCCAGTATAAACATGTCAGCATCCTGTGAATCACGAAGATAATATTTAATTGTAGAAGGGTTGTTGCTCATTACTGCTTCATACCTGTGCTACATGAAGGGACAGCTGGACTACATTTATTAGTTCTTTTTGCACTTCTTGGTTTTTCTTTTGAAAAAGCAAAGTTGATATGACTCTAACAGTTTTATATTACATTCCTTGTAGTAATCCAGGGAATCAAAATAATGGTTTTTACTTGGTTATGGTGTCTCGGTCTCTGTCTTGTGTCATAAGGTCGTGTGATCGCTTCTAGTGTTTTGATGAACTCAGATTGAGCCATGATCTCTGGCTTAATCTGAGCCAGATTGAGCCGGAAGTTATTATGTGTTGGGTGGAATATGATAAATATGGCTGACACACGCCCACACAAAGGTCCTGTTCAACATTGTGAAATGGTGACCTTCCAGCTGTGAGGTCACCACACTTCACCCGAGTGTGTGTGGATTAAATACATAACATTTGTCATATCAGTATTGTAGGTGTAACATTTCTTTTCAAAATACCTCTAGTGGCAATGATACTCAAACTTGTTCAACCCACAAATGCAGAGAAGGACAGAGGAAAAATGAGGCATCATGCTCAGGCATCATGCATGTGCACGTTGAGTTAGAACAAGCTGTCCTTAGTTTTCATATTTGTTTCGAGGTCAGTGAATTTCTGCACCTGTCTGTGCAGATGAAGGAAATGGGTGTTTGAATCAAATCAGGAGAGAAAAATGAGCTGCCAACGAGGCGCCTTTTAAAAGAGCAATCACCATCCAGCAGGGATGGACTGCATGTGAAGGGCATCTGAACACAGAACGTCAGCACTGTACTCTGCCGACACACACACACATGCACACACACACCGGCCGTCAAAACTGTGTATCATGTTTCACCTACAGTATAACCGACTTTAACTACAGCCATGTTTGAGGATATATAGGAGCGACAATGAACAGCTCTGATGAAAATGAATCCCTAGGAATGTTCAGGGAAAATATTTTAGTGTTTACATGTATTTAGTTCCATCTATCTTCCCGTCAAGAAGCATTTCCACAGCATGACACTGCCACCACCATGTATTACACCATGCACACACACCTCCTTCTTCCACATCTATGAAGAGTCCTCTGCAAAGCTTGCAGGGAAACTTTCACATTGAATCTTTATGTCTTTCTGCCAATAGTTTCCATACAGGCCAGATTTGTGGAGTGAACCATTTTTAAAGATTTGAAAGGTTGTAATTGAGGCATTATTTTCTTCATGTTCCAAAATTGTGAACTACTTCATTTAGGTCTGTCACACAAAATCCCAATAAAACACATAGATGTTTGTGGTTTTAAAGTGATTAAATATAATGAAGTTTTAAGAAGTGTAAAAACTGTTTATATCAATACTCGATCGTCACAACTTTTTAAAATGTTTTTGACTAATTGGAACTTCTTTGATTTAACGTTGGATTTTTCGGGGTTTGAAATATGTGATGCCATACACCGTCAGAAAGAAACAGCAATAATTTGGGTTATTTAGTCTATCATAAGAGAAAAAAATGTCGCTTTACTTTTCAAGGTCATATTTTCACCATGGTTTTCAGAGTCTAAATAACTTAGTTTGTAAATGAAGTATTTAGCTTGATAACTAAATATTTAGTTATCAAATATTTAGTTTGAAGCTAAATGTTTAGCTCCTTTCTAAATATTTAGATTGGAGCTACATATGATGAACACATGATTTTGAAAAATGAACCCACATTTTAGAGTTTTACGACAGGCTAAATAACCCAAATTATTGCTGTTCCTTTTTAACTGTAAGTGTAGATAAGCCAGTCTTATTGAAGCATTAATTGTTGTAGAGATTTTTTTTTATTTATTTTCAGCAGGCTTTCCAGGAAGTAAAAATAAATTACAATAAATCATTTATTTTTATAAATCAGCTTCTTCTGAAAATCTGTGTACCTTTGAATTTATTGAAGGGATGACATGTTTTAAAAAATTCTGCAAGTCGTATTGAATGAAGAGTGATTTTAAACGTTCGCGCTGCCCAGGCAGACTCACCAATTTGAAGAGTCTTCATTTAGAGCCAGGCTCCATAAAAGATAATGAAAATGTCACAGAGCCTTATGTAATTTGTAAGCGCTGACAGCTTTCCCACAGAGGTGATAACTATTGTTAACTGGTGACATTTATAAGCAATGAGAGTGTTCTCTTTAACAGGCAGGGCTATGTTAAAAAGGCCCAGTTACATGAGATAGAAATTTTCATTTGACAACAGCTTACGTAAGCTCTGTGTGTTTTATTGGACTTTTATAAAGATGTCAAAGCGGGACAAATGAGAATTTATTCATGCAATGAAAATAACAAGAAGATTTTAACCACATCATATTCTGACCATCAGGTGATATCTTTCTAGATTTTGCAGACAAAACATTTTGGGCGGATAAACTGCTTTTTGAATTGCAGCAAAGTTGTTGCAGCTTTTTTATTAGATCCGCCATGCTGCTGAACAGAAGAGAAAAGTAAACTGCTGCTGCAATGCCTATATTAGCTCCAGTTTATATTGTTAAATAGGACAAGGTTTGACTGACAGAGATAAAAATGGATGTTTTATGCTGTACTTAGCTAATAACCCTGCTGTTTCCCACTAAGTGACTGACTGAAGTTGGCTTTGAGGCTGACTGTAAATAAAAGATGTTCTCAAGCATCTACTTTATAAGGATGTGCATAATGAGCAGCTGTTGATGAATACATCAACACTCCCTCAGAATTTGTTGTGTTCTGCACCTTACAAAAGCTGACATGTTAACTTGGAAAACGTATGGCTGCTGTGAAGCTGAACATGCGGCAACAAATGTTTGCTCCATTGACAGCAAACATTTGCTTGGTTTTGACAAAACCAAACTTTCGGCAAATTAAGACTTCATATTTATAGCTAATTCTGGATTCCAGTCGCTGGTGTTTAGACAGTTCCAACAAGTTAATTGTTTTACTTTCTAAACTTGCTAAATAGAAAAACCCTGTAATTAAGGTGAACTATCTATGGATGATTTTTGAAAGAGATGTCTGAGGGAAGCCTGTATCAACACAAACTATATCTATGCAGCGCCAAAGGTGACCCTGCTGGTTATTTAAAGCAGGGGCTCCCAAACCTTTCCACACCACAGCCCCCA
Source organism: Xiphophorus maculatus (assembly GCF_002775205.1). Classification (NCBI taxonomy): domain Eukaryota; kingdom Metazoa; phylum Chordata; class Actinopteri; order Cyprinodontiformes; family Poeciliidae; genus Xiphophorus; species Xiphophorus maculatus. Next base: position 28,093,711 of record NC_036451.1, read on the forward strand.
CAGAGCACTGACCTCTGGCCAGGGACCCTTTCTGCAAACACACAGTCAATGCTACAAAATATGTTAAAAAAACAAAACAAAAAAAAAACAACAATCTTTACATTCAGTTTGCATTAATGCTGTGTTATGTCAATACTTTGTTTATTCCAATCAATCAATTTGATCTATAAAGCACCCTTCATGTTGGAGGCAGCTCACTGGAAACACATAATAAATAAATTGTATTTCTGAACTGGGTTTGAACCATCCAGGGTCACAGTCTGCAGGTGCAAATCCCAGAGTTGTGAAGTAAAGTGAAACTGGTGGGATACTCCCTTTTGCTCCAGTCTTTGTAAGAGGACTGGTGGATATTAAAAGGGATGTACTTTCATCTTTTCTTCACTTCCCTGAACTAGCCAGTAGAGTCATTGCTCATATTCTTTGCTTAATTTCTTAATAAAATAATAATCAAAATGCATTTTGATTTGTTCTTGATTGACTCAGTGATTACATGCTGCCTCAAACTTTTTGATTTCAGATGGCCTGGAGTTCTGTGGCAGAAGATTTTACTACTAGATAGTACACATTTTCATCACAATCCCCTCTTTTGATTAAAAAAAATATACAGTATGTCATATTTTATATTAATCACATCAAATATTATTTTATCCCTACAATTCTTATGGTTTTTACAGCAGTGTCCTCCACAGCTGGATGGTTCCTTTGGTCTTTTTCTCGCCAGAAACTTTTCCGTTTTTTGCTTTGCAAGCAAAACAGCTTGATGAATTTGACTGGCTCTTCTGTAGTTAACAGTCCCTGCGGCTGGAAGTTGGCCCCTGTCTCTTTAGCAAACAAAATCAAATAGGAGCTTCTGGGGTTTAAAAGTGTAACTCAAAGTAATGTGTTCCTAATGTTGAAGTCAAACTGTTTCTTATTTCACAATGCATGTGTGTGAATGTGTGTGTCATGCTGTGGTACATGTGTTTGGGATAAAGGATGTAAAATTCACATTTTAAGGATTCCTTTACAATGAAGTCACATTATTGCATTTGTTTCTTTCTCCAGGCCCAGTTACATGACAAAGAAAGACACTTTTACTCTACCTGAGTATTAAATTGACCAGATATTTAATTAAAGGTGTTTGAGTGATTAGTGGGACAGACTCAGCAGCCGTACCTTTGCAATGGTTTCATGGAACTTGAACAATGGGTCGAGTTTTTCTGGCGACTCTGCAGAGAATTGGGCCTCTGACAGGAAACCGGTGGTCTGAAGAGCAAAATGGAATCGTTAGACATGATACAAATAAAGCTTTTACATTTTGTCAATTAGTCTAAACTAATCTCAATCACTTTACAGGTAATTCGACCTCATCAACAAAACTCTTCAATACAAACCTTGGTGTTTAAACATAAATATTCATACTCAACTATGAAATTATTATTTATTATTTCACAGGGTTTTTTTGTGTGTGTTTGGTGTTGCTTTGTGAGTAATTTACAGAATATGAACCAAAGATCCTGACAGAAAATTCATAAACAGTCACAATTAAACCAAACTGGGGCTGAATTCGTCATCGTTACTACGGTAACGGAGCCTTATCCCAACCTAAAACTGCTTTGGTGTGTTGAAAGGAAGCTAAAACGAGTCAGAACATTTTGGCTGTATTCAGACCCACAGGACCTCACTCTGAGCACACACCTGTGGATTAGCCCCCCTGCACACCCACTCCCAGCTAGCTCAGAGCCATTAGCCTTAGACACGCAGTGCTAAAGAGCAGGCCAAATCAAGCACTCTGTTCTATACTTCACAGGGCCAGTATGAATGGCCAGGGAGAACTGAAGGTTTTAAACAAAAGAGCTTTAGCCAAGATCAAAGACACCTGAGTTTCATTCCCATTAGAGGCCTTTGTGTTGCTAATCTACACCTCACTTCATCTTTCACACAACACTAGCTCGCCGTGCCTTCATCTCAGCTCTCACCCCTATTTTTTTCCTTTTTGCTTTTTTCTGGTAAGAATTTAAATTAGAATTATAAAGAAAAATATCATTCGAGGTTCATATGAACAAGCTGCTAAACCAGTTAGCAGATTAGGTTATGTCACTAATGGGTTATAAATGGCCTGTCAAAGACTAGAAAATGTTAGCTCATTGTGAGAGCTTGTAAATAAAACTAACCTATCAGCCCTGCTGATGTTTCTTATGTCATCACATGTATCAACTGAGGTCTGGAAAAATGAAGAGATCACATCATGATCTCCATGTATGAGGTCTACTTCAGTTTCAGATGTATTTGAATAAAAGCAGACCCTATTCTACTTACTGAAGTGGTTGATTAGCTAATTACCTGAACCAAATGTTTTCTTTAAAGAAGGTGGATATTAAAATCACTACCATGGTCATCAACATTACTCTTTCAATGGGACCAGCAGGATTCCAAGACAATGTTGATGGTATCTAAAAATAGGAAGGCAGGAGTAAGTTCATTTTTTTCTGTCACCTTTGTATTGCTTTTATCTACTAACATGCTTCAAACATTTTTATCTAAAAAGGAAGTGTTATGTACACAATCAAGTCACTATGTTATCTTTAGTTGTTATAAAAAAAGCTAAATATATCAAACATGACTTATAGTTCAACACATTGAAATTGGGCCTGTCTCTTTAAAAACTCTTGCTCTTTATAAAACTCCACCTTCAGGAAGTCATCACAACATGGCTCCTCTATTGACACTTTAACAACATTTTTACCAGGAATTCACTGAGAAGCAGCTTCTATAATGAGCTCAGCAAATGAGCAGTTTCACCAGCTGTTTGCTAATTGCTGCTGGCTAGTCTGAAGGAGTTGAGTGGGGGAGTGGAGGTAAGGTCTGCTCTGTGAGGAGAAAGCTTGAAGTTTGGAGTCTGCAGCTCTGCAGAGGAGCCGCGTCTCGAAGACGGGGCTAGATCCAACCAGTGGTTTTGCACAGGTGAATGGTTGCCATGGAGATTAAACTTGAACTTTTCTTCTTAGATTTTATACATTTTTGACAATTACACATTCAAATGATGTAAAGGAACACGTGGTTTGCAACTTGTTGAGCTTCTTACTGTATCAAAATGTTCTGCAAGTATTGCATGAAAATACCTTGTTTAGTATTTTTTTTCTTTAAAATATTGCTAAGCAATGTTTTAAAATGCAATGGCCGAATTTCTTACAAGCTGTGGTGAACATGAAACTTCAGCTGATAACCAAGAGCTGCAGAGCTTCCCACTGGTGCTAAACTTAAGCATTTTGTCATGTTTAGATTAAAATCCAAAATAAAAAAAAACTGATCAAACTGGAATAGGATTGAGATTCTCTAAAACACACTTTGACATTCGTGAAAACAGAAAATCTCCTTTTCGCCCATAAAAAGGTTGTTGTTTTTTTTGTTTCAGCCAAAATGTCTAAAATCTTGTTTCATCTTTTGAGCTCAAAGGATTTTGTTTTTTAAATCTCATTTCATTGGCTGGATGCATATCTACTCTTTCATTCTATTTCTAAGCTTTGCTAATGTTTTGGAGATGCTGCATTGATAATAAAGAACTTCTAATCTATTCTCAAAGTAAAGGGATTTCCACATTTTCCAGGCAGAACATTTGCTACCTTCAATAACTCTAATTTGATGCTTTTGTCTACCTGATTTGTCCCGCAGGCCGTATTTATTTGGTGACTATATTAGACTGGGAGTAAACAGGGTTTGTGAAATTAAAGTGAGCATTTGATTTTTTTAATCAAATTTAATTTGACATAATTGGAAAACTGCCTTTTGTTATGACTAAGGTTTCTTTATCCAATATTATGATTTTTTTAAAAATAAAACAAAGAATTAATTGAATAAAATGAATAAAAACCACAAAGGTTTTATTGATTAACTGCTTGTAAGGCCAAACAAATTCTCGGATATTCACATCAGTTAAATCATACAATAAATCGGTTGCATGCATTGTGAAATACAAAAATTAAGAGCTTAGTTAATATATTGAAGAAATACTTCAAAATCATATATGGCAGAAGAAAACATGGGAAAACAGACAGTTCAGCTGATACTCAGGACAGAAGCAATAGAGCGAAGGGGAGAGAGATAACGTTAGAAAGAACAAAGGGAAGGAAGAGTAAAAGACAAAAAAGGGATGATTAAAAAATCTTTGAGTGTTCATGAGGTTAATGTAGTGAATCCTTGTAAAATGAACACCCAGACAAACATCCACTTTCATCACAGAACGGGTGCGAAGCGAGGAGAGGCGCTGCATCGCTGAGCTTAGTTCCACCTGAGCTGGATTGCCATTGATTTTTTTTTCTCTGCCTCTCGTTTCTTAGTGAGGATCCCATCTGTCCATCTCCCTTCCTCCTGTCTTTCCAGGTGCTGAATGTAATTGGATTTTCTCACTGTAAAACTATGTGTTTAAAACTCTGCTGGACCAGGAGTTTGGACAGCCAGTCAAGCTTGGAAGCTAAGCTGAAAACAACAGATAGAGCGGCTTACCCAACACCTGCCATTTGTAAACAATTCGGAGTCTAAATATAGATATCTGTTTGAGGACTATCATTTTCTAAAGATATCTGTTTGTGGATGCTAAGTAACTAAATAGAAAAAAATATTAAAGCTGCCAAAGTGAAAAGTCAAACTGTCCACAGTCAATAAATATTATTGAACCTCAACATTTTACATTATTTGAAGTCATTTTGTTGGCATTTTTTTATCTTGAAAACACAAAAACAGCCCAGGCCATGTACAGGTAAGACCCGGGGCCTCATGCATAAAGCGTGCGTGCGCACAAAAAATGTGTGGCGCCATATTTTACGCACAAGTCGGCATGTATAAAAATTAACTTTGCGTCAAAGTTTGCGTAAATATACGCACACTTTTTCACTGGTGTAAAAATGTGCGGCAGCAACGCAAAGTTTTTCTGTGAACAATATCAAACTACAAAGCGTCAAAACTCAGGTGAGTTTTGACTACATTCGCTGTTATTTAGACCAAGAAGCATCAAACCCGATGTTTTTCATGATTTTAATATATTATTGTTTAAACGTAAACAATGAAACTGAACTGCATTTATCCTCAGACAATAAGCTAACACAAAGTAAAGAAAATAAAAATAAAAGTATGTGGAAATCTCCTTTGAATGTAAATAGAACTTTTTCTCAGTTTTTGTCTCATAAAGATGTAACGCATTGGTCCGTGCACCAAAGAGCAGGAAATGCATCTATGGGGTAATTTCATTCTCACTAAAAGAAGAAAACAGGGTTGGATCAGCAGATTAACTCAAACCTGCTGATTAAAAATAATCAACAGGTTTGATTATTTTTATATTACCCCTCCAGGGGTCTTTTTTGTGGGCTCTAATGTCCCTTAAATGATAGTAGGCTGACAGGAAACGGGGGAAGACATGCCGCAAATGTCGTCGGGTCCGGGAGTCGAACCTGCGACGGCTGCATCAAGGACTCAAGGCCTCCAAATACGGGTTGCGCTAACCACTGCGCCACGCCGGGTTTGATTATTTGTAAGGTGATCAAGGTGTGTATAAGTATATAAGTAGCTGCGTAAAGGTGAGCCGCGTAATTGTGGAGCGTTTTGGCTCTGATGGAGAACATCGCCAATGGAAGGATTCAGAAGGAGCGATTGATCAGAGATCATATTGATCTGCTGGGAAATGTTGATGATGGTTTATGAGCGTTTAGATCGCTCAGACTGATCATCCTGGAGCTCTGAGCAAAAGAGTCGTGCGGTACCGGTACCGGTCCAGCTGCAGTCATCCTTCAGTCGAGCCGCCCGCTTTGTGAATGCGCCTTATGGACATAAAGCATCTTTATTCTGTAAATGTACAACTCATGCACATGATTCTACTATTTAGAATAAACGCCCACATTCCCCACTCAAAGGACTCTCTGACTCGCTGTCTGTCTTTAAATCCCGGCTGAACGCGCTACTGTTCAAACAGGCATTTGCAGGATCTCTTTATTTTTTAATTTGGATTTTTTTTTCTTTAAAATGTATTTTTCTTTTTTTGAGGTGACATTATGTGTCCTCAAAGCACCTTTTAAATAAAAATATATAATTATTATTATTATAAATATTTATACTGCTTCGAACAAGGACGTTGCCATGATTATTGCTTCAGGTGGTGGCAGACTTCCGGGTATTTATGCTAATTTACATATGTATTTATGGGTGGGGACAGGGCGGACCAGCAGCTGCGCTCTATTTCCCGCAAATTAGGATTTATAAAGGAAAGGTGCGCAGCCACATGCGTGCGCACAGCTTTATACATCCATTTTTTTTTTGTGCGCCGCACTTTTCTAAATTTTTCCGTATGTCAAGTTTTAGTGTGAAAACTGCGCACTCTTTTATGCATGAGGCCCCGGATGTTTACATGCACTGTAAACCTTCAGTTTCTCACTGTCTGACATTAATGAGAATGCTTTACTGTTTTAGGTCAATTAGAATTACCACAGTTTCCTATTTTCTAAATGTCACAAGAAAAGGCCATTTTAAATTACTTTCTTCAGTTAGAAACTTCAACACGCTTTGCTTCTAAGTTACAATGAGAATTCCAGATAATGTCATGGCTGTGTAAGCTTCTGATAGGTTAACTCTCAGAATGCAACAGGAGGTAAATCCTGTGAAGGACGTTTAGGACAGCAGCTCAAACACTCTGCTGGGTTTAGGTTTGAAATCGGCATATTAACGTCGGATCAGAGGCAAAAGTTCTCATGAAGATTCTGGCTGAAGCTGGTAAAAGAAAAGCGTTGTCTTCAACAAAATAACTGTTGTACCAACACTTGCTAAAAGGCCACTCAGAGCAGAAGAAGCCATTTTTTTCAACAGCAAAACAAAGTCAGCATAAACATTGCAGCCTGATTACAGGTTGAAAATGCAAAGAATCATTTTTGGAGACAGTTCCTGCAGTCTGATGAAACATCATGTTGAGTATTTTGTTGAAGGAGCGGCTTGTTAAGACTGGCTTGTTTTGATTATATGATCCTATCTCCATTATTATTATGTTCCTTATTTCTATTAGATCAGCCTGGATACTATTTTTACTTTACTTCAGTTCTGAGTGATTCTAGTGTATTATGTTTATTCTTAGTGCATAGTTTTGTTTCTCTTTGATTCATTTTCATGTCTCCTCTGGTATGTACTCTCCCTCAGTCAGTCAGGCTGGTCCATTGTTCCAGCATTCACACTCCCAGTTTTTATTTACATCTCTCATTCCTCTTCAATGGTTCCTCCTGTTGAATCCTGTTCATTTCTCTATTCCTTCCCAGTGCAGCCCTGCTTCCTTTTCACTCTGGATTCCTGTTTTTGTTCAGCTCTGGCTCCCTGTGATTCTGTAAGTTTCATTTATTCAACGCCTCTGCCTTTCTGCATTTGGGTCCTAAATCAACACCACTCACAACATAACAAGATAGGTGCACTTCATGATATATGTAACATAATTACACTTTTTTCCCTTTTAAATAGCTATAATTCCATCAGACTGGATGAAGAGTCACTATGCTCAAATTCTCAGTTGGATTTATGTCTTTACTTTGGTTAGGCCCTTCTAGGACAAAGAAACTTAAGTCTTTTGTAGTTTTTAACTAATTTTTAAATACAGATTTGTTCAGTATATTGGTGCATCTTTCTTCCTGTCAACTCTAACCAGCCATTCTAAGCTTGTGGGCCCCTGCAGCTGTCCTCACTCTGTATTATATCACACTCATTCTGCAATCTGTTATTATCCCATACAGTTCATAATTGCTAAAAGTTGGTGAGGTAAATCAGGAACATACTATCAGTGAAGTCACTTAACTGTGATGGGGGCCATCACATTGACTGTGAAGCATGAAGATGACATGTAGATCATGGAAGGAAAGGATGATCTAAAATGTTATAAACACCCACTAACATAAACTGAAGTCTCTGTCATGTGACAAAATGTGAAAAAAATTGGAGGCGTCTAGCTAACTTTTAAAAAATGTCTCTTAGCTTACGCCAAAGTATGTCAGCTGTAGTCCAAACCCCCTAACAGCATTCCCTCCTTCTCATTAATATTTTGTGTTTAATGTTTAACATTTCAAAGCCTTGGTTTGCTTTAACCATCAGCTCAACGCCATCCCTGCCCCGACACCAGCAGAACCACTAAAAGTTCGAAAGCTTTCACGTTGGAGAGGTCCCATTACCAGACTGCCCTCTTAAACATTTGGTAGGTTCATAAATATTGATGGGGTGTGCTCCTGAACCATTATACTTTATTAAGAGGAGGAGAAATGTGTGTAAATTTGCTAGAAGAAAGTATTAAAATAAATGAGTTATAATAAAAACTTTGTGGTTCTTTTCATTCTATTAAATGTCCTCCAGCAAATTAAAAATGATCGTGCCCTGGCTTTCCAAATATTTGAGGAGTTCTCTCTTGTTCACCTTCACCCATTGCAGCGTCTGCTTCTTGAGTTTTATGCTTCAGGACATCACCAAGGTGGGACAATTAGGGAAAGCCAGGAGTCTGAGGTAAAAATCTGATTATATCACCTTTCCATAAAACCAAGGTTTTCACTTATCACAAAATAGTAAGAATTACTTTGTAAGTAACAGGCTAGAAAATGATTTGAACTTTAAAAAACACATAAAACTTTTATATTTCACTACTTCTTAAACAAAATGTGTGTACAACAGGTTCAGGTAATTAAATGCAAAATATGAATGTTATTATTTAATCAAGGTGAAAATCTGAGAAGTTGTCCATCATCTGACTTGGGTCAAAAAGCCTTTTGAGAACATCAAAAACACCAGCTACATTTCTACTCAATTATGTGAGTTTTAAGTACAATTAAAATGTAAAACAGAAAATCCAAATTAGCTATTTTTCCTTCTTCAAACAGGCTGTGCAGAGTTTAATTTAATCAAATATTGATGGTAATAGTAAACAGGAAATAGAGCTAAATACAGAGTACAGTTAAGGTGCATTCTTTGTTGGTAAAAAATAATAATGCAAAAAGCCATGTTTCAAATTAAATATCATACAAAATCATTCTCTGGATTCATTTTACAGTTCTGTCTCACAAAATTTCAACTGTATTCGTTGGAATTCTGGTTTGTGTGTGAGATCTGTTTTCAGAGAAGCTCTTTGCTGGGAGCTCTTATGGCAACTATGCATCCAGTTTATAAACACAGCACCAATGCACAACACATCATCTTAAGGGACTTTACTAGCAAAAGTTAATTCAATCCAGTCATATATAAATTCAAATTAGCAATCTATCAATGCAGTCAAGCTCAGCCTTTTATTCAAATTAGTTAAACAATGTTTGACTATGAAGTAAAAAAATTATACATGGTTTCCATTTTGCTTTTACCAATTAACATCTGAAAAGTGTCGGCCCTTTTGATTGGATATTCCTAAGTGATCAACTGCCTTTAAAAGACACCACAAATAAATTAATCTCTGATATATTCTTTCATTATTGTGGCAAATAGAAATAATTTTGATAATTCTAACTGACTTGAAATAAGGGAAGTTTGGTCTGATTTAGCCTTACTCGGTGAGAGAGAAAGGTGTATGTGAGTTTTTATTGAGCGTATGTAAACTTCTGGACTCAACTCTAACTCGGCTGCAGGGATTTGAACATTTTCAGCCACACAAGGATCAAACCAACAGAAACCTATCAAAATTTAACAATCTGTGTGAGGTTAGACATTTCAGTAGTAAGTGAGACAATAAAACACAGCTCTGTACTAAATCTCCTGAGAGGCAAAACACAAACTTTACTGGAGGATATTTCTGGGCCCTGTGCTCCGATATTTAGAAATATATAGTCATGTGGCACCTCATTAGAAACCTGGGAAAATTATTAGCATTTCAACTACAAACATCAACCTCCACTTGATTGTTTTTAATGAGTGAGTGAAAACATTGAGAAGTTACTTCTATATTCAACCTGAGTGTTAAAACATAGTTGAAGTAACATTACTGTGACTAAATCAGTAGCAGTATGTGCATCAAACCATCTATGCTTGCGTAATACAACTCTTCCCGTGACCTTTACCATTCAGTGCCTGTCTCTCATAGATATTGTGGAAATTAAGACCAACACTCAGCGCAATCTGAGGTTTTGCATTATCGAGGCTCTCTTCAAATGACAGGGTGATAATAGCTTAGAATGGAGCTTTACAGTAATCACAGAGGCAATCACTGTATCCATCATTACAGTGATTGCAAGGTAAAGTTTAAAAATACTGCGGACATTACAATTAGTCGTCCTCAATGGGTACTTGCACATTCTTGATTGGCTGACATTGACATTTAATGCTGCATTAGCAACAGTTGAGGAAGGCTTCAAATTTCGGGTGATGAGCTGTGTTTCTGGAAAGGTCTGTATGGGTCCATTCAGCTGATATGGAAGAAACTGTGATGAATCAAAAGTAGGAAAATTAGGCATTTATGATGGAAGACAGCCTAATTTATCAGTGGACATATTTAGATTAGAACAGAGTCTGCTGCCACCAAGAGGAGGAACTCACTGCACTTTGTGGTGGGTTTGTTTCAGCCTTTCAGTTTGCTGAATAGAGTTTTTAGCCACATTTTGCTGAATAGGTTGTCTATGAATTTACTTAAACAAAGCAGACATGTCTGTCTTCTCAGACACAGTCATGGTTTTTAATATGGACAAGAAGTTAGTTGCCCAGGGTGGCATTAGAATGGGTTGCCTGGTTCCTTACACAACCAGCAACTTTTAATAAAATATTGTATTATTAAGTTTCTACCATTAGTTACTCACTAAATAACTAACTAACAGTTAGGTACTGAGATAATGTAGATATTGAATTAACGCTCACTATTTAAGGGGATCTTAAACTACATGAAGTCGAAGAGAGTCAGTGGGGAGAAAATATTTGGGTTTCCTCCCAGGTCTTGTTAACTCTACTTCTGCTTATCTGAATTCAGTGGTAAACAGGTGGCAAATGTAAGGAGAAAGGGACAAAAAAAAAAAAAAAGATTTAATATATATAGGTAAACTCCTATGATTTTACACCCTGTCATACTGTTGTCATTGTCATGTACAAGACGACCCAATCGATTCCTCAAACAATATACACTGCCAACTTTATTTAGCTGAACCCCTGCAGCTAAGTCTGTCCGGTTGTTGTTATTAATCACTGAGTATCTATGAAACATAAGAGAATGCTTCTATCCCCTGCACTGCAATCCTGTTCCTGGCACACTTAATCTTTCTGGCAGTTATTTGATTATACCTTGGGGCACAAAAAAGTAAGAGAGAAACAGAGAGTATAAAAAAAGGTGAATTAAAATTTGACAGTGGGGAGAAAACGATGGAGAAAGAGGAGATGAAGAGTTGGGAACGCTCAGATAAAGAACGACAGTAACATTGCGTGGATCAATAGGGTTTGGGTTCCAAACATTTTGTTTCCTTCCTCTCATCTTCCAGTCTTGGTCTCTTTAATACACATTTTATTTTCTCATTCTGTCTGTCTCCAGTATCAAATGTTTACATCGGGGTGGTCCTCAGTGACAAACTGAAGCAGTTTGTTCTGCTGTTACAGAATCCCAGTGGCCAAAGCAAGCTAGGAGAAATCAGAGCTGGGTCCCATTACCATTTTAATTAAGGCCATTGTACAAATGAAAGCGGTGTCATTAGTGAGCCAGAGTATTTGGACTTGAGTGGGTGGAAAACAGAAGACCTCACAGTTGGTCGTTATGTACCACTCTATGAGCTCCACTCTAATATTCACCACAGGACATCCACAAGCTCATGCAATATTCGCATGAAGTCCATTCACCATTACACATACACATGGTCCTGAATGCTCAAGAACGAAATTTATATAGATGCACAAGACAACATTCGTATAATACTCTCATGGAATGGATCACCATTAAAGACCAAGGTAACAGAGCCATAGTGCTGTTGATTTAACAGTTAGTTCAGCATTAAATCATTGGGTATAAAGTGATACAATGATATGTAGAATAGAGCAATTTTTTTTCAACTCCTGTTTATCTTTTACAACATTTCTAAAATGCATGTTTCTCTGAAGAGGACCTCAAGACCCTTCTTTTAGAAAAATACTTTCTCAAGAGTTTCTTCCACTCTCTTATCAAAGAAGAAGGACAAAGATCTCCTTAGCAAAAAGCCTTTTGGACTGAAGTGGAACAAAACATGACACCAGAATAAACCACAAGCACATATCAGAGAACACAACTTCAAATCTATTTATCTTTCCTTCGGCACACATTTATATCTGTATATTGTCCATCCTGGTATCTTGGTTGCAGCTGAATGTGTAAGTGTGGGTATATGTCTCTGTACATTCCTTTTAAATGAGTCTCAGCCCTCACAGGATCCACCAGCGTATCGAATTAGATGCATGTTGGCCTGTCAGGATGTGTTAGGGCTGCGTGACAAGCCAGCACACACAGACTGCGCTGGCACTCAGACGTTTTGCATACACTCAGTCATGTATGCTTTAATTACACTGTCTGCTAACTGGTGGTGGAGCGCAGCAGCTGAAGGACACTGACAATAACCAACTCCCTCACCCTACATAATAGGACATACACCTAAACAATGTAAAATATGTGGAAAAAATAAACTGCAAACAATTTCTGGGCCCTAGAATTCCATTAAACATTCATGAAAACATATATCAATACTTAAAGCAGACACCGATGTGAAAAGAGTCAATGACATGTTCCCAGAACCTGACCGAAGAGTAGAGGAGACCGGACATTTGCTGTTACTGGTCTTAGTCTGTGGAATAACTTACCCTTTAAACATTAGATCTGCACAGTCTGGAACACTTCAAATCATTCTTTGGCATTTACATAAGACATTGTCATTTACCTGCCCTGTCTGTTTAATTTATTTAAATTTATTTTTATGTGTTTTTATAAATACTGTATGTTGGTGCAGTTATTATTTGTTTTTAAATAAAATTGACATTGACTAGATGCAATTTTCTGAGCTTTCTTAGACAGATACATTTCTCCAAATTGGCATTATGAAATGATTTGCATTATACAGCATTATAACAACAGTTAAACCAGACGGTCTGTAACTCAATCTGTCTACTGGATTGTACTGGAATGACTGGGACTACTTGATATGAACTCGAGCTTCTATAGGGTCTAGAGATGGCACTTGTTGTGCTTTGGCACCTGAGCTGAAGCAAATGTAAAGGGACAAATAATCTGCAGCTATCGATGCCATCAGGGGCAACATTAAAAAATATCTCAACTCTCAACTTTGCCCAGTTAACAACATTTCACATGGATCTGTGACTGTATCATTTCCATCAGTTTTTAATTTTTTATTTTTATTTTCTCTGAACACTAAATAGTGTCAGATGCCTTGGAATCTGGGATTACTGTTCTTTATCCATCTAACCACATTGGAGTATGTAAGTCCAGAATGTATAGATGAATTTAGGAAAATGTTATTTCGAGTCATTTATATTTAGCAAAACAGCCATAAAAAGAGTTAACTGAAGGGAAGTTATGCCTTTCCTCATAAGTTAATTGTAGTGTCCTTGTTATGGTATAATATTTTCTTTAATCTTTATTTTGCATCTCAACTTAGTTACTAAGCTTCCCCCAATAAGTCTGTAATAGAAAGATCAGAGAAACAGATAAGGCAGGTGATTCAAAGCTGCCAAATGATAATTTCCACTGTTAACCTGTGTTTCCATTTATGTTTTAGCTCAACGGATAAGCAAACTTAATGGAACATGCATCAATATTTCCTAAATTCCAGATCTATCTACTTATCGCCTTATAATCTCTGGACTAAAGTAGCTTCAATAATGCCAGAAAATGATAAATCTCTAGGCTAAAAAGAGAAATATGAAGCAAGGAAGCAGATGTTACCATAAAGACCCTGCTGCAATTGTTATTTTTGTAGATATTGGTGCTAGCGCTAGCTAGCCTGTCATCCTGTAAACACCTCCCAGGGGGCGATATTGTGATTTTCTGAAATGATTTCCCTAGTTCAATAAAACAAAGGCTCAGTAAGGACATGATATGGAATTAAACTGGTTCAGTGGGAAGATTAGTCTTCTCGTGATCTGTGCCGTTGGTAGAGGTCCTTAACCCCAACCTGCCTCCAGATCTGCTTATCGCTGTAAGAATGTGGGAACGTTTGTGAATGTGATTGGGAAACCGTGGCTCCAGTGTGACCACTATAAATTTAGTCCATTTACAATACATCAAGAAATAATTTATCTTCCATCCCCACATTCCAGAGTGTGTGGGAGTGTGATCTGAAACAAATTGGTGCTCTGCTGGTAACACTACCAAATCCTGTAATCCAGCCCATTGAACTGAACAGCTGTTTAGGGTATTTTTTTTTGTACAATTATGTGTGAAACAGGTAAAGTTCTCCTCAAGAAATTAGTAAAAAAGAAAAAAAAAAAACAGGAAGAGGAAGAGAACAGCACATGTGAGGGGTGTAGATTAACCATAGAAAGAGGATACATACAGGCGTAGTCCACATGCAGCCGGATCTTTTTCAGAACTATTTTCCATAAAATAATCTTGTCCAAGAAAACTGTTCAGCCACACAAACCCCAAATCCACCAAATGAGTGTTGTTTTAAACATGCCAAACCCATAGGGGGCAGTGCAGGGCAAAGCCATAACCTAGCAGCCATCACAGTCTTTCAAAACAATCACGACTTCCTGTTAGAAGTTAAACATGGTGGCAATGTGACGGCTCTGACGTCACAGTGCAGACTGTCATGTTTACCTCCAAATCTCGGGTTCCAATATTCACACGCAAATGCAAAAATGGAGAATTCAAAAATCTTTAATTTGGCTAGAGTGTTCAATGATAATAAACAATGTTTCAGTGCTGTATTTTAGTGCTATTAAATGGAAGTTAGTTGTGGATGAAAGGCCAAAACATATAAAAATGTGTTTAGTTTATCAGATAGCCAGCTACATGTGAATAAAACCACAGATAGAGAAAGCAGCCAGTAGTGATGATGACTAATGACTGAGCAGTCAACTGAAAAATAATCCTATAAAAGAGTTTATACTTTTTTAAAAACAGATTAAGATTTATTTGCTCTCACACCAAGAAAGTGTCAGGTGAAGCACAATCAGAAACAAAGTAGGGTAATATGTTTTAATTCTGCCAGATAGTTCTCTGAAAAGCTCACAAAAACCTCTCTGCACTGGTTTATGTAAGCCTGTTGAACTCTTGAGAAACTACCCTTAGCTGAAGTCTAGTGGTCTGTTCTGTCTCAACAGGTCACTCTGATCTAGGTAGTGCTAGCTAATGGTGGCTAACTGGTGGCACACGCCATTTTTAATCTCTACATTACATCCTTAGTAACTAAGCTGTATAGAAAGGCTTAAGAAGAAATTACTAAGTACCAAACAAAAGGCCAAACAGCCAAAGGAAGGAGAGATGAACTTACAGAAACACAGAAAATGAGCTGTAAGGTAGAAACAGACGTTTGGAGAAACAATGGAACTTCTTTTCATTCTGCCAGACATTAAAGAGGAATGATATTAAATTACAAGTGTGAACTGTCCTTTATTTGTTTTTCTTTGCAATGCCTCAGATTTGGAACCATTTTGTGTATATGAACTGCTGTCTGACACTGGAGGGTCTTACAATGGGCTTTTGACAGCATTAGAGGTGTTAGACTGAGCCCATTATGGAAGTTGCCATCTTTTCACTTGATCCTCCTCTGAGTCGTCCTTCTGGAAAGTTCTATAAAATTAAATGTGGCTCCCTAAAATCCTTTTCCAGTAAGCAACCCGGCTCGTCATCTTCACCAACGGATAAGTTATGTGACCATGGCCACGTTCCAGAACGCTGACACCAGACGTAAAACATGTCCTTAACAATCCACTAGCCTGATCTGTAGTTTTATTATTTACTTTATTTACTTTGAGCTTCTTTTTTACCATTTGCATCAAAAGACTGTTTTTAAAATGTACTTTTTCTCTTCCCCTCTCTTTAGATGGACTGTCTAAATTCCTTTATATACTTATCTTTGCACAAAGGTTTTGATTTTCATCTAACAAGTTCTTAAACTTAAACTTAAAGTTCAGAGTTCAGCAATAACACATCAGGAGCTTTAAACAGATGAGAAGAAAGACTTAGCATCACATGCTATTCCTACACACTGAGATCTGGACTAATCTGACTGGATTAAACTCTGATCAGAGTGCACACTGCATGTTTGCATAACTTAAGGTAAGTAGTTTTTTTTTTTTTCAATTTACATTTACAAATTCTATGTAAACATATTCCTTACCACCTACAAAGTGTCTGATTATATGGCTGATGAATACGATCTCAGTAACTCAACAGCCAAACATCCATTAAAGCAGCAGGAGAAGAACAAGTGATCTGCCAAACTTCTGAGTTTACAAGAAAAAGGGCAGAGATTGTACACAAGGTGAATTTGGTCTTCAGTTCCACTAATGTAATAAATCATTTTACAACCCATTACATTTCTAAATTCGGATAAGGCTTTTTATCTGCAAGTGAACCAGGGCAATGATCATTCTTTGAGACACTCTAGAGACCACCAAGAGACTTTGATTGAAGAACTGTTTAAACAGGCTCTAGTCAGACATCAACAGCAGAACTCCAAAAGGTTGTCTTAATTTCAGCTCCTGAATGTCAGGATCGGTGTTTTGTTTTGTTTTGTTTTGTTTTTTGTGGAAGCCTGCTGCTTCCCACTTCCTCCACCAGATGCCGCCTAGGAGCAGAGCCCCTGGAGAGGCGTGGGGTCGAACCCGGGGACACACCTGTGGCGCATTGTCTGACTGAGGCTGGGAGTATTTAAGAAGCGGCGAGCGACACTTCCTTGCCTGAGTGTTTGTTTACCTCGGTAACAAATCGTTCCTGAGTAGGCCCTCTGAGCATTTCCCAAGATAATCGCCTCCTGTGTTTTTTTCCCTGTTGTCAGGTTTACCTGGATTCCTCCGGAGGTTTCCGAGAGGAGAGTTCTGTGGGTCGTTGGTCCCGGACTCCGACCAGCCGTCAGTTCGCTCCTCCGCTCAGTCTGACTTACCTGTCCGCCCTCCAACGGTTCGCTGCCTCTCCACGCCGCCCCTGGGTCCGTTGTTGCTCCAAAGGAAACATCCATCCGCTCCTAGTAAGCCTTTCCCTGCGTCAACATACATATTCATCCACCTTCCTGGATTCGTTTATTCTAACAGCTTCTCCTCGTTGACAGTGGCTGAACTGGTTGCCCCTTCCAGACTCCTGCTCCGTGTTTTCTCCCCAACCCTATTCCCTCTTGTCAATAAACTCCATTATTGTTTTGCACACGCGTCTCCTGATTGTGTTTGTGCATGTGGGTTCGTAAACTGGAACCAAACATGACAGAACACTCAGGCCTACAGTCTACCCCTGCAGACGCAATTAGGAGAGCCTTGGCTGAACAACAATCTCTCATTCAGTCTCATGACGCAGCCCTGCGAGAGCTAGGTAGCCGGCAAGCAGAAACTAACCGCCGGTTAGCCGAAATATCCAATTTCCTCCAGGGATCTGCCCAACCGGACCCGAGCGCACCGCCAGCGGCAGCTCAAGCTCCGGATCCATCTAGCCACGCCACGTTTTCGGAGGTACGACCGCCAGCACCTGAGAAATTCTGTGGTGAGGTGAGGAAGTGTAAAGGCTTTATTTTACAATGTGGAATCATTTTCAACCACTCACCTCAGAGTTTTCGCCATGATAATGCCAAAATAGCTTATATGTTATCCTTGCTAACTGGACGTGCTCTGGAGTGGGCTGAGGCTAGGTTTCCCTCCCCCACCAATTTTGGGTGCACATTTTCTGAGTTTGTGAAGGAATTTAAGCAGGTTTTTTGTCGTGACACCGACAAGACTTCAGTTTCCCGAGAGCTGTGGACTCTCAAGCAGGGTCAAAGAACAGTTTCTGAGTTCGCTATTGACTTTAGAATTAAAGCTGCAGCATCTGGTTGGGACGCAGCTGCGCTAAAGAGCGCTTATTTCCACGCTCTGAGTGAGCAGGTAAAGGATGAACTAGCCACTTTAGATGAACCAGAGACTTTAGAAGATTTCATTAAACTCACCATAAAGATAGATAACCGCATCAGATCACGTGCTAAAGAACGAAACCGTCGTGACTCACCTTTTAGATCTCATTTTCAGAACCTACCTGCTATTTCTCCTGTATCCCCTGCATCAACACCTCTTCCCGAGCCTGAACCCATGCAGCTGGGGCGAACTCACTTAACCCCGGAGGAGAGACGTAGGAGGTTACATTCACGTCTTTGCCTGTACTGTGGTGAGTCTGGCCACTTCATTGCCAACTGTCAAGTCCGTTTAAACCCCCAGATCCGACAGTAACGACGAGGAGACTGTTGGAGCCAACACCCACAACCCAATCTCGTCTCATCCTACCGGCAACTCTCATAAATAATCACTTGTCACTTCCCCTGTCAGCACTTATCGACTCGGGCTGCGAACAAAACCTAATCGACTCGACTCTGGCCAAGCAGATGTCCATTGAGGTAGAACCACTGCCGGTTCCCCTCCGTGTTGCTGCCCTTAACGGTAAAGCATTACCTCATATCACACACAAAACCAAGCCAGTCTGTCTTGTCGTTTCAGGTAACCATACTGAATCAATATCCTTTTTTGTGTTCAGTGCTGCCAGTTCTCCCATTGTTCTAGGATTTAACTGGTTATCTGCCCATAACCCTCACATTAACTGGGTTAAAGCTCACATAGAGTCCTGGTGGTCCAACTGTCATGCTACTTGCCTCCGTTCAGCTATTCCCTCGAACTCCCCAACTAAGGATCCTTCTGAGAGTGAACCCCCCGACCTTTCCTCAGTACCCGTTGAATACCATGATCTGGCGCCTGTATTTAATAAAGATAACGCCCTGTCACTTCCACCTCATCGTCCATACGACTGCGCCATCGACCTTCTGCCTGGCGCCCCACTACCCAACAGTCGTCTGTACAATATCTCCCGGCCCGAACGCCAAACCATGGAGAAGTACATTAATGATTCCCTAGCAGCAGGTATCATTCGAACATCCACCTCACCCCTAGGGGCTGGATTTTTCTTTGTTGGGAAAAAAGATGGCTCGCTACGGCCATGCATTGATTACAGAGGATTGAACCAAATACCTGTTAAAAACAAGTACCCGCTACCACTCCTCTCTTCAGCCTTCGAACCTGTTCAGGGAGCGACCATTTTCACCAAACTAGACCTAAGAAATGCCTACCACCTCCTTCGAGTTCGCGAAGGGGATGAATGGAAGACTGCTTTTAAAACACCTATGGGTCACTATGAGTATTTAGTCATGCCCGTCGGCCTGTCAAATGCTCCCGCCTTCTTCCAAGCATTAGTGAATGACGTGTTAAGAGACTTTATTAATGATTTTGTATTTGTCTATCTGGATGATATCCTGATTTATTCCAGCTCCCTGAAGGAACACAAGCGGCACGTCCGACATGTTCTCCAGTGCCTCCTAGAGAACCGGCTTTATGTCAAAGCCGAAAAGTGTGAGTTTCATCAACCCTCAGTCACCTTCCTCGGCTATGTGCTTGAGGGCGGACAGGTGAGACCGTCGGGGGATAAGATAAAAGCAGTATTGGAGTGGCCCAAACCTGAAACCCGGAAGCAACTGCAAAGATTTCTAGGGTTCGCCAATTTCTATCGCCGCTTTATACGCGACTACAGCCGGACGGCTGCTCCATTGACGGCACTTACATCCACCAAGACGACGTTTACCTGGACGCCCGAGGCAGAGGATGCTTTTGCACGTTTGAAGTCATTGTTTGCTAATGCACCCATCCTCATCCAGCCAGACCCTACCAAGCAGTTTATTTTGGAGGTCGATGCATCAGACTCTGGAGTAGGAGCCGTCCTGTCCCAAATTTCTTCGCAAGATCACAACACTCACCCTTGTGCCTTTTTCTCCCGCAGACTGTCCCCGGCTGAACGAAACTATGACGTGGGAGATCGGGAGTTGTTGGCGATAAAGCTCGCCTTGGAGGAGTGGCGTCATTGGCTGGAGGGAGCTGAACATCCTGTAGTTGTCTGGACTGACCATAAGAATCTTTCATACCTGCAATCCGCTAAACAGAACAACCCCCGACAGTCCCGCTGGTCAGTATTCTTTTCCCGGTTTAATCTGTCCATTTCCTACCGCCCAGGATCTAAAAACGTCAAGCCGGATGCCCTCTCCAGACTCTACACGCCTGATGATTCTGATGAGGGTCCAGCACCCTTGTTGCCCCCTAGCTGCACCGTAGGGGTGGTGACATGGGAAATAGAGGATATAATCTGTCAGGCTCAACGCCTGGAACCCCCACCCGAGTCTTGTCCCCTAGGGAGAATCTATGTCCCCACCTCCGTCCGACCCTGCTTCCTACGGTGGATACACTCATCCAAATTCTCCGGACACCCAGGTATGAGCCGCACAGTCGGGTTAATTAATCGAAGGTTTTGGTGGGACTCTGTTCACAAGGATGTGAAGGAGTTTGTTCTCGCCTGCCCCGTCTGTTCGAGAAACAAGTCATCTCACCAGCCTCCCGCAGGGTTGTTACAGCCCCTTCCCATTCCCAAGAGACCCTGGTCGCACATTGCCATAGACTTCGTTACTGGACTACCCCCGTCTAAAGGTATGACCACCATTTTTACTGTCATTGACCGCTTTTCGAAAGCCTGCCATCTCATTCCTCTCCGCAAGCTTCCCACCTCTGCTCAGACCACCCAGTTATTGATTAAGCATGTCTTCAAGCTGCATGGCATGCCTCAAGAGATCCTGTCTGATCGGGGCCCCCAGTTCACATCACAGGTTTGGAAACAGTTCTGTTCTGCATTGGGTGCCAAAACTGCTCTCTCTTCCGGTTATCATCCCCAGACCAACGGGCAAACCGAGAGGATGAACCAGGAGATGGAGGCTACCTTACGCTGCATCTCCTCCTCCAACCCCGAAGACTGGGCTCAGCATCTCCCTTGGGTCGAGTACGCCCACAATAGCCACATCTCTTCTGCTACAGGGTTGTCTCCGTTCGAGGTCTCCCTGGGGTACCAACCACCTTTATTATCCGTTGACGAGGGCGAGATTTCGGTAACCTCAGTTCAGCATCATATCCGCCGTTGCAATAAGATATGGAGGGAGACTGTAACCGCACTCAACCACACAGCCGCACGAAACAAACATCTGGCCGACCGCAGGAGGACGCCGGCTCCAGTCTATACAGCTGGTCAGAAGGTTTGGCTCTCCACTAAGGATATTCCCCTAAAATCATTGTCCAGGAAGTTGTCACCTAAATTTATTGGTCCGTTTGAGATTTTGTCGGTTGTCAGTCCGACGGCTCTACGACTTCGTCTGCCCCCCTCCTTACGTATTCACGCCACCTTCCATGTCTCCCAGGTCAAACCGGTCCGGTCGAGCCCCCTTTGCCCTCCGGCCGAACCCCCTCCTCCCGCCCGTGATGTTGACGGTCACCCGGCATACTCCGTCCGCCGGATTGTGGACTCCCGTCGGCGAGGTCGTGGGTTTCAGTACCTCATCGACTGGGAGGGCTACGGCCCGGAGGACCGTTCCTGGGTTCCCCGTTCTTTTATTCTTGACCCCTCTTTGATAAGGGACTACGCCGCCTCTCTGCTGTCCACCTCTTCTCGGCCGCCAGGGGGCGTCCGTTGAGGGGGGGGTACTGTCAGGATCGGTGTTTTGTTTTGTTTTGTTTTGTTTTTTGTGGAAGCCTGCTGCTTCCCACTTCCTCCACCAGATGCCGCCTAGGAGCAGAGCCCCTGGAGAGGCGTGGGGTCGAACCCGGGGACACACCTGTGGCGCATTGTCTGACTGAGGCTGGGAGTATTTAAGAAGCGGCGAGCGACACTTCCTTGCCTGAGTGTTTGTTTACCTCGGTAACAAATCGTTCCTGAGTAGGCCCTCTGAGCATTTCCCAAGATAATCGCCTCCTGTGTTTTTTTCCCTGTTGTCAGGTTTACCTGGATTCCTCCGGAGGTTTCCGAGAGGAGAGTTCTGTGGGTCGTTTGTCCCGGACTCCGACCAGCCGTCAGTTCGCTCCTCCGCTCAGTCTGACTTACCTGTCCGCCCTCCAACGGTTCGCTGCCTCTCCACGCCGCCCCTGGGTCCGTTGTTGCTCCAAAGGAAACATCCATCCGCTCCTAGTAAGCCTTTCCCTGCGTCAACATACATATTCATCCACCTTCCTGGATTCGTTTATTCTAACAGCTTCTCCTCGTTGACAGTGGCTGAACTGGTTGCCCCTTCCAGACTCCTGCTCCGTGTTTTCTCCCCAACCCTATTCCCTCTTGTCAATAAACTCCATTATTGTTTTGCACACGCGTCTCCTGATTGTGTTTGTGCATGTGGGTTCGTAAACTGGAACCAAACATGACACTGAACAGAATAACCTCATCAATAGAAACATTCCAAGAACTTAAAATAAAACTAATAGAAGAGATAGTGTTTCTTTTCCATTAAGAGATTTCAGTTTTCAAAAACAGCCTACTTAGTTATTGAAAGACTTTTGGTGTTTTTTGGACAGTCATTTTTTGCAGCATTTTTAATAAAATGCTTCACATCCAGTAAACACTGATGACCTTCCTCCCCTATAATATGAATTGAAGCAAACAGATCATCCAACAGTTTATCAGTTTTGCTGAGTCAGCCAATGCAAATTGTGCTTTATAAACTGTTCATGAGAAAATGTAGATGACTTCCCAATAAACTGATCTGATCATGGCGTTTCTTTGAAATGAATATTTAAAAATCACCATAGGAGGATAAATACTAGGGCGCTCATAAGTAAGTAAACAGGAAGTGGAATATTAAATACACTCAGGAATTCAGATTCTACTTTGGTGGTTGACTCATAATGAATGCTGCAGGGGAGAAAGCAAAAGGGACAGAACCAGGCAGCACCATCCAAGTGGTTCTGATGTGTCCCTGTGTGGGCAGAACAAGTGCTAAAAGTCCCCCAACATCACCAGTTCTGCTTAGTTTTATTTATCTAGCAAGGCATTATAAATAAAATTCATATCAGGGTACTTGAGAAGACAAACAGGTTAAATTCATATCCAAATTTCATTTAAAATCAATCCTGAACATTACAGTACAAACAAGTTTTACACTCAGATGTAAGCACATTCAAATTTAAGTACTTCTATTAAGAATTTCTTTCTTTATGATTATAGTACAATAAAATCCAGTTCTGGCAGTTATATGTTGATATAGATACGTTGTATGTTATTGCTTACATCTGGAATTTTCATGCATACATTGAACACCAGAGGGCAAAAAGACAACTTGCCAACCATAGTCACGCTTTGGCAGTAGAACAATTTGTTCCTCCAATGAAACCTGGAGATGTATTTCTTATTAATTTAGTGCAATGAGCCACAGCAAATGGAATATAACGCAGAAAATCGTTAAAGAACAACTCAAAACTACTTGTATTCTTTTTTATGGCTCTCAGTGTCTGCTATGCTAAACACGGACTCGCTGCCATAGCAGCTGACTGACAACAGCTCCACTAGTGTATCAGGATTCAATAAAAAATACGTAAAATATTTCAAACACAAAGAACAGAATAGAATCATTGGCTTTGGAGCCATTCCTACTTGTGAATAGCATGTAGTTACAGTGGACTTACCATGCATAATTTAGTGTGTGGTCTGCTCTAGTGTGGTGTATTGACCACGTTTCACTCACTCTTCTGTGATGCTTCCTTCTCCAATATACTTTTCTAGTATTTTTCAGTTTCTCTTCTTGGTGGGTTGGCTCATGTGTGATTACCCTGACATTAGGAATACTCTTCATCTAGACTGGTGGAGACGTTGACCTATTTATTCCTTTGGCTTCTGTCTCTTTTATTGGCAGTCTTGGCATCTGTTTGTATTTCTAAGCTATTCTCTTTCTGAATTCACCCTTTTGGAGTTCATAAAGGGTGAATCACAGATTTATAAATATAAATATCTGTGTTTATGTGTGTGCGTTTGGTTTATTTCTCCCAAATAAACCAAAAATATTTCAAAAGTAGGTGAACTGACCTCAGATAAGATGTGGAGTCAAGATGGGAAGTGTTTCTATGTATTTGTGTGTAGTTTATGCGAGTCCTCCTTGGTGTTCCCACCGTTAGTAGCTGTTAATAGTTGTTTTTGGCCTGACAGCAGAAGAGCTGGATGCAGCTGTAATATACTTCCATCGTTTCTCATCAGCTTCGGACTTCCAGAATGACTGGTAGCACAGTGAGGTATTCACTGCCACTAAACAAGACTCAATTTAGTGTGTTTTTACAGTCAAGACATGCTGCATGAGGAATGCCAAATGCCACTGTAAAATTGATGTAATAAAATGGTATATCAGCTAGAAGAAAAAAAAAACAACAACACACAAGATCAAGCCTCAATGGGTTCCAGTAGTACCTGTTAGATAAAACTGCTGTGACATTTGTGTGTCCTTTCAAAAAAACGCACTAAATCACATGTTTACTGGTGCATGTATAATGTTAGCTGCATCGCTCTTCCTGCACTGGGACTTCTGAATAAAAAATATGTCAGAGCAGTTCATTCATAATGCAGACTGCAACATATCTCTGCAAAAGGAACTTCTTAGAGATACACAGTTTTATAGTTGATAGATCAAACTAGATGAAATGTTAATTATTAAGGAAAATTACGACCACATTCTGAACCTCACTCACACAACAGTACAAAATCAAAGTGAATATGTGCTCTAGAAAAAAAAATTAAACATATTATAATAAAAGGCTTTTTAGCAATAGCAATCCTTTGACCCTTCACACAGATATTTTCAACTAGAAAATGGACTGAGCTTCATCATCACCATCATTTGTATTTTTTTCAACATCGTTGTGATCAATATGAAAAAACACATGCAAGACCCAAAACTACTTCTAGAAAAACAAATAAAGCTGCTAAGTGAACTGATCTGCATGCATAAGCAGCAGGTAAAAAAGAGGCACGTGTTTTATTCAGGAGTGGAAGTTTTAAACCAGGACAGTGAAAGGCCATCTGGCTGGAGCATTCCACCAATTAACCATTAGTACATGTGCCTTATTAGTTGAATTAAATAAACTTTTGTTCTGAAAGTTCTTTTTAGGAAGGTGGGGGGTTCTTTAATTGTTTAAGAGTTGGGTTGGAAGGAATTTGCACATCTTATCCTTCATTTTTATCCTTCTTCAATGTTGAACTCTTTTGGGAATTTGGGAATAATTATTAGTAAAACCTGCCAAAGGGTTTCCTATTCAGCCTTAACAGAGACAAGAGTCTGTCCCTAGAGTAAAGTACATGTTTGTGTAAAAAACATCTAAAGCAAAATGAAGTGATGATATAATGCGTTTGTGAATTAACTTGCATAGATTTTTAATCTTTTGTTGTACATTGGTACATTTTTGCCTCACGACCTTGTTTCTATGACTGCAGTTCAATAGCTGAATGAGCAGCTTGTTACATTGTTTTACCAGGTCAATATGCACTCCCTATCCTGGGTTCTCATAACAAACAAATGGCTTGTTAGAAACTCCCAGAGATCATTGTGACAAACAAACAGGTCCTTCAAATCTCCTGGAGGAAAAATATAACTGTGAATAACCCCACATTAAGCTCCTTATTTTATATCCCCTTTTTAGCACTTATTGGTTTTATTTTGTATGATATATGGTTGACTGGTTGACTTCCAGTTTTTGATTTGATGCCTTTATTTTGATAGGACAACTTCGTAACAACAACCTTAACAGAAGACAAGTTGCAACAACATCATTATCTTGTTATTAGCGACCCCCTTTATAGAGGCGCAAGGTATGTTTATTTTGTAAATAACTATATTTCTATTATTGATTGGTTGAAATTGTGGATTTGTTTTATTGTAAATGAATACTGGTGTAGTTTTTGAATAAGAGTATATATTTTAGTAGTGAACGTTAATTTTTGGTTCAAACGTTACGGTTGTAAGAGTGTGTTTTTGTAGCTCACACCGTCTTCTTTGTGTGTGTTTGTACATAGAGCTCTGACAGTGAAACTCAGGGTTTACTTCCAATAAACCTCACTGCTCATCAATAAAGCCACAATCTTTCATTCTGGAGGGTCTGCTACAATAACTTTAAGTCTCCTTTAAGTTTTTCAGTAGGGCTGGTAGCAGTCCTCGTCTGGTTCCTGTTAAATATTGAACTACACATGCTGAAAGTAAACATATGCAGGCATTCAGGGGTCTATACAGGGTTATAATTCTGTCATGTCATCTTGAAGACATCCCATAACTGAAGGATAGTAAGAGGGGCATGTTAGAAAATGTTAGAAAGCCAGACACACAGAAGATTCACTTTGGGGGAGTAGAAATGACCTGCTGCTGTCTCTAGGCTGCTAGCTTGGACTCAACACCATAGCACTGCTTCCAGAACCACCTGTCCCCAGCAGCTAACACAGACACTTCCTCTTTGATTATCATCACAATACGAAGTTAGATTCACGGCTTTCGTGTTTCACCTGTTGTCACTGAGCCTTGTAACAGACATACAACTTTTTCTGGTATGGGTTCTTCAAAGATGCAAAAGGTACGAGGCCAAAAGAATGCTGCCACCTTCGTCCCTACCTGTCTGGAGGAGCTGTCTCTATCTGTAGAGCGCGGCAGGAATAGCCTGTGGTATAAACACAGCACTTGCCAAAGTCAAGCTGAAGATCCCACTGACTTAATATTTCACTATCCCTACCTGAACCTGAAAGTTGCCCTGAAACATGTAGCTGCAAAGATGAGCTCTTGTCAGATATTCCTCTCACACCTCAGTGCCCTGCCTGAGTTTTTCCCTCCAGAGCCCCAAAGCCAATGCATCTGCCTGATGACACATGTCAGAAATGACACCCACGTTGCACCGACGGGAGAGAATTTTACTTCCAGATTTCTGCACGCAGAGGTGAGAACACACAGACTGAAGGACATTTTTGAGAATTTGCACGCAATCCCAATGAGGAAGAAATAGTTGCACATCTGGCCTCATAATGCCATTACTTCATAGTCATTTTTAAAACATGTTTTTGTGCACAACTGAATTGAATTTAACAAACTAACCCTATAAGGTATCAATAAGACGTAGTAGTATTTTTTCACGATGGCTCAACCAACAACTTTGTGCAACAAACTTTAGTTGCTAGAGGTGCATAATCACATCACGAAGGAGAGCACTTTGACGAAATGAGAAACAGATGTTAAATACGGAACAAACACTGTTCAGTGAACCACATTTCATTTCTGAACACTTCAGAGCTGCTACTGTACACAACATCTGGAACTCTCACAACACATTACAGACTCAACAACTTTGTTTGCTCAGCATATGAGGATGAATGGATGCAATTACAGATGCGGCAGATTATGTATTGTAATCTGTATTATCACCATAGAACACAGAGCCCTAAAAGATGCTCATATGGTTAAAGTCACATCAATGTGCTTTGAGAAATGATCTTACTTTGTACATACACTGTTTTCAGATGTTGAGTACAGACATCTCTGTTGTTTCAATATGCATGGTTCAATGTAAACTTTATTATTCCACTAAGGGAAATTTAAGTGGCCCCACATTGCACATCTCATAAAGATATACAATGTGAAACAAATTACAGAACAGGCAATAGCTATAACACAATCTGGACATAGCAAAAATACCAAGGAATAAAATAACAAGGATAACCCTTGTGACACAATAATACCTAATGTATTCATTTTACATTTTTGATTTAATCTTAATGTCTCTAATACTCTTTTAAATATATTTTTGTACACTTCATAACAATATATTTTTATGAAGTATACTTTAAATTATGATTAAATATATTATTAAAATTAGACTATGGAAAATCTTTGTAAAATTATGCTGTATTTGTACAAATGTATATCTTAAAAGCAATTTTTTAAAATATGTTGCTTATATATATACAGTATACTGTACATATAAACAATATGTATTATTTTCAAATAGATTTTGTATATAAATAAAACAAAACTCACAATGAAATTACTGTAACAGATGTAATGTTACATGTTTTCACCTTCAATCTCTTTCAAAATCGTTTAACAAAGTAATAACAAATAACTGTGTTCATGGCTGACAGCATCAAACAAACTTTAGTGACAGAGGTTCTACAGCAAAGCCTTTACTGGTCTTTAACATTAAATGTAGAAGGCATCTTCAGTTTTACATCTCTCCAAAATACTAAATACCTAATTTTTCAAAAGTATAACGCTTATGAATTTGAAATACGTTCAAAATACTATTTAAATGTAATTCTTATACTTAAGTCTTACTAATTAAAAGTACATAAAAAAGTCATATACTTACAGTGTACAAAGTATATTTGAAGTATTTCCATTTTAGCATGCAGCTGTACAATTGATTCACCTCAAATTGTGATTTTCTACAATTTATTTACAACTAAAATATATTAAGTACAAAATGTATATACAACTGTATATGTACAACATGAAAATATACATTGAGCTGAATATATATTTTGTACTTAAACAGCAGCATCTGATTTTATGTATTTGAGAAATTACATTAACTTTTATCAAATATGTATGTTACAAACCTCTTGATCAGGAGAACTTTGTCATGAACTGAAAATATGTAACACATAAAGCATCATCAACATGTCTGACTGCTCTGCTGTTTTTTTAAGCTCAAGTAAAACCTGAGATGTTTTTGCTCTTCGGGTTTTTTGTGAACTGGAAAAGCAAGATAAAATACAACATGAGAACTGCTTCACTGTGATGGTGGTCCCTCAAGCCCAAAATGCAGGAATAGAGAAATCAATGCTTTAACCAACCAAAACATTGTCAGAAGGTAAACAGCCAAGAAAAAAAACCTTGAATTTCTCCCCCAGCTTCCTCACTGATAATTCCTACAAATTCAGATATGAGGAAAATTGGATTCTTCCAATTTTTAACGATGTCAATGAGTTCAATTGCTGCTGATTTTATGGTAATCTTTGCCTACAGGAAGTTTTTTAACAGAACTTGTTTATGTATCAGACTATTAATTTGGGCTTTTAAATAAGCCTGGACTTTATCTTCGCTGCCTTTTGTTGTTTTAATGCTGATAGGAAGCCTTAGAGGAAGATAAACATCATGAAGATCTCTTACATTAATTAAGCTCCTAGTTACCGGTTGAACCAGGAGTTCCACATTTGAGTGGGCTGATATTTCTGGGGGAAAAAAAAATAAAAACATCTCTATTTTTCTAGCCCCAGGTAATGCAACACACATCCATATTGCATTCTTAATAGAAGCGAATATGGGCATGAATAATTTCTACTCTCTAAGATGCGTATTTGTTGCTCGCAGAGACAAGATCCAAATTGCATTGTGTCAAACTGGGTTTGTAAATGATTTTAAGATCTAAAATAGCACTATTAGTTTTACAAGCTGAGGATGGTGGTTGTCACATTCAATCCTGAAGAAGTTAGTTAACTACACTCTCAACATGTCTGTCTTTTGCTGCTGCTCTGAAATTAAACACACGTTTTTCCCTGAAAACTATTGAATTGACCATGCACATGCACTGACAAAGCTTTTGTCAGACTGGTTCCAATGAAAGATGTGCAACTGTGATTGAAATCTGCATGTTCTTCCATTAGCAATGGCACCTAAAGAGTCAATTTTGAAGCCTTTTACTTGGTTATGAACATGCACTGACAAACATTTTGTATTTTCAGTGAAACTGCAGTATCAGTGAGTGCGACTTAAAAGGTCATGTTGGACTGATATGAAAGCAACAGTGAAACTTAGAGAAGTCCTTCTCTCTGAATCATTAGAAATGTGTGCAAAACTCAGCACTCTGGTAATGTTGAAAAAAAACAACAACACATTTTTGCAAATGAGAAACACATTTAAAATCCCAATGAGAATATGTTTGTTTATGTGATGAGTCATTCAAAATCATGGTATGATGAATATAAACAAGACATATATATTCATAATTCAGTCATGGAGCCAGATCTCATCATCTATCAGCCAATCAGAGGAGACGTTGGCGTTTTATTCAGGCAATGGAGCAACAAGCCCCGTCTACTTGGAAATGGCTATGTATGCAGCGTTTTGGGGAATTTTACAGAAGAGTTATGGATTCAACACTTTCACATGACAAACTCAATATTTGACGAAGTGAGCAATGCTGTGAGGGCTCTGGTGGAGCTCCAAGGAGGACAGTGTGTCTACAAATAAGAGTGTTGCTGCTGTTTACGAACTGGTGTGATGTGAAAAAAAGTGTTTTGTATTTGCAACCTCAATAACCACATCACCCAATCACAAAAACCTTTTATCAAAAAATTTGAGATTTTTTGAAATTGGCTCTTTTCCACTGAACTAATTTATTTTCAGAATTCCAATTCGAGCAGTGCTCACCTTGGAAACAAACTCAGTTAGTGTTGGACATCACTTCACATAAGACGCAACATTTCCATTAATCTAGAAATGGCAGCACAAACTGAAAACAATCCAATTGGTCAATGAAACGTGAAGACAATAGACGCTTTAGGCCACACCTACCTCTGTGCTCTCTGCTTTGGTCTGCTCAAAGGCGAATTCCACGGTAGGAACAGCCAGCTCGTTGGCAAAGAAACTCACATCTCCAGGCAGCTGAAAGGAGCTCACGTTGGGCCCAGGACAGTTTCCTCCACGGATGCAACTCAGCAACTGTCTCTAGAAGTGTGAGAAAAAACACTGGAGAATCAACTTGATGGGGAAAATAAAACAGCTCCATGAAAGGAACCATAATGTGCAACGGTTATTTGTGCTGGATTATAATTCTTGACTGAACTGTGACATTGCAAGACCTGTAATAATTCAGATATTTATTCAGACTGGAGTTGGAGAGTGGGTTGTTTCTTTGCCATCTCTAGCAACAACAAACTGATAAAGAATCCTCCCTCTGACTGCTGTCGGTACCTACAGCTGACAGCTGAACAACAAAACACTAAGAGCCTACAGATCACAAAAGAGACTTTTAGTACATAGAATACATACAATAAAGAAAAGGTCAGTAGAGCTAGACTGGATTCTTTCTTTTCAAGCTTTCTTTGTCCAATTTGGAATGCATCACACAAAAGGAGCATTTTACACATTCTGACACTTCTGCAGAAAAACACAGATGACCCTGACAGAAGTACTTCAGTATTTCAGTTAACTTGGAACAAAACGAAAAAAAAAAAAAAATACTAAGGATAACTTAGCATTGTGATTAATAAGTGAGTGCTTCAGAAGCTTGTCGAAATGTTATTCCATGTCTGCCACTGAAGTTGTGACATTGATTACAATACAGGTCTTCAAGTTTGAAACATTTTGCAATCGTAGAACTTTTTTATTAAGTATTTTTTGCAACATAATTGCATTTGTTAAAAAAGGGACTGATTTAATGGGTCTTAAATGAAAATGTGTTCTCAATCAGTTTAATTAAATGTTAAATAAATAAAATAAAATATATTTTTTAATACCACTCCAATAGAAGTGGTTTTATACTGTATATTTCTGAAATGATTTGCCAGCCATTGTAGCTTTTAAACCTGAACTTTGAACTATCCAATATCAGGAATTTAATTAGCCTGTTTGTACATCTTTTTTTCAAATACATGCATCTACAAATAACCTTCATTAAACCAGTAGAATTTTCTTTCTAATGACCTGGACCCACTGCACATAGTCTAATTTTACTCCCATAGCAGTACCTAACTGCATCTTTTGTTCAGCAAAACCTTTGCATAATTCCACTAAAATTACAAATTAAAATTCTAACATATGCAGAGTTTTTTTGTCGTTATTTTTTCCCCCAAATTAGTCTCCATGATGTCATTGACGTGAGATAATAAGTTGTATAAAGGACTGCGCAAAACCCCCCCAAAACAAACAAAAAGAAATCAGCAAAAAACTGGAAATAAGCCTCAAGACCTGCTGTGTGAATGTTGCCTATAAAATGTCAGAGTTGTAAAAATCGGACCACAGAACGTTTTGACATGTACAAGAAAATCTGTAGCAGCCTGTCTGAACTGCCTGGCCAAACTGCATAAGCAGGGGTCAAATTAGACTGAAGTTGATGTGAATGGAGAATATTTTTCCCTAAAGATGCTTGTCTTCCTGTGCCATTGAAAGAGAAAGTAGAAACAATAGGTGAATGGATAAAATGGGTATATATTCTTCAGGACTGGTTTGTACAAAGTAAAAGTAAAATAGAATGATAGGCTTAAACAAAATGGTCGCCAGCAAAATGCTATAATAATGCAATGATATATGTAAGTACAGGTTTCCACCAAAGTTAACCTACAGTACAACCATATCAAACGAGAAGACTGAAGCTGCGTTTCCAATGGCCATAAAATTCAGCAAATTGTAATTACCAAAATAAATTTGCATAATGGAAACATGCCAATTTCCAAAAGAACTTACGTTTTGCTATAAAAAGTTTTTTGCATAAGGATGAGGTGTTTTAAAGCTGTAGTGAAATGAAGGTGTTTTTCAAAACTGCAATGGAAACACTTGTTTTCACATGAGTCACATGATGAGCAACATGATGTTTCTACTGGCAGAAAAGATTAAGAAGCTGACAGGAAGTGGTTGGAGTATGGCAGCAAGGCATGTTTTTAATGACTTATAGCCTGAACAAACTAACTCACGTGTAATTTTAATTATCTCTTATTTAATGAAAACACCACAATTGCAAAATTGTGAGGTTTTTTTTGCATTAGTTGAATATTTACAAAGTTTTGCACACATTTGGAATGGAAACGCAGCTTGATATTTGAGTCCCAGCCTTCAAACACCTAATGTGTTTTTAAAATGTATCATTTTTCTTGGATGCTTAAGATGTGCAATCAGAATAATCTCAAGAATTATCCCCCATATTTATTCCGTCATTGCACTGAATCTCCACATTACGTTAAAAGCTTAAGCAAAACCTTCTTGTCTTTAACAAGACATTGCAAATTGTTTGAAGACTCAGTACTAATCGGAATTTTTAACTACAAGTCTAAATCTAGCTAAACAGGAAGCAGTGCGTGGAGAATGTGGGACGTGGTGAGGGTAGTGTTGTGGCTAATTGCTGACTCCAAGCTTTTGTCACAGCACCGCTAACACGCAGCTTGTCAGCAGTACTGGATGCTTTCCGCTGTTGTTCTGTAATTGAAAGAGCAACACAGCTGCTGGAACAGAAATTGTTCAGACTACAGTGGGTAGCGGAAGCAAACAGACTGCAACAGTCAATCAACTGAAGGCTTATCTCTACTGTCCACGTCCTCTGAGCCCACCGCATGTCACAATGTCCTTTTGGCCCATTGCATTTAATTAGAGTTTCCTTTTATCAAGGTTTGTCAAAGGGGAGAGAGCTCTGGTGTCCAATCATTGTCGCCACGGTCACTGACACATTGTCAGCCTGTTGTAGTTTATCACTCCTAAAGGCTGCTGTTCTCTGGACATGAACAGCTGTGGTGACAAGCTCCCAGTCGAACAGAATGAGGGGCAATAAGTCATACCTGGAACCTCAGCACAGAGTAAAATTTCTCTTTAATACCAAACTTTTCCAATTAATTCCTCAACAAGACTGCAAGGATGAAGGGCCATTGGTGAGGGGGATTTCCAACTCTCTGTGGAAAAGTGGAGAGTAGATATGGATACTCTGCTAGTTTATGTGTCTTTAGTTTCAATGCAACTGATAAGAAATCTAAGCAGATCTCTGAACAATTAAAAACTGTCAAGATTCCCAATGCACCATTAGCCATCTCAGTTTAAATAGGAAATAATGTACAAGGCATCCGTAAAGTATTTCACATTTTGTTATGTTACATCCTTTTTACACATTGTATTAAACTAAAAATTCTACACACAAATGCCCCATTTTGACAATGAGGACATCTTTAGGAAATTTGATATCCCTAAAATAAAATCAATATATCTCAGAACTGCAAGTTGTATTTGATTGGTTCTGGTATCAACATAAAGGTAACACTCCAGTGAATAGACCAGAGGTCTAAAAATCCTACTGGTGAGAGCAAATATGGAACTCAAAAAGGTGAATAAGTGTTTTTTTATGACATTGTGTGATGTATAGAACACTATTTACTGTAACAAACTTCATTTAAGCACTGAAATTTTGGAAAGGTATTGGTTGAAATAAGTCCAGGTTAATTAAATGCTCTGACTAACTGAAAAGCTTTTAATGTCACAATAACACCCTCAGTTACACTGTAAACATCATCCTGAGAAGGAAAAAAATCATGGAACGTGCCTTACTGTCAGATTTGATAAGAAAACCTCTTTCATGCCGTGAAAAAACATATTTCCAAAGATACGCAATTCACCATGACACAAACATTACTTCAAATGCAAAACTTTGATTTAGAGCAGAAAAAGTTTTTTTTTTGTTTTTTTTTGTCTTGACCTAGTAGTAGATCTTGAGCAATGTCCAAAATAAATCGCAGAGCTCAGGATGATTGAGAATCTGCAGTATGATTGTAAATTTGCCGTGCACCAGTGGAATCCATTCAGCTTGAAGGAGATGAAACAGTTCTGTCTTTAGAATTGGGCAAATTCCCAGTGGGAAGATGTTTCCAGCTTACAGAGACAGACCCCTGAGAGACGAATCCTTTAGCACACTCAAATTTTCTGTCTTTTGTCATATTTGTTCCACAATGACAAATGTTTTGTGCTTTCAACTATGTAGATTTTGTGTTGAACACGTTTTCAAGGGTTGCTCTACTTCCTGCCATCAGGACAACAGCTGCTGCAGTCTTTCAAAAGACTGTGCTTGTTAAAGGGGGAGTATTATGTGCTTTCCAGGCACATTCCGCCATTTTATAGCACAACCAAGTAACCATGTTACCTATAGCTGCCAAATACATCAAATACGACTGAAAAGAGACTTGGCTTCAAATTGGGTCTCGTTTTACCAGCATTTCGCTGAGAAGTGTCTTGTCTAATAAGCCCAGCTGACGCACAGTGCCACCAGATGTTTGCTAATTTACTGCTGGCTAGTTTGAAGGAGCTGAGAGGGGATTTTTTTGGGGGGGATGTGATCTGTGTGGGAAAAGCTTGGAAGCTGCAGCTCAGAGGAGGAGCTGAACCTCGAAGGTGTTGCTAGGATCATACAGACATTTTGCACAACTGAATGGTTGCCATGTAGATTAAAGGCATTCCTTAATGTGCATGAAAGAATCAAAGCAACACTCAAGGTGTGTTTCTCATTATGGAACAACATTATTACATGATGTACAGCTCAAAAAAGTAAATTTAAAAAATCACTATGACTGACTGACTGACTGACTGAATGAATGAATGAATGAATGAATGAATGAATGAATATCTACTCAACATTAAATAATTGGGAGCTGTTGTGTTCCCATTCTTTAATGGCAACTGGCAGTACTAAATCTTCAGTCAAACTCCATCTACTCTGAGTAATGTTCCTGTCCCTGCAGAAGAACAGGTTCCTTACAGTATCATACAAACAACGACTTGGAAAATTTTGAGGGGGATTTATTATTACAGCTTTCTTCTTGCCTCGATCAGGTTATTCTGAATAATCATTCCATTAAAGCTGAAACTATTGATGTGGCACCCAGGATTATTGAGCCATTCAAAGTGACGACAGATGCACCTATTTTCTGTGTAACATTAACATGCCTTTCAAAATTAATCTTTCCATATAATTAAACCAAATCAGCACAAATTAATTTCATTTCCTGTGTTTTTGTAAACTGAATGCGAGTCCGTATTTTACAGAAGAAGCACATTTCACAGAGGCATGTACCTATTGTTTGCAGCAGTTGTTTGGTTTCTAACGAGACACCAACAATCACTCTCTCAAAGCCATCATGTCATGAGGCTCTGCATTTCCAATGGTACCTGTCATCATGACTATATTTGTTGGTTGTTCATTTCACAGGAACATTGCTGCAGAGGCAAGATATTGAATGAACTTCATCTGAACTCAATTTACATAAATGCCTGTGATTAAAAAAAAAGGCACTACTACTACTACTACTGAACAATTCAATTTGTGAGCAAGTGCGCAACTGAACAAGCACGCTCGTAACTGCAGCCGGCTGCCATTACAAACTCCGAAGCCATCGCTCATGTTAGGAATCATTCTCCTGAGCTTATTTAGAGGAGGGAGGAAAAAAAGGAACTTTTGTTCTTTCTCAGCAGGTTTTTAATGTTGAAATTTAAGAACTAGACAAATATTTATACAGAAAAGCTGCAATTAAATCATGGTAACATGTTTATTACTCTTCATATATTTTTTAGCTGTATAACTCTTTTTGTACCGGCTGGTTTTAGAATGTGTTCAGAACCTTCAACATGATGCTGGTGTGTCCGGGAGTAAACAGTCGAGCAGGAGAGAACTGGATCCATCTGCTTCCTGCCACGTAGAACTGAGGGTTAATTAATAGCAGTGATTTGTTTGATGGGAAGTGATGCAATTAGAGTTCTGCAGGAGAAGTGTGCAGCCTGTAACACAACTCCCCTGACATGGATTCACACCTTCCACTTATTATTTTTTTTTTTTGCAACAAAATAGCAAAGACAAAACAGCTGAATATGTGAATATGTTTCAGAACATATTCAGCTGCTTTCAAGACAATTTGAGGTTATATTTAGGTATTTAAAGGCTTAAAGGTCTATCAGGTTTTTAAATTCAGAAAAAAAGGGCTTAAGTGGCAAAGGGTTATGTAGCGGCATAGACCACCAGTTTATCAGCTGAAGAGGAGCTTTAGACAAGAGTAAGTGTTGAATTTCTCTCTTTTTCTCCTGTACAACCAACAGAGGCTTAAAACAGACTCCGAGTGGGAAAGAGAAACAGTCACAGTGAGTAGAGTCCTTTAGAGAGGCAATATTAAAGAAGAGAGGCATAAAAATGGGAATTCAGTGGGAGGAGAAATAGAATAGGCAAGTGAGCAGGGATGGAAAGAGAGCAGGACAGCAGAGAGAATGGGTAATTTCAGCCTGTGGGCACACACCGGGAATCAATATTTAATTTCTTTGTCAGCTATGATACGGGGAGAGTAAAATCATTTGGAGATCTCAGCCCACCACTCAATATCACTCAATCTACAGAATCAAGTGTGCTACATGGAATGGCTTGCTGGACTCGGGCGTAACAGGATGAAACTAGATAATCTCCCAGAGTATATTGACTCGACATCATCAGACAGGAACATGGCTATAAATTCACAGATAATATCTTATTTTCATTTCCACACCAAACAGACAGTTTGCGGACTAAGGACGCAGTGCATAAAGAAATGAGTTACATCAAATATAACCAACCACCGACTGAAACTGAAACTCCTCATGGACTGTGGGGGGAAATCTGGAACTCACATCAATACTTATTCAAGCAACTGTCAAATTCTCTTATGAAATTGAAACATGAGGTGTTTTGTCACCAATTACGATATCTAACTACTTTCCACAGTGTTCAGAGTAAGTTCTGGCTTGGTTGTTATGTCTGGAATGACAGGATATGAGCCGATGGTTGCTGAAAATGTTTCTGAACTACTTTCCCACCATAAATCAGACTTCTGAAAAGTTTTCTCATGGGGGTTTGGACTTTGTGTCATATCAGTGATACCTGTTGGTACATATGGAACATCAACATCTTAAATCAGTAACTCAAAAACAGACTGGGGTTCAAAAGCATTATTATTATTATTCTACGAAGACAATACAAGCTAAATAAAAACTCCAGGGCAAAATGTCTAATCTATGTGTTACGGTCATGGAACTATTGCAACAACACATAAATTACGCTATTTCAATATTTTTAAGAAGACAGTGTTATGGAGGTATTATATATTCAACATCTAGCCTGTCGCTTCCAAAGATCACCTCACCTTCTATGACCAACTCTAAAGTCCAGCCAGTGTTCTTCCAACATGAATATTAGATGAGCAGATAGAAGGTTAAGTCCAAGGGAACCTCAGGAAGTGATGTACCCAATGTGGGGCTGGAACAGTATGGACTCAGCTCACAGCAGGAAAGCAACTTGTCACATTGCAATGGGGGATAAAACACAATTAGAGTACCGTACATGTAAAGTTATGTCATAGCAACAAATAGTGGAGAAAAGATATGCTGCACTCAATCTCCTCTGGCCAGGTTAAAGACTTTTAGACATTTGATTCAGTTTCTTTCCACACTGCAGATGAGACTGGTTCAATGGATCACTCTAAGTCATCCACTATACTGCAGATGACTTACATAACAGAACCCCAGGATTCACTGGATGTCTTTCCACTTTGATTTCTTTGTGTATATATATATATATATATATATATATATATATATATATATATATATATATATATATATATATATATATATATATATATATATATATATATATATATATATATATATATATATATATATATATAAGGTATATTAGCCTGATACAAACCAGCTCCTTGTTCTTTGCTTTGCTTTGTACAAAGAGTCCAATCCTTTAGCTATTGAGAAGCAATTACTTGCTAGAGGTGTGAGAAGATTGGATCTGTTTTTACCTAATCGCTAACACTTAGCCATGAAGTATGTAATGGGCCAGCTTGATGAAGCCTACCAGAAATTGTTTTTGCTGTAAACAACCTTGTGGGCAGTAGGGCCACAATACCTTTGCCAGGAACAAAATGCCTTAAACATTCCTCTTGCTCCGACTTTAGTTGCTCAATAATTGGAAGCGTGGCCAACATGGACTGAGTGGCTTTGATGACTTCCTGTGTGGCCAATAGAAATAGTATGTAAAGGTTAGTAGTTTCTACTACTGGTTACTACTTAGTTACTACTACTCATACTGTGTTTTGGTGACTGGAAACATATGAGTCCTCATCCTGCCTTGTTTGAGTTCCAATTGTTGTCTTCCATTCAGAAGCAAGTATAACCAGGGCAAGTACAAAGTAATTCCACAATGAATAAAAGTCCCCAGAGATTCTGATCAGCTTAAAAAGTATAAAGGGAAAAAATGCTTCTGTTGCACTTAGTGGATAGCAGTTTGTGTGTGTATGTTTGTTAAAGAAGGTCAAAATAATTCAGGACTTTTTTCAAATATCAGGGATGTTGGTTTTAATGAATTCTGTACTTTTACTATAGTAGAATGAGATCAACAGAGAGATGACTAGACAGACTGAAAGTGTAAATATTTGTCCCAGTTTTTTTTAACTTAAGCATTTTTCCTCTTGTGGCATACATTAGCATTGCAACATATCAAATCAGCAGAGAATGGTGGGGAACAGACCACAATCAGAATGCAATGAGCAGCAAAAAGTGCCAAATGAGGAAACAATTGTTTATTATGTGTGTGATGATAATAATAATTCTGTTCCAGGCGGCACTCTTTGGAAAAAACCATTTGCAGCTGTTGAACTGAAAAACATTTCCAAGCCATTCAAAACGTAAGTGACTGGAATATTGCAGAAATGAAGAGGGAATGAGCTGGAAGAAGACAAAAGCACAAAAGGGCTGAAACAAACAGTCGAAATGGAGCATTTTCTCTTTTCCTATCATTGAAAAAAAGGGAATATCGACAGAAAACCACTTCTATATAGCTATGGCACAGAATGCAACAGAGCCAAAGATGGCCTAAAAATATCCAATTAAATCCAGCACTGGCAAATAGTTTTAAATACTTTGCAACCAATTAACATTGCTTACTTTACAAACAAACTCTTTGACACCTGTTTGCACCCTGTTTATGTGGGAGTATTTGGCTTCCTCCAACAGTCACATCAGCTAATTAACTTGTCATATTCATTAAACAAAAGAAGTGAGCGGCTTTCTTTCTTTTGCAGAATCGAGTTTCATGGAAAACGCTTCACCTGCCTGTGCTTACAGTGATAACAAAGATAAAGACACATCTGATGTAAACCTCAATTATAATAACGTAATCAGCATCTGGAA
Organism: Xiphophorus maculatus; assembly: GCF_002775205.1. Taxonomy (NCBI): domain Eukaryota; kingdom Metazoa; phylum Chordata; class Actinopteri; order Cyprinodontiformes; family Poeciliidae; genus Xiphophorus; species Xiphophorus maculatus. The sequence goes on from NC_036451.1 coordinate 28,133,640, forward strand.
ACAAATCCGTAATCCCAACCTTTCCTCTCTCTGTTTGATCTCATTTAATCCTTCATTATACCTTCAGCCAGAAGTTGCAGAGATTTAACTCCAGCTGAAAGTGCAATTAAGAAACCTTTATACTGAAAGAGTGTTGGCCTCACCAGATGGCCACTCTCAGTGCTTCACACTGCTGTGCTAACAATGGATCTCACTGATCAAAACTGCCATTGATTAGAGTCAGATGTGGAGACGGCTAAGAAATACTAATCATTTATAGTAAAAAACAGATATTTATACACACTTCCACTGGTGTCTAAAAAGGTTTTTTGGGTTGTTTTTTTTTACGACAGACAGTTGTATTGTAGAAGCTTGCAACATTCACTTTTAACAGGTATGGTCACAAGCTTTCTCAAGCATGATGTTGTTAAGTCAATAATAAAAATGTGTAATTTGGATCCTACACATCTTAAAATTTAAAGGCCTATCTTCCAAAATCTCTTTTATGTCAAAGCTCCCTGAAAAAGCCGCAGCACAACGGCTCATTTCTTTTATGGCAAAAACATGAAATCTTTGACAAACATCAGTCTTCCCACTCCACACTAACAAATTTACTCAAAGTGTTTATGACATGTTGATGCCAGTGCACTCTGGAAGACCTGCTGTAATGATTCTCCTGGAACTGACATCTGTCTTTGACTCTGTATCAGTGGTGGCAAAAGCACTCAATCACTGAACTTAAGTAAACATACAAATAGAGACAAAAATATACTTAACATACTTACTTCCTAAATATATTCCCTACTGCAAAGCTCTGAAACATCTTTGCATCTATTGTATGTAAGTTGTCTTCTATACATCAGTAGTGCTGTGCCATTTTAATGAACAATGCTGCAGTTAATGCATGTTTTTATTGTGCTTTCCCTCTGTGAATGTTTCTCTGAACTCGGAATCAAACCTGCAACAGCGGCATCGAGGACTTAGAGCCTCTCTATGGTGTCCCAAATATTCGGTTTCTTTTTGCAAAAAAAAATAATTAAAAATTAAACAATGTATTGTTTTTCTCCCACTTCATAAGTAGCCACTTTCTGTCAGGTTGCCATCCTAATTGCTAAGAAAGCACAAGCTTGGGATTGCTCTCTGTCACTACTGTCTGCTTGCCTTCTATCGATCAACTTTGAAGAAAACGCTTTAAAAAAATCAACTTAGCAAGCAGAAATTGATTAATTGGTGCTTCGTCCAGTTACACATTTTCCGAGCTTCACGTTGCTTAAAAATTACATCATAATCAATCTTGGATTAATTTCTGGGTCAAGTAATTACCTAAATAAATGTCAAGAAACCTTTGGCAGTGCGACTTCATGCTTCTCTATTTTACACAAACAACACGCCTCATATTGCCTCTGCAAGGCAGGCGAGCCACAAAACTGCTGTTGGACAAATGCATCACATCACAGAAAATGACAAATGTCAGAGCCAGGAGTAATGACAGCGCTCATTCCTCACCTAACACACATTTTCATATGCGTTCCCCTACTTATGTTCTTGCCGCTGTGATATGAAACTGTGATGGAGGGGCCACGCTGTCAGCTGCATAAATGCCTTTGAGGCCGAGCGGCTTCTCCTTGAGATTATGCAGATTCATGGAGCCTGGCACAGTCGCACAATGCCTTCCCTGACAATACAAGAACTATGGTAATTCAAACATATTGCCAACAGCGTACTATTTCAAACATTATGCCAAGTGCGCTGTCGAACCGTCTTGGATGGCTGTAAAGTCACACACTCATTCTGGTGATTTATCGTCAGCTTCCTTCCTTCTGGCTTTATGTGAGAAAGCATATAAATTAGGCATACTTGCATATTCCTTCATTTAGATGATGTTCAGTTTTAACATTTATGATGCGAATTGGAAGCCAGCAGACTGTCATCCTCTCCTTCACTTTAAACCTGTCATGGTATCTCAATCCAATTAAAATATTGGCCATATTTCTTCTACTGAGTTTGCACAAACAAGACATTTAAGATGAAATGTGTGAATTATTTAAACTGAAAGTTCTAGATGGAATGTTTTCATTTGATTCTATTTTTGAGCAGATTTCTGAGACTTTTGAACTACATTTGTGTCAAAATCGATCTTATGAGAGACTTCATAGAGCACTGTAAAAAGTTTCTACCCCTAACAGATTTCTTTTTAGATCATCTAATTGCAAAATCAGACAAAGATAACCCTAGCAAATACAAAATGCAAATCTTGCAAACCTAATAAATGGCTAAGCCACCCCTGAGCATTTGTGACAACTGCTTTTATATCGCTATGGGGGAACTGTGGCCCAGCATGCATTGAAGTAACATTTTAATTCAGGTACTTTGGAGGGCTTTGAGGTGTTTACATCCCCTCAATCAAACTTAAATTTGGACTTTTACTAGGTCAGTTTAAGGTGGTCATGCTGGGGGTTTTGGATTATTCTCCTACTGGGACCATAATGGGTGTGTTTCTATGGGAGTCCATGTTTGTTATATACCATTATCCAATATCCAATAATAATAATAATAATAATAATAATAATAATAATAATAATAATAATAATAATAATAATAATAATAATAATAATAAATGATATAGATTGTATTTCACATATCTTAGCTTTAACAAGTGTTTATTTGGGTCTTTACATGAACTCACATCAGACTGTCTATATTCTCTGACCTCAACAAGACATTTCAGTCAACTCAAAGGCTGCTCACTTAGTGCTTTCCTTTTTTTGCACTGTGCGCTGTAAACCTGAGGGATGTTTGTGTAATAGATCAGGAGTTTTGCACATCTGACATCAAAAAGCATTCCATATTCAAGGTTTAAATCTCTGTTGTTTCCATTCCTGATGCTCAGTTTGAACCTCAAGAGATCCTCTTAACCTCGTCTATTGGTTTGCTGGTATGTGATTTACTTTTTGTGCTAAGAAAGCATTTCAACAGGCATACCCACTGGAGTTGGTAGTGAGTATCACTCTTCTTGGCAGCAGTAACAGTTCCCATTAGGTTAAAGTAACAACAGCATAGTTGGTTACTTTTTATACTGATTTGAGTCTGAAGGAGGTTTTAATACATTATCCATAACTTTCTGCTTTTCTGTTGGAATAAATATGTAGTCACATACTGTACCTTAGTTGGGAAATTAGAAGAAAACAAAACATGGCTACTCACTTAAACGTGAACAGGTGGAACTGTGACAGACAAGGTTGGAAGCAGATCTAAGTTTGTCCTTCCTGTTCAAGGCACCATTCCACAACGACGTAAAAGTGTGATGTTTTCGAAATTCGAGTGCCACTGAAACTTTCTCCTTGCTGAACTTTTTAACTGAGCTTTAAGATTAAGCTTTTCAGAAATATGCTCACCTGGTGTGGAATCCAAAGCAGGTTGAATGAGTCCAGACAGCACCTTATGCCAAATGCAAAGAAACCTGGAAATTGTGTCAAAGCCAAACAGTTGATGTGAGACATGTGGATCCTGTATGTTTGTTTTTGCACACACTTTTGTACAGGCAGCTTTATTTGTGGACAACAACGATGCAATTTCCATCCAGCAGTTTTTAATAATTTGACAGTCTTTGTAGTTGTAAAGTGAAGGATTGTACAGATGTACATAATTCCTCACCGCATCCGATTTACGTTCCTCAAACAGTATTTATGTCTCCCACAAATACAGAAGCTGGACAGCGAAGTAAGAGTGCATTTCCACATAAAACACAGCAACAAACTTCTGACCAATCACACAACACTTCAAACACAGCCTAGTGTCAGGTTTGGCAGGTGGATGATCTGGATGATCTTTTATATTCACAGTATCTGAGTGTTGGCATCAAAGTTCAATAAAACAAGAAGAAGAAGTACATTTCAAAAGCTGGGTTTCCTTTCTCCCATTTTAAAGAGAAAATGACAACAAACTGGAAAAGACAAACTAACCACGTTTGATATGCTTTGCCTTCCTGTTATAAATGTGCGCAAAACTTTTTAAATATTCTGCTAAGGTCAAAAAACACAGTTTGGCAAGTGCAATGTCTCCTTTAAGTAAATGCAATTGAAATCACAGATGAATAAGGTTTTCACACAGTGAGCCATTAAAATCATGGAGGCGACGTTTGTGAACAGGAGATATACAGTATTTTCCAGCCATCAACAGCCGTCAGCCAATCAGAGGAGACTTCTGCATCTTATTCAGACGTTGAAACAACAAGCCCCGCCTACTTGGGAGCGGCTACGAATGCAGCATTTTGGGCTGCAAAAGTGTTTCTAGAGTAGTTTTGCAAAATACACCAATTGTGACAAATCCAAAAATAAAAAAAACACCTCGTCCTACTGCAAAATCTTTTCATGAAAAAATGATCTTTTTTTTTTTTATTATTGTCGAGCTTTCCAATTTGCATTTCCAATTTGAGCAATTTTATGGTCAATGGAAACTCGGTTAGTGTGACAGAGCAGGGCTCAGCAGTCGTGCCAAGAAACTGGAAGCGAAATTAATCCCCAAATCAACTTTTCCTTACTAAACTTTTTTTTTTCTGAACTGTCAAAATAGGTTATTTAGGGTTCCATCCTTTCTCCTGTCTGTGCCAGCCTGGGTGGGGAGTCAAAAGATGGTAGAGTAAGCATCACCATGGCAACTAGCGAGCATTGATAGATAGCAATGCTCAGCTTTTACAAATCTGTGATTTATTTGCAATGGGTCTGCTCTGCTCTGACTGTTGGTGAAGGTATGGTGTTTAACAAATGACTGTGTAGCGCTTCATTCTGACTGGCTGAAGAGCCCAGGAAGTTGGAGAAGCTAATGGCGGCTAATGGCCACTCTCACTGCTCGCTCAGGACAGACGCACTGAGGCTGAGCTGCAGAGTGCTGTCAGCATAAAAGTCTCTCACAACACAGAAAAAGAGTCGTTAGTTTTATCACTAGTCAGTTGCTGTTTTGATGAAAGTCATTAGAGGAGTCTGAAAAATTGATAAGTGTTGATACAAAATGGACAAGTTGACAACAGTGTTTCTTTCGTCCTGATCACACCCACTCATCCCCACACTTGGTCGTGTGTGTTGGCTCTGCCCACTTTGAGTTTTTCAAAATTTGCCAGGGGTTTAGCTTTAGTTCAATTAATCAATCAATCAAATTTTATTTGTATAACACATTTCAGCAGCAAGGCATTTCAAAGTGCTTTACATCATTACAAACACAGAAACACAATGCAACATAGAATCAATAATCAAAACACGACATTAAGTCAAGTTCCATCAATAAATTTGCAATTGATTACATTTCAAATACAATTCTTAACAGGTGGGTTTTTAGTTGAGATTTAAAAGAAGTCAGTGTTTCAGCTGTTTTACAGTTTTCTGGAAATTTGTTCCAAATCTGTGGTGTATAGATGATGAATGCTGCTTCTCCTCGTTTGGTTCTGGTTCTGGAGATGCAGAGCAGACCAGAACCGGAAGACCTGAGAGGTCTGGAAGGTTGATACAACAACAGCAGATCTTTAATGTATTGTGGTGCTAAGCCGTTCAGTGATTTGTAAACTAACAACAGTATTTTAAAGTCTATTCTTTGAGCTACAGGGAGCCAGTGGAGGGACTTTAAAACTGGTGTTATGTGCTCTATCTTCCTGGTTTTAGTGAGAACATGAGCAGCAGCGTTCTGGATCAGCTGCAGCTGTTTAATTGATTTGTTGGACAGACCTGTGAAGACGCAGTTACAATAATCAATACGACTGAAGATAAACGCATGGATGAGTTTCTCTAGATCTGGCTGAGACATTAGTCCTTTAATCCTGGAAATGTTCTTCAGATGATAGAAGGCCGACTTTGAAACTGTCTTTATGTGGCTCTGGAGGTTCAGGTCAGAGTCCATCACTACTCCCAGGTTTCGGGCTGATCGCTGGTTTTTAGTTGTAATAACTGAAGCTGTGTCTAGATCGTTCCTCTTTAGGTCCAAAAATAATAATTTCAGTTTTGTTTCTGTTCAGCTGGAGAAAGTTTTGGCACATCCACACATTTATTTGTTCTAAGCATCTGTTCAGTGATTGGATGGGCTCTGAGTCACCTGGTGACATCATAATGTAGAGCTGTGTGTCATCTGAATAGATATGATAGCTAATATTATTTCCTGTTGTGGCAGTATGCCCTGTGGGCTCTGAACGCACCACACAAGTGCCTGACTTTAATTGGTTGTAGCGCTGTCTGTATATAAAGGGCCCTCCCTCACCTGGTAGACAACACGTTCTCCTTCCGGTTCAGACTTCACTGTTTACTGGCGCTATACGACTGACGCGCTTAATACATTAATTGCTGTTCAAGCCTTCTTCTGGTAAGAAGCTTCTCACACCTTTAATATCTGTAAGTCTAGCTTTAGTTCAGCTTTACTTGTAACATCTAGGTGACTTGTACCAGCTGACTGCTTCTTCTCCCTGCCAGAGGCATAACGCATCAAGCTCAGTGGTAAGCGAAAGCTCATTTTACGTATGCTTCCAGATTCTATTTTTGACATGTATGTTTGATAGACGCTGCTGTTTGTCCTTGGCCGGCTGCTTGCCCGTACTCTGTTGTCCCTGGTTGATGGTCCGTCCGCCTGTGACCTGGTTATTCGTCGTCGGCTGACGGCGGCCTACCCGTCGCCCTGGTTGTCGGCTTCATACCCGCTGTCCTGGTCGGCGTAAGCTGGCTTTTGACTCTCGTCCAGTGTGGCTGATTCAGGCTGGTTTATGACCAGCTCGTCCTGATCCCTCTGGTGCCGCTCTGGCTGGCGTTTGCTGTGGCGCGGCGGTTCGTCTCAGGACGGACTCCTAACTTGGACTGCTATTGCTTGATTTGTGAGGACTGAACTGTATAACCAAGAAATGTATGTAATTTGAATGTCTCTTCTTTTTTTGACAGGAACGGCCAGCTCGTGGTGTTGGTGGTGGACTTTCCGGGTGGTGGTACTTTCTTTGGTTTGGTGCACGATTTTCTTTTATTTGGTTTGCTGTTTCCTTTGTAGGTCCCTGCCAGCTTCGAGTTGAGCCGTAAATGTAATTTTAATGTGTGAGTGATTTTAAATTAATATATTTCTGACTAGAAAATTGAAATAAATAAACTGATTGGATTGAGTGGAATTGTCTCGTGCCTCATATGTAGCGGGCCTGTGTGCCTTAAAGGTAACTTTACAGTATTATTAAATTAGTTATCTTAAAATTCAAGTTGCCAATCGGGAAGCATAGGTACCGTCACACTGTTATAACCTGAGCTAGTGGGAGCATATAAATATTGAATAAAAGTGGCCCTAGGATTGAACCTTGGGATACCCCACATGTGACCTTTGACCTCTTTGATGAGAAGTTTCCAATTGAAACAAAGAAATCCCTGTTCTTTATGTAGGATTCAAACTTACACTTTAGTTACACTTTAACTAGAAAAATTGCCTTAACAGCACCGCTCAGTCCACATGAGAGAAACATTTGAGTTAGGTTATGTCAAATGCCAATATTTTGTATGTTCAGGTATATTTCATTGCTTGAAGGTTGACAGCACATCACTAAGAACTAGCACAAGTTAGCATGTCATTTATTTGCATTGTAAGATTTTTTCCTGACTTGTGCTGCTAATCAAGTGACAGAAAACGATCAGGGTTCGGGTAACTGTGCAGGACAGGCTGTCTTAGCTTCATGACTTTCAGTGACAAATAATAAAAGAAAACATAAACACACACAATGCATAGTAATGAGACGTGACTTTGAAGTGTGTTTGGTCTCATTATACAGCAACACTATGAATCCTTAATCTGAACCAGAGGGTGAAACACGTCTCAGAGGAATGGCTTTCTACTTCTCTTCAGTCGGGTTGGAGTTGACGAAACACAGGTGCTCAACTCCACAGACACAGACCCCCTACAAGTTTAATATTCCCCCCACCATGTCTCCCTGTGGCTTTGATCCACTGCAGTGTCTTTCTCCTGCCTACTATTTTCCCACACAAACACCCATCTGGTACGACCACAACTGTTTCAACTTACAGCTTCAAGCACTTTTATTGCATCTATTCTGATTATTGTGTGCAGAAACTCTGACAACTAACCAGGGGAATTAAGTAAGTTTGAGTATTTGAGTGAATGTAGTTGTTGCAGCGAAAAGTTTAAGGTCAGCATAACTCAGGCTGTTTGGTTGACTTACCACAGTTTTAGCTAAAGGTTTTGTGCACAGATGATTCCTCTATATACTCCAGTTTCCTCCTGCAGTCCAAAAACATGTATGTTTGATAAATTAGCTTTGACTGAGTAGGTAAACTGTATTCACACACCTCAAGGTGGGGCTACAGGGCCTTTTTGCCAACACAAAAGTCGAGGACAAAGTATCCAAAAATTATAAGTAGTTGCCTTACAATGTGTTCCTTCTCAACTAATATTTAAAAGTAACCATCTGAGATATTACTTACCAATGAGTTAAAAATTATTTCATAAAAAGACTGCAACTGATTAGATCATCTGATATAATATTTAAAAATGATGTCAGCCAGACATAAATGTAAAATTATCTTCAAATTATGGTATTTTAAAGACAATAATAGAAACATAAAATGTATAAAAACTAAAATTACAAAGTCACAAATTCAGAAGAAGAAACTGTTTCCAAATCATAAAGTTCTGTACGAACATTCACCCTGTATGTTAGAACAGGATGAATGAAGTGCATCCATTGCACAGCAGGCTCAGTAAGTAGAAGCTAGCATTAGCAAAAAGCTTCTGCACGAACAAGAAGTCTTAACTTTGTGTGTTGGTGTGTCTGCTTTTGCTTATTTTTCTTCATTCAGAGAAGTTTCTCACTGTGGTAGAGAATCCACATATTTTGCTCAAGTAAGAGTAGTGATGCTTTGTAAAAAATATTACAAGTAAAAGGTCCAGTGTAGTAAAAATACTCCTAAAAGTATATTCTATTCTAAAAATAGAATATATCTACTCACTTATTGCTCAAGTAAATAAGTGAGTAGATATGAGTGGTAAGTCCCCTCTTCTGGTTGAGGGAATGATGTAATGATGATGTATGATTCAGGCAAACAGCCAATCACATGATTTACAAATAAGATTTTGAAATAGTTTCCAATGAGAAAATTAAAAAGGTGAGATATATACATGAATTCAATTGGAAGCATTGGCTCAGCTAACAACAGGATGGGGGATCGCTGAGGTCGTGACATTTTGCTGTGATCCAGGTTCTCGTTTATACATCTCTAGTGACCAGAGTCTCTTACATTGGCACTCTTTGAAACCAAGTTGCAGAGTGGAACATTTCCGGAACACAACCAACTGTTATCAACTCCAAGCAGAGATACAATAATACCTGGTTTTAACTGCACTAACCAATGAGAAAAACAATTGAACCCAGGAGCATTTTTAAGAGATAAAAGGGAAGTAAGAGCACATGAAGTATTAATAAATAGTGCGTTCTTCCACTGTACAGTCGACTCCACTGACAACCATTAGTTTGAACTACCTGCTACATGCCACCCACATACCAGCTGGAGACCAGGCACACATAAATGTGAATAAGAATACCTAATTAAAGCACAAGCTTCCATCCATTTGTTTCATAGTCACCTCGCCTCCTTTCTTGCTTTCTTTCTGACCTGCTTTCTCTTGTTTCCCTTCCCTGTCCATTTACAAACTTAATGTCCATCCTCTTCCATGTACATTCCCAACAAAAAGAGTAAGTATTTTTTATTATAATTGGTTCCTAAGCACCCATTTCAAAGCTATCAGTACATTAGCATCTGGGTTTGGAAGACAAGCTCTAAGTAAGATAAGTAGTAAGTATTAAAGCCATTGTGGACAAAGGATTGATGATGTTTAAAACCATTTCTACATATTGGGAGGTGGGAGATCTATCTGGGGAGATCTCAGAGTAATGGGCCAAACAGCACAAGACCAGCAATAATACTTTTTTCTTGGACTGTTTGATAGAAGATATAACAACTCAACCTGGAAACTAGAAGAAGTTAATAAATTGTAGCTAGGGGTGCATTCACACCAGCCCTGTTTCATCTACTTTATTCAAACTCCAGCTCATTTGACTAGAAGGTCTGGTTTGTTTGCATGACATGGACCAAAAAAGTGAACTGTGGTCTGCCTAAAACCCTTAGTCTCAGTTTGATTACAATGAATTCTAGCACAGTCTGAATGCATATGTGAATGCCAAGCAGACTGGAGACCGCTCCAAAAGCAGAAAGTGTACAATAGCGCAAAGACAAAAGAAAAATCCCACAATCGCTTAAACTTGACGTGACTCCATTTTTGTTTATAAAGAAGGAAGTTGGAAGGATTTTTTCTGTTGTTTTCTTTGGTGGTTCTTGGTGCAGCGCCACCACAGGCGAGGGGGAGAAAAGGTTTTCAAAGGGTTTGGATCATTTACCACAGTACAGCATGAAAGTGAACCGCAACCAAATGTTGCAACATTGATTCCTAATTGAACCAAGTCTATTGGACTATTTGGTGTTAAAACACAGTAAGAGTGTGAAGCCAAAACATTCCTCCATTTGTCACATCAGCTTCATAACACCATTCACAACTTCAGCATGTCAGGATTTCAGCATGTAGAACATTTCAAAGCAATGATGCCCTGCTTCCTGTCCTTCAAACCATCTAACTCAAATTAATGGCAGCAAAAACGCTTCTGAAAACCAGACAGAACTTTATCTTTTTTTTTTTTACTTCTTTCCAAAGATGACTGTGCCCAAGTACATCCCTATGTACTTGGGCATACTTCAGTCTGTGGAAAACTGCATGTACCTGAAGTGGACATCTGCTGTGCACAACCACACAAAGCTAAATTTTTACAACATTTTTACAGCTTTTGTACTCTGTGTTGCACAGTAAACTGTTCAGCAGGAAACAGTGTTCACATTGAACTGTTTTGTATGTGACACCGAGCTGATAAGGCTGCCACAAGACATGGAGCTAAGAATCCAACTAGCTCAGCAAACTTGCTGGTATCTATTTAGATTGTGGGAAATGAATGAATTTGTCATGAGAAATATAGGCAATTGGTACACTCGACTATGGAATCTTAACCGTCCAGGGACAGTAATATGTGCAGAGTCTCTGTACTTTTCTTGACTCAGCAACTCAGTGTTCTCTCCCAGATAAATCCATTGTTATAGCTGGCAGCCATGTTTGTAGATAAACATGGCTGTCAGTGACACTGGGACATTACCGTTTATTGGTGATGTGACAGAGGACAGAAGTCGAATTTATTCTGAGGTCTTAAGAGACGTACGATGTGCTCAGATCCAGCTAGATGCAGCCAAACTGATAGGACAGCATTTCATTGTCCAGATGCACAATGAGCCAAAACACAGTCAATGCAACCCAAGAACTTATTACAGCAAAGAAGTGGAACATTCTCAAATGATCAAGTCCATTACTTCATCTGAACCTGACTGAGAATTTGACTTGCTGAAGACTAAACTTTGGACAGAAATGCCCACAAATAAACAGGATATCTGGTATCCTAAATGTTACATGAACATTAAGTGTTTCTGTCTCAGTGATGTAATTTATTAATGTCTGTGTAATTTTTATACTTGTACAATTCTTCAGAGGTTTGCTTTTGTATATATTATCAAAGTTTTGAAATGATCCTTTAATTTAGTTTGCTACAAAACAATGGAAAGGAGAAAACCCAACATCTAGTGGTGAACGTGGGTTCTGGTTGCAGTCATTGTCAACAAAGGGTTTTTTAACAAGGTATAGGAAATTAACATTTTCATTTCATTTTTTTAACTTGTCCAATTACTTTGACCTAATGAATGCTTTTGTTTCTTACAGGTTTATTCAATCTTTTTGTTAAAATTTACCAATGTCCACAAGCAGGATGGATGACAGAGCCTAAATTGGGCTGGCCAAGCCCAGCCCAATTTGAAAGACTTCTCTGAAAAGAAAACAACAAATTTAGATGAGTTCAGCTAATTATACAAGTTCTCAATACATTTTTAAATATTCAGCTAAATCACTCCTGATATCTACATAAAGGGTCTGATTTCTCTGCCACTTGCAAAAAAAAAAAAGTGTACAGCATGAAAAGTGAGGTCTTACTGGAACTTCAAAACACATTTTGATGGATTTTATTGATACAGATTACCTAGATTTTTAACCTACCTTTACCAGTGCAGTCAGTATGCATCGCTGTGTTAATAGCTGTTAATTACCTTTTTTTGTTATGAAGAGCAGGAGAGAATGCAAAAATCCTGAATGTGAATGTGTATGTCTTGGTTTAAATAGAAAGTGCAGATCTAAAACACTTGTTTCTATGTCATTTAATAGAATAGAATAGAATAGAATAGAATAGAATAGAATAGAATAGAATAGAATTACTTTATTCATCCCAGCAGCGAAATTATTTCGCAGTTACAGCAGCATAGAGACAAGACACACAACAACCACCACTGAGTAGCAATATAGACAAGATAAAATATAATATGCTGTCAATATAAAAAGCAGCCTAGAGCAGACCTTGCAAGGATTCAAAATGCAGAACAGAATGTATATGTAAATATATGTACAGCAAGTGTGCCAAAGTGCAGTTGTGCGAAATTGGACTGATTAGTGCAGAACAATGATTTAGCTTTTATTGTACAGTGAGATGGCATGTGGCAGGAAGGATTCCCTGTATCTGTCCCTACGACAGCAGAGCTGGAGCAGTCTATGTGAGAAGGTGCTCCGCTGTCTGTCCACTATGTGGTGGAGAGGGTGCTGTTTATTGTCCATAATAGACAGAACCTTCTTCAGTGTCCTCCTCTCCACCACAGTTTCCAGGGACTCCAGCCTTAGTCCCAGTACAGAGCCAGCTTTCCTGATGATTTTGTCCAGTCTATTAGAGTCGCTGGCTATGATGCTGCTTCCCCAACACACAGCAGCAAAGAAGATGGCACCGGCAACAACACTGTGATAAAAGGTCTCCAACATCTTGCTGCACACATTGAAGGATCTCAGCTTCCTTAAAAAATAGAGTCTGCTCATCCCCTTCTTGGACACAGCGTCAGTGTTAGATGCCCAGTCCAGTCTGTTGCCGATTACAACTCCCAGGTATTTGTAATCCTCCACCTCCTCCACCACTTCCCCTTTGATCTTTAGTGGCCGTGAAGTATGGTGGGCTAAAGAAGGCGGGCTTTAATGACGAGAAAGACAGTCAAAAGCTAGATCCCAATAGTGTGCTTGAGTTTATTAATTTATTTTCCCTTAATTGAGTAAACTACAAGAATGGCACTTTCCTTTGGGGATTCAGAAAGTGTTGTTGCATTCAGTTCATTAAAGCGCAGCAGAATATTGTGCAACCTTAGCTGATTTTTGTATTTATTTTCCTGTGGAGACGTTACTTTAAAAATCAGGACGTTTCTCACTTCATTATAGCAGAATAAAGCAGCCCAGGCCTTTTTAGTAATTACTTCAAGCTACAGCAGAGGAGTAATGGCACACTGAAATGCAGCTGTCCGCTTTTTAAATCATGTATCTTTCTAGATCCAGGGCAAGAGAATATATTCTCTGAAACCAATATCGTTAGTGTTCTGTGGAACCAAAAAAAAAAGAAAAGAAGTGAGAGATATGATTGGGAGATTTTAATGATGTAAATCTAAAGGTGTGGGGATGCAGTGCCTGCTGGTGATGAAGGAAGAGATTATGGAGTGATATTAGAACAAGGCAGGTGGGGAGAGAGGGAGGTAATGCTAAAGAAACATGAACTAAAAAAAGAGTTGAAAGCGGCAATAGAGGGAGAAAAGGACTGAGAGCGTTAATGAGGCATTATCAGGCAAAAGTTTCCATTGTAAAAAGAGACTGCAGAAGTTAGGGAACATCTCTGTCAGAGCATATTGGCAAAACAATCCCAGGTTTCAATAGAGGGACAGTTTAAAGCAGCAGTATACATTTTTAATAAAAAATATGTTTGTTCATGGTCATAGTGACCGTATGTGTTAAAACGGTCTCTATGTTGTGACAGTAAAGCATAAGACAGATAATCTGGAAAAAATAAAAATAAAAAAATCAAGCTCCTCTCTGTGGTCCTACTGCCATCTGCAGAAATACACCGCTCCCCAGTCAGAATCAACCAATCAGAGCCGGGGAGAAGCTCTTAGTTGGATTCACTCTTTCTATTCCAGTAGGGGGCTCTACACTTTGTTTTACATGAAGTCAAAGTGACTTGATGGCAAACCAGAAGTGGTTTTAAGTCACCACTGACTGAAGCAAGCAAGCCAAGTTAACTTTCCAACTACAGTAATTCCCAGTGTGGTGAGTTGATAATGAATGTTAAACTATTCAGATATATGTTTTATATGTCGGTTTTGGCAAATTATCTTTAAGCTAATGAAAATGCTAGTGGTTTTGTGGGTTATTTTGTACATTAGCAGCTAATTAGCATAATGCCGTCCCTTGTATATTGTACAGGGATGTTTAATGCTGATGTTTATTGGGGCTTGCCATACAAATGAATGTTAAGCTGGCAGTTAGAACAGAATGATCCAAAATGCCAACATGCAGTGACTGGACATAGCTTCCCCATCTTTGAGTCTATAGGGATTTCTCTTTGTCTTTTGCTCTTTTTACAATTACACAACAAAAACAATATATTTATTACTGACAGAAATTCAAACAATCTTTATATAATGGTAATAATAAACAGCCTTCTGTCTGGAATCTAACCAGTCCAAACAGTTTTAACCTTAACTTGTATTTAAATTAGATATATCTGTTGCCACATCCCTCCTGATGTGGGATGTGGCAATTTCTCTCCTAAGTGAAATTAAAGCTGCAGTATGTAACTTTATATATAAAAAAAAAAAAAATATATATATATATATATATATATATATATATATATATATATATATATATATATATATATATATATATATATATATATATATATACTGTATATTACATACAGTATTTGTTAGAACTGTCATAATGTTGTGAAAGTATGGCATGACAAATAATCTGGAAAAAATAATTTTTTATTTATTATTACAATCACCTTATTAATGTCCTCTGTCGACCACATGACAACAACAAGCCTTCCAGTGGTGCGTTACACTTTGCTGTTTCACCCATTAGTGTGGATAAAAATAGGTGACAGCTGACAGCGAGCCATTAGGTCTTGTACCATGGGTTGGAGTATAAATGGAGGCTAAATATATAATATAGGTGTACTTGTTTATCTTTTTCAAGGCAACACCTCAAACAGACTGCATCCTTGTGACATATCATAAGAAAGATATCAGGAGGAATATAAAGGACCTCCACAAATCTGGGTCATACTTGGGTGCAATTTCCATATATCTGAAGATGTCCATCAAGTCAAGCAATTGTATGCAACTATGAACATCATGAGAATGCCCTGCTATGAGATGAGTCCTGTACCAATGAAGGGAAAAATGCCATTCAGAAAGAAAGAAGACATTCCAAAAGCAGCATAATAATCCAGATTACAGCTTTCTCATACACAAATCTATGCAAAAATCTATCTTCCACAGACAAGTCATTTGATCAGATGAAACTAAAGCTGAAGTGTTTGGCTAACATCACCAATGTTACATTTGGAGAAACCTCAGGATAGCATCCAAAATGTGAAGCATAAGGCAGTATGATGATGAGAAGACATTTCACTACTGGAGGGAACTGGTGCACTTTACAAACTACAATGAATCAAAAGGAAATAAGATGAAGCATAAATTTTCTAGCAAGATCGCAAGTTATCAGCCGGTAAAATAAAGACGGATCACAAACAATCTTGCCTCAACTACTAAGTTTTAACATTGTCTTGGGAACAACAAAGTCAATGTTTTGGAGTGGTTACCACAAATCCTTGACCTCTAGCCCAAAGAAAATTTGTGTGCAGAGCAGAAAAATATGTGTGGGAAAAAAACTACAAACATGACTTGGTTACATTCATCATTGTCAAGTGGAATGAGCAAAAACTCCAGCAAACTGTTGTGAGAAGCTTCTGGAAGGTTATTCAAAATATTTTGACCGAATTTATGCACTTTGAAAGGTAACTGTACCAGATACTTTGGAAATGTCTGTAAATGTTTTAATTTGAAGAAATAAAATAAAAATGTCTGCGATGGACTGGCGATCTCACTAGGGTGATCCCGCCTCTCGCCTGTTGACTGTTGAACAGAAGCACCAGCATCCCACTGGGTTTGACAATGGATGGAAAATAAAAATGTTGTCACTTTGGCATTCAGTACACAGAGTTGGAGTAATCCTAAACTGAAAGGTTTGGTCTGATTTAATGTCACACTGAGAAAAAAACTTTGTGTCTTTGCAGTACGTGCAAAGACACAGAAGGCCTGTTGGAGAATGTATTGTTCAGTTGTGTGTATTATTAAGTTGCGTAAGAACTTACCCTTTGTATATCGGAGGTCAGTTGCAACAGAGTTGGAGATGCTGTAGCTTGAAGTGTCTCAGTCCCTTGAACTGGAGAGTTCAGACTCACGTAGGCCACAGCACTGCTCTGAAGGACAACACTGTTATCCTGCAGGAAGAACCGAGAAAAAGGAGTTGGGAATCAAAGTTATGGAAACAAAAAATGCCGTACCAACCTCACACAGTGACATCATAATCGTTGGGCATCAGAAGATGCATCAATGTTTGGCTTATGTCATTAATAATTTACTCAATAATTTATTATTGAATAGATTATTAAGAACATTAAAATTATTTAGCTTAATCAGAGCACCAACTTCAGTCTCTCATTAAAGAATGAATTCAGATTACTAGCAGAAGAAACTCACACAAGTAGTTATAACTGACACACTGATTTCCAATCAAGTCTGACAATTATTAACAAAATAACCAAACTTTACAGCTGAATTATTCTGTGAAAAAAAATCTTTCTTTAATGACTAAGATGCAATCCAGCTGCAAATGAAATGACAAAGAGAATATAGTTATTGCATAATAAAATGGGATTCAAATCAGATTGATGAACAAACTATGACAAAGTGAGACTGGAATACTGAAAAATGAACTTCAAAATTAATTACCTAATTCAGCAAGAAAACAAGGGAAAAGTCTGATTTACAGAACCATAAATGCAGCATACAGTGTCATAAAACAGAGTAACCTCATCCCTCTGGTGGAGGAGGAGGGAGATAAATAAAAAACCGGGAAGGTCACTGTCCAGACTCAGACCAGCCCACCACCTTAACCAAACAACTCAGTCATGTGTTTTGGCTAACCTCTAGCTAGACAAATTAATCATGGCAGGAGGTCTTTTATGACCACAAAGTGGACGTCTGTGCAAAGTAATCTAGGAAAAGAGAGAAGAAGCAGAAGGCAGAGATGGAGAAGAGAGGCGAAGAAAGGAGCCGATGAATTCTAGCAGCGCTGAATTCAGTTGTTCTGGATCCAATCTCTAACATGAGGAAGACTCAAAATGGCAAAGCAACGACATAACAGAATATCACAGCACATATTCACCAAAACATTAAGCAAGCTTTGAACAGAAAATCAAATAACAATAGCTGTCTTCAGCACAAGAAGTGATTAGAAATTAGTTTTGGTCAGTTTGTGAATAAAAATGGATTCCTACATTGTCTACCATTCGGAACTGTTGGCATATTTGTCACCCTATCATCACTCCACAATGACCTTCTACCTAAGTTAAAGCTGATTCTCTCCACTAAAGTTGGGTTCAATTTCTCTCTATCTACTCTTCATTTGTAAGTCAAGACTTAAGTTTGATGCCATTTATTATTGTCTTCTCTCTTTAAGCACAAAGCTGGCATTACAGAAAGTAAACGTTCCTCGTATCTCTGACCTTTCCCCACTCGTAGGACCCAATGTTCCCCAGGGCTGTGCCTCCCCATGAGCAGAACACAGTGGTACGGTCCGGCACCCATCCCTGTTTGGTCTGCTCTGTTAGTGCTGCGATGAGTTGAGTCATAATGGCCGAAGTTCCACCTCCCTGGTCGCTGTCATGACGACTGCCAACCAGAACGTGGCGATCTGAAAACAGAAACAAATGAAATAAATAAATTGCTTTGGTGAAATTGCAGAGACTCATCCTTAGTAATAAATAGTTTTCTTTAACCTGCCTTACTGCTGAAATGTGTTATACAGATAAACTTGATTGATTGTTCATAACTCCTTGATCTGTTTGCTGATTGGTCATGATGAAATTTGTCCTGAGAAATCCAGCTGATAAGTCCTCCAACTGGCCAGGCCAAAGAAAAGGTTCAATGGTTTCAATATTTATGCTTAAAATATTCCATTTATAGATTTTGGTTATGTGGATGCTGTGGGGTGTGAAGTTGGATGAAATTTAATTGCTTTATTATTAACAGGGCCAATTTTTTTCAATAGCTGTTAAGCTCATTTTGATGACCTCTCAGCCGTATTAGAGGCCACTTGAATATTATCAGGACAAAATAATAAACACCAATTCTAAGAGAAAACACAATAAGGTAGAAACAGAATAAAAATCATTATTCTTGCAGGTGTGCCACTTAGTTTAAAATGGTATCTTTCATATTTTCAATCCAGCTGGTACTACTGTGGAAACACGGAGGCCAATATGCAGAAGGGAGGATGAGTGTGGGATGATATTATGTTATCCATTTTGCTGGTGTGCTCTTCTTCTTTATATTCCTGGCACTGGTAATAACAATGTTTTCTGCAATATAATTTCATATTCAGATGATACATGTATAATAACCTTCTTTGATAAAAACACATTAGGCAAAGTACCTAATGTTCTTTCATATTCTCTCTGCCCCATGTTGCTCTAATTCCTTCTGACTCAAAGTGCCATCTCTTCTTATGAACCTCATGACGAGGTTTCATCCATTTAAAAGGACAAACGGTATATTCAGAAGTAGCCGCTGCCCCTCTCGGCTGAAATGGAAGCCGCCACCTGCTAAGCCAGGCTGCAGATTTCTTTTCAAAAATAATAATACAGCAAAATAAAAACGTTAAATTTCGACTCATCTGCGACAGCAGCGCTGCCTCCAGACACAGACACTGATGAGCTCACACTTCGCACCGCAAGGTCACTTACTGTTTGAACAACTTAATGATGCACACCTGTTGTGAACATCACTGCTGGGTTAAATATCTGCATTCAGAAAAGCACACAATGATAATGTTGGGAAAATGACAGGGGGACAAGGCAACCTCTCCACAGCAGAGCCACCATCTGTTCAATATTTAAACACCATCAGGCTTCCTGGCTTTATTTTTCTCCGTTGATAATAAATGTGGAGTTGATTTCAGTAAATATGTAAAACGCAATGAATTTATACTGCAATTCTGTTCTATTGCTGGTTTTGGCATTCCATAATTTGATCGTCTTAATGTGGAGAAAGTGCAATATAAATATTGTTATTATGGCAAGTAAATGCTAAATATTCCTGATGTAACTATAAAAAGCTTAGCTGTCTGACCTCAGCTAAGAAGAAAATAGAATGAAGGAGATGCGACGCAGGAAACAGGTTTATTGTCACGCACTAAAAGAAGATTTAAGACTTTTAAGATTACAACAGAAAGCTGTTTAAAACACACCAATAGATTGCTTTGTGTCAGTTTTAGTCATCATGAGTTATTATGATGGAACATTTGCTGACTCATGAAGCATGCAGCATCCATGCCTCTCTGGTTAGATAAGTTGCAGTTATCACGTTTTCTCAGCTGTGTTAACAGCATAATGTCAACCACACAAGTTGCTTTATCCATCAAAACTGTCTTCATGTTCAAATGTCCCTGTGGTCACATTCCTTACTAAATCTTTCACGCATGACTTATGATCTTTTATGTTAGAATTTTTTTTCCAAAGTGATTTTGATTTTTTAAGGCATAAAATGGTGGGGGGGGGAAAGTTGCAAAAAAAGAAAAAAAATATATACATATTTGCATGATCAGTTGTAATTTTCTCCAAATAGAAAGTTATTTGGAAAATACATCAGTTGTATTAGTTTTAAGGGGTTACTTGATGTCACAATGTTTTTTTTTAACCTGCTCTACAGTAGAAGGAGGGACTGGATATTCCTGAGTTGCTTTTTTGTCTGTCTGCCATTTTGGATTTAACAGAAATTTTCTTGCACATGCAGTGGATGATCAGCAGTTGATAGTGTCTTGTATGACGCACTAGTGTCCACTTAATTATATGTTACAAACTTAGATTTCTATAAATTGAACAATAAACACTAAGGGTAAGTACATGTAAATTGAACATTACATCTCCATTTCTTTCCTGTCCTGATGGAATCTCTCCTCCTGCTCATCATCATTGATCCAGATTCTCAGGAAACCGATCCAGAATTGACACAAGTCCTGCATTTTGATGCTCATGTTGCTCCATAGTTCAGAAAGTTGACCTGATTGACCAAAACCAATGTGAATTTTGGATTCAGCACATCAACATTACCCTAAAACAGTTGAAAACCCGACAATTTCTTGGCTGTTGACCAGTGTAATTCACATATATAGAAATGAATCTCATCCCCGGCTCACATTTTCTGTTGACTATTAACTGTTTTTAAGACACTGATGCCTGATTACAGAGAGAGGAAGTGAAACTAATAATTTGTGGCTTAAAAGGTTTATGTCCAGGAGCAAAAATAAAAACATCAAGCATTGGATTATTAAGATTCTTAAGAAATTATGGACTATTGCTGCTGGGTGTGTTTGTGTGTGTGTGGCGGTGCTCCTTTGGGACATGTCCCACAGGTTTAATTTATTTAATATCTGTGAATGTTACAAACTTTCTCTGCCTTTGAAGTGCCTATAATTCAGTTTCACAGAGTAAATCCTGTGAAATGATCACCAGTTTATGGCCAGAACACCAGTTTTATTTCCCCAACAGCAGCTGTCGCTGCTCCTCTCTTCCATCCTCTCCACTAAAGTGAGAAAACCCGGAAACTGCTCCAAGATTTGTCGATAGATTGACTTTTATGGCAGCCGCTACCAGTCTGAATCTTTCATTTGTTCAAATGTTTGGGATTGGACTACAAAGATGTTATCTTGGATCATGTAGGAAGGATTCTCTGGTAATGGTGATGTGATGCAGCCCATGAGGAAACAGCCAAATGAAGGAGGAAGGAAGAAATCTCATAATAGATAACTGGGTACAGCAGGCTGTCAATAATAATAATAATAATAATACATTTTATTTGTATGGCACTTTTCTAAGTACACAAAGACACATTGCAGGAGTACAATGACAGAAAATCAAACTGGTGAAGAAGGCCCAGCACAGACTCCATTTCCTGAGAGTCCTCAAGAGAAACTACATTTCTCAAAAACTGCTGGTGTTCTTCTGTCAATGCTCTATTGAAAAAAAAAAAAATCTGCTGTTGTCTCTGTGTGGATCTCCAGCTGGAACAGTGCGTTCCAGGGTGGGGCAGCGATGGGGAAGGCTCAGTCTCAGGTGTGGAGCTTGGTATAAACCAAAAACCGCCTATAATTTTCCATCCACTCCACAATTATGCCAAACTTTATGATGCTCTGGCAAAAAGCCCATATAAAATAAATGGATGCGTGTGGTTGTAATTTGGACTAAATATGAAAAAGAAATATGAATATATTAGCCCTTTCATGCATAGTGGTCACTGCAGTGGACAGCTAAGCCATTATCTTGTGTTTCTTCCATTTTTTGATGTTATAAATGCACAAAAAACACTTAATACACTCTGTTAGAAAACATTTTTTTCCTCCTAAAACCTTTTTTGGATGAGAAATATTAACAGAAATGAACTGATAATGTCACAAAAATGTGTTCAATTTAGTCAGAAGATCATATTTCTCTAAATCAAATTAGAATAAAAACCTGACCTGATTGAGGAAAAACAGATGTCATTTTTGGATTCAGAGGTGCAAAATAGTCCTAATTCAATTGAAAAAAACATAGACAAGTACCAAAAAAAATGTTTGTTGTAATCCTGTGTTATTGAAGGTCTGGTAAATGAAGTGGAAATGCAGGAAGACGGTGAGGCCATGCTGGTTCCTAGAACATGCTCCTGGAGTGGAAACCTGATCAGTGCAGCACACCACACTGCCGACTATCTGCTTGTTTAACTGAAATCCTGGCACTACAGCGTAGTGCAGCTTCCAGGCTAAATCCCTCAAACACTAACTAGTGTGAACTTCTTCAAATCAGTCATATGCTAAAGTTCTTTTATTTTAAGGGGTTTTGTGTGTGTATTTTACACAGTAGAAGATGACACGCTTCATCCCGAAATCGCTAGTGAATGAGTAACATTAGAGGAAACCATGTTTTTTGTTGCTCTTTGGCTGAAGCAAACTGCTGAATGTTAAAAAGGATCAGCTGTGATTTAATGCATTCAGCAGAAAAGATTTTCTTTCTAACCAGTTCTGTCCTAAAGTTAAAGCTTTTGAGGCAATTTGTGCAGATTGAAGTATTCATATTTTTCATACTTTGGTAATTTTTTTGGTTAATCTTCTCATTCAGACATTTTCCATTTTGTAGAAGATTAGAAAGAGCATCAGCAAGAGGTCTAAGCAAATCTGTTGACTCTCAAGTATGAGTGTCGGAAAAATAATAGCTTATAGTGATGGTCAGAAAATTAGATAAAATAAAATCTAACTTACAATAAAAAAAAAAAAAACTTGGTGCTTAAGTTTGAATTTAACACACATTTTTCCTCGTTCTAAACTTGGCACTAAATCCCAAATTGCTCACAAGTCTTTGTATTTTGTATGAATGTGAACATGAAGGGTAAAGCGCAGTCCACATGACTACACACAATTAGTCCATTTACCATTTTTGAAATTCTTTTGAAGTTGCTGTAGGGAACTTTTACAAAATGTTTCTTTATTTTACATGTTTGTTAAAACTGTCACCCTGTTGTGATAGAATAAAATCTTTGTGGTCCAACTGTACAAATACACGGCTTAGTCAGAAACAACCAATCAGGGAAGGGTTAGACTGAACGTTATGCTGGGTAAAATCAGAGGATTGAAGAAAACTTTACATCTGAGGATAATGTAGAATATTACTGTCATAGCAGTTCACAATGAACCAAAAAGCACTCTGTGATGTGTTAAAGCAATAGTCACTGATTATTTTATAACATTATATTTTAAATAATATCTATTCCAATGGAGAACTTCATCAACAATGTTTTTTCTCCTCAACTACAGCAGAAATTAGCTTTTGTTTAAAGGTACGAGGCTTTGACTGCAGGATTCACATGCGTGGGGGCAAAGAGTATTTTAAGATTTATTATGATGCTGCCTGTCTTTGTGCAGCCATAAAGTACATAAAGCTGGGCAGATAGGCCTGATGCAAGCATGCATGAATATTCATTTTGCTCATGTTTGAGTGTAGAACATGCATATGATCAAATGCCAACAACCAGTTGAAGTGTTGCTACTTGTGGAGATTTGTGGCCCACATTATGTGTTTTAGTGGCCCATTATGTCTGCTTAATATCACACTGTAAATCAGCGAGGTAATTTTCCACTGGTGAGTGGGCAGGACAGGTAGGGTTGCACCACAGCAGTGGGAGTGGAGGGGGAGGATGTGTAAGGAGCAAGGCTGTTGAGGAGAGGCAAGGACAAGATGAAAAAACCTTTGATTTACCGACAATAAAAGAAAAAGAGACAAAACGAGTCAGAAATTCACTCCCTGGAGCATCAATGAAGTGTGAGCCACTATGGACTCAAATCCTGCTTTACAAGTTCAACATTATAATCTAAACACATTGAAAAAATGTCCAGGTTGTGTGTGTTTCAGCAGTGGAGGAGCTTCTATTTTTTTCAAACTTCCTGTAAATGTTAGCTGTGTTGTGTTGTTGCGCAACACCCCCCCCCTCCCTTCTGTCTCTACTCTCTCACTCTCGTACTTCCTCTTCTGAGAGGGGAGATGTGCTACCAGCTCTCCATCTAACGGGTTAATTGAGTTTCCTAAATCTGCCGGGATTTACCCTGTCCAGAACTGAAGTAAACTCTGTTTAAGCTGGTTTCGAGAAACGATTCACCTGATTTTTAACGGCCTACATCCAGGTGTCTCACCCTTCTTCCCTCTGTGAATTAGCCAGACTGAGCAGCCTACAGCCAACTAGTTTCACAGAGCACACCTGTTAACGGTCGCTCGTTCTCTTATTTTACAACTTGCATTTGTTATTGAACCAGGTAGGTTTTAGTGACTCGGGCGAGTCCCAAGGATGACGTTTTAAATTTGGGCTACCAGCAACTTAAAAACATTTTAAACTTTTTCCTCTCCAGAATCAAACATCACAGCTATTTTACAACCATCAAAGAACTTTAAGGTGACTCATTAACTGAATGTCCACAACATCTTTTAGATTTTCTTTATGCTAAATATTTTATTAGTAAGGCATTTTTGCAAGGGTCAGTACAGCTTAATTCAGTAGCAGAAATAATCAAATAAGTAAAATCAATCATCTAGTCTGTCTTTCCCTACTGCTGACACTGAAAACTAAAAAAGGAACCTTTGAGAGAGACGGACGGAGCCTGGCGCCTCGAACCCCAGACCTGGCACGACGACGAAGAAGGTGCTGCAGCAGGAGGAAGACGCCGATCGATGAAGGCCAGGATCTCCGCAGGTCTGATGATGAAGAAGGTGTTGCAGCAGGAGGAAGACGTTGATCCGCGAAGGCAGGAATCTCTGTAGGTCTGATGAGCCTCTTCTCCGCATGGATGCTGAGGTCACACAGGACTTGGTGCTGGCAGGAAAAAAGGCACCAGTTCTTCTTCTTTGTCTTTGCCTTTGTCTTCATCTTTGTCTTTGGGGTCTGAACCCAGCCGATGAGAGAAGTGCGATTTGAAGCCACAGGTTGTGGGCCAGACGGGTTGGTCCCCATGGCCGGACAGTCTTCGGCTCCGTGGCCCCGGCTCTTCTTCAGCTGCAGAGTTCTTTGTCCATCTCGATCTTGGCTCGAAGCTGCCCGGAGGATCCAACGAACGGTTCCTCTTTTGCACCCACCTTATATAGGGTTTATCCACCCTTTTGGTGCGTTTTCATTGGCTGTCTGCTTAGACAGATGACCTCACATCCATCACTGTCCTTCAGACATTATGTCCTGATGTCTGTGCTGATGTCTCAGAGTTGCTCAACCTCCTGTCTCCGTTGTCTTCACAACCTTTCACCTAAATAAGGCGTTGATCATCTCTGCTCTCCTGTTAGTTCCTTGCCTTTCACCTTTCACCTACTCTCTACCTCCAACATATCAGTGATGTTTAATTGCAGTTACACCTTTTACACCATTTCAAGTTCAATGTCAAAATCACATTTATATCACATTTATTTTCTTTAGCTTCTCTGATCTAGCATTCATTTATAATTTTATAACCATAACTTATATCACATTTATTTTCTTCAGCTTCTCTGATTTATCATTCATTTATGATTTTATAACCATAACTTATTAATTATCCTTATTATAATCCTAATGTGAGTTATTACAGATGTTTTTCTGAAAAGAAACCAAAAGAATAATACATGATTCTAATTATTTACTACTAAAGTTACGGTTACTGGTTTTTCTTATAAATGTTCTCACAAATATAAGTGTAAGTATTATTACAAGTAAACCAATATTAATATAAGTATTTTACTTTGAATCTTATGAAATTACTCAAAATGTTTTAGATTTCATTCTTTAAAACTTTCATGATTTAAAATAAGAAATAGTCTCAGCTATTTTTTATAAATCTGCAGGCTGGAACTTACTTCCTCTTTTTCCAGGAAACCTGCTTTTCCTGTTTAATGACTCTTTCTGACTGACTATGATTTCTTATGATTAGATAGAAAAAAGTAAAATTAAAGCAAAGTTTGCATGAGACAAAAACAACACACACAACCAGATTTATTTTATTGACACTTAAGTCTACTGTTGGGCCTAGATGTCACTTGAGTGATTCATTTTAAAGATAACTTTATTTATTATTACTGTTAAACTAACTTTATTGACACTTAAGTCTACTGTTGGGCCTAGATATCACTTGAGTGATTCATTTTAAAGATAACTTTATTTATTATTACTGCTAAACTAAAATCTCCAGCATGGGGAAGTGGGATGAGCTCGGATTTTCTTGACACCCCCTCCACGAGGTCAGACCTTTCACATGCTGGGAGTCCATCACCCTCCTGCAGTTCGCCGTCCTCATCCCCTGGAAAGAGAAGAGGTTCGTCTGGGATGTGAAGATGCAGATTCTTCATCCTCAGTTGTCACAGAGGGCTCAGTGTAGTCATCAAAACTCCACTTCTCTTGACACCCCCTCCTTGGAGTTTTGATTTCCCCCATGAGGTGATGAATGTCGAAGAAAACTTGGATCGCTCTGATTCTTCTACAAGAACCTTCGCTGGATGAACTGTCAGTTCTTCAGGATGTGGGATGGTTCTTTAGGGAAGATGGGCTGAGACAGAAGGCCTCAAACAAAAAAAAAAAAAAATTCTGGCTGTTCAGCAGAGCAAAGCAAAAAGCATAAGCATCATGACGCTTTATCCGTAATCATGATCCTTTTCCATTTTAATCCATCAGGTTGTGACAGGAGTTCTTCTTTAGCATAATCCAATTTCTTCACGGCCCTCCCAGTCCAAAGCCTTGAAGTTGTTCTTTGAACGGCAACCTTCCTGTAATAGTGGCCAGTCTACTGTAGGATGGCATGGTGCTTAATTCTCTGGCCATCTTCTCGTAATGTTCTGGTTCGCTGTAGCTAAGAACTGGCTTGAGCACTGCTTCCTCATGGACCCCTTTCTTCATCAGTAGTACTGTGTTGAAGTTCAGTACTTACTTTACAAAATCTTGGGCGTTGAATCTCAGCTTGATCCCCGTAGCTGCAGGCCGATCTTGAGCTTTAATCCAAACTCTCTGCCCTGTTTTCAGTGACACTTTGAGCTGCAACTTCCCTTTTCCTCCTCTGAGCAAAAAGGAGAAGTGTCTTCGCCTCCCTGCTTTCTGTGACGTGAACGGAGTTCCTCTGCAGGGGAAGACCTGCTCTTCTAGCAGTTGTCACTGTGTCCATCAGCACCAAGAGGTACTTCTCACCTCTCTTTCCTGTTATCCCCATTGGCTCTGCTACGTCCATGCAGACTGAACCCCATGGGACTGTGCTCTTGATGAACAAACCTTCCATCCGCTGTCCTGGGTGCCCTGGGTAGCTGTGCAGAAAGTTGATGCAGTTCTGTTGAGGTCTCCTCCTTTTCCAAACGATCTGGACGGCCGGCTTCCTCCGGTTTCTTCCCCAGATTTTCCTCCTCGAAGTGATCATCCATCACTCCGTCTCTCTGTCGGTTCGAGTTGTCTATCCCCCAAAGCCTCTCTTTGCGCTCTTGAGCAGGGATGGGTCTAGACTATGTTGGCTACTAGCTTCACTGTCTGGATCCGGTCATTCTATCCTCAGTAGAAGCTTTCCCTCACCTGTACGCTATACAGTTACTGCGAGGGTTGTGACTGATGGCCTTATCAGTCACCACTAACTCTTTTCCCTAAGAGTTAGTAACCCAAGTGAGCTATTCAGAGTCTCACATCTGTTTTCACTGACTTGGTATCTTTGGGGCCCGCCTACTCAGTTGTGCGCCGCCCCACGTTGGGCGCCACTTGTTGTTGCGCAACACCCCCCCCCTCCCTTCTGTCTCTACTCTCTCACTCTCGTACTTCCTCTTCTGAGAGGGGAGATGTGCTACCAGCTCTCCATCTAACGGGTTAATTGAGTTTCCTAAATCTGCCGGGATTTACCCTGTCCAGAACTGAAGTAAACTCTGTTTAAGCTGGTTTCGAGAAACGATTCACCTGATTTTTAACGGCCTACATCCAGGTGTCTCACCCTTCTTCCCTCTGTGAATTAGCCAGACTGAGCAGCCTACAGCCAACTAGTTTCACAGAGCACACCTGTTAACGGTCGCTCGTTCTCTTATTTTACAACTTGCATTTGTTATTGAACCAGGTAGGTTTTAGTGACTCGGGCGAGTCCCAAGGATGACGTTTTAAATTTGGGCTACCAGCAACTTAAAAACATTTTAAACTTTTTCCTCTCCAGAATCAAACATCACAGCTATTTTACAACCATCAAAGAACTTTAAGGTGACTCATTAACTGAATGTCCACAACATCTTTTAGATTTTCTTTATGCTAAATATTTTATTAGTAAGGCATTTTTGCAAGGGTCAGTACAGCTTAATTCAGTAGCAGAAATAATCAAATAAGTAAAATCAATCATCTAGTCTGTCTTTCCCTACTGCTGACACTGAAAACTAAAAAAGGAACCTTTGAGAGAGACGGACGGAGCCTGGCGCCTCGAACCCCAGACCTGGCACGACGACGAAGAAGGTGCTGCAGCAGGAGGAAGACGCCGATCGATGAAGGCCAGGATCTCCGCAGGTCTGATGATGAAGAAGGTGTTGCAGCAGGAGGAAGACGTTGATCCGCGAAGGCAGGAATCTCTGTAGGTCTGATGAGCCTCTTCTCCGCATGGATGCTGAGGTCACACAGGACTTGGTGCTGGCAGGAAAAAAGGCACCAGTTCTTCTTCTTTGTCTTTGCCTTTGTCTTCATCTTTGTCTTTGGGGTCTGAACCCAGCCGATGAGAGAAGTGCGATTTGAAGCCACAGGTTGTGGGCCAGACGGGTTGGTCCCCATGGCCGGACAGTCTTCGGCTCCGTGGCCCCGGCTCTTCTTCAGCTGCAGAGTTCTTTGTCCATCTCGATCTTGGCTCGAAGCTGCCCGGAGGATCCAACGAACGGTTCCTCTTTTGCACCCACCTTATATAGGGTTTATCCACCCTTTTGGTGCGTTTTCATTGGCTGTCTGCTTAGACAGATGACCTCACATCCATCACTGTCCTTCAGACATTATGTCCTGATGTCTGTGCTGATGTCTCAGAGTTGCTCAACCTCCTGTCTCCGTTGTCTTCACAACCTTTCACCTAAATAAGGCGTTGATCATCTCTGCTCTCCTGTTAGTTCCTTGCCTTTCACCTTTCACCTACTCTCTACCTCCAACATATCAGTGATGTTTAATTGCAGTTACACCTTTTACACCATTTCAAGTTCAATGTCAAAATCACATTTATATCACATTTATTTTCTTTAGCTTCTCTGATCTAGCATTCATTTATAATTTTATAACCATAACTTATATCACATTTATTTTCTTCAGCTTCTCTGATTTATCATTCATTTATGATTTTATAACCATAACTTATTAATTATCCTTATTATAATCCTAATGTGAGTTATTACAGATGTTTTTCTGAAAAGAAACCAAAAGAATAATACATGATTCTAATTATTTACTACTAAAGTTACGGTTACTGGTTTTTCTTATAAATGTTCTCACAAATATAAGTGTAAGTATTATTACAAGTAAACCAATATTAATATAAGTATTTTACTTTGAATCTTATGAAATTACTCAAAATGTTTTAGATTTCATTCTTTAAAACTTTCATGATTTAAAATAAGAAATAGTCTCAGCTATTTTTTATAAATCTGCAGGCTGGAACTTACTTCCTCTTTTTCCAGGAAACCTGCTTTTCCTGTTTAATGACTCTTTCTGACTGACTATGATTTCTTATGATTAGATAGAAAAAAGTAAAATTAAAGCAAAGTTTGCATGAGACAAAAACAACACACACAACCAGATTTATTTTATTGACACTTAAGTCTACTGTTGGGCCTAGATGTCACTTGAGTGATTCATTTTAAAGATAACTTTATTTATTATTACTGTTAAACTAACTTTATTGACACTTAAGTCTACTGTTGGGCCTAGATATCACTTGAGTGATTCATTTTAAAGATAACTTTATTTATTATTACTGCTAAACTAAAATCTCCAGCATGGGGAAGTGGGATGAGCTCGGATTTTCTTGACAGTTGCTATGCTAAAAGCTAGCTGCAGCCTACTTCCACACAGTGGACAAGGTTTGGCTTCATGTTTATTACTGTCCTCTTTTCTTACCATCACAGCTTTTGAAGGCAAAAAAATACAATTTACTTTTCTACCGTGCTGATAATAAGCTGCTACATCACTCACTCAAATGTAAAGGTCCTTCGTAAATTTAAGATTTTGCTTAATCTAACATGAGAAATTGATACACTGTTCCATTTTTAGAAGAAGTGACATTGCTTTCAAAGCAAAAACTGCTCAACTCACTGTATGTAAGAGGCAACAATGGACTTCAAATTGGAAAATAAATATTTGAAGCTTTTTGTTTCGCAAGGAAATGACTAGAAAGCATTAATATCAACAATCAGTGTGAAACAGCAAATGTACATGGTGGTGACAAGAATTTGCC
Organism: Xiphophorus maculatus; assembly: GCF_002775205.1. Lineage (NCBI taxonomy): Eukaryota > Metazoa > Chordata > Actinopteri > Cyprinodontiformes > Poeciliidae > Xiphophorus > Xiphophorus maculatus. Next base: position 28,163,895 of record NC_036451.1, read on the forward strand.
AAGTACAAATATATTTCCTCCCTGTTTTTGATATTTTGCCACACTTAAATGGTTGAATTAGTCAAACAATTTTTATTTTCAGACAAGCAAATCCAAAAAGCAGTTTACAAATAATAATAATAAAAAAAAACTACTCAAACCTGACTGGGTTTTTTTTTGTCTACATAAACTTAAAGCTGATGGTGTCACCCTTGGCAACACCTGCCATAAAGTGATAATCAAAGGAGGAGGTTTTATGAAAATGGGTTTGATGATCTCAGACATACACATGGCCCGACCACGGCTAGCATTAGAAGTGTCTGTAGACCATTGTCATTTAAAGGTCTACAGACCATTAATTGATGAAACTATCGAAGCCAAACTTCATTGACTTACAAACTGGATACTTTTTTTTATCAGATTCTTTCAATAAGAATGTGAAGGAAACATTCTGTCATAAACCAAGTCCAATGCTCTAGGTGTTTTGATGGTTCAGTGTAGCTTAAAACTCAGTGAGTTTTAATGAGTTCTGCTTTAAGATTGTTCAGTTGATTTGCTCTGTTCACATAATTGTTCATTTCTTACAAACCTGGGTTTTTTCTTCCTTTCAGGTATCCAACAACGTTGTAAATCTTCTTGTAGGACATCTGGTTTCCAATAGTCACAGTAATCTTCTTTCGCTCTGGGATAAAAACAGATCAAAAAAGACATTACAACATGTATTCTGTTTATTCAGTCTGCTCGACAATGACACAGCCACTGTTTTCGGTCTCAATCAGCAGCTTTAGGTTCTGTGGTAAACCCTGTCTTCTTGCTCTTCAGGAGAAGAAGAAGAAGAAGAAAACGTCTCCGTTTGCCACTATGCCTCACTCTTCTTCACTCTCGGCTTCTCCTGCCATCAGCTCTACATTTACACAATTGCTGGCTGCACTTACCTGCCAAATTTTCTGCTCTGTCTGTAATGTCTCCAGCCTGCTGCTCATTCACTCACCACCCACAGTCCCTCGTCGCCCGCCTCTCACTGCAGTCCACTCAGTCATCAGACATTTTCCCTTCTTTTATCTTTCCTCTCTATTCCCTACCATCATCATGCCCTTCTATTGACTTTTGCAATAACTGGAACTAGGTGACAAGAGACTACAAGTCTTGCAAACATATTCATACCCTTCAATATCTTTTTAGCATATGTTATCATACTGCAACCACACAACTCAGTGCTTATTAAGATTATACTTGACAAACTAAATCAAAGACGTTTATACATGTTAAGTCAAACAAATATGATACATGGCTTATAAGAACTTTTTAAAACCTTTAGTGACCGACCCTGCTGAAGAAAAGCATGAACACATGGTCCGGATAGAATGAGTGCATATATACAGTATATATATATATATATATATATATATATATATATATATATAACACATGGTCCGGATAGAATGAGTGCATATATACAGTATATATGAGTGCATATATATATATATATATATATATATATATATATATATATATATATATATATATATATATATATATATATATATATATATATATATATATATATATATATATATATATATATATATATATATATATATATATATACACTCACTCTGAAAAGTAACATCTGCTCCCCAAACATAGACACCTGATAAAAAGGGAAGCTATATTGGTGGGAGCTGTTGCTAGTGGAAGGACAACCAAGGGGCCGTTGCTCAGGAGCTCAAGAAAATCAGTTTCACATTTTGCACAAGAGTTTGCATTGTACACCTCTATCTGTGTCACCACCAAATGAGTCCAGTCAGACCAACACAGACTCCAGCAAATATTGCATGTCAAAGTCTTTTCCCATGTCTGTTGACAGTTTTTTCTCCCTCCATTAGAACTGGGGAGATCTCTTGGGAAAAGTGTTTGCCTAGCTTTTGGATTGCTGTGTGGATAAGACTCACACAGCATGGGATGGATGAAGCCTCTAGAAAAACCTTTTTCTGAGTGAGACACCTCCTGGTGATGATGCTCAGGTTCAGGACACTTTGAAAAGTGGCATTCACCCAACTGTTTTGGAGTTTGTTGGAGAATTTCTCCTCCTTTATTTCCTATGTCCATTTGTCCATGTCCTGCAACTTCCGTCCTCCCTACATCTGGGATGTCTGAGCCAACTCTCTGTTCAGAATTAATGTACCAGGGAGTAGTTGACTAGTTGACAGGCACTGTTAAATGTGCCCTGTAGAGAACTCTTCTCTGGCAATGCCAGAGATGGAACCGATGAAGGCAAAGCTTGTGCTGTCAGTTCAGCAAAAGCTTTGGCTATGAGGTCAGTCGCAGATAAATCTTCCCCAGCAGGGTTAGATTTTTCTACAACTGTACTCTCACAATCAAGATTGTGTTGTAGGTTAACTTTGAACAAACTTCCCCTGACAAATCAGTTTGTTCAAAGACAGTACAGTCGTCCTCAGTACTGTCTCGTATAGTCTCAGTCAGGTCAAAGTCTGCGGCCAATACAGATGTAAATATCGGATTGGTGCATCTCTAAGACAAAATACTTTTAACCTTTTTGTTTTGATTTGTGGAACTAAATTCGTTTTGTTTTAGCTCAAATTTCTATTTGGCTTCAAAAACTGGTGAAAAAAAAATATTTTTAAGCAGTTAAATTTTTTTTAGTGCTGTATAGTACTGCATGACCTCTTTGTGTTAAAAACAATCCTCAGGGAAACATGAGACCAAAAAGAGGAAGTTTCCCTAAACCTTCTTATCAATTCCAGACAATGCATATGGATTTTAGTGAACTTACACAAAGCGGACCATATAAATATTGTTTGTTAATGATTGATGCTTTTTCTAAATGGGTTGAAATAGTCCCAGCAAAGCACGCAGATGCTTTGACAGTAGCTAAAGCTATTTGTAAAACTGTTATTCCATCACATGGCATACCACTACCTTTTTATAATAAAAAGTAGATTAACACAGTTAAGATTCAATAACCTGAAATTTATTATTTATTGCTTCACCTCATATTCACAAACATCACAAAGACCAGATGAGTTTTGTGGAAAGAATTGCTAAAATTACTGTGACTGTGCTTTATTCAGAAACGAGAAGCACTGAAAACGTCCACACACACGCCTACATGCCCACACACGCATACACTGCTGGGAGATTCACGTGACTTAGCAGTCAGTGGAAGCTGTGACTGCCAGCTCTGCTGCCATGCTGGACGGCTGTGAGCTCAAGGGGGCTGATGGCTGGATATCTGAGGGAAAATACAGACGAACCGCCAGTAAAGATGTGAAGCGGGGGCTCAAACTGTGTGTGACAGAGGTCCCCTGCCTGCAGCACCACAGCATGACAGCCCACTTTCCCCAGCTCCGCTCCTCCGACCCTCCCAGTCCGCCTGTCTGCTTGCCCTCTCGCTCCTGTTTAATGCATTATAAAAATTCACTGCTCTCTCTTATCTGAGCCACATAACCCATTTATCACTTTTGACAATGGCCACAAATGACTACAGCTAAAGAGAGGGGATGGAACATGTGGCCCTTATGCGTATTCAGTCTGCAGACATACAGAAGCAGAGAGCGTGAGAGAGATTTGTCAAATAGCGATTCCCCTTCATGATGAATGAGTTTACAGATGGGGCCGTTTCTGTGGGTAAGAGCTTTCAGAGAAGATTTTGTTATTTAAAGACACTAAAATGTGTCTCTGATTCTTGCAGAATAAATCAAACATAGTATCATACCTGTATTCACAAAAAAACATATAGCTGGCCCAGCCATCCATTTGTTTCATTTATTCATGACATCCAAATTTAACAGTGTCACAGTAAGAAAAACCTGGTGGAAACTATGGAGACTTTTTGACTTCCTCTGATTCAGTCTGTCCTTATGAAAAAAGGACCAAACATGCCTGTTACGGTCACTGACCTCTAGGGGCTCTCTTCATGAGAGAGCTCTTTCTTTGTGTTTCAGCTTTACCTGGCTGCCACAGGTGCAATGTGTTGGAGCTCGTCAGCCACCCCATAAAGAGCTTCAACCGGAGAGGTCAGATCCCTTTTTTCCTTGGGCCTTGATCTGATGTGATCTTGTCAGTGAGCTGATTGTTTGTGGAGACTTTGTATGGTTTTGCTGTGAGCATTCTTGTGAAGCATCAAGTGTATAACTTAAGTTTTGTTTCTCTTCACAGTGGAAGCTGGTAGGGGTTCTCTGCCATTTTGTTTAACTGTTTTCTCCTGTTTTTGGTTAGTCAGGGAGTTCAGGTATTGTACTTTCTTTTTCAGTTCTCTTCTAGAAAGTGTTTCTATTTTACAATTAAGAGTGGGATGTTATGTTTGTTGTTTTGGCCTTGGAGACCCTGAAGTTTAAAGCTTCCTTGTGCTTGTTGTCTACTGTGAGTGACATTTTACTTGAACTGCAAATTAAATTATAGTTTTGGTATTGACACCAACTGTTTAGGTGGCCTTCTTTTTGTGTTCCACCCAGTGCCAGACCTGACCCTTATTGGTTTTGTGGGGGGTTGTAACAATGCCCAAGACATCAGGAAAAGAACGGTGTGTCTCTACGGGTCTGGCTCTGTGGGTACAATTTCCTGCTGGCTAACTGTGACACTTTCACTTTCTGTTTAAACAGTCCAAGTATAAACATGGGTCTATTCAGCCACTCTGCTGTGCAGGAAGGAGATGGGTCCAGAGATGAATATGTTTGGGTGAGAAAGGTGTGAAAAACATCCAAACAAAAAAATGTAGGTGCTGGCTGAAGATCTGAAGTCCTGTTGAAAGAGAAGGTCACCAGAAGGCAACAATTTGCCTGCGACTTCTGAGAAGACGCTGTGTTCCCGTCAACACTTTGAAGCGCTGCATTAGAAAAGGTTAGATGGAAACAGCAAAATTATAAATAACTTTGAAAACAGTCCAAACCTCCAAGCTTGGAGGGGATGACTCTCCATTTTTCTGAAAAGTATGGTCCATGCTGGTTTACAACCACTACATATAGTTTATTACAGCCATGCATAACGTCTTCATCAGATGAAATTATGAAATGGTTGATCCACACACGTCTACTTCAAAATAGTTAGATTGAAACACACCTCACTAGCATTTTTTTGTGACATTTTAACAGTTTGCTTAAAATTTGCATGACAACTGGACAGAAATATAACTAGTGATTTTCATAGCATCTTCTTTGTTAGCTTCAAACACTGAAGCTAACACTAAATCTAATTTGACCATTTTTTTTTAGCAAAACGTAATCTAATTGTTACTTTTTCGAAACCAACAATCAGATTAGTTACTTATCATGACTATTTTTATAATTTTCCTTTAAAAATAAAAAAACAAACAATATATTTGCTCTCTTGTTGCGTCGCAGTGAGCACGTTACACAAAGTCACGTTTTCAGCATGAGGACAACTCACATGGAAAAACATACCAAGGAGTCGGTAACACAACAGTGTAAGGAGGAGAGAGATGTGTGTTTTGGAGCTGGATATACTGTTATTATTGTGAGTTTGTGTCAGCTAAAGATGACAGTGTTAAAGGCTCGCTGTAGACTGTACTGGCTACAAAGTCTCATCTAGCTTATCTCAACATGGCCATCTTTCTGTTCCATGAAAGGAAAGTAGCTTTATTGGTTCAGCCTTTGAAATAATCAAAAACTGTTTACTTCACTATAGGGTGGAGATTTTCTGCAGATAAAAGATGCCTGGCCAAGTCTGGAACAGCAGAAGTTGTAGTTATTTTTCCTGCTATGAAAGGTTTAGATAAAACAGTTTATTACAACAAATATCTTCTTTACAGTAAGTTTTTAATCTCAGTGCTAAACGTTTTGAGTTGCTTTGATTTGTTTTCTGCCTCCAATCCGACAGCCTCCAGAATGTTTTAGAAGCTCTTTCTCAAATTAAATATATTTCACCTCATGCATCTGAAAGCTAATAATTAAAACAGACATTGTGTCTAAAGTGTTGATCCAAATACCATGGATGAAACCTTTGTTTAGTTTATTCCAAATATCAATTTTATTTTTGAGGAGCACTTTTTGTGTTTTCTCAGATAGCAACACTTTTTTCAGAGTAAAATGGAATCTGATTTATAAATGCAAAAGTTTTGATTTATTTCTTAGAGATTAGCTACTGAGAGTTTCAAAGAAATTCAAATATTCTTCTTTGTTATCACTAATAGGCTGTTTCTGGATACGTTAGCAATCCAATATTCATTTCTTTTTCTTATTTTAGCTGTAAAAATAAAAGCAGATTGAAGTTGACTTGCAGTGCAGAATAAATAATATTTTTCTTAATGAAAAGTTTGCTCCTGCAGTAGTTGCACACTTGAGAGTGAGCACTTCTTGTGGACATACTTTGACAGAAATAATGTATGTCTGTTATGAATATAGAAAAAGGTTTGGATTTTTGACTTCAGCTCAAAAGTCTCATATTTTAAAATGTACTTTCACTGCTTTAACCATCTTTTCGCTATCAGTCTATGCCTCTGTTTTCTGGTCCATTTTATCTATGTGCTGTGAGAAGTAGATGAACTTGACCCGTCCAATTGTACGCAGTCAAAGTGATGAAAAGAAGAAGCAGAATTTTTTTTAAGTGCTCCTTATTATTTCTGCTTCGAGGATAAAAGAACTAAAGTAGCAAATGACCTTTTATAGATTCACAGTTAAAAAAGAATGACCACTTAAATTGTAGGATTTATTATATCAGGACATAATAAAAAGGATCTGTGGCCTCATGCCTACGAGGTACGTTCAGACAGAAACATGGCCTTCGTCCAGTTCCTTCCACGAATTCAGTTGGCTCAGAAATAATTTAAATGTCTGGTCATCCAAAGCACAACATATATTCGAGGCAAAAATTTATACAAACCACCTTTTGGTAAGGTGGTCTGCACAGATACACAGGCAGAGTACATCACAGTTTTCAGGGGGAAAACAAACAGTACCAGTTATTTGGAGGAATTTCAGACATTCACATACTGATGGGGGTCAAGCTGCTACACTGTAGCAACAGCCACAGAGGCCAGGCTGCCATGCACCACCCGGCCCTCTGACCACCAGCAGGTAGGCAGGTGAAGCATCTTGCTCAAGGACACAACCACTGAAACAGACAGAGCTGGGATTGAACCGGCAACCCACCAATCACTGGACAAACTACCACCGTCAACACCATCGTTCTTCAAAAATAAGACTTAGAGACTTTTTCCCCACATTGTTATAATGGGGTATTTATGTGGCAATTTTGGGGAATGGGATTAATTTAATACAACTTGGAATACGACTAACAAAATGTAGACAAAATGAAGCACTGTGAAAACTTTCTGGACGCTCTTTGCACTAATTTACATAGATTTCTTAAGGTGTGTGGATTCACTGGGTTGTTGCCGACATCTGGAGTGAACTTTCATTCAATGGGCCAAATGGAAGACATAGATATGCTTCAGAGTTTTTTCTACTTGCTATGTATATTATATTGGCTCTACCTTTTTAGTTTAAGTAATGGAAAGATAAACCGAACTGGAACATTTTATATAGAACTATATGTTTTATCTATTTTGTTTCTACTACCTCCAGTCTGTGCCGTCTAAACTCTAATCACTGAGAAGCATTCCAGTGACATCCTCTGCAGGGCATGTTTAATGCACATTTAAGAAACAGTAGTCATTGAAAGTGGGGAACTTCCACATCACAATCAATAAGGGTGTAATTAAAGGGCCTGGGAGTACTTTTTATAAAGCCATTTTAAGTTGCTCTGCTTCACTCGATTCTCCCTCTGCAGCAGTGCAGAAATTTGGGACACGTTTGGCGTGGAAGAGGAAGATGGAGAGGAAAAAAATAAGAACCGAATGAAACAAAGACCTGCAGAAATCCACCGAGAACAGGTTTAGTAGACGTAACAGTATGATCTCCTGTACTGCAATTACTGATTTGAAACATATTCCAATTAGGTCCCCATAACCTATAGTGTGATTATGTCAGTCAGCTGCTGCGGCAGGTAGAACAGGAAACTTTATTCTGCTGTGGCTACTTCTTTTGTACCCCCTGAACTCTTTGTGTCACTCAGGTTCAGCCTGCATGCTTCTGAAAAACGTAAAAAAGAAAACCAGGACTTGAAGCTGCAAGCAGAGGTGAACATCTCTTGCACCTCTGCACTAATCACAAACACATTTTTAACCCATTAAAAAATATATATATTTCACTTAAAAAGCATAATCTTCTTCAGGAAGCTGCTGGTCTTCACTGACATTATTCAGCATCCTGGACACAAACTGATGGGCACAACCAGCACCTCACAGCCTGAGCAGTCAACTACACCATTGTGAAATAAATATTTGACTATTTTAACTAGTTCCAGAGCCAGACTAAAAATTAGTCTTATTACGAAAATAAAGTCAGGATATTTTCTGGTAACGTTATGACTTTGTTTTTTTTATGGTATGGACTATTTTGTACAATCATGACTTTATTCTCATATTATTACAACTTTATTTCAGTAATATAATCCTTGCGTAATTTCGACTTTATTCTGGTAATATTAGGACTTTATTCTCATATTATAATGACTCTCTAGTTGTATAACTTTATTCTCTTAAAACTTAGGTTAAGTTTTAAAAATCACTGAGCCTGGCTCGAATACTCTGTCTTACTAATCTGTCTTTTTTTTCCTTTACATAAATACTGTAAAGTAATGAGTGTACATATATTGATCAACTTCATTTATTTATCCATAACACCTACACTCCCTGAGAGTGTGAAACCAAAGTCAAGTTCCTTATTTGTTGCACAAACATGGCCAAGAAAGCCGATTCTGATAATTATACAATGCTGAAGAAATTGTTAAAACCAACAAGAACAAACTATTCAAAGCTACTGCAACAGTTCAAAATATTACAGTTTCCAAACAGAAACACTCTCCTAATCATACATTTCACTGTGTTATAATGGTATATCTAATCTCACTATTCAATCTCCAAAGTTTGAAGGGACGTGGACAGACTCAATACAAACAAACACAAACAGGCAAAGGTGGAAATAAAGTGCCTATACAAAGTATTTACCCCACTGGATGTTTTTTCTCTTTTCATTGCTTTTATAAATCAAGCATGATCAACAGCATTATGCATATTTTGACCCTAAAAATAACAAACACAACAAAAACACCCCTTTAATATTTAACATAAAAGTAATAACTGTTTCTGAAAAATAATGAGAATTAAAAATATGTAACAAAAAATAATAATTGTATAATAAATCACACCCCTTAAATGGACTGACCTAATTCAACAGAGGTCCAACTAACTGGTGCTAGTAGTTTTACAATGACTGGAGTGGAGATTATTGAATAAAAACATAAAAACTTGAATAAATCCCCAAGAACCAAAGTGGGACTCTGAAATGAAAGGTCAGATATTATATGACACAACATATTTTCAGTAAAAAAACAACAACTACTGCTATAGTGCATTAGGTATTATGTATTTGAATACAGTGTGGCATTTAAAATATTGCCAGAAAACAATTCAAGAAAAGGCCACAGCTCTTAGTTCCTTCTCAACAGAATCTGGAATGTCGTAACTTTCCCTTTCAGATTGACAGTTCAGGATCAGCTGTACTATAGTGGAGGAATGTTAAATATTTTTCATTATTTTTCAATACAGAAGAAAAAAAATATATATATATATATATTTATATGTGGCTTTGACGTTTCAGCAATCAGCTCCAACTGGCTCCGTTAAGCAGCTGCCCAAGCAAGATGAGAGTTAAATTATTCATGCTCACAAAGCAGAAGCAGGAAATCATTTCACACCAGCCATTTCCACAGATCATCAGGTAATTTAATAATATAGGTTTAAAATCAAGGTGGAGGTTAATGTGGGGACAGGAGGACTGACAATGTTCAAACACAAGCTCCACCTGACTGCAGTCACACAGTTCTACTATGACCAGATTTAGTTCGCCTTGATGCTACAGTCCAACATTCACCGTCATGTTCTGCAGCTTTGCTCTCACAACTAGGCTCTTTATGAAAACATGACTGTATCAAATAAATCCCCCTTTTCCTATTATGAAAACAGAACATTAAATGACCAAAGAAACAAACAAAAATATTACTATGTATACATAGTAATGTTAGTTTATTAAAAGTGGATAAACTAATGCATAAATAGCTTAGTGATGATGAATGACTTGCAAGTAAAATAACAGGTTTTGGTGTCTGAATGTTTTCCATCAGGACACTGTCCAATGGAAAAGGCAATTTAGCTCTTCCATGGCCGGCTTCAGTGGATGACTCCAAACTGCCATGTTCATGTTTCCAGCCCTGCTGCCCCTCTCTCCTGTTGGAGCAGGAAGCAGGAAGCAGTAAATAGGAAGCCTCCTCTGGGGTCAGGAGAGTTTCTGCAGGTGACTCTTTCTTGCAGAGCAGACATCTTTGCAGACAAGTTTCTGCTATGTTCAGACAGGAGGCGATTTGTCAGTTTATGTGATATCTCTATTTGGACACAGAGATGCCCAGGAAGCGTAGAAAAGCTTTTTTGCGCCACCTTCAATGTTTTACTGTTCTGGTCAGGCCACCCCTATGAATATTTCTTCTGGACATGTCTAGCCGGATGTTTAAAGTTATTGTCCTGCTGGAAAGTGAACCTCCATTCTGTTTAAAGTTTTCTGCAGCCTCTAACAGGTTTTCCTCCAGGATTGCTCCATGTTTAGCTCCATCAACTCGGTCTGCCTTTCCTGACCCTTGCAAATGAAAGCATCCTGACAGCATGATGCTGCCACCACCATGTTAGCAGGGTTGGTGTGGTCAGGATGAAGTGAGATGTCAGGTTTTCATCACACATTATTTTAAGGGAATAAGGTAAATTTGAATCTGATTACATTTCAAGTACATTGATGTTTGTGGCTCCGATGACACAAACAGTGAAAAATGCAGTAAGCGGACTTTTGTGAGGCATGGTGCATATGGACACAAAACACAGCAACTACAGAGGAACAAGAATCCCGAGGCTCCCCAAGTCATCTCGCTGGTCTCCAAAGAGCAATTAAACAAGGACCAGGCAATGCAGCCACCTTTAATTGAACTAGAATTAAAAAAGAAAAAAAAGTGTAAAAAGAGACTTGTCTAGAAAGCAAAGAAAATTGAAAAGAGGCAAGCAGATGGAAACAAATGATAGTGGGATCCCTGGTGTGGTTATGGGTGCAGCTAATTGATTGGAGACAAAATACGTCTCTCTCACTCTTTGGCTTCGTCTTCCACTCAGTCTCTGTCCCTCGTAGTTCATCTACCAGTTTCACTCATTTGATGTTGTAGAAGGAGCCGACCCAGCAGGTTCATTCAGTGTGGGTTAGGGTCGGTCCACATTGTGAACACATTTGCGATACTTCAAACTGTTCAGTCCATAACCAGCAGAAACATCGTTAGAATAGGCATAACATCCAACATCAGGACACTGGACACCAGCTGTCCTTTCAGACCAGAGATACTGACTTGTTTCCAACAGAAAACCACACAGAGTGCAGCAAACACATGAAACAACTTCTGCACTATAAGATCAATACTTTTGTCAATATTGAATGTGTCACTTATTTGCTGAGTGACTCCTTAAGACAGCACTGAAGCACAACAGCGACAAATAACTGCACACGTGTGTGTGTAGCTAATATCTGAGCACCAGAGGAGAAGGACAGCATCCTGTTTTCCAGCCACTGGCCAGCTGCTTGGATTTATTGGGGAATAAATGAAAATGGATGGAGTGTACACACAAGAAATGAGGGAACATGCTGTCAACAGGAGATGATGGTGGAAAAACGCCTGAGTGGAAGACAGAGGGACGGATCAGAGGAGCAGTGGAGGTGACTGTATTATTGATACTGATAAGTTTTGTTTTTTTAAACTCCTGTGGAAATCTGCCAACATAAAGAAGAGGGGACTTCTTTCAAAACATAAAAAAAAATCTTAGCCTACAATATTACAACTGAAATGATAATTTTATATATTTTTGCCAAGACGTAGCAGTTTTAGTTTATTATTTCAAGCTGGGATATCAGTTGAGATGCACAAAAGTCTTTATGTTGCATATGAGCCTTGTAGAGAATGGAAGGTTGATCCTAATTTTGAGTATATTGAAAAAACTGGATTCATGTTTAAAACAAGGAGAACAGCCAAAATAGCTTCTATATAGCTTCTATATAAATATATGCAGAGAAGATGCTAGCATCTACTGACATGTAATCTATGAGCACCTTGTGACCAGGGTACCTAAGAACATCATGCCCAATGGACTCAACCCAAAGTCCTGTCTATGGCCCAAATTAGAGCGACTTCCCTAATTCATTATCCTGCAGCTGCACTCAGAGCTGACCAAAGCAATTTCCATCTTACAGCCGTGCTCTAAATAAATATGTGTACTCACCAAGCAAGCTGTAGGCGAGTACAACACCTGATCTGAGACTTCATTTGCAGTAATAGTTGGAGCACCCTCATTAAAACTGTTATTTGAAATGTTGAAGTTTGAAGAATGAATATACACCAAATATATAGATTGAACAACTTATATATTTGAAATGTTGAAGTTTACACCGGGCACAGTTCTTAGATCTGATTTTTTGAGCAGCTCTTAGTTTGAAAGATTTGGACTAACATTTAAAACAAGCTAATAATCTAAAAAGGTCATAGTTTGAACCGTTTTAATGTTTGGAATCATCACAATTTTTCTCCAAAGGTCACATTATATAAATATAAAAGACTTGGATATTATGTAATGTACTAAATCATCTAAACCAGATGGGGTCAAATTCAACTTTGCATTTCCTTTAATTTATTCAGGCTAAAGGTAACATAATCCATGAATATAAACTAATATCACTATTGATCTGTTGAAGTCACACAACTTATAGAATAATTTGATTTGTGTTTTACAAACAGATAGCAAAGCTGAGCAGCTCTCTGATGAGGCCCAATGAAAGACAGACAAAGTTAAAAGTTGCTACAGTTAATGCGATTCCATCAGCAGCTCTGCAAATGATTTGTTGTGCTTACCTGTGTTGGGAGGCATGGATAAAAGAGTGCAGGCATCTGCTCCCTGTTCCACTGATGGTGGTGACAATAAAGTCTTGGCAAGGAAGGCGGAGATGGGCTGAACCAGCAGGGATGTGAGACTCCCTCCAGACCCAGCTAGCAGAAAAACAAAACAAAAGACAAGCAAGAAAAAGAAAAAAGGCAATTAAAGACTCTCTTTTGGATCTTTCTGCAAACCAACAAAATTACATTTTATGTAATGTAGTTTATAAATTGTATTAAATTAAAAATCTTACACTGCATTGTGATATAGGAAATGTTTGAAAATCACTGACATGATGGCATTTGATGCTGTTCAATAAAACAAAATATACTCAGTCCTTCTTGATTTTAACAGTTTTTTTAAGTACAGTTGATGCCTTAAGTCTTTTTTATATAAATTAAATAAATACTGAACAAGAAGAATAAAGGGCCTGAAATGAAACAGCCTCTGTTCACAATTGTCACTACAATGGATAAGATTACAACACTGAGAAAACCATAATATCTCTGTTACAATATTTTGATATATAGAAAAAGCTACAATAATTGGATCTATAATAGTAATTTATTGTTGAAAATTTTCAAAGGTTTTCTGGGGCACTGAAAACCTTTGCACTGCACTGCACTGCACTATATATATATATATATATATATATATATATATATATATATATATATATATATATATATATATATATATAGCCATACAACTCATAGAATCAACATATTGAATAGATATATTTTCTAAGGGTCTAAAATTATTAGTAGCAACATCCTTTGTTTTTATCTTATTTTCCATTCCTGCTTGTTTTATGGTTAAAGAGAACCATCAACTTAACAGTCATGTTTTTGGAGGAATCTGGAGTACCCAGAGAGAACCTACATATGTATGGGCAGAAAAACTCCCCAGGCTGGGATTGGACCTCAGGCGACTTATTCTACTGGACTGCTTCAAATAGGGACAAGCTCAGATGGATTGAAGAGACACTTAGCTCTTCTTTTTAATTAAGCTCCTCTTCAGTGTTCATTTTGCATGTATCCTCATCTCTAACTGATCCTGTTTAAGCAGAAATATTATTACCAAGGCGATTAAATTCATGGAAATGTGTTGATAAGAGCAGAGTATGAGCTGTAATGTGTTCTGTTCCGTCACGTTGTGACGGACCCGAACTGAGAGTTTGAAGCCTACAGAGTTATTTTTAAACAGGGTTTTCTTTAGCTTCAGTAGAATTACAATATTAGGGACATTATGTCCCTCTGCAGCATGTAGTAGAAGAAGAGCAGATCAAGTAGCAGAACAACTATGTACATATAGGAACTAAGTTGTTGCAGCCTTTCGTTCCAAAAAAGCAAAATAAAAACTCCAATAAAGGCTGTGGGTGGTAACAGGTGGTTTGGGATTTGTACGCACTTTGACTTGATTCATTTATTGTAAAAGTAGAAATAAAGGTCTTGTAACTTAGTTGAAATGAAAAATAATCTCAATTTAATGTTTGAAGGTGTAAACAAAACAAGTGTAAATAAGTGTAAATAAGTGTTCAAGTGTTCAAAAAAATCATTCTACCAAAACCTCCCATCCACACCAGACATCCACCAAACAATCCTCCCAGCACCAAGCACCCGGTGTGTTCTTAATTACTCAAATTGGTGGGAGGGTCTAACAATTAGCAACGTAAATTAAACAATTCCAAATATAAAAATTAATTACACATTTTAATTCTAAATTAACTTAAATATATTCAAACTACCCAAAGAACAAAACAAAATTGGTAGAAATTATAAACTACAAAACTTTTACATAAATGGCCACGGCATAAGTAATGGCACAATTTTAACAGTTGTTAAAAGTTGAGTGGAAGACAGATGGGTGAAGATTTAGAGAAATAGTTTAGATTGGTGCAAATTTTTATAGTGTATTGCAAAAATGTTCATACTCCTTTAGATTTTTCACCTTTTTTTACATTACAACAACAAATTGCTAATAGTAATTAAAAATTTTAGGATTTTAAATTATTCCAAAGAGCAGCCCAGATGCCAGTAGAGGGGAATGAATATTTTTGTGGGTGCCAATTTATAAGAACAGCTGTGACTCATTGGTTTAGACAAATATATGCTACATCAGTGATGCATCTATCAGTATCTGGTCCTTGTTTGAGCGTATACCACCCGGCTTCATTCTTCAAAAGAAACTCTCGTCCTTAATTAAAACAAATGCACAAAGTTTTTCAAAGACAAAATTGCGATACATGCTCAAAAATGATATGTAACATTTCTCCAACAATTCATCAGCTCAACAAATGAACATGGTCACAATTTTTTCCCCAAGTAAACTGAGTAAATGAGTAAATGAGTTACTACTCACCTTAATAACTGCAACACAGTTCACCAAAAACTAGTCAAACACTTTTCTATCACATGTGATGAAGTCAGCTGTTCTAACCTCTCCACAAACAAGTTCAATAAGAATTTTCAATTAGACATTATTTTCAAAAGCACATGAAGAGAACTGATGTGTTCACAGGAAGAAAATGGAAACTCAATGCAGAAAGACCTTCCAACCCTCACACTAATTTAACATTTTTATAAAATCTAGCTTGCATTCAATATCATTATAAACAATACATATGTTGCTTACATGCGACCTTTACTGGCTCCAATCTGTAGAGAAGTTTATATCTGAAAGAAAATTGTGTAGGCAAATTCACAGAAATGTGTTAAATAGTGTTTTGTTGTATTTTCTTGCCAACTGCCAGATAATCTACAGCCAGTAATAATTCAGTAAAACAGGTTCAGTGTTGCCAAATATCTAATTTCTTCAGCTAGTTTTATTATGTGTACTCAAGTATGTTATTATGCATCACATTTTATCCCAGCTACCCTTGCAGTTGATATATATTTTGCTCTAAGTTTGTTAAGAATCAATGTTCTAACCTTAGCAGAGAGGAGAAGTTCACCATCCAATGGAAAATCCCTTGGGGACTGTTTGAACCAAATTTATGGTGGATGACTTTCTGCCACACTTCTAGAAAGTGTCACAGCAGCACTCCAGCCCACAAGATGATTAATAATCCATGAACCACATGGGGGACATGACAAGAGGGTGTACAGGGAGGGGAGAAAGCAAAGGGGTGAGAGACTGAGAAAGGAAAGGCAGCCAGAAGTAAAAATGACAGCGCAAGTCTGGAGACATTTGGAGAAGATTGGAGAGAAAGAAGTCCTGGAGGAGAAGAGATGAGGGTATGGAGGGGAGAGGAGTAGATAAGACAAGGGGTGAATAGCAGATGAAGTGGCAAGAGAGGAAAAACTTTAGAGAAGATGAGCAGAGGGGAAACGAAAGAGATGAGAAGACTTAGAGAGGAGAAGAAGAGTGCGTGCTGAGGCACGTAGAAAGACTCAGGAAGAATGCAAATGAGAACTGGACCAGGTTCAATAAGTAACCATTTGAAAATTGACCATTACTTGCTTTAGATCAAAAGCCTAAAATATGAATGGAAAACCACAAATGCAACAATTCAATCATAGAAAAATCTATTGTTAATTTCTTTATGTCAAATAAATAAACAATTTAGATACTTATTATTTAAATATTTACTAATTATTTCATATCTAGTCGGAGTCATGCAGATTGGATCTCATTGTTTCCATAGCAACGGAGTTTGCTTAGGGGAAGTTTGCTTTGAAAAAGAGGCAGTAGACTGTGAAACCACAAATACTGATTTGGCAATGACGTCACAAGATTTTGGGAACAATTGTTCCCTTGTTCCCAAAAACAAAACTGACCCGGTTGGAAAAAACAGCGGAGAGTTCCTGTACATTTTCAGATTGAAAAATAGTTGGGTGAATGCCAAACACTTTTTTCAGTCTTGTCTTTGAGAACAGGGAGCAACACACCACTGGTTGGGGTTTCACAAATGTTCCTATCTGGTAATTGAACTTCTCCATCCGGGGAA
Source organism: Xiphophorus maculatus (assembly GCF_002775205.1). NCBI lineage: Eukaryota > Metazoa > Chordata > Actinopteri > Cyprinodontiformes > Poeciliidae > Xiphophorus > Xiphophorus maculatus. The sequence continues at coordinate 28,180,871 of NC_036451.1, forward strand.
CAGTTGACCTCAAAAACAACGGAAGGCCTACAATTCAGAGGTGATCTTTTGGACAAGTCGACGGCTGTGACATCTTTGTTGACTCTCTCTGCCTCTTGAGATAAATTTCCTATCTGGGGAACTTAGTAATTCAAACACACTGGTGTATGTGCCTTTTAGTGGAGACTTCTGTGGCAAAGCCAGAGATGAAATTGATGAAGTGAAAACTTGCTCTGTCAGTTCAGCAAAGGCTTTTGCTGTGAGGTCAGCCACAAATAAATCTTCCCCGGCCAGGTCAGTTTTCTCTTTGGGAATGATTGAAAACTCTACAATATTTCATAAGCAATATTTCTGCACTTTAATTACCTGTCTTTAATTACTGCTGAAAATGTAGTAAATGTTGCAATTTTGGCCCCAAATCAAACCGAACTACAATACTCATCGAAATAAAGGCTTTCAAACATCCATCTGTGTGTAATTGTAACAGGGTTTTATTTTAACAGTATTATAGATGTGGAGTTTGTCAAAAATTGTTTATTTATTCATTGAAATTTATTTTGTTTAGTCAAGAAGTTGTTTCTCCAAACAACTCCAGCATTTGCCACGGCAACGCGTGTGCTTAAACAACAAAGAGAGAGAGTAAAAAGCTACGAGTGGTTTTGTGTTGTTCACCTGTTCAAGTTATTTTACCTTTGTTTACGTTTGTTACAGCCGCTGTGATTTCTGGATGTTCAATAAACGTCAAAATTGGACAAAGGTATTTTCCGGACAATAGAGCTCATCTCATTATAAGTCGCACCCACAAAATTTTTTAAAACAACTGGAAGCCGCACCGGGCTATAAGCTGCTGGTATCACCTCCGCTCTCGGTTTTCCACAATAAATCTGCTATTAAGGACGCAGCCCTGCGTCTCCGCTAAACCATAGATTAGTTCATGACGAGCTTACATGCAGCAGTTATCGATCTGTACTGCCAGATCGACAGCCTTCAACTTAAAAGCAGCATCATATGAACCTGTTTGTGTGGTTTCCATGATGACGGGGTATGAGTTTCAAAATATTTCTCCATCGTGCCTGCTGCTAGCATGTGCTTGTTCTAAATGAAAATCAGCACTTCTTTCTTTGATTTCCAATTTTGACTTCCAATGATTCAGTTCCTGCTTTTAACAAAAAACACTGACATAAAATATTGTCTGTCACTGCAGCAGACATCCCACCCCATTTGAGTAGGGAAGGCTCAAATGGGCCGGGGTTGGCGTCCCTTACTTTAACTTCTGAAAGTTGGCAAGCTGAGTATAAACATGATGGTGAGATCAAAAAATTATTTTAAACCTAACTCTCCCATGAATATGAATGATTTGGGGCATAATGGTTGCACTACAATAGGTCAAGCCACTTAAGGTAGAAGATGGGCATAAAATCTGAGAAAGGTTTAAATGCTATCAAAAACTGGATCCGGATTCACCCCACAGAATGTAGCTGTAACATGATTAGATACAATATCACATTCTGGGTACACTCTAAATCATTCATGTTAGTTTATTGCATTCTCATATCTAAACCAGGGCGGGAGTGATGGATCGATGGATGGATGGATGGATGGATGGATGGATGGATGGATGGATGGATGGATGGATGGATGGATGGTTGCACAGACAGCTGGACGGATGGATGAAACTTAAAAAAAAGGCACAGATTTATTTAAAACCCAGGTTTTTGAGGAAACATGCTACATTTTATTGAAATGCTTTACATCAGGGTGCAGGGTTCTCTGCACCCCGATGTAAAGCCTGCAGCATTTTTTTAACACATACTCAAGACTATTTCTAATTCGGATGAAGTATAAAATATAGGAGAGCCTTTAGTTTGGTCATCTCTAACAGCCTTGGTGATCCATTGGGTTCCAATGAATGTATAGCTGATAAAAATCCAGTCTGACAAAACAAATTGTCTTAAGCTCATGTAACAACATGAAAGAGCTTGTTCCAATCCTTATTTCTTTTCTCACCATATTTGAAGCATTTTTCTATAATGCTTCTCATTTTTCTCCTGGAATTAACCGCTCTACAGCCCTTCTCCTCTTTTCTCCATCCTCTGAATGTTCAGAAAAGCGAAAACTCAACAAATCAATAGTTGGGCAGCATCTACGCTCTGTAAATCAGCCTTTCCATTACTGGACACTGATATTGACTGATACCTGGATTGACAGACTGGCTCTAAAGTACAATTTTTCTTTGTGTGTAGGTGGGTGTGTGTGTATGTGCAGGGCACTGACATCTTGACATATTCACAGAGGCAAGACATCTGCTGTTACTATGATGTAGAGGGGAAACAGAAATCAGCCAACTACTTAGATGAAAAACTGTCAAGAAGCCTTTAAGGAACTGAAAGTAACCGCAAGCTTTCCCCAACTGATGTCTGTGTTTAATTGGCAATGTTCCGACTTATGTTTTGTTTTTGCCAATAACTGACATCATTCTAATAATTTATGTCCAAATATAACAAAAAGGAGGATGATACTATGTGGACATGGGGTGACAACTGTAAAAGCTTTCATTATACAGTCAAGCTATTGGAGCTTTATTATGTAATGTAGAAAACTGGAATAGATATAGCTGTTTTCTCTTTATATTTAAAATCAAATGTATTTTTGTTTCACTACTTTAAACATAATAACATAATGTTGGAAGATTTTTAATAATAGATGCCGTTCTTTTCAGGAAGTCAAATATGTGGTAAAACTTTAAAAACATAAACATCTTTTCAAAGGTTTGATCACATGTAGTCTGTACAAGACTTGAAATTTCTTAAGCACAATGACGTCAATCCCATGACTATTTTATTTCATATATTTACTATTTTTTTAAAACACAGAATTCAAATAGATTTTTATTTTTTGTAAACAAAATAAATAATAAAAAAAGGATTTTCTTGAAAAGTGAAAATGGGTTAAGAAGCATATAATGAGCTTTTGTTGTCATTGGATTGACATTAAATGTGACAAATATGAACTAAGCAGCATTTACAGGAACATATGTCCAGCCACCTGGCCAAAAGACACAGCTGATACAGCAGCTGTGGCTAAGAAGACAGAGTGTTCATGGACCAATTGGAAGGCCAGTAGTTCAATCCCTGGCTTCTCCACATCATTTATCAAAGTGACCTTGTGGAAGACACAAAACTCCACTTTACCCCTGCACTATGCTTGGTGCATAAAGGACGGAATAATAATAAAAAGCTTTGACTTGGCGATACAACATGTGTCAATAGTTATTAGATGAGGCTTTTAGTCTGTCATTTGTTTGGGGCATGAGGAAATTTGTCAGTTAAAAAAGGACCAAAGCACAACTTAAGTAATTCTTACACTTTTTCATCATCTGGATAAATGTAAGGATCAACTCCAGGATCTCGTCATGGCCTTCAGCTACTACTCCAAAGCTTTTGACAAGTAAAATGAAGTCTTCTGTGGCATGTCGCCGTACAGATTGGTGATCAAACAACACTGTAAGCATTCTGCGATTTTAATTACCACAACTACAGCAGTCATGGAGTGAGCTTAGGCTTTTCTGTAACACCAACCTGAAAAAGTCATTTTATGTGATCACTTAGAAATCAGCACTGTTGAGCAGGAGGATGTCTGGCTGTTGGAAGCCTTCCCTGTGGCTCTGACATTAACTCCAACAATAGCTGCATTTCCATTGACCGTATAACTACACAATTTGACATTTTGAAAATAAATTTGCTAAATGCAAATACACCAATTTTGAAAAACATGTTTTTTGATTCAAAGGTTTTTGGTTTATTTTGCAAAACTGGGAGGGAAACAGTTTTTTGGCACTAAATGAGTCACATGATCAACAACCAGATGTTTTAGAAATACATCTTTATGAATCTGTTGATCTTCATTTATTCTGGTGAGAACCATTTTCACCAGAATAAATGAATTTATTCTTATGTTTTAATTCAGCTTACATGACATTCCTACAATGGTACGATGCATAGCAAAAGGCCTGCTTACAATAAGACATCAGAGCCATTAAATAATGAAACCCAACACTGATGTCTAAAAAGTCTAAAAGAAAATCCTAATGTCATACACAGTTGACAAAATTGTGCATAATTCTAGAGAAAACTATAATATGACAGAGGATAAAGAAACAAAAAATTGACATGAAACTAATGCAATCCTTGAAAGCATCTCAATGATCAAAGCAAAGGAAAGAAACGCATTACAGCTAATAAGCTCAGCAGGAGCCACATCACTACATCACACACACACACGCACACACACACAGAGAGAGACAAAAAAGACCCAATCTGGAAAAAAATCCTTTCTTTCCTGCAACCTTCTCCTTACAGTCTGATGAAGTCAATGCAAACATTCATGTTTGTTTTTTTTTAGTAGATTAATATACTGTGGTTTGTTCAGTGGTGACCTGAACCTCCTCCTGAAAGGTTTCAGAGAGGATTGTTTTCAGTTATTTCCACATTGTTTACATTATGGTAGCGCAATGTTCTCCTGTCTTCACCTTCAGTCAATTAAAAATCTTTCCAAAACAGTTTTTTGTCTCTTGGTCACCAATATTGTTGCAATAATGTTCAACCAAACTATTTATTTCTTTATAAACGTACTCATGTACAAAGTGGTTCTATGTATGTTTCTGTCCAAGTACATTCTATTATGTTCTCGGAGCATATTTGGAGCTATTATTGTCAGTTCGCACATTTATACAGACTTTAAACGAAGTCTAAGTTAATCTAAAAGTCAAGAAACGATATGTATACCAGAGGTTTGTCATCAGATAAGTGGCCTGGAGGGAATTCACTTTTTGTCATTTGGCTACTTTGGTTTGGATAGCTTTTCTCTCAATGACATTGTTATTTGAAGACTGTACAGTGTATTGACTCAGGTTATTATTGTTGAGATTGACATTTGATGATCTGAAACATTTAAGTGTGACAAAAACAAAATTTGCAATGCAGTACCATGAAAAACCCTTCTCACCATCATCAAGGATAGGCATGAGCAAATAAATGACCACACTCCAAATTGTATATAAATTGTTAAAACTAAAATGCATGATGCAAATATTTTGAGCTAAAATTCTAATAACATTATATATGCCTGTAAATGGCAAGCCTGGATATTCAAAATGGTACACAACAATATTGGCAATTCTAGGTATTCTGTACCTGCACTTAATATTCTCTTGCTCACAGAAAGAAACCCAAAAATATAAAAAAATTAAGGATGCAGAGCCAACAGGTGCTGTTTGTGGGTTTTCATCACTGTTGTTATAAAAGACTGGCTGTGGTTTGATGTCCCCAAACCAATCAAATGGTGGATCCAAAGAATAAGTAATCCCTCTCTAATGATGATGGTGTTTTAATGAAAGTTTAATGACACCCTTAATACCCCGGTATACTAACTGTCACCGTGTGCTAAAAACCGAGAAAGATGAGGGAAGAACAAAGACTGAGAGAGGGGCCGAGGCTGTGGTTAAGAGACAAGACCACTAGCTGTTCTGCTAGGGATCCTGAAGGGTAACTACTACATGGTGTCTTCATTTCACAAGTAAATGCAACTCCTGGTTTACATTCAGACAGTTCACTTCTCATCCAGAGTTTATCTCTTTGCAGACCAGACAGCAGGCCAAAGGTACATCTAAATCAGTGAATACTGAGGGAATACCGCAGCTTCTGTTGTATGAATAACAGAAGTACAACTGAAACCAGAAGTTTAAATGCTCCAAATAAAAAGACACACCGTTTTCCTGTCTGAGGTTAAATCAATAAAATCTTCTCTTGTTTAGCTGACTTAAGATTTACCAAAAGTGTTTATATTTGAGAAATGTCACAATGCTGAAAGACAGAAATGCCTGGTATGTGTGTTTAATTTTCTTATTATTCTTGTGTAACATTTTAATGTTATAAAAAACTGAATAAGAGGTTTTCATCATGGCTATGATCAACCAAATTATAAGAAAATATTGCAATATTTCACTCTGTAATGAATCTATATGTACACTTTCCGAAGTTATTGCCAAAAATATTCAACTTTTTCATGATATTCAAATACTTTTGAGCTGCACTTATAGCTTGATAGACAAGCAGATAAATATCTTCATGAAAATATGATGTCCTCATGTCTGCACATGCCTGCAGTTGCTTTGTCTGCTGTACAGTTGCTTTTGGCTGGCTCTGTTGAGGTTTTGTGACATTGCCCCTCATCCATAACACAACAGCAGAGGAAGCGTCTACACCTCACCACTCCTCTGCTGTACGTGACTGTATGAAGCAATAATCTGATGATGGAAAAACTTTGTCCCTTAGAGGGAAACATGATGCCAGTGGCAGTTTGTCTGGTTTATTAGTGAAAGACCTGCACTAGACAAGCAGTTGTGATTCAGTAATTAATTTTTATAAGAACTGAGGATAACAGTTACTTGATGGTACTATAAATTGGCCAGGAAAATACATAATACTGCCCCTTTAGCGCTGCCACCATCATCTTTGAGGTTGGTGTTCAGAGGTAATTTGAGTTCCACACCTTTTTCATGCAAGACAAGAAAATCAGCTTTAGTCTCATGTAAATGTTTGAATGTTTGCTGTGACCAACAGGATGGCTGTGGAGTACATCCTTAATACCGGCCCTGTCAGCAGATTCTTCCACCTAAAAGCTAGGCAGAAGGAAAGCAACAAAAATCTGATGAAGTTGATGCACTGTAAACCATTCCATTACAGAGCCCAAGATAGAAAATACTCTAATACCACCTCACAATTATGCTTGTGCTCCCACAGGTATAAAGTACCTGTGGGAACTGTGGCAAATACTAGCTTCGCATATTCCTTTTGTGCTTTAGCCCTGACATATCGGTCCACTTTGTCGGTTTGCTTTATGACACCACATGACGTGATAATGGTCAGCAAGGGAGAACTCTGTTGCTTACACAGAGAAAAAAGTGTTGCTGGTGGCACTGAGTCTGGTTTAATGCTAACAAAAAAACATCAGACCACCATCTGCAATCAGTTATCAATCTATTAGTAATGGCTAAAACTGAAAAATTAACAAAAGCTGCTGTTTAAATTAGATTTTCCAAGAGGGAACAACACATTTCATTTGTCAGACTAAGAGCACATTGCCCGTCTAAGTACATACTGAGAATAAAATGAAAATAGAACCATTATTCCCATTTATATGAGGAAAGATAAAAGGTATGTGGCCAGTCAGAAGTCATCAGATATACTCAGGATGTATTATTCAGGCTACAGAGATGTTAATAAGGAGGTTAAGGCCCAGAATTACTTTTTCTTACCAGGAAATGAAGCAGAAGCACAACGACACAAGGGTCAACCGCAGCTGAATACACAGCCACGCAGTAAATTTGTACACACACAGGTCATACCACTTGGCGTTTCTTCCGCTTGACAAAATGAGTGGCTTTGCCAGATCTCAGCAGCTTGCTCTGCAGTGTGCACACATGAGAACATAATGAGATTAGAACTGAATCAGCCTGAAGCCACTTTCACTCTGATATGGGAACACAGCCACTTGTAGAATTATTCATTCCTGTTAAGTTAGGTTATATTTTGTCATTTGACAACCACAGATTTCAATTTCTAATTATATTGAGATTTCATGGAATACAACAACAGTACATGAAACTACAGTAAATATACAGTGTGATATGAATTGATGTGTCATAATCTGTTGTTGCCTTATTGAAACCTGTTGAGCTGTGGATCTCTGTAGTTGTTCCAGAGTTGCCATTTGCCTCTTGGTGGTTGGGCCATAAAACACCAACAAAACAAAACATGGTGGTTATAAAACTAAGTGAAAAAATGTGGGTGTACATCCAAAGAAATTTAACTTGATGAATCGGAACTTGTTGAGGTTATTGGGGTCCAAAGTGGTGAAAATAATAAATAGTTAAGATGTTAGCTAACACACATGTACTTGTGTCTCTCTGTTGCAAGTGCACATTTGTATGGTAAGAGGTTCTTCAGCAGTGGTCTTATTCTTCATTCAGAGGAGAAAACTTGATTGAAAGGCAGCTACAACAAAGAATGAACGCTTCATATGCTTCAAAGAGAAGACAGAATGCAGGCGAATAACTGGAGAGGAGAGTAAATGCCTTTGACCTCTGACACTGCTGTCAGTAATCTTCTTCCTCCTTATTTTACATTTAAATAGAAATCGATTTGCTTTCTGGAATGGAGGAAGCTTGAATGATCATGGTCACAACAAGTCCTTATGAGGTACATCATGTCTGCATATGGCCAGATTCAGGTTACAGTTTCACACACAGGGAGTTGCAGGAAACAAAGGATGGCACCGACCTATTACTCACAGAATGCAGCTTAATAGAAGATGGGAAAATGGAAATGGAGAACATTTGATTTCATTTACCCCTATTTAATCTAAACTATGTTTCTGACCAGATTAGGGAATGAAAAGGTTTGCCATAAGTTGATTCTAGAAATGTAGAAAACTTCATTCTAGTTGTACAAATATTTCTTCTCTAGCTACAGAATTTACATCAGTTATTATCACCATCAAGCATTCCATCTGACGCAAAAAGTTATGCGATACAAAAGCAGTGGCGACTGGCCAGTAGGCATAAAATCTAACATCTGCATGTTTTTCACCAATCTGTCTGGTAACAACACAGAGGCTAATGCCAATTTTTTATGATCTTATTCTAATTACCAGTACCTGCACATAGTTTTTTTGTCTGTATAATTACATAATTTCCACAAATTTAATTAGATTAAACAGCTGCTACTCAAGTATATCTTGAGGCAGAACTACTTTTAGAGCAATCGGCCGATCATAACGCCCGTTTCACATGGCAGAATGTAGGAACGATTATAGGAATGCAAAACTGTTGACTTGTCATGAAGCGGTGTGGTGGAGTGGTGAGGCAGAGGCAGCGGACCCAGGTAAGATGAAAATGATGATTTTAATGGTAAATAAGTCCAGTAACAAGCAGCAGGCACAAGGAAAACACTGACTACGACTAGACTGAACAACCACAACGACAAATTGACGAGGACCCGACGAGGAACAAGGAACACAGGTGGAGTTAAATACACGGGAGGGTAATCACAGAACGAGACACACCTGGGATCAATCAAGGGGAGGACAGGACAACGAAGAGACGCAAGGACACAGAAAACTCTAAATAAACACAGAAAAACACAGATCCTGACAGTACCCCCCCTCAAGGGCGGCTACCAGACGCCCACAAAACAAAAACACAACAAGGGTGTGCGGAGGGGCGCTGGACGGGGGGCCAGAGTCCAGAAAAAACAAAAAACAACCCACCGTTGTGGGCGGAAACACAGGGAGGGCCAAGGGTCCAAAAACAACAAAAAACTACCCACTGGGTGGGCGGAGGCAAAGGAGGCGGGAACCACGGAGGTGGTCCGGCGGTCGTCCGCGGCGGCGGGAACCACGGAGGTGGTCCGGCGGTCGTCCGCGGCGCTGGAGGCGGGAACCACAGAGGCGGTCCGGCGGCCGTCCGCGGCGCTGGAGGCGGGAACCACGGAGGCGGGAACCACGGAGGCGGGAACCACGGAGGCGGGAACCACGGAGGCGGGAACCACGGAGGCGGTCCGGCGGCCGTCCACGGCGCTGGAGGCGGGAACCACAGAGGCGGGAACCACGGAGGCGGGAACCACAGAGGTGGGAACCACGGAGGCGGGAACCACGGAGGCGGTCCGGCGGCCGTCCGCGGCGCTGGAGGCGGGAACCACGGAGGCGGTCCGGCGGCCGTCCGCGGCGCTGGAGGCGGGAACCCCGGAGGCGGTCCGGCGGTCGCTGGAGGTGGCGACGAGGAGTTCCGGGGGCCGCCCACAGACGGCGACGACGAGCCCCCCGAGGCAGGGTCTCTGGTGGAGAACATGGGGTCTCAGTTGGAACACAGGGGGTTTGGGTCTCGGGAGGAACAGATAGGAACTGGGTCTTGGTCGGAGCGCAGGGGGTCTCGGTCGGAGCGCAGGGGGTCTCGGTCTCGGGTGGAACGCAGAGGGCCAGGGTCTTGGGTGGAACGCAGAGGGCCAGGGTCTCGGGTGGAACGCAGAGGGCCAGGGTCTCGGGTGGAACGCTGGAGGTCAGGGTCTCGGGAGGAACGCTGGAGGTCAGGGTCTCGGGAGGAACGCTGGAGGTCAGGGTCTCGGGAGGAACGCTGGAGGTCAGGGTCTCGGGAGGAACGCTGGAGGTCAGGGTCTCAGGAGGAACGCTGAAGGTCAGGGTCTCGGGAGGAACGCTGGAGGTCAGGGTCTCGGAAGGAACACTCGGAGTCTCGGTAGGAACACAGGGAGTCTCGGTAGGAACACAGGGAGTCTCGGCCTCGGGTGCGCCGGCTGGAATGCCGGCTGGAACGGCCTCAGGTGCGCCGGCTGGAACGCCGGCTGGAACGCCGGCTGGAACGGCCTCGGGTGCGCCGGCTGGAACGCCGGCTGGAACGGCCTCGGGTGCGCCGGCTGGAACGCCGGCTGGAACGGCCTCAGGTGCGCCGGCTGGAACGCCGGCTGGAACGGTTCGGGTGCGCCGGCTGGAACGCCGGCTGGAACGGCCTCGGGTGGAGCTGGAGGTGCTGGTCCCGGAACTGGAGCAGGATCTGGGCTGGTGGAGAAACTGTGCGGCTTGGGAGGCAGAGGTTCGCCAGCCATGACGGCTAGAGCCGCCATACACTCCCACTCTGCCTCCCTCTGCAACTCCACCAACCCCGGGTGCAGAAAGCGAGGAACCCAGTAGTCCAGCAGCAGTCCCAAGCGGATGGCGAAACCGAGGCGTCGGATGGCAGCGTACGGCTTGGCCATTGCCTCCTCGTACTCTCTGATCGTTTCCGTCAGCTCCCTTAACTCCTCCGGGTCCATGGTGGAAAGTAAAAAATAGCGTGCCTCACCGTACTTTCTGGTCGGGTCCTTCTGTCATGAAGCGGTGTGGTGGAGTGGTGAGGCAGAGGCAGTGGACCCAGGTAAGATGAAAATGATGATTTTAATGGTAAATAAGTCCAGTAACAAGCAGCAGGCACAAGGAAAACACTGACCACGACTAGACTGAACAACCACAACGACAAATTGACGAGGACCCGACGAGGAACAAGGAACACAGGTGGAGTTAAATACACGGGAGGGTAATCACAGAACGAGACACACCTGGGATCAATCAAGGGGAGGACAGGACAACGAAGAGACGCAAGGACACAGAAAACTCTAAATAAACACAGAAAAACACAGATCCTGACATGACTTTAATAAGGCAGTTTCAAATGATATTTTTTGCCCATTAAACAGAATATTACAGATGATTTGTGTTACTAAGTATTAATTGTAAGTTTGAGCACAAAATGAAAAACTTAAAATAAAATTTCTATTTTAAAGTTTCAGTTTGTTTCTCATTGTCTGCCCAACTTGCCCATTTTAACAAGTTAATCGCTTATGAGAGAAACTATTAAGATATTAGAGATTTATTTTCCTTTTAATGTTATTTTTCCATATGTTCTTCTTTTCAATGCATTCCCACACAACACGTTTTTTATATTACTTTACAGTAAGAAAAAAAACCTCAGCATAGACAACATAATTCAATGTCAGGTTAAGTAAATCTCCTTTTTCTGTGCCTACATTTGATATTTTACCTGCTGAGGCAAAGTCCCTGCAGGCAGAGCATCTATTTTTACTTCTCTCCTGGGCATAGCAAAGCAGTGAGGCACAGATGTCGAAATTCCCCACTGGACTTGAAAATGCATTGAGATAACATTCAAAAGCCATCATCTGGATGACAACAATGTTGCTTATGTGTGTACAATTAGCCAAACATGCTCCCAATAAGCTACTTTTTCAATCTATCAACATGAAAATGAACAGAGCTGAAGCCAGGGTTTGTAAATAGCATTGCCACCATTCCTTCAAATGGGTGGAAGAGTGAGACAGAGCGCAGAGATCCATTCTCAAAGTGGAGTTAAGCTACAGTATGCTGATAGCTTTGATACATGACTCAATTTGACTAACAGTGAGTGAACGAGAACAGGGAATGAGTTGGGAAATGTTTATTTTGGTATTGCTGGAAATGGAGTAAAGGTCTATATTACCAATGGTTTCTTGTCTTTAGGTCTGTGGTGCACATTTCTCTTCACATTGCACCTTTTTGCCATGCACTGTAATAGAGTGTGTGACAATACAAACACCTCATTCTGTCATTGTCACTGTGCTAACAGGCTCATCGGACTGCCTTGTTACCCAACTCAAACAGCCCGACTCAAAGAAACCACAGCGCATTTCCATAATGTTATTGACTGAGTGCCGAGACTCGACACTGCCTGGAATGCGCACACTTATCGTGCTATTTGCATGTCTATTACCTCGGAAAACTGCAGTTCTTGACAGAAGTCAAGGAGAGCCAATTTGAAGCTCCGTTGCACAGCAGCCTCCTCCAAACCACCTACACGTAAATCTTAACACGCAAGAATCCAGGCAAGACGTGAAAAGCAAAGGGTTTCTGGGTTAAGGAAGTAGAATAAAGTAGTGTAATGAAGGCCAACTGTGTCTTTTTAGTGGGTTAAATACACTCTTGAAATGCATGATGGATCAGCTGTGAAATAGGCTGGAAAGCAAAGTTCAGTAAAGCTGGCATGACTGGAATTTCAAACAGGAAGTACCTGACTATCTTTCCGACTGGATGTCAGGTGCCAGCAAACGTGTTCGGTTTGTGGGATTGCATATGACACAGGTGGCAGGTTTAGCAGCTGTGATAGCAGTAGAGGATTATGTGATCAGTACAAGGAGCCTCATTGACTGTAAGGCAATAAAAAGCCTGACTAAGGCTTTTTATCGTGCCTTAATCAAGCTTGATTATAAATAAGGTTAAAAATAAGGGCCGTATTTATAACCTCCGTGTTTTCGTTTGGCATCTCACTCTTTGATTTGACCAATTGAGTACACTGACCTAACTAGAGATGAAAAACAATTAACTTTAACTATAAATCGTCATAGAGTCAAATTGACTCTATGAGCTTTTTTTAACTTTCTGTAAGCCTCTGGAGTTGAGACGCCCAATGGTCAAACATTATGACTTTTCCTAAAATGACTCACACCACTTAGCATCATTTTATAGCACAATCAATTACCAATGTTACCTTCAGTTATAAAAATGCTGTATATATCAAATATGGCATAAAAAACTGACATAATTTAATGCCTTGAAATTGGATATCTCTCTCTTAAAGAAACTTCTAAGTCCCACCTTCAGGAAGTCATCACAACATGGCTCCAGGTGCATCTCAGAGCCATGCTTTTATTTTGGTAACATTCTGTGTAACGTATTTATAATAACAGAACAGAGAGAAGGTTAACTGCAAAGAAGGAAAATGTTAATAGCAAGAAAAATGCATAAAAGGCGACTTAAATTTAAGCTTCAGTCAATAAGGGAACAAGTAATGGAACTGAAGTTTAAGTTTTTTATTTTGTGACAGCTTAATTCATGATTCATGAAAAAAACTGGTATCAATGTAACGAGCTATGCTTCACTAACGGTAAACCAATTGTAATTTTTTTTTCTCTTGTTTAGCTCTTATGGCAAACAAGGATGGCTTTAATAAATCATTTCATCATCAGTTCCAGCCTTCTCAAAGTTGACTGAATGCTACAGTTTAACTGTATCTAAACCACTTTCTTTCCCAGAGATAAATAACTTCAGCACAAAGCCAGCTAACATATTTTTTAAATAACTGAATATACAAGAGGATGTACTATTTTTTTTTTCACATGACTTCTCAGAAATTCAAAAGGAAGCGATGAGTGGCATTCCCTGACTTCCACTTTTATTACTTGGCAGTTCCTTAAAGCACAGAGAGAATAACAGTCCTTCTTCACTCCAAATGAAACTGGATCTGGTCCAGTAAAGGATTTTAATTTGAAGCAGTTTTACCAAATGAGGCCAAACAAAGCTCTTCATACCTTTTTAATCTTTAGTTTTCCTAGAAACATCTGCCATAACTTGTTTGGAGCATTTCTCAGGATGTTTTTTTTATCTACTGACCAGTAAAAACATCAAATCAAAGAATTATTTTTGAAGTCTAATTTTAAATAATCTGACATCAAATATTAATGAGCTGAGTTTATGTGTTTTGATAGATGCCTGACTTCCTATGAAACATTATTTTATACAGCAATGGCTGTCATTTTATAAAAGATATTTTTAAATAATCTACAAAATTCTTATTTCATTGTGTGTCCGGTATTTCACAAAAGCTGCATCTTGAAATATTAACTTAGAACATAACAGAAATAGGAGTTATTGCTTCACAGAGCAATAGTTATTGCTTTACATCCACATAAAAAATTCCAAAAATGTCAAAACATATGAAAATAAATCAGAATCAAATAAACAAGCTCTGATTTGGGTCTTTAATGTCAAAACAAAACAAAGCCATAATGGCCATTAACAATGATTTTATTGTTTGGTATTGTGTTTTAAGACCAAAGGAAATTTATGTGGAGCCATACATTTAAAAAATGTATTTGGAGAAAGGACACTAGACTATTTAGTTGTGACCCAGCTGTCAGTTATTTGTGACAAATCAAGCCAAGTCCATCTCCTACACTGAGAAACAATTTACTTTATTTTTAATAACAGAGATTAGACAGAAGGATCTGGAAAAGGTATTCCTGAACTGACGAGGGTGAATATTGGGACGAGGATCAGGAGATTTAGCTGCACTGTAACTCAGAACAGACGGGAACTATAGGATGAACGCAGCGCAGGACTGAAACAAGGAATAACTGCAGAGTAGACTAAATATGGAACAGAAAATGTGTCATAGAAAACTAAAGTGGTAAAGATCACACCATTTGTATGTCTTCTCTAATATCTGCCTATGAGTTTTACAAAAATCAATATCTTTTAATCTAATATTGCAAATATGGTAATAGAGCAGTCAGTGTGAAATCTTTTCACGGGAACCCTGGCCAGTTTTTAAAATCCCAGGCATCTTTATAAATGTCTTTGAAAGAACATGTAAAACTTAAAAAAATTATATTAAAAGTGAATATTTCCAGCAGTTTCCTGTCTGCCTGTCATTTGACTCGTTCTGTTAGCTGTGTGCGGCTCTGCTCAGACCGCTGTTGGAGAAACACTCGTCATGAAATGTAGTTCTTTAAATTTACAAAGCAGGAAAAGCGTCTGTTCTGTAAGATGTCTCATGACGTGATTAGTTGGAAAAGTATTGAAATACGTTACAAGCAGAATTATAAATGAGTCATATCAAAATAAATATGTTGATGTCAGGCTACCACTTCAACAAACAACTTTGGATGAAAGTATTGTCAGCGGTTTATGGAAGACTGAAGCTGTGCACAGTCATATTTAGCTTTAGAAAGAAATGATGAAGCCATGTGCATTTTAAAGGAAATGTTTTAAAACATTCTAGCAGCAGTTAATCGATGAGTTAACTTAAAGTGATGTTCTCTGAAGTTGTTTATCCTTAAAGTTATATCACAGGCAGCTTGTTAAACAGCTAACAGATCATCACAGTGGTGGAAGCTAACAACACTGTCTGTTTTAGTTAAAGTTAGAAAATTAAAACTACGGTCATAAAATGAATCCATGCAGGTGACACATTAACTATGAGATGAATATTTTATCCGTGGATGTTATTACAAAACACAATGTGTGGAGAAAGACTAATCCTATGTATCCAATAGATGGAGGTAAATACTGAACAGTCCTAAAGAGAAACCAGATAAATTCTGCAAAACACTTGAGGCTGAGATTCACCAGGTTTGCGTCACTGTTTAAAAAATCACTGATGTTTTTTCCCAGAGGTTAAATGAAATAAATGGCACTTACTCAAATCCATGGATGTAAAAAGCAACTGTTTTCATGGAATAGAAGGCCAATACATGAACTGTAGAAGATAAAGTCTTGACTTTGTTTCCGCTCATTTACACAGGAACAGTCTGGGAGTGTTGTTCAAAGTCCTCATTAAAGCTGCAGATGCTTATTTTTGGACTTCATTTTCATTTGAACAATTAGGCAATCTGCCTGGGAAAAACCTGTTTGGTGCAACACTCAGGAGAGAATGCAACACTGGGGACAGACATGCTCTGTTCTTTCTTTGTGACAACCAGAGAAAATAATTGTTTTTGGCACCTTTTCACATCACATGCCTCATATCTTTTGCCAGGCTTTTGCCCCTGGTAGTGAGGCAATCTCCTCTGTTGTGTTAATGTAGCTGCCATGTGTTGGGTTTGTCTTTCAGAGATTTTTTGTCAGAATTCCCCCGACATGTTTAACTAATGAGTGGTGCTGGTCAGTTTGTAATTGCTGCCTGTATTTGATATTATCCCTACTGTTACTGTGTTTGACTGTGATCGCATAATTGTTCACCTCCCGAATGCACTGATTCTTTTTATTAAAACTCCCTTGATGCAGCAGTTGAATATGCTAACTGTTTCAGGTTGTTACCTTTTGGGTGGTCAGAAGATGAGCGCTTTCATATGGCCCATTTGATTAGTTTAATGCCTCTGTTAGAGTTAAATGAAGACACTGAATGGAAAGTGGTCTTTAGCTCATCAGTTTAAATACAGGGTGGTGATGGAACATCAAACCAAAACCTTTATGAGGTTAATAGAGGAGAAGAAGAATTATTTATTGTACAATAGCTCTGGTTTGACTATGAATATCTATAAATGACTGCTGAGAGCAAATGGTAACAAAACTAGTCATTTAAACCACAATTAAATATCAGAGCATCACCTGATAACCAGGAAATAATATTCAAATAATTCCCAGTCTCAGTTACATGAAGAGGCCTAGGTATTAAAATAAGACTAGATGGAATAATAAGTCCAGCAAAATGAGATAAAGACAAACTGATATATCCTGATATATGCACACAACAATACCAAAATATTTAAGAAACAGGAATTATTTCATAGAATGATATATGGTGATATATAAAAGTTAAGTATGAATACTGAAAATTCAAGGTTTTAATTTCAGAGTTTTGGAAGAATTAATTAGGCCAAATTAACTAACCTGAATAAGATAAATCTAGGAAGGTTCAAACAATTCAGAACGCAAAGTGAAGATAAGACAATTTTGACAAAGTAATGTTTTATCAAAGATTTTGCTGAATCAATAACCTCTTGGATGATTGATTCTTAATTTATTAATCACTCACAGCAGTGATAGATCTATTTAGTCATTTTTGGGATACTAAGATTAACATAACTTAAAACTAACAAAGAATTATTTTTATGTTTTGAAAAATATATTCTAAATTCAACACGTACATTAATAACAGATTGTTTCAAACTGCTCCAGCTGATTGCAAAAGCTGGGTGCACTAATAGAGAAAAGCTTTATTTTGGAATGCTGTAGCGTGGGGCTACCTTTAGCATCAATAGCATTGAGCCTTTGTCTTTGAGCTAGCATTATGCTAGAGCTTTGTAGTTTAGTGAGGGGAAAGAAGCTATGATAAAATAAAGTAAGATGAATAAAATGCCCATCAATCAATCTCATAAAATACTCTATCCACAACAGCATACCATGATATTTAACATGTTTATCCTTATCCAACTTATCCCTGCACAGGCACAAGGGTGAGTTCTTAAGAACCACGGTTAACTTCTTCTCTCAAGTCCAGGGCTCAAACATGAGGCAGTGGTGACAGTGTTGGTGGGGAGAACTGCTCAGCTAGTGGAGCAGCATCGGCTCGGCTGACATGTTAGCTTAGACCGTTGGAGCATCCTCAGCCTGGTGGAGGGCCATGGTTTCTGCTCTCAGCTGTGGGCTGAAGCAAGCATGGGGCTGAGGAGCCAGTGGTGTCTGTTTCATGACGGAGTCAGAGTCTCCCTTTTGGGGAATCTATCATTCAATGATTCCTTCTACAGAATTTCAAATAAGTCGGGGGTGAAAGCTTATTTATTCAGTTGGAATATAGTAACCAAAGGCATCTTGGGAGAAGCAGCTCTCTCTTTGCTGCTAGCAGGAGGTCCTCTCTGGCGTCGCCCCTAGCAACGGTCTCTGTGCCAATGTGAGCCGGGTGAAGACAGGCTGGGGACTAGTCAGGGAGCTCCACACTGACCCCAAAATACCAAAAATATTAAATACCAATAACATCAAAAGTGTCCACAGAAATATTCGCACCACTAAAGTGAATAACCTAATTCAACAGACTGCCAGTCAGTTGGTGCCATTAGTCTCATAATGACTGGAATAGAGGTCACCTTACTGAGTGAGACAACAACATGAAGATTCTACTAGTGTTTGCTAAAAGGCACGTGAGAGACTCCAGGGTCAAGTAGAAGAAAGTTTTTTGATCTGATTGAGCTTATTGTTGATCCGGCACCAAACATACCATGAGGCACCAACATGTTGTAAAGGTAATGAAAGTAAATGAAAGCAGCAAAATCTAAAGAAATCCTGGAGGACATTTTGCATCCATCTGCTAGAGAACTACACCTCCAGAGAATATTTATTCTCCAGCAAGACAAAGACCTGAGGCAGGAGTTCTTAAGTTGTGCTCTACTGAAAATGTGAAGACTTGGTTGCATTTGGTTTTAGTTAAAAGCATCAGAGGTGGGGGCTGTACACAAAACACTTGCACATTTCTTTTGAATTTCTCATTTGAATAAAATCTAGGGATATGAATACTTTTACAAACCAATAAAAGCTGCTGATTTTTTAAATTACACATTATGTTTTACTTTTACAAAGTCTTTTGCAAGAGTCTATACGGTTGTACGGCAAGCCGTGAACTCCAAGCTGAAGGATCTTTTCCAAGAATAAATGCATGCTGCAGCAGCATGGTGCATATCAAACCAGATGAACGTGGAGTAAGGCTGACAGCAAACACCTGCTGATGATATCAAAGCAAACACTTCGGTCTCTGCAGGAATCTGCATGTAGCTTTATCCCCTCACATCTCCTTTCTTTAGTCATTGTAGTGTTACTAAACATGGGAGAAAAAAAAGAGAAGAAAACTTGGACCCATACACAGGGAAGAGTGTTCATGCAACACTAATAAGCAGGAAAACTTTAAAACCATCACTGCTGCATGCAAGGAAAGTTTGGGACATACAAACGCATGGTTGGCGACGAAAGCCCACGCTAAGACAAATTACGCGTCCGCAGTGACAAGAACACGTAAACAACATCATATGCTGCGCATCTGGGAGAGATGCATGAGGGTTTGTTTTTGCTGTATGTCTCAGCAGGCTCTGGGTGACAATTCATGGAACAGTCAAATTAACAAGGAGAGGAAGGAGGAGGTGAAGGAGCAGAGTGAGAGACAACAAAGACCAAACTATGAACTGAGATGTGGAGGGAAAGTCTGGGGAAATATTATTTGGCACCCAGGCAAACAGTGGAATTATATTGACTTTAAACAGCCCTCCACTGGCAGCGTTTCCACCAGGGAGCTCTACTGACAGCTTTTTCTAGCTTATTTCTCCATTTGAAAGGAAGGAACTGTTGACACCCCAGAGAACTGAGCCTGTTTTAAAGCTCTTTAAACACCAAAGGGCCTGAAAGCTAAAAGCTTCTAAACCCAAAACAGGTGCGAGGCGATTGCTCTTTAAACGTCTCACTAAACAGAAGACGATCTGCTTGATACGGCCGGATCCGCTGGAAACAAATGGCCTCCGTTCGCCAAACTGACCGGGCTGGGTTTGGGTTAGCCTGGGAGGAGTAAAAGGCCCGGTCCGAACCGAGCTGGGCTCAGGATCTCCTCATTCAATTCTGATGATTCTTTTCTTAACACATCAAGCAGCCAGGAAACAGCACTGTGGAATCATCATAATACAGCACATGTTAAGTAGGTTCTGATGGAGAATTAGCAGACTAATGGCACAAGCTCACTTTACAGCTCTAATGGATCCAATTTTCCTCTCGACCCCATGAGGAGTCATTTAAAGATCCAACCAAAGAAAAGCAAGTAATCAGCAAGAGCACTGATTATTCAAGATACTTAGAGATCAACAGAAGCTCATATTTAGTCCTTATGATAAAAAAATTAAAACGTACATGTCATGTTACACAAAAGGACTTGCCGTTTAATGAAAGGTACGACGAGTACATTATTAATAAATATAACAGATAAAAATACCATTTTTGGTTCAAGTTGGGAGAGATATGATGGTTCTCAAAAGTTTGGACACCCTACTGTCATTTTGTTGTTTACAAAATGCAGCAACAACAAAACATCCCTACAGATCTCTGGCTAGGTCATCGCTAGACTTATTTTCTTCTGATAATAACAAAATCCCTCTATGTTCGGTTTTCCAGCAGACAGTTTTGGGTCAATACAGCCTGGTATTTGGTGGATGAAAGAGGATTGATCCAAAATATCGGCAATACTGATGTTAAGTCAGTACTGAAACCAAAATATGCAGTATTACACACTATTTAGAGCTGATGATAACTGCATCCACATTGATTAAAAAAAAAAAAAACAAACAAAAAAAACACTAACACAAATTTAACTGCAGGTATAAATCAGGCCAGAATGTTTTTTTTTTCTTAGAAGTTAATCCTTCTGTCTTCAACCCTAATCCTTAGTCCAGACATACAAAGAATGCTATTGTCACATTCAGAACACCAGCAGTAATTGCTAGAAATTCCTGCAGCATTCCCTCAGTGAGGCAGCCGTCCTCCTGGCAGCCACACTGACCAGCTTCTGGCTGGTCTTGTCCGCAGTTTGGAAAAACTTCCACCCTGACCCTTTCTGCTTACTATGGCTTTAGGTAACAAGTTAAAACAACAAAATGTCAAGAAAATTCTGAACTTCTTTCTTGTAAACGAGATTTTCTCCACTGATCTTAGATATGTATGACAATGGGCAAAAAGATACTTGTCTAAAGTGAGTCACACTTATGAAAATCAGGTAAAAACAAGTTTTATTATTGATTGTTTTCTCCCACTACATATATACTTTTTAAATGTTCAGTTGAATTATACAGAATAGAATACATTAAAGGAGAAAGAATTTTAAAATCATTTTTCATGTTTTCATGCCGATTGTTAGGGGTGTTAATACTTTTGAGATCTACTGTTACCAACCAGCAGAGATGTTCTTGCAGAAAAGCAACTCTGGATTCCAGACTCCACACTATGAAGATCCTTTATGAACTCTTCCATAAAACTAACGTGTAAAAAGTGAAAACCTGGCAGAAAAAGATAAGGAGATGGATGCACACATTATTAAAAAAATATATGTTTTGCTCAGTGTGTAGGACACCAGCTGCCTGAGGTACACATGAAATACTGTCAAATTTATGACACCTGTTTTCTGACATCAAGTGCTTTTGGATATTACTGAATATTACCAATAATAGCCAGTTAGATTAGACATTATTGGTCGTCAATGAATAGGTGTGTGAAGATTTCCAACTTACTCTCTGTTCTGATAGAAAGACGCAGCAAATGAAATATTTCTCCATTTCGTGGCTCCCAGAGATCTGAGGACTTTTCAGCTGCCTGAAATATTTTAATGAAACTGAACCATTAAAGTATGGATTCATAAATGTCATGTGTGAATGAACCGAAATAATCTTTAATTTATTTAATTTAAAGAGAATAAAAATCTAACTTTCATTTAAGCAGTAATATTACATATTACTGTGTAAGTGGTATTAGATATTATAAAAATGACAGCCTGAGTAAAGATTTATTGGAAAGCGATGTGATAAGAGAATCACATTAACTCAACATTCTCATATCCACTTCTCGGAGGTAAGGGGGCTTCTGTCAAAATATGCCGTTACCTGGCAACAACAAAGACGAGCCCCCAGAGGAGGGCTTCCCCACATTAGAGGTCTGAAAGAACTGAGTCTAACCAAAGCCAAGCAGTTTCCGAGGGAACCAGAGAACCACCCAGACCAGCAAGGACCACATGAACCATCAGGCCTACCAGGTGCACTCAGCCCCCCAGCCCTACATTGACCACCCCTAAAGCAGATTCTATAAACCACAGTGAGTGATTTGCGCAACTTTTTTGTGTATTTGTAAAAAGAACACTTTTTTAAAGGGGCAGTATCATGTAAAATGGACCTTTCTGAGGTTCATATTACTGTTATTACTGTCGTGTTAAAAGGCTATTCATTCAGCAAAAACATACTTAGAGTGTTGCTTTGATTCTTTCTTGCATGTTTGATAAATTCTTTAATCTCCAATGGCAACCATTCGGCAGTGATAAACGCCTGGTTGGACATAGCAACAGTTTCCAGGCACAGCTTCTCCTCAGAGCTGCAGTTTCCAAGTTTCTTCAGACTAGCCAGCAGAAATTAGCAAACACTTGGTGGACCTGTGCATCTGATGAGCTCATTATAGCAGCTACTTCTCAGTGCAACACTAACAAAAATGTTGTTGAAGGGTTAACAGAGGAGCCATGTTGTGATGAGGCAGTCATCATAAACACAGGAGTTTTTAAAGAGACAGAAGTCTAATTTTAAGGTCTTAAATTATGGCATCAAAATTTTTTAAGTCCTACTTGATAGATTACTTTATTACTTTATTCCACTATAAAATGCCACTATATCCCTGGGAAATACATAATACTGCCATTTAAAAAAAAATCATTTTGAAATCTCATCTTGTTCTTGTGAAGCCGATATCATAGACTGTGACAGGTACAATATCTATCGCTATAGCTACTGCTCATCTTTCCCTGAATTCTCAAGTTTCTGTAGATCTGGCCATTGACAAGTAAAGAATGTTGCCTGCATGCACAGATAAAATCCTTGTTAAAACTAAATACTTCCCTCTTCTCATATGCTGTATGACATGCTTTAGAAGATTAAAAATAACCTTCATATCCGAACTACCTTTGGCACATATGAGCAATTAGGCGTCATTTATCATCCTCTGGTCTCTTGAGCTCAGTTAGCACTGAGAACCTTGATGGGGAACTGGCCATCTGATAGGATGGTCAGCATCTGTCTCTTTTCTAGTGAAATACACACCATACACACCCCTTCACATGCTCACACAGCAGCTCCAGACATCTGCTGGGGTTCCAACAGGTCTTTGCACCATGGCACTCAGGCTATTACAAGAACTAAGGATACTTGAGTGGTAATGACACATCCCTGTTGAGCAGACCCAGCATAAAACCAGGAAGTGGGGACAAGACTGGGGTCAAAGAGGACAAGAGCCCTGGGAGGCTGATTTAAATACAGCAGAACGGCGTCCTCTGCCTGAGGCCAGGGTAAGATACGAGAGCATGTTTCAGACCTGGACGACGTTCAAGAGAGAACACTTCAACAAAATTAGAGAAAATTATTTAAAGCAACCTAATAATTCAGTTTTTTGTACTTGTGATTAGTTCCTGTATCATGGTATTTACTTCAAAAGTTATGTGTTTTCTGTGGAGATAACCAGCAAAAAATGTTACGATACTTTAGCCTCATTAGATTGTAGCTTTAAAATACTGGTGTATGACCTGGTTGTAGAGGATGGAGGCGGATATTTAACTAACATCAGGACAAACATTAGTTTTATTGAGCTACATCTCTACTTGACATTATGTTTATTTGGTGATTATTGGAACCCTTTGGGCCCTTGGTACTAACTGGACCTCAATTAACCATCATATTCCTGCCTGAGTATTGTTGCTGACCATGCCAGTTCCTTAATGACCACTCATACTCTGATAGCTACGTCCAGCAGGATAACGCAGCATGTCACAAAGCTCCAGTTATCTCCAGCTGGTTTACTGGACATGAAAAGGGTTTCACTGGTCTCCAATGGTCTCCACAGACCCCAGATTTTAATCCAGTAGATCACCTCTGGGATGAGGTGGAAAGGGGGATTTGCATCACAGTTGAGCTGTAGAAAAGTCTGCAGCAACAGAGGAATGCTATCATCGCTAGGTACACTCAAAAAAATAACTTGGTGAAGTGTTGAACTAAATAGATGGAGCCCTGCCCAAACTAATATTTATTATTTATTTTTAATTTATTTTGAGTTATTGTATTATGAGTTGGAATTTCAAACATAACACACTTTATTAAGTTTAACATAATTTTTTTACTTGTTAAAGTCACATAAAATTATTTTTTGGTGCATCAGTAACAGGGCTGAGTGAATTCAACAATCCAATGTGTTCCTTTACAAAGTCCCCCATTGTATTGTGTGAAGACGACACCGCACATGCTGAGAAACTCACTCTATCAAGTAACTTAAGTAATAGGACTGTTTTTATGAAGATATTTCTAGAGCAAGTTTTTTTCAGTCTTTCATAAAGACAAAATAACAGTTACACCTCTTCAAATTCTTGTACAAGACACAAATTGTATTCTTTCAGTCACACTCACAAAAATCTTACACTTACAGTTTTGCACCAAATAATCCCAAACAAATGGTGCAAAACAAATTCACACAGCCATCTCAGAAAAAAAGATTACTTGTGGATATTAGTTGGTTTGCTCCTTCTATGTTGTCATACAGTGAAAGTCACCTGCCATGTCCCTGTAATAAGGAGCTAAACCAGTTTTAATATGAGTTAATAATAGACCCACTTTTCCTGCCGATTTGCTCTTTAGTGAACATATTTTAACAATCTGAAGACCAACAAAGAAAATGGAAAATGTTGATTAATTGAAAACAGAGTTTATATATTTGCATTATTCTGGTGTATTTGTTTGTCATGTGTCTTCAGTGAGGCATTGTGGGTAGGATTTATGTTTGTTTTAGTCATTTCTTAAATTGTTTAGCATTGTTGCTGTAGTGATCAGTCTGTTCCTGTTGTAGATTATATGTTGTTGTGTGTTAAACCACCCAGCAGAGTGGGTAGTCAGACCTGGACGATGTTCGAGAGAGAACGTCAGAGAGGTAGTCATCATAAAGACATGTGGGTTTTACTCCATCAGGTAATTCAAATATTAGCCTAAAAAGCTACATGTCATGGTGGATTCTTGAGCTAATCAGGGCTGCACCCTCTCTGTAGCTATAAGGTGTTATAATACTTTGGTAATTGGTTTGTTGTCTGTGATGCTTTGTTTTATCAGTAATAGATGTTTAAAGAACATAGCTCAGTTTTGTGGAAATTGTTGACATAACTAACTGTATTAGGTATGTGAAGATCTCTGAGGAATGTCTCTGACACCTGGTGGAATCTATGCTGTGAACACTTGAGATGTAATGATCACTAAAGAAAGTTTAACCTGGTTCTAGCAAGGCGTGCCTAACAAAGTGGCCTCATCATTCTGAACACTTTATATGAGTTTCCATTAAATTAACTAAGTCAGCCTTTAAAAATGCCACTGAATAAATGTGAGTAAGGTTTGTTACAAAGTACAGTCACTAGATAAAAATAATATTACAGATGTCCACATTAACATCGGTATCAGCCAATGTTAGTCATTTCTTAAAAATATGTAAAGTGTCCTGATATTAATAACCAATATGTATTTCCATCCTTCAGCTGTTTGTGTTTCAGGAGGAAGAGGATGGTTGGTCATGTGGTATTTGGTACATGATGCAGCACAGAGTTGGAGGTGTTTTTTTCACCGTGTCAGAATGATCAGGAGATATAGTTAACATCTGTAAACATAACAGCAATATTAATATTTAATATCGATACTGGCCAGAACTTTCACATCGGTGAATCCCTAGAACAGATAATGATCTCCTCTTCAGAAATAATTTAACACTTTGGAATATTATGACTGGAAAGATGCTAGTTGCCACATAACTTTACTGAGTTGGAACCAGAAGTTTACATATGCTGAATAAAAAGCTGTGCACTCTGTCTAAAGTTAAATGACAGTAAACTTCTCTTGTTTTACCCCAGTTAGAATTACCAAAATATCTTTATTTGCTACATTTACTTTTAAAATGTCAGATTATATCAACAATTACAAGTACATTTATTTCCCATATTGTTTTGTGGGTACTATTATTGTTCAGTGTTAGGTCAATACACTGGACAAGCAAATGTGCTATGATTTGAGAATAACAATAATTATTATCAAGTAGGCCATCAACAGAATTTAATTAAAAAATCATATCAGCAGAAATGTATTATAATGTCATTTAAAAAGAAAACACCTTGGTCACTTACCAAAAGAAGGGTTTCCTCCAGGATTTAAAGTGACTCTGAAAGCTTCGTGCCAGATGTTCCGGCCAGGCGGAGCATCACAGGGATCGATGTAGAGAAGAACGCCTCGAAAACCAAAGTCAGATAACAGAGACAGCTGGGTGCAAAAACACACAGAAATATAATTAAAGAGATAGTAATTCTCCCAAGGTATAATTAAAAACATTTTTAATTCTTATTCATAAACATATTGCAACTTAAATTTCTTATGGCAGGACAGGTATTGTAAAGAAAATGAAGGTCCAACCACCTACTGCAACTAGTCAAAAAAAGGAAAATAACATTAAAGAAAACTATGCGCAAAAACTATGAAATGTAACTGAACAGGACAAACAAATCATGTAAAATATTGATTATGCAGCTTTAGAAAAACATAAACTGAGGAACACATCGATTAATGCTGAGAACAGGTTGTGATGAGAGTCTGAAGCAAAATGACAGAAATAAGCAAACAAGACATTTTCCAAGAGCAAAAAAGACCAAGGATCATCTAATAAGCTATAAACCCACCAATAACCTGAAGTGGACACAATGGCCATCGAAAATGACAAATAATTTCATCATAGCAACAGTTAAAGAAATATTCCTTATACAGTGATTTTGCTTGCTTATTAAATTGTACTCCAGAAAAGTATACTGCTCAAAAAAATTTAAGGGAACACTATAAGTGTGAAACACCTGTTTAAGTGTTCCCTTTATTTTTTTGAGCAGTGTATATTTCTTCTTATTGTATAAGTGGAGAGTGGATATAAAATAGTCTACATACCACTTAACCACAAAACTTAACAGGAATTCAAACCTTTTTCCATCCTTATTTATTAATTTCATACAATTAAATTGAAACAAAACTACTGGATTAAGGGGTAGTGTAAAAAGTAAATTAGATTAAAAAAACAGTTTGCTTCTCTAGTTTTAGCTTTTTGTGTGAAATATTATCACCTGCATCATTTAGAAAAAGACCACTGCTTGCAGAAAAGGTTGGCAGAAGAACAACACTATAGGTCTCCAAAGGTGCAGCATGCCACCAGTGAAACAGTGGTGGCAGTACTATACTGTAGATTTAGAAAACTAGAATTTTTGTCAAGGTAGATTACGTTATGAACAGCTCCAAATCATTTTTGGCCTAAAACTTCAGACTGAAAACAATTTTTTTTCAGAATCACAGTGAGTCAAAACCAGGAAACGAACAGCTTCAGTGGGAGAATATTAAAGCTCTGGAGTGGTAGAGACAAAGTTCAGCGAATCTGAAGACACCTGCAGTGGACAAGAGACGTCCTGAAAACACTGAACTGTTAGTGAAAAGAAGCAAGCTATTATCCAGTCAAAATGTGGGATGTCGCTCGACTCCAACCAAAGAAAACTGAATTCTAAAATTAGATCATAACATTCAATGTGACAAACTGATCAATGTCACATTGAATGTTTTGCAATAGTTTATCAGTTCTGTGTTTTACGTCACAACAGGTGGCATTTCAATTGACTTTCAATAATCTCCATACTGGTTTTAATCATTTGCATGTTTGTTATCATTAGCTACAACACAGCAAGACCCTCAAAATGAATGTGTATGACAGGTGTTTTACAAAAGTTACCAAAAGACAACAATGCAACACAATTCTACTTCTCCCATATTTGAAATCATTGATGCCGCATTATTTTTGTTGATTTTTGTTCATTATTAGCATCCTGAATAGCAGGATGTTTTGCATGGTTACAGTTTGTTGATGCGCCACCTTGTGGAAATCTCCAGCACGCAACAGACTTGTCTATTTAACATCAGGCTTTAAAAGCAAGTAAAATGCACAGCATTAAATTGTCACATTACCACAAGAAAAATACTTATCACTAAATTAGCTTCTTACATTCTTATTGAATGAAATATATGATTGCGTGATTTCAGATGTTCGATTATGAGGGCATTCATTTAGTCAACAGCAGTGATGGGAAAGACAGAAAGATGTTGCAGTTGTCACAGAACAGAGCTGTATTTCACAGCTGTCAGTGGGAGGTGTCCTTGTTTCTGTTTTTTTATTGTTTCATGGGTGTAAATAAAAGTTTTATTGAATATGTGACACCAGCCACGGAAATTCCACACACTACACAACTCTGTCCTTCTCTGCAATAACACTGAACACATAGAAAACAGCAACAAAATCAGTTGCTTACATGATATTTACATTATCATGTAAATAATGTAACATTTAAATTCACATTTTACAAAATGTAAAATATTGTAAAATCTGCAAATAATTGCAGATGTAAATAACTTTTACATATGCTACTCACTCTGCAATTCTTCATAAAAATTATCTGTTCTTTATAAATACAGTGAAAGCATGGATATGTCCAGCACTGTATCATATTTTATTTTATTGCACACTTTGGGCCACCTTGACAATCATTTGAACACATCAACCTAACAGAGCATTGTTGGTGTCCATGTCCATCCTGTTGTGACAGCAATGTACCCAGGAAAACACACGGCGTCACAAAGCTCAAATCATCTCAAACTGCTTTCTTGAACATGTCAACGAGTTCACTGTGGCTCCATGTCCTCCATCATTGGAGGACATGGAGGACATGGTTCCACAATATCCAAAGATATTGTGGAACAGGACATTCTCATCATGGATGTGTGTCTAGCAAATCTGCTGCAACTATTTGATGCCATCACTTACATTAATATGGGGACAGGGCAGCTGTGGCTACAATCCAGTAGCTTGCCATCATCAGTGTATGAATGTGTGTATAAATCCTTGTAAAGTGTCTTTGAGGGTCCTGAAAAGCGCTATACAAATCTGACATCATTTCATGTTAAAGAAGATGGAAATCTCTGAGGGATATCACTGATATTTTTTTGAATCTATGCTATGATTAAGGTAGTTCTGAGGTAAAAACAGATGCAAAATCAATACTAGAACAGTGTTCAAAAATAAATAGATACCTGTTGAGTGTATGCAGTATTAATATTGTGTTTCCCTGTGATGGACTGACAGACTGTCCAGAGTGTACCTCACCTTTTGCCCAATGAATACTACAAACACTACCATAACCCAGCAAGGACAAGCAATGAACAATGGATGTCAGTTTTATAAAAGTATAAATATAAACTGTTTTCTGTTTGACTATGAGTCTAATATTTGACTGTGATGTATAAACTGTGCCAGCTCAACCA
The DNA here is from genome assembly GCF_002775205.1 of Xiphophorus maculatus. NCBI lineage: Eukaryota > Metazoa > Chordata > Actinopteri > Cyprinodontiformes > Poeciliidae > Xiphophorus > Xiphophorus maculatus. Next base: position 28,210,135 of record NC_036451.1, read on the forward strand.
TGAATGTAGCTACGCTATGAAGCTGTACCGGAAATTGCGTGTCTGTAGACAAGCATCCTCCACTGAGAAGAGAGAAATGTCAAGCTGAACGATATATCTCTGTCAGCAGTAAAATGTCTTATACATTCCTCTTGCTCCAATTGTAATTATGCTGCATTCAGATCAAACGTGTTATGCAACTCAAAAATGCATCCAACGCCTCAAGCTGGATGCTTGTGCACCAAAGTCATAGTGCACAAGAATCTGACATTTTGTTTGAGACGTGCAGTGGGAGAATTTCAGAACCTAACTGGACACTGACCAGTGTTCCTATGAGCACCATCTTTGTCTCACCTGAGCTCAGTTTGACAATCTGCTGACCCACATCATGCCTACACCAACAAAACACGTAACAGAAGGAACTCAATGGCGACAAATTGACACCACAGAAAACATAATTAAATCAACCTCATAATAATATTATATAAAATCATTAGACTCATATATAAAAAATAACAGCACTTTACAGTAGAGCCAGATTCACCCATTTGCACTCAAACATGCACACATTTGAATCACTGCAATGTGAAAGACAACCACAGCAGCTGGAGATTAAATAAATTTTGCAATTTTTATCCCCTATGTAATCTTGTCTATTCGACTATCAGCTGGGAAAACATCCTTAAAAACACACACAAGGACAGACAATAATATATTTTTTTATTCTTATCCTTACTGATATCTTTGAATAATGAGATTCTTCTGATCCTGTGGCTTTAGCTAAAGAACATATGTGCCTGATTAATCCAGCTGAGCTTTACTTCTGGTTCATCACCACATATCATACAGTGGAAAGTGAGTGCACTTTATCCAATAAGATTATTGGACCTTTTTAATGTATACTGTGTCCTTTTAACAAGGTTGTGTCGAATTTTAAGATTCATCATAAACAGCTCTGGAAAACAATAAGAGACCACTTAAAATGATAATTTTCTCTGATTTTACTTTTAATAGGTATATGTTTGAGTAAAATGAACATTATTATTTCATCCTATGAACTAATGACAACATGTCTGAAATTCCAAGCAAAAATGTGGTATTTATTTGCAGAAAATGAAAAATGGTCAAATTAATGAAAAAGATGCAGTGCTTTCAGACCTCAAATGATGCAAAGAAAACAATAAAATTCATTAAGAAACAACAATACTAATGTTTTAACTCAGGAGGAGTTCAGAAATCAATACTTGGTGAAATAACCTTCAGGTTTTCAATGGGGTTGTGTGCAGTGGTTTCTTCATTTTTTCCAGAGCTGTATATTATGTTTGAATTACACAGATGATATTCTTAGTGATAAAAAGTGTGTGGATCAATGTCAGCTACTTCTAAACTATATAGAGTTTAAAGGATGACAATGAGAACATGTTACAGCACTCACTGTCTTTTAGCGACTCTTGATTTGGACTAAAAAGCTGACATGCTGTTGAACAGTCTCGCATCAGCAAACATAATTTCATTCCAAAAGACAGAAACAATGAAAAAAATAAAATTCAGAGCTAAAAGCCATTTAACATTTGATTCACAGAACAAAATATGTTGATTTTGGACTGAGTGGATATACATTAACTCTGGATGTAATAGAACCAAACAGGGTTTAACCATGAAGATAAACAGGAGCATCTTGCTTTTGTCAAGTGTGACTCTTGCTGGCTGTGTAACGTTGGGCCTGCAGTCACCGTCACACACTCATTAGTGAGAGTTCAAGGCTCATCAATCACTTTTTTCCCCACTTGTATGTAAAGGGCAATCATTTCTCTCAGCTGCTGGCTCGTAGCACCATTAGAAGGAACACATGATCAACTCTGTCACAAACTAGGTGAAGATGAGCAAATGGGTCAACAGCTTCTTACTGGATCATTACAGGTTCCAGAGGTTCCAGTATGGTGTGGTGTGTTCAGCTGTGTACATTCAGAGAATGTGCAGTCACCTCCACTGTCTCACTTCCTCTTTTCCCAATAGCTTTATATAAAAGATTAATAATTTTCTGCAGAAGCTGAACTGTTTCATGAGGCAGAAAGTATATTTTTATTTTTATTTATTTTTTTATTTTGGATTTTATTAATGAGTCCCAGTGTTTTAAAAAGCTATATGAAAGGATTAAGATAATTCAGTTGACTGCAACCAATTCTTATTTCTACTGCAATAAACATTTAAATTATTAATTAGTGAAAATTTCTGTCACCAAATATTCTCTTAGAGTTTGCATGCAGGTTTCTATAATCAAATTACCTTTTGACTGAACGAAACATGCAGCTAAATTTATGAGCAATTAAAATGCAAGTAAACGTTTATGTTTTAATTAACTGGGTAGGAATTTGTATTTTCCCTGCCATATTCTAATTGATGGCAAAACTGCTTTAAGCAGAGTTTGGAACAAATCCAAGCAGAAATAGGCCTAATCAATCAAAGCACTGCTAATGTTAGTACGCTAAAGGAATCCAGCAAAGGAGCAGGCTGAGGATTTTTATAGAAAATATTGTATAAAAAAAATGAGGTGCATGGCAAATTAGCTCATGTTGAGTAGAAGATTCCTTTTGTAACAGGCTGCAGTTAGTATGCTACATTTGGAGCCTTAAGATAAATCATCAATCTCTTTATTAGACGGAAAACATGTCTGAGTTATAATTAAGTTATTTCTGAAGGTCAAAAGATGTTTATCCTCAGTTTGGGTAAATCTGTTCCTTCTTGTTGCTGGATTTCCTGCATGGAGGTGTCAAGTATCTGAACAGTCTACCTTAAGTGATTAATGTGAAGCGCTTATCAGCAGAATCCTGCTGTACTTTGATTTGTTCTTACCTTATATAATAAGGGTGCTTGACCAAGCTTGACCACAGCAATCTGGTTAGTGAGGTTCAGGGAGTCTTTGGCTCTTCTCAAATCTTCCACACTGGCATACTGGACATCCACCACCTCTCCCTGGAGAGAAACAGAGCAGCTTCTTAGAGAAAATATATTTTCAAAAGGAATCTAACGATATTTGAGGTTAATATGATACAGAGATGACAGAGACGTTAGCAGACAATACACATCCACTGAAATTCTAATTTGAGCTGTTTCCTTCAGGGCAAAGGTTTTGCCATCATTTATTCTCAAAAAACATGACAACATTTTTACTGATGTATATTTTTTAACTCATTGTTAATGCCATGTTTGTATATGCATGTTTTACGTAAATGCCAGCTGACAATGCTGCAAACTAGTTCACCCATGAGGACAAATAAATAGATATGGCTGTCTAGATGTTTAGCTTTTTAATTAATAATCTCTAAGATAATAGAATTAAAAACCAAAAACATAAAGATGCTGCACAATGTGCCACTGTACCATTTGCTATCAAATGTCATAATATGGTTCACATCAAAATAACATACTATTCTTTAACTAGCAATTTACAACAAGGTCTTGTAGGTGTTCAGAAAGGAAAATAATTTCATTCTTGTGGGTAGACCTGCCCACAAGAATTAAATTCTAAGAATTAAAATAAATAAATATATAAATAAAAATAAAATAGTCAATAATTTGGTAATAAAGAGGTTCTTCTATTTTTTTTAAATATTTTAAAAAAGCTTAATGTGCCTGTCTGTGTGCAGCGCTGCAGATCATTATATGTACTGATGAGTTTTATGGTCCTGATGGGGAAGCATGGCCACAAGAGACAACAAAATGCTAAAACACAACATCCAACATCACAATGAAAATTTTATTAAACTTGCTAGCATAACTTCCATTTTTGCATAACCACCATTAGGGGTTTTGGAAGGCTCAGACCGACCTATACTGGACCAACACCATGACCTGTTCAAAGTCACTTACTTCCACCCTATCTCCTCACCTTTTGATGTTTAAACTGAACTTCAACAACTCACCTAAATACCTTGGGCTCATGGCATATGATTGGCTGATTTGCTATTCCTCATAGCAAACAGATGTGCCTAATAAAGTGGCCGCTTGGTGTTTGTAGATCTGTTGAAGCTTCAAGAGAAATTATTTTATTTGTATTCATCCAGTCTTTATTCAAAAAGGTGTTGGAAGCAAGCCAGTGTTGTCTGCTGGCATGAGTGAATCTGTTTGTGTGAATCTTTGAGAGTGTTTTCATCCTTCTCATCCCGGTGACCTAGAAGTTGTTGGGGAAAGTCAAAGCATTACTTTTTGGGGTCTCTCGCTCTCATTCATCCCTCTCCTACTTGCCGCACCCTCACTTTAGCACTCCCTCACCGCATCACCTGGCTCTGATTCATTTTTCATGTGGCCTGGGGGCGAGTGTAACACAACGCTGCAGCGGGAAGAAAGCGTGCAAGTGGTAAAGAGGGACACTGCCAATGAGTCAAAGAGAAAGAGGGAGCAAGGAAGAGAGAGAGAGAGAGTGAGAGAGGGCACATCGCTTTGAATCAGGGGAGTTCAGGAGAAGAGAGCGGGAGAGATTTATCACTGCTGCCTGCATTTGCATCATAAAAGTCTTTCCATTTAACTTGCAGGCTGGGAAACAGTACAAGGCACAGTGAAATGTAATACTGAATAATCTCTCCGCTCACTGAGATGGTTCTGCTTGAACTGGATCCCTCTCTCCTTATTCCCGGCTTGCATTCTTCTGTTTCATCTTAGCAAGGTAGTTAAATTTACGACGAAGGTGACAGCTCTGGCTAAAGGAGTTAGCATCATTACACACAAATATTTCATTTTCCCACTATGCGTGTCCTTCGCACTAGATTTAGAAATTAGGGCAAACGAAAGAATATGTTGATGAATGGTGCCCAATTATTTAAACTGGTCTCATCCCATAATTTATTACTACTTCCTTTCTAAGCCATGGTCACATTCAAGCATACAAAAAATTAAAAAATAAAAATTACAGAGAAAACTGCAACTCACATTGAAATTCACACCAATGTATTTAGTTGAATTATGTGAGATAGACCAGCCTAACGTAAAGCATCAGTTCATTTCTTTCCCTTTTTTCAGCCATGCCAAAGCACTGGTTTCTTTTGGATATACACAAGTCAGATATTTTGACAAATTATAAACAGAGAGATGATGATGTGACAATGTCATGTGTTTTGTGAACTTGTCCATATTTCCCAACTTAAAATAGGATAGAAATAGTCTTTACTGTCACTTATGGGGAAACTTCATTGGATGTAGAGAAACTACACCAAAAAGTGTCTTCACTGACCTTTTTGACCTTCATCTCATATATTATCCAACAGATATGAATAAAATAACAGGGAAACCTGATTTTGAAATGCAACATCTTGGTACCCAACTTGAACCTCCACCATGGTACTTCACCTGTACTTGAATAGCACCTTATCCAATCCAGAGGACCCCAAAGCACTTCACATTCAATTCACCCACCAACACACACATTCACACACTGATGGTACCAAGCTACTGGATAGTACCCACCGCTGCAGTCTGACAGAGGAGAGGCTGCCAGGCTGTCGTTGGGCCCTCTGACCACCACCAGCAGGCAAGGTGGGTCGAGTGTATTGGCCAAAGATACAATGACTGAGACATACAAAATGAGATTTCAAACTGGCAACCCATCAATTACAGGGTAACACCCACCACCATAGTCTATCATCTAAAACACTCTTGATGAAACCATCGACAAAGCTTCTAGAATAATTCCAGTTGAGCATTTAGCTTCTTGGTTGAATTAGTACATATTTTTATTAGTTATGTTGCTGGTATGCTTTGAGGACACCCTTTGCTCCTTTTAAGAGGTTTAGGGATCCATTTCTGTAGTATCTCTTTAAAATCTGGATTTCCATCTGATGTTTTTTTTTTTTAGTTTAAGAAAGTTTTAGATTAAATTTATTTTGTCTTCATTTGTATCAAACAAAATAAAAAATCACTTTATACAATTGGTTTGACATCACCTGTCAATAATTCTAGGGGTTGTGTCATCAACTGACCAACCGGCGGTTGCAATTTGCTCCGAAGTACACATCCCTTATGTGGAGGAACTGAGCCTCAGTCAGCATTGCCGGGTTCATCATTGCATACACGCTGCAGTCATAAAGATTAAGGAAAATAAAAGGAAATCAAACGTTGTCAGCGGGGAACATGCAATTCCGACAGCCGTTACCCAGAGCGTTTAGAGAAACAATTCATTCAATTTCCAAAACCCAAATGAAGTCTGGAAAAATGCAAGGGATGGATTAAGGCCTGCATCTGACTTCATGTCCAATTGAATCAAAATGTGATTGACGGCAACATGTTAGTCTGTATAAAGGTGACTGGTTGCTAACATCCCATTTTTTGTCATAATAGACACTGTATGACTGCAGGCCAAATCAAAGATCAATAAGTGAAGGTAGTTATGCTTGATTTTATGAGTAAATTAAATAGGTAGCTCTAAGGTAGCATGAAAACATGGACTGTACTAACTGCTGTATTAACATTTAAGCACCTTTTTATGCTGCTGTTTTTTTCTAAGCAATTTCCTGAAGACAAAATTTTTATAAGCTCACATTATTTGAGTCATTACTGACCAAGTGAGTGCAAAATGTGTTGAAGATATTTTTCTCTCACATCCAACGAGACTTTGTGCCCCTCATCATTCTTCCTCTAGCTGTGATGACCTTACAGAGCTGATGGACGACTCAGAGAATTTTCTTCCCTGTTGTCTTTGCCTTAGTGTTGGCTGACAAGATACAAGTAACTCTCAAAATGTCTTTGATAACACATTGAGTTTCCACATTGAGTTTCATTATAATGAAGCCTAGGCGCAAATTCAAACTCGAAGACTCTTTTATCCCCACCGGGACCCGTTAATTGAAGCGACCTGCCCACAATCGTCGACCTATCAACGCCGGACCAAGCCACGTCACGTCCAATCACCGACCAAGTCCCAGCTGATAAGGACCTTCATTCATGGCGTCCTTCGCTCTCCAGCCGAGCTCAACCCACCACCACCCCTTCTCCTCCATTCGCCCGGTCCTGAGGCCCGCACCCTTCTTCAACCTCCACCACCAGTGCCGGGCCCCGGGGGATGACGTTCCTAACAGCATCGGGGATGCTCATCTGAAGCCTATCGCTAACGCTGCGATAACCGTTATCCCCAGCCGGGGCCCGAGCGCCAAAGACTTTAAATTCTGTTTGTCAATAAACTCTTCTAATTGTCTTCTCATCTCCGTCTGAGTCTCTCCAGATTGAAACACTGTTTGTTTGGTGGAGGTTTGCACTGCTTCCAGAAGTGGGGGTGGAGCTGGCGTCATGTCAACTGGTTCTGTAAAAAATTTTATCTAACAGACTCTGGAGGTAAGGCATCGTTAGGTCATTTGATCAACTAAAACATTTGAAATTGCATAGAAAGGTTATTGCCAGCTTTTCAAAACATAGTTGGATTTAGTTCTTTCTACAAACTTGATTTACCATTTCAAGCAAAGAAAAACGCCCATTGGTGAAGAGTTTGGAAAATATGTAGCACTAGGAATTTGATTTAAAGAAAAAGACAGAAGTAAGTAACATAAATGTGTCATGGAACAGCTGCATGTCTCTTATTGTGAGAATAAGAGACATACATATGAATGAGCATCCTTTTGAAGTTGAACCTTTAACAGACATACTGACATCGCAGACGGTAGGTGTGATTAGTAAACGGTGAGATGGAACAGATCTCTTGTGTCCCAATGCAACACTGTTGACATTTATGTTTCTCTCCAGACTTGTCTTCTGTTACTAAACTCTTGTCTCCACAAAAACTAGTTATTGTTGTGGAGAAGAAGATCTTCAAACTACGTCTAGCAGTGATCCGTATTTCAACACCACCAACGGCATCAGAAGGATCATATAGAGAAAACAGGTTTTCTGTCTACACAGTGAATCAGGTGGTGGCTGAAAAGGCTACCCCATTTTATTCCTCTGATCCAGGCGGCAGGAGGCCAAGTATAGCTTCTCGTAAAGGGCAGCACTTCATACATTATATCTCGACAGTTAATAGAGTTCTCAAAGTCCCAAATACATCTAATTTTCAGGCTGTTCCACTGAAGATGTCAGCAAGTGCCCCAGGGTACCTCACCCAGAGTTTGGGGTGCAGTTCTGTTTTTTACCTCTGCTAAGGTTAATGAGGAGTAAAACAGTCTGACGTCTGCCTGTCCTCACCTGTATAACTGACTCACTTAACCTGGCAGCGCAACTGTCTTTGTGATTGGACATGTCCTGCCTTCCAAGCCTGTTATTGTGGCGCCATCTCAATCTGTGCATTCTTTTAGCCAGTAAAATATGTTTTCTACCTTCTCTTTCTAAAATGCTTGACAATATGGTTTATCAACACACTTTTACACATTAATAAATGCAGACATGCTTCCTTTCCTTTCTAACATTTAGACATGTGTCACCATGGCTAGGGCTGTAGCAATACACTAATCTCCCGATACAAAACAATACCTGATATTCTGCTCACCATATGATTCAATACATTTTTAAGATCTTTTGAAAGATTTTAGAGGTACAGAGTGATTTTAGTGACATTTTGTGGCTGTTCAATAGACTTGGATTGAATTAATTGAACTGATGTAATACGGGTGTAATAAATGTTTTTGTTATACATTTGTTATACAGTCGCTTTGTTTAAAATTAATTGTGTGGCTTTGTGCATTTGGTTATGCAGAAAAGGAACCTTTTTTGTCTTATTCACTTATATTTGATAATGTAACTTATCTATTTCATTATTTAATTAATTATAACTGGTTGTTTCATTACATGTCATTTTTCAATGTACATGTGCAACTTGGTAAAAAAATGTCACGTGCGATAGCTGTAATTTAATTCATGTAGATTTGACATAAAACTCAAAGTAGGACTTAACGCATCGATACCCGCGGATGAAAAATCAATATTTTCTGAGGAAAAAAAAAATTGATAAATATTGTTGAATCGATCAAATTACAGTCTTACCCATGACACAAGGGGACACATGTATTGTTGGATTGTTGTTACAAAGTAATCCTGTAATGTTTTATAAACAAAATATTATAGGATTGTAAACAACAACATAGGGGTGTAATTATAAATTCTAAGTATTATGCTATTTAGAAAAAAATAACTCCTTCGAGCAACTGGATGTCTCATCCGTTTACTGTTCATGGATACGTAACAGTGCAGGGATAAAGAGAGGCTGGTGTCAATCTCCAGGGAGCGAGAGGCAGGGAGCACACCAGCAGTCCATCACAGGCCAACATGGACAAACAACCGTTTCATTCAATTAGATGTCATCAGTAACATGGATGTTATTTAAACTGTCTGGAGAGAAAATGCAAACTACATGTTAGACGAAACAGAATTTTGATAATGACCCTTTTTACAGGAGATACGTAGATATGGGCGTTTTACAACACATTCAAAAATTGCATATGGAGAAAAACTCATCCTGCACTTTAGAGTGCAGGATGAGTCACTATTTTGTAGAACCCTTTCTACCAAGAGTGAAAGATTCACCAATTCTTTGCAAAGTAGGTCAGTTTTCAAGTTCTTTCACAGATTCTCAATCAAATTTAGGTTAAAACCTTGACTGGGACATAGAGTCAGATAAATATGCTTTGATTTAAACCGTTCCATTTGGGGAGCACCAATAAACGGGCTAGCCAATAAATGGTCACAATCATTACATATGCAGTAGATTATAACATATGTTGCCAAAACACAGAGAAAGGAGAGAAGAAAAAGGGGTGAAGAGTGCAACACACAAACGACAAGGGAGGCAATTTTCTAAGCTGTGTTAAATTAGTTAGAAGCTTTTCCCTACTGCCTTCCTTGAAAGGCTTAAAAGTGAGCATTTAAAAAGCATCCCTGAACTTTCTGACTCTGTGATGTTGAGACATTTAATGAAGCCCTTGTCTTTACTTCATCCTCAACTCTGTTATTTGCATACACACGGATTTGTTCAGAATTGCACTGGTCCCTATAGAATATAGATTGTAGAAAGTCTTTGCATATTACATCTGAATATATATTGTTAAACTTGGTTAAAATCTACCTGCTGCATTGCTTCCTTTAATTATAACAAAGGTATATATAAACTTTACACATTTGGACAGATACATATGTGCAAATGTGCCTCATCCCCAGAGGACTACCCCTCCAAACATGGCCAACACCAGGAATCATTACTTTAGTATTCTTCACAACGACTCCAATCTATCAATCACCTATGCCATATTTAATTGTGAAAGCAACACATAGACCCTGCAAACTGCCACTTTATGCAAGGAAAGGAATGGAATGAAGCTAGGAAATAATCTGGTGATGGATGACTGTGACCCTCCTTTTTTTTCGACTTCCACAAGAGGACAGCTGGATGGATCAAGCAAAGCAGAGAAAGGAGAACGGAGAGCGGGGGGAGTGAAGAGTGAGAGGAAAAACTTGGTATTCAGAGAATGGCTCCAACTTTTCATCTGCCCTCAGGCCGAGTGGGGGGGCTCAAGGGAATAACAAGCTTCTCCTTCAACCCCTTTCTCTGTTCCCGAGATACAGAGAAGTAAAATCCTCTAAAAATAGTGTGACGGCATTTCTTTGTATGTGTGTGTCTGGCGCCCAACGCAGGCAGACTACATGCATAATGACTTCCATTAACCTTCACACTTTGGAAGGATGGTGGAAAAGATTAACCACGCATCTATTATGACTCAAATGCCATCTTTTAAAAGATGTTTTTTAATGGTTTCCATATTTTGGAGTTATCTGGAGCCACTGCACTTGTAAGCTCAGTTCCTATCTTTATTAGTACAGTATGTGTAAACTGCTCAGTGGTTCAGACCAGATGCACCTACTTGTTTGTTTTTTTTAATTGAGTTTTAGTTTGCTGTAAGTGCAGTTTATGGCTCATTTCAGTCCAGTTAATACATAAGAGTACTTAAATTTGGAATTTGCTGCATTATCCTGGATGTAAAAATTCAGATTTTTTAAACATTTTCTACATACGATGAGATATCAGCGCTGTACAAATCAACTGAAAGGAAATTCTAAATAGTGCAAGGAAAGACAAAGGCACAGCAAAATAAATACAATATAGTTCACTCTTGTATCAGCTGTAGGTTTCCACATGATCCGTACCATCTTTTAGAAAACTTTTTTATAAAGAGGTTTTGGTATAATTTGACTTTGTTTCTCCCTTTATTAACCAAATTGTGAAAAACATAAATAAATAAAATTGTTCTTTTGTATGAAAATGTCCTGTAAGTACATCTGTTTACACCTAAACTGCAATTTATCTAGTTAGTTTACTTTTGTTTATTTCCCATCTGATGTTTTTTTTTTCATGAGCTGAATGAGAGGTGAAGTTGAGTAAAAATGAATGAACTGACTTTCAAACTATTTAACCTGGTCAAAATGTTTACCAAACAGAATAGAAATGAAGCAAATGTCACTTCACCTTTCTCTGCTCTGGATGTCACAGACACAGGACCAGAACCTGGGAACCAGCAGGAGGAGAGTTCACTTCAAATAGGTCAGCTTTGTTTTCTAATATTCAGACTATGTAAGCATATATGAATGTGTCTGTGTTTCAGGTCTTGTAACACAGTTACAGTTAGGTTAGATGAGCAGTTTTTATGCACCATGCGCACCGTGCTTGTATTCCTGTGGGTTAGGTGCGGTTATGGTTTTGGTGCATTCCCTCCAACAATACCATGCACACACTTTGTCAGTTTCTCTTTCGTTGTCACTCTCAATGTCACTTTTGTCTCACTCTTTAGCTTGTGCTATTCTCTTCATCACGCAACAGTCCGGCCTCTCGAAACCCATTGGTAAAAAGCTGTGTATTAGCCACATCACAGTGCTTACAGAGTGTGAAAAACAACACCATGGTGTCTGCTTGTGTCTTCCAAGCAGACTTTAAGTGAGAACTAAGTGTTTAATAGGAGGTTGCTGTTTTTTTCTAAAACTGACACTTGAAGAGTTCTGGGTTCACATATTTACAGACAAAGAATGGTTTTATGTTGAATGTAAAAGGTATACTTTTTTGTAGTTTGGGCTGAATTGCCATTTTTAGAGTATGTGTACTCCAGTTAGCGATTAATCAATTACTAAATTACTTGTTGGTTATTTCAACAATCAATTAACACAATTCATTTGCTTATTTATTTCAGACCAAATATGTTAGAGTAGAAACAAGCTTCATAAGTTTTCACAATTTGACGATAACAAAAGGGTTAAAGAGGCCATCCAGCCATACAGAACCCACTCATCTGTAGCAGGTCAAAACCAAAGAGACAGCCGGTACCTGAACGCTGCCTACTGCAGAGTAGGCTGCGTAGGAGAACTGCTGCTTCAGCAGGTCAGTGGGCCCCCGCTGGTCACACGGGGCCCCATGGGGAAGAAAACACTGGTGGCTGGATCTGTCGGTGATGGTGTTTGGAGTGGAGCCAGGCAAGCTGAGCAGAACCGTGTGATTGTACAGCTGGACATCAGTAAGGCCAAGTCCGATCCACTGCCTGTACAGGTACCTGGCCCTGGACTCCTCACTGTCACCTGCCAGACTGGAGAAAGACCTGGAACACAATACAAAGATCAGGACAGCTAAAGAGTTTGGGATTATAAAATCTGTTTTGCTTATTTTTTTATTCATTTAGTTTTAAATAAATAAATATATAGTCATTTTAGACCTAAAATGACTATATAGCATTGGAAAATGTATTTTGCTCATTAACCATATATAGTGAGTAAGTGAAATAAGTACCAAGCACATAAACTTCTAATGTTCCTATTAAGATAAAGTTCCCACCATCATTCAGAGTCCAAGTAACACACACACAAAGAAATTCAAAGTAATCTCCAACTTATGTTATGTGTTATGAAGTGGAAATAACACAAGGAAAACATGAATAACATCATATTCAAAATGGATTGAAAGCCAAGGGAACAAGCTAAGATTTGTCAATATTTAGAAAGGATTCTTGGTGCTGTTATGCGTAAATCATAACCAGTTGGTTTAATATTAACTGAATGACTAGAAAATGTTTTCTCTTTGTAACCAAAGTAACTGCAGTGTGGTGTGATTTTTAAAGTAAAAAAAAAATCTTTACAGTAAAGCTGTGCTGTTGTAAATAATGTGAAAAGCGACGGCTGAAGCTGCTTTCTGAACCTCTGATTGATCCAGCAAGCTGCATGGAGTCACGATCAGAGAGACCGACGTCTCACCATCAGCCAGCGACAGAAAAACATTTTCTGATGGAGAAATCAACTGAAGAATATACAGACAATGAGCACTCAGAGAGCTTCGTAGACCTGAACGTAATAGGCACAGTTTTACCAATATTTTCGTACATTACTAATTGTAAAAAGTTCACAATAAAATAGCAAAAAATATATATATTTTATCTTTTTTGTCACTATGCTACTCAGTCAAAGTAGGAACAAAAATTAAAACCTGCTTGTAAGACTGATGGGCAGAATCCAATTCAGAATCCGTGTTGATAAGTGCAGAACATAAACTAATTGATCTTCAGTATCGCAGATAACGGTTCTATTCATCCCCAATCTGTTTTGCCAGGGGGCTAAACTGAATTAACTTCTCGTCTTTCTTTGCTTCTCAAACACACCGAAAATCCTCACAGGATTCTGGAGTCCCCATCATTCTCATTTTCCTAATTGCACAAAAGAAATGTCAATAAAGATTGATCCAAGTCTTATTTGATTCTCCTGGTTTGTTTGGTTCTTGATGTTTACCCTTCTTATTGTTTTGACTCGCAGAGAGCTGGACTCAAAAGTTCACCAATAAAAACGTGTACAGACTTGGCTGGCTGGCACTTCAACCACAAAAACCCAGCACTCCACCAGCGGTGATTTTTGAAGTAAAATAAACCTGAGGAAAACTGCAAGTCAAGAGAACTATAAGTATGAAAACAAAAGGAACAAGTACAACCTTATTTTTCAGGAAATTGCTTACTTTGCCTTACTGAAAGAATATCAATCTCAATATCAGTTATGCTTAGAGTTGAATTGACCCTCCACACTACTTCTTTGCAAATGGAAAATTAAAACTAACCAATCTGATTCCCAGCTAATCACATTGTTTTGGGTAGGTTCCAACATTTTCTGATGGAAGGAAGTCTGATATGGGTTACGGCTGCACCATACGAGAAAATCTTGCGATGACAATCTCAGGTGTTATATATGACAGTTTTCTTCTTCTATGTTTTAATCGGTTTATACTATTCTATTAGTATGAGCATTTTTGGAAATGTCAATTATATCTAGTGTGAGTTTTAACTGCTGTCAGACTCTATCCTACTGTCTAAACAGCAATAGCATGGAAATTACAACTTCAGAACTCAGAAGAGTTGAAATCTACTGCTATATTTATATCTGTTTATTTAAGGATCCCCATTAGTCTCTACTATAGTAGAAACTATTCTTCCTACGGTCCACATCACAAACATTACAATAAAACATTATAAAATACCTTATGAACAAAATTACAACACAAAAATTCAAATTAACCACCTCAACAATATCAACATTTTACAAACATTACAAGGGCATTAAAAAATACCCTAAAACACAAAAACAAAGATCAAAAGACCAAACATCAAAAATTTCAAAGATAAATTCAAAACAAATAGTAGCAATCTTTATTTTGAATATAAATTCACCCATTCTATCACTTCAATATTATTTTATTATCTATTATTGATTTTTTTAAAGATATTTTGTAAATTTTGTATGATCAGCAATTATTGTAATTACGGAAGGAAACATGTTTCAGTAAGAAAATGCTTTATTCACTACTGACTGACCGTCAGGAAAGAAAAGTTTGAAGGAACTTTAGACAGTTCATGAGTTCCTGCAGTAGTTTATTAAGTACATATCAGGGAGTAGATTAAGCAGTTAGCTGAAACCACTGCAAGCACTCGGCATGACCAAAGTGAGTGATTCTTTCTCAGCGCAGACAGAACATTTGCATAGTGTTAAATAAACTAAAGTAATGGTATTTGGTCACTAATGTGAAATTTAACTGGGCAACTGAAGCTTAAGGCAGGGTATCTTTATTAATCATTGAAATGCAAAATCAAAACTCAACAGTGTGCTGTGAGAATAAACTTTATCTAAAGTATAAACTCTTTGTTCAATACATCACCTGCAGACATTGTAGCCGTGTTTGTGTTACAGGCACCAGACCCAGGGGAAAGCTGGATGCTAGTCAGTAGCACACAGCTACGGCGACCAACAAACAGACGAGGTGTTTGTTTTCCATAAAATACTTATTACAGCGAACTACATCTGCACTATCCTTGTTGAATACATTCATTAAAAAACCTACATCAAACACCATCAAGTGCTGGTAATGTTGTCAAAACACCTGAACAACATTTAAAATGACTTCTAAACACTTCAGTGAATCTATGTACCAACTTCTGATACCTCCACTTATTCCACTTCCTTTTTAACACCAATTGCTGTTGAAATAAAAGTACATCTAAACAAACTTTCCTTTAGGGTGCCTAACTGTTATTGTCAGTGAGTGTACTTGGGTGGGAAATTGGCGCTTTCCAACACTTGACATCTATTCAGACACAAACTACAAGATGTTATGTTCCCCACAAGCCTCTATGAGAGGCCATTATCCCTCCTTCTAGTAAAAATGACTAACCCTAGGTGTGTATGAACAGGTGAGGAGCGCTTTTCAATCTGCAAAGCAGATGTTTAAATGATGTGGATGATCAGTTTTAAACAGGGATTGTGAGTTTAATGTGTGGGTAAGAGAGAAACGTGTACGATATCTCTATCAGACTCAGGAGCAGACGGCCCAAACGCACCGCTGGGCATTGTGTTGTTAGAAGGCTGCAACTCAAAGCTCTCCAGCAGTCACGGTGAGCCGGGCCGTGTGCAAATGTTTCCATTCATGTGTGCAACAGTGTTTCCCAAGACGTATGTGAGACCTTCAACCATAAGCCAAGTGGTTGGAAGGACTCCCTGTGTTTTGGGACACATGCCCAACACTGCTGACACTTCAAGTCTCAAAGGACTCTGCATGTGCACCAGTGTGTTTGTGTCCGTCAGACTGGCTCCTTCTGTAAGTAATCAACTTTGACTCTCTTTGATTAAAAGGTATGCTGATGTTTTCTGTGGCTCCCACACCCTACCATTCCCTATTGTGTCCATACAACAAATATGTTAACATTTTTAAATAAATTAATTTTTGACCAATAACATACCAATATAATACAGTTAAGAGGCAAAACTTAAATACATATACTGTAAAAAATAAAAATAAATAAAAAATAAAAAGCTAATCCATAAGGCAGGGCCTTTTTTCACTGAAACCCCACTAGACCTTCCACGCTCAGCTGTGATCACCAATATTCTTCCTTATTGCTAAATGTCAATAATTAGAGAAAAAATATTTGGATATTTTATTCTATAAATTTATACATGTACATATATTTCATTTGTATTTGATAGAATTGTAATTTTTAAGCTGAATGAGCTGATGAAACATTTAGGGTATCCAAAGTACTACTTTTGTTGGTGTCCTCAAGCCACCCATGTGCTTCATGCTGTGGAGAAGAGCTCAGGTTTGGAAGATTCCACATTTGAACTGCACATGTAATGATTGTAATTATAGCCAAAGACTTCAATTTTAGTTTGATCAGTCTGCAGGACATCTCAGAGGTAAATTAAGTCATTTACCTCTGAGTGCATTTGCAAACTGTAATCTGGGTTTTTATGTTGCTTTTGGAATAATGGCTTCTTCTCCGCTTAGTGGTCTTTCAGCCCATGTTGGTACTCATTACATTGTGGATAATTATGCTATCTTACCAATTTTCTGACAATATCTTCCCTTGGCGTTTTACTTTGGTTCTGTGGCTGATGCACAAAATTTCTCAGAACATGCTCGTTTCCATGCTGGCTGTAGATGTCAATTCTGTTTCTATTTGCATATAGTTTGAACAGATGACAGCAATACCTTCAGGCATCTGGATTACCCAATGAGAAAACAGCCTCTGGGAGTCCACCATTCTTTTCTTCATGTCTTCGCCATTTCTTATGATTTTTCCAATGAAGGCATTCAAGGAATCAGTATGCTTTGAGTGTTGCCTTAATATGCATTTAGAGATGTCTAACCATGTCACTGAAACATCAACTTACTAAAAGCTCACAAAAGATTAGACTTTCCAAATGGTGTGAAATCCATCCATCCATCCATCCATCCATCCATCCATACATCCATACATCCATCCATACATACATACATACATACATACATACATACATACATACATACATACATACATACATACATACATACATACATACATACATACATACATACATACATACATACATACATACATACATACATACATACATACATACATACATACATATGTGATATTTATAGAGGAATGAATAACAGAAAAAAGGTGATTTTGTAAACTCAACTTCAATTTCTTTTCTCCTACGACAGGCTAAATAACTCAAATCATTGATGTTCATTTTTGACTGTGTAACTTTACAGACATCATCCCATACAGTGACTGTAATATTGGTTTTTATCTCTCAAACCCTCAGCAGGATTAAGTGGTTAGAGCTTTCATGTTGATGTTAATTCCACCTCCTCATAATTGATAAGTAATGGAAGCTATGTATAAAAATGGCTTATGTAACAAATTCATTTCAGCATGTTAAAATACACACATGCACATGCATAAAGTATTATGTCAGGTCAATTTGTATTAACCAGTAAAATGATAGAACCACTAGGGAAAATAGAGGATCCATTTATCAGAATTCTTAAACAGATGAATTAATTCATTTCTAACATTCATTTAAAATGTAACACCTTTACTATAATAAATTCCAGGTTTTATATTCCAGGTTAATTTCTTTTTTTCTAGCCTAGAACTAGCAAAGTCCAGGAACAATGTCGGTAGCTCGATGAAATTAAAGAATCATTGATAATGAACTTCAAAATAACATAAGAGCGACATGGGGCAAAACTCAGATCGCTACACTGACACTTCCATTTCTCCTTTGGGGAGTTCCAGGGCTTCCCCAGGCCATAAAAGATATATAATCCACATGCTAATCTGAAAAAAATGGCATTAAATCGTCAGCCTGATGGCATTTTAATCAGATCCCTACACTGCCAAGCCCAATTTAGTCAGTTGTTTACTTCTGAGAAAGTTACCTTAGCATCCAATCTTGTCTGCTTGAGGCACAGACTCAACTCTGGCCAAGAGTTGAGTCTGTTATGAAATTAACTTCAAGTTATTAAGTTAATTTCACAGAGAGAGAAAAGCATCTGCCTTCACCGAGAGCAGGAAGGTACTGATGTGTGAATATTATTGTGTATACAATTTGCCAGACTGACAAGGCAGCTATCAAATGTTTGGACTCCTCAAACAACTCTAATACACGTGAGCAATTGAACTGAAGCACAACTACTTGATTGTTTGGGTTTTGTCATAAACTTTTAGATTTTTAATTGGAGACAGTTGGGTTGCTTTTTTTCTCTGAAACCAACTTATAGTTTCCTTGGCTGTGTATTTGGAATAATGCCAGTAAATTCACACTTGTTTCACCTTCAGATTGTTGTAAATGTCCTGATAAATTTCTCCAAACGACCTTCTTTCAGATCTTCGAGGTCTGCCTCGTAGATTTGAACTATATGATGTGAGACCCTTCACACCAAAATGCTACTGTCAGCTGACATTCTTTCCTCCAATGTATGAAAGTATGTCCATGACAACTCATGCTGGAAATCACTGGATTTGAGCTGAAAATCCAGCCAATCAGATCAGTCAGAAGAGTTACCACCCACAACTGACAAAGATGCCCAGTAAACAGAGAGCGATTTTCTGGCAAAGGCATACTGATAGCGGGAGGGATGGTGTTGTGCTCTCTCAATCAATATACAGTATGTGCTCATTACCCCGTGTAAGGATATTAATAAACCGCAATTCAGGACAGGACAACAAATTCCTAATTTTAACTAAACCAAATAGGGTCACCACTTTAGATTGTGCTGGACCTTTCAGTTCAGAAAAGTTAGACACAACCATCGATTCTTGTCTTTTGTTTGGGGCGGTTTGGTCTTCTTGACATTTTCCTGCAGCTAATTGAACATGGCTGCTGTGTACATTTATGCATTTATTCGGTTGAGGAAACAATACCAAAAGGCAATTGAAAAACTTCAAAATAAGGTTATTAAGATAATATGTGTTATTTCCATGCTGTGTAACCTTTCTTGTGCCTGAAGAGATGCTCTGATTGTTTTGAAGTGGTAATATGGATGCATTTGAAGTCTGCTTAGAGTCTTTACTCGATGCATGGGATGAATTGCCTCTGATGTCGCCCTCACAAGGGAAACTTATTGAAAAATGATTTGTTTAAACGTCAGCAGGCGGCACTCATGAAAGCTTATTTTGTAATGTTTCATATCTGGTGTTTTTGTCAGCTAAGCTTTAATTAATACTTTGCTCACAGTATGAATTGATAATAATATAACAGTTGAAACCCGGATCCCTTAATCTTGAATCTGAATGTCTTTAAAATCCAGCATCTTTTGTAATAACACAAATGTAAAAATGACAATATTACTCCACTGTAACATCCGACAGACATCCGACAGTCTCCTTGTCACCACCAGACATATGAGCTCTTAAAAAAACGTCTCGTCATGCTCCTATTTTGCTTTATGCAGCAATATTTTTATTGCATGTTTTAGACTCATTATAATGATAATAGGCAAGAGCTAGGAGCATGGGTGGAGGCAGATAAATCACATTTACCCAATGCGTATTGTAAAAATAATTGACTTGGTGAGTGTGCTAATGTGCATTCCCGGGCCAAGCAGACTTAGCATACGAGACGCTGTTGCCTCTGCTGGCAGCTGCGGAGGATAATATATTCCTGTAGGACACAATCATTTTAATAGCTCATCCATTTGTTCAAGAGACAATTGATTTTCTCTGTTTCAATGCACGTTAGTCACATTTGATTTCTCTCGTCCCATTTGCATTTGTCATATTTTCAGTGTGTGCAGCTTTGAGCTCAGGCTTTATGAAAGGAAATCCTTATTCAGGTGCCACGGTTGGTGTTTAGATGGAATCCAAGTGAAGACTGAGTGCCAATGAAGAAGATTTAAGACAACATTGGCATATCATTGCAGAGCAAGTCAGAGGGGAAAAATTCAGAAAGAACATCAGAGAGTTCATCAACTAACATCCCAACAGAAAACTTGGTGCAGTGATGCTCATATCCTTCAATGATATTGTGTATCTTGTATTCCTATTGTGTTTAAAGCTTTAAATAACACATATGATAATGTAGAACACACAATGTGATCTCCAATTAAAGTTGGAGTTGCATGAGCGTTTTAACTGAGGAATTACTAACAGAGTTCAAACTAGATGTTTTCATGCTGTAAACATCATTGCATGCAAGGAGAAAGGAGGTAACCTCCCCCCTCCTTACTGCCATTAAATTATACAAACCTCTCCAGCTTTAGGTCAGTCAGGATCACCAACATTATTTTAACATTTTCTAATTTGAAAATATGAAAACATTCTTGGAAGATATTAATAGAAAAGTTAATCCTTTGGCGCAAATGAGTTTTCTAAGCAGACAATAATCCAAATAATAGCAGAAAGTTAGCCACAAAGTTGCATAATGACAATAAAGTGAATCACAAAGAGCTGATCTCAGACCAGTACAAAATGTGCATTCAGAGCTGAGCAGGTGTGCAAACAAAGCAGTCTACAAATCTGACTCCATTAGATCAGTTCTGTCAGGGAGGAATGGGTCAAGATTCCAGCAAGCTATTGTGCAAAGATGGAGGAAGGACACCTGACTCATTTCACACAAATCATAAAGCTTAAAATCTAAACCTACCAAACATAAAGGGAAGGTATACATCTATGTGTCATAGTGGAGGAGGCTCCATCATGAGCTGGGAGCTTTTTCCTTCAATGGAGCTTCTGGTTGTCCACTGGCATCAACCATTAGACAACCAGTGGGCGATGCGGAGATGATGTAGCAAGTGTCCGTGTGGCAATCATAGAGTTTTTCAACAAGACTTGGTCAGGTTCCTTTGAACCTGACCAAGATGAAAACATGTTGAGGCATCGGGTACCCCTTTCTCATCATTAATTGACGTTCAGTGTTCTCTCATTGAATGCTATAGCGCTCCGCAAGCATCGGAAACAAAGAGGATGAGTCTATTCAATCTTTTTAAAAGGTATAAAAAGTACAATTTCTACTTCTACTTGTTCAAGTAGAAAAATATCCTTTGTTTTGAACTATTCTACATCCTTCTTTGAACGTAGCTCCAATGATATCATTTGGGGATAGATGACGTCTAGTGCACGTTATGTTGTTCTAACATTTTAGCATCAGAAATGCTGAATAAACTCCCAATCTTGAAATTACAGGACATTAGGGCAGTAGAAGTGGATCCTAAGAATAGCAATCTCTATTCTTCCTTACACTTAATCATCAACCATGGCAGCTTATCACCTGGAGTGTTTTTCTCTGCTCTAACTGTGTGTGAGCGTGTGTGTGATCAGTCTTGAACAAGAAGACATTGTGGAAAGACTTGCTTTGCATACAAGAGTATCTAAAAGGCCTATCTGGATGTAAAATATCTTCACTTTTCTTTTCTACACCAGCTTTGCTAACTAGTATTGCTCACACACAAACCGTAAACCAGCAGGCGTCAACTCCAGTCCTCTGCAACTTTTAAATGCATCTCAGGCCATTAGCAGGACCCTGGGGAACGCGACTGCATACTGGGGAGGTAACTCAGCCATTTGATCCGGGCGTGTTGAACCAGGAAAGCATCTAAAAATTGCAGGACGCCGGCCCTCGAGAGCTGGAGTTCCAAACTCATGCCATAGGCTGTGCACTTGACTTATGAAGCCCCTGGACAACATAGAGATTAATCTTTGGAATCGTGGTGACAAGAGATCTTGAACACACAATTTTAGCCTAACAACCAACATGACCCTGGCTAGCAAAATCAAATATGTTGGGTCTGCTTAATTAATAAAGTTTAACCTCGCACTTTGACTTTTATGAAATCCATTAGCATAAAGTTATAAGATTCATTAAACAGAGAGATGACTGCAAGTAAAATCAGCCTAATGAAGTCAGATCTGAATCTACAGAAAGAATTTTTCAAAGTTCACAATTTGAATAAGAACAGAAAGAAAGAAAGAAAGAAATATTTCTGTGATGAAAGACAAATATGAGCTTGATGAATTCCAGGTTTTAATTAGAACGCTGAAAAAGAAAGAGATGCAGAGGAGTATTTTGTCTTAATTGATTGATGTGTTTTATTTCAGTGTTGGAAGGAAAAATATGGTACATTCATCTGAAAATAGAAATGTGCTGCTCACTGATTCAGATATGGTGAATGCCATAAAAGCCATCTTTGGCTTTTCCTTATGTCACATTATCACAAATATATTACTCATGTAGCAATACTAGTAAATTAAATAATAATACTTCACCTGGTTTTAGTCTTTGTGAGTTGAGGGAGGGTTATTTTGGTTTTCCCAGGCACATAGTGCCATCTTATAAGTAACTACATTACCCTTAGTTGTTATGAAAATGCTGCATGTACCAAATATGACTTTAAATAAATTAGACTTTGAATCAAACGCCTGCGTCAGAATAATAAACAGCGTCAGATCATACATATCTGACACCTGGAAATTCTTCTCTTTCCCCCCTCAGCATGTCATCAGAACAATGCTTCTCCATGATGCCATTTACAACCATTCTTAGGAGTTTTGCAGTCTGTATGATGGGCTCAGTAGATGTGCAGTTCCACCAGATGTTGTTAATTGATGCTGCCGCTAGTCTTTAGGGGAGTTGTGGGGGTGAGGAGGTTCTCTGGGGGGCAGAAACTCGACTGAGGACTGGAGCTTCAAAGATGAGCTTTGTTTAAATAGCCGGCCCATTGTAAGAGCAGCTGTTCAGGCACCCCGATTGGCTCAATAATTATTATTACTATTATTATAGTTTTCAATATTCAATATTCAATAAGGTTAATACAAGAAATTGTTCACATTTCTTGATCAAGAAATGTCATTTTTCAAACACAACAAACCATTCTGATTCATCAAAAGTTGTGCTTTTTCACAACTTTTATTACTCAGTGGTATCCATTAGTATTAAAAGGTTCTGGGATAGTCTTTGTGTTGTTCCACATTGTCTAAAATCACTCATTTCTTAAGGCTGACTGGAGGCAAACTAGATAAAGATCCCACTATGTTCTCACCTGACCCAATTATAAGTTTAGTATGTAGCAAGTTTAACACCGAAAAAGCTCTGCAAACACCAACACTGATCATTCTACTTTATATATATATACTGTATATATTAAGTAGTACTTCTCTACAATAAATGGAAACAGCTGGAGATATTTTATGTTATAGTTTAACAAAATATAGTTAAAACTGAATCATTAGGGGTCAGAGGTCGATTAGTCATGCTTCCATTTATTGCTAGGGTTTAGGCATCGTTTTTCCTCCAATTTAACCAGTATAATAATCCGTCTTCAAAACATAATTTTAAAACCAACTTGATGTCACTACATCTGTGGACACACAGAAGGAAACACTTTGCTCTGCAGGATAAACGTTTGGTGGCGTTTCTTGCAGGTTACTGGATGAATCCATGATGAATAAAAAAGTGAAGTTCAGGTGATCTTGAAATTCTTCTGTCAAAATAATCCTGTTAAGGCTCAGTTTTTCTGCAGCTGAACGCACTCTGAAAAGCCTTCACAGCTGACTGTCACCTCTAGCGTGAAATAGGGAGGATTAAGAGGAATGTGATCCAGCAGCAGAGTTAAAATGATACAAGCCACCAATTTAAAGTGGTGTTAAAGTATTAAGCAATAGGTTCTCTCTCTCTGTTTGTTTGTATGTTCTCTGTTTAGCTTCAATGCTTGTCTGTTAATATGTGTTTGTATAATGTGAAAGTAATTATTTTCAGCTCCAAACAACTTTATTTTTCCTGTTAAACTTTGCTTTTTAGAAAGAGCAGCTATATTATGTGCTCTTCTGTGAGTAGTCACATTGTTATGACGCTATGCTGATTTTTACATGTATAGTTGGAAAAGCCTCTCATAAACTTTATGGAATTTCCCTTATTTAAAATTCACAATTTTTAAAACAATTTTGTTTTCAGAAATTGGTTGTACACACTGATATATACTGTATGTAATTTGTAGAACAAAGACAGAGCTTTACAAAAGCTCAAACTTCCTCATACCATCATGTTACAACCACAAACTTCTAGATTTTACACCACATCATCACAAAATAGTGAAAAAAAGAAGAAAAAGATGACGGATTTGCACATGCAGACACCTTTTGCGTAATTAGTCTTTTTTTTTAAATGCTTGTTTTTCTTGGCAAATGCAATCCATCTTAAGCCAGATGAGATGCAGAGTGTTTGTGCACCGCAATTTTAAAATCCAATTAAGAAATTTTTGAATGTTGACTAGACCATTCTCTATTCTTCTATCCAGCACTCTATGGAAATTCATACGTGAAAGCTATTTTATGGGTTTTGTCAAACACAGATCACAAACTTAAATGTATTTTACTGAGATTGAATATGATAGTTTATGTTTGCTGCATTCACACAGCAAGGAAATACGACCCAAGTCCGATATTTTTGCCCATATGTGTCCCATATCCGATGTTTTCACAGGAGTCTGAATTGTCCAATTTGGATCTTTTCACAATCTCCCACAAATCAGATTTGTGCCACTTCCATATGCTGTTCTAAATAGGATGTTTATCCAATATCTTTCAAAGCATCTCTAGTCTGAACTGTCATGTTGAATTTAATCTGACTTTTACATCATTGATGTGATATATGGGTCATAATTCTGCATCAGAAGCCAGAGTGGCTCATAACTCAAGTGGAAGACAGTGTGGTTGTCTCTCCAGCAGGTCAATGACCCTAAACCTACTAATAAAACTTAAATGCAACAAATACTTTTTATCTCTCTTAACGTATATTACATTTACAGCAGGAGCTGAAAAGGTAGTACCTCCACCAACAAACTAGAGTTTGATTAAAGCAGAGTAAGCAGGGCTGGTGTGAATGCACCCTGTGGCATGCCAAACGTTCATGGTACCAGTGTTCAAAGTCAGTACTTAAGAGCTGAAATTAGATATGTTTCCAAGGTTGTCCTGGTTTGACACATCTAATTATGTTTTCATCACCAGGTCTCTGTAGAGGTTCATGACACACTGTCCGGCTCTTGCTGGCTAGAACTGAACATCCATGGTCTATGGACTTCATGTTTCTCACTGCGGTACCACTCTGTTCTGACATCCTGAAAGATGTCCTGGTGTTGGCATCTCATCTCTTGTTTTTCTATCATTTTGTGCTTTTCTTTGGGATCATACATTTTACATAATCAGTAATTAACAAAGGGAAACACAACTGAGTAAAAGCCTATTTCTTCCCTGCATGTTATCACTCTGATATACTTTAATGTATTTTGAGGCAAGGTTTGATGTTATAGTTCTGGAGTGTGAAGGCCAGTGGGAATCGTTTGTCAGATTAGATCCAGGATGTTAGGCTCTGTGTCTGACTTATTATGGCTGTAAGTCATGTGGTGTATGACCTGAGTTGCAGCATAGTGAGTTACATTCACTGTCACAGGTCTGCATGTCGCCTCCAAAGGTGCTAAGAAAGACTACATCTATAGAGGCCAAGACCTTAAAGCTAACTTTCACAGTAAATGTAACAAATATTGGATGTCAAAACTCATATGTTCACAGAATCCAGCTGAGCTGTGTCAGACTTGTGGCTTTAGTTTATTATCACAACTGAAATCATTTAATTTCCTAAGATGACAAATCATCCTAGTGAGTGTCTAATGAGCTGTAAAAGAGACATCATAGATCTTAGTTCTCTGATGCGTGTCCATTTCTGTTTAAGTGCCTAATTGATGTGTTTTTTTCTGTTACCAGAAAGAGTTGAGGAGACATAGATTTAGGCTGTGTTAAGGAAGATTCTAACACTAAATTCCATCTACATCTCTCCCTTAGGAAAAGAGAACATGAAACGATAAATAAGTTGTGGTGACAAAACGAGTTTCCGCAGCAAGTTAAAGGATGAAGTGCGAAATTAGAACAATGCCTGACTTACTGCTTTATACAGCTGAATGCAGACAGAGTCTGAAGAATAAATGAGCACAATTTTTATTTGGGAAGAAGTATCTTTTGAAAACAAAAACTGGGGAAACACCAAAGCTGGGGAGGCTATTATCACAGAGCTGTAGTCGGATCTGCTGGGGAACATGGACAGAAATTGCCACCTAAACTCAACTGAAAGCATCAAATCCTCAGGGAAACTCAGATGGAGGGTTTTAGGTTGCGTAGGAGATATGCTCAAAATTAAGACAGAATATATTTATTATCCCTAAAATGCAAGAGATGCAATATGCAACAGCTAAGGTTATTCTATAATTACATTTTTCAAATCAAACTTGAGCATGTTTTTCAATAATTCAATGAGTTTGCATCATCTACTTTTGACCTGTTTTTAATGCTGTCTTCATGAACAACAGTACGTCTTTATACGTTATTGCATAGACAAAAAGAAAACAATTGAAAACCTAAATTGTGTTAAACCATAAGTATTGTTTGTTTATAACTAAGCTCCATAAAATATTGTTAAAATAACCTGTGCTTCTTTTATAAATTAATTAAACTTTTTTTTTTCAGTTTAATAGATTTTGACCTTTTTGTTCTTAATTTATTTTAGAAAATTATCTTCATTTCCTCTGAGTGTCTTTTCTTCTTTATCACCAACGTCAGTTTTACCTGCCCCGTATGAGACATCAAACCAATTAGTTAATAGTTTGTACTATGTCTACAATATGGTATATTTACAATTAGAGTAAAAAAAAAAAATTAAAATAAAAAATATTTGCACCTCCATAGTGTGTGAACCTCTCTGTATTTCAAAGGCGACACGTTTATAGTGAGGTCTGAAATCAGTTCACACCCCAGATCTATGTTTAGATTGGAAAAAAAGATTCCCAATTGTTTGACTGACTTAGAGTGAAGATGGGTGGGGGTTGCCAAGTCATTCTACAGACGCTTCCCAACTATGACAGACAGACTTTTCTTGACCGGGAATCATGACTAAAAGCTAATGATTCCCAGCATTAAAGTCACTGGGGGTCAGAGATGAGCAGCTTTCCTGGAAAACACTGCAGCATGCAATGGGAATTAGAAGGAGTTATACATTATGATAGAATCATAATTGGGTACCCAAGATTTACAGCTATAGTAAAGAAATCAGTATGTGGCATGGAAAGCAAAAGGTAGGTGGTGTGTGAAGTTTGGACGCTGCGTTGCTGCAGTCAAAGTTCAGCTTGGTTGAACTTTTATGCTGCATTCACACCAAACACATTTTGAGCAACAGGTGCATCTTGTTTACATTAAAAATCTATGTGGACATGCATTGAGAGTGTGTCATGGTGCATTTTGCGCATATTTGAAGCACTTTACGCGTGTCAAACACGCACCACGTGTTGACGCAGAAAAAAAAAATTAATATGGAGGATAAACTAAATGTTGCTGTTTGCTCTCGTTCTATTATTCACAACCAATCAAATTATGACTACAGAGACAGGAATACAAAGGACTTTGCTTGCGAGAGGTTCAGCGAGGAAGTTGGAATCTTGGGTAATTTATAACTTTTACTAATTGAAAATATTTCACTGCATTTGAGCTATCCAAATCCATCCAACAAAAACTTTGAGTCATGTTAAATAAACATTAAAAACATTAGATAAACATATTTATTTAGTTAAAATATGCAGGAAACTGTGGAAGAGTTTGAGGTACATGTATGCCAAGGAGTCTCCTTTCAATGTCCGCTAAGTGAAATTTTGCCGTGTCTGATGTGCATCAAGAGCAAAGTGTCAAGCATCTGACTTCAAAGTACACACACAACGAACTTGAAGCATTGGACGTTTTTGAGGCACGAAATGCGTTCAGTATAAACGCAGCATAGTGGTTATCTGTGGAATACTTTCACCACAGCCAATAGAAACGTGGCATTTGACAAAGACATTAGAAGAACATAATTTACCGAAGATTTTGTTTTCTTCCCTGTTCCTGTATTTTCTGTATCAGCAGCAGGCCTTGAGCTAGCTATTGTTTTTAGCGTGTTGCAGATCTTTCAGTGACAAAAAGAGCTAGTGCTGGAAATATAACAGTACTTAAGACCCAAAGCTACTTAAGCTTGTTTTTCACAAAGGACATCAGAATATAGCTTGCTATGTCTTCATTATGAATTTTAAAATGTAATAATCACTAGATAGCAGGGATGCTCAGGTTATTTGCTGCTTATTCCGATACCGATCACCCATGAGGCCGATCTTTGCCAATCGCCTGGATTGACTGTTAATTTTTCGCTTTAGGTATAAATTAAAAAAATGGTCTGGCAATAAATTTAACTAATTTAGACATAAACATACAAAATACTTGCAGGCACAATACAGCAGCTAATCAGTCAAAAGGACTGAAAAAACTGCAATCAGTAAAACAATATTCAACAGTAATGTTCTCAGTACCGTAAATTATTAGTCAAAGAAATCTGCCTTTATCAAATAATTTCAAGTAATAAAGGAAACATGAATTCAAAATCAATGCAGGTTGCATTAAAATGAACAATCCTAAGCTACTGAATGAAAACTTCCTGACAGCATGGCTAGCTGAGTAAAGCTGGTCCTGATTGGTTGGTTTTGACTGAGCTGAGTAATTCTGTAGAACACAGAGAGGAGGCAGAGGAGATTTATTATTTTCAAAGATTAGCAATCTCTGTCTTAGGTTAGTTCAGTGAAATTCTTAATGCATATCTCAAATAGTTTTTTTTAAGTTACATGCCACAGCTTTAAACAGTCTTTCAGTGTGAGGTTGAGCAGCTCTACATCTGTGAAATATTACCATTGATAGCGCATAGCGGTGGTTCAAGAGCGAAAGCAGAACCAGCGTCTTCCATCACCAGCTCAAAGACTTGAATTATTTTTCAGGTAATTTGTTTAGCTTTCTGACCGTGATGTTAATCAGGGTGAATGTTGGTACTTGTGCGCTGCTTTACCTGCTGTCTGGCCGCTCCAGATGTCTTGTTTTCCTGAATTGAGCCTCGATGCAGCCAAACTCCGTCAAGTGCTTTTTTTTAAATGCCATATTAGATTCGTTTTGTTGATGCATTTTGACGTGCTTCACTCCCGAGGTAATTTTCCGCCGCAATGCACAAATGTTCCCATTCACTCTCAGAGAGTTAGAGTTCCACATGACAAAGTGAGATACAGATGATCGGTTTTGATGATCGGCAACAGGAGATCGTGATTGGCGATCACTGATCATACACTTTTTCACAGAAATCGGCTGATTATGATTGGTTACCAATCAATCTGCACACCTCTACTAGGCAGTGCATGTCAGTAGTGCAAATGGTCAGTAGTCAATAGCTTCACCCAGGTTAATAATAAGAATTGATTTGACTAGAACTTAAACATTTATCATTGAAAGTATGTTATGATGTTTTTAATATCAGGGCAGCCAAGGACAGGGCTTTAAAGATTTTATGATGAGCCAGTGCAACAAAGGTTCCCATTTTCTTTGAAACCTACATAGTTTTTCAGCTTTTGCAGCTTTTTTTCCTCTTTCAACTTACTCAGTTAATCATTTAATTCAATAAAGGGCCATCATTGCATTACATTTTGCAAAACTGATAATAGCATATCCTACAACCTGTTTTCATATAGTTTAAAAACTATGAAGGTTAGGTATAATTTTTATGAGTAATTCTCTGAGTGATGCCGTTTTCTTTTACAGTATGATAACATGGCTATGTAAACTGATCATACATGTGAGAATTAGTGACAGGTAATCAATAAGGCCACTGTAATGGAAGCCTTCCCAGTGTGTCCTTGTCAAGTTCAGTTTTTGCTTGGATGGGTGTGTTACCTCCTCAGGATCCAGGCTAAGTGAGTTAGCTAATAGCTTGATCTTTGCCTCATCTCCCAATTTCAGAAAGGCTGCTTAAGAACAACATTAGCAATCTTGGACAGACCCTTTTTCACGCAGTGTTGCAGGTCTGGGTAAACAAAAATCAATCTCTTTTCCTCTCTCACTTTCTTTTGCTCCATTAACCAAGTCATGCGACATCTCTATTGGTGTTAATTAGCAGAGCCTGGTGTGCTGGTATTGATTATTAACTCTTCAAAAATTCCACAAGGACTGCTCTGAATGTTGAATACAGCAACATCTCCAACACCTTGGCTGAATCCACCAATTCCTTTTTAATCAGACTCTTGCTTGTTTTTTTATGCTTCTATTCTAGTTTGTTTTTTCGATATACAAAGAAAATGTGCAATTGCCAGGTGAAGATAGGCTGTCAACCAAATGCACAGAGGGTAAAACAAATTGTTCCTTATCCTATTGTTTGGCAACACAGAAAATGAAAGTAATTTTAACTGAACTTTAAAATGATTGTCTTTGTTATCATATTGTTAGAGTGTGTGTGGGGGGGGTTGTTAGCATACCGCTAGACGTTTTTTCGGGGGGGCGGGGGGGGTTCAAAGGAGAGATGGTGTGGAGGGGGCTAGCGTATCGTTGAGTGCTGGGGGGTGGGGAGGGACAGACGGACAGTGTATTGCAAGAAGGGAGATGGGGTCTGAATGTAAGCTAACCCCCGCCTGCCCCCCCAGGTATGCTATTTTATTTATATAATTATAAGTAATGTCACTACCAATAATGTGTCTACCAGAGGATTCCTCTGGTCATTATCTTTAATTAGAGCCTCATTGATGACTGTATGTTAAAGCACTGAGGAGTTACAGTCATTTCCAGTTTGTATATTAGGTGTTTTCCAAGTGTGAGATATGGAGACTCCAAATGGCACACTTGAACCTGTACATCCTCAAAAATAAACATGTCCAAAATGACATTTCTTTTTTGTGCTATTTTGATCAGTCTTGAAATTATTCTACAGATTTATTGTATTTCCCAGTCCATACATTCTACACTCAATATGCATTTACAAGAAATAAAAATGAAAAATCTGGATGAAGCAGAATTTTTCCATTTTTTTGTGTTACAAACGTAATAGCTACAAATTACTTACAGTTAAAGTACTTTTGACTGCAAAAATGTAAAATTTAGCTTGTCATCTTCATAAAGAGACAGAGCTTTTGCATGTACTCCAAATTGTTCAAGAACAGCAGCTGATTTAATGTGAGTATACCTGGATTTTTTTTCAGCAACTATCCCAAATGAAGAGGTCTTCAGTAAACATTGTTTTCAGCCTAACCCTCTGGATTGTAGCCAGAGGGTTACAGTAACTACGGTTTGATATTGTTAAGATGAAAGCAATGAATTAATATTCATATCAGTATTGCCTTTTCCCTAAACTGTTTTCAGAGTTCGTCACTGTAACATGATAGCTTGGTTCATGTTGGCACATTTTTGCTTTATAAAATAAATTAGCTGAATAAATGAGCCGTCCTGACATCCATTTGAATCAGGTGTGCTGCCTCACTGGAACATCTAATTCATCCAAAGCAGCAGTTCTGAACAACCAAGACCTGGAAGAAAATCTGATTTAGATGCGCCAGTAAATTCCAGTTCAAGCAGAAACTCGAACCTTCATTTGCAAACATTGTCAGATTTAGTTATGTGCCTACCAATGAGTACCATACCATACCATACCATACCAACTTTATTTATAAAGCACTTTAAAACAACCACAGCTGATACAAAGTGCTGTACATCAAAACACAACATAACAATAAAAAAAACATAAAATAAAAACTTACAGTTTAAAAACAAAAACAAAAAAAAAAAAAAAAAAAAAACATACAATTTAAAACTAGATCCCGCTAGAGTTAAAAGCCAAATAAAATAGATGGGTTTTAAGACGAGCTTTAAAAGTGAGTTAAAAGTGAGTACTGGTTAAAGCTCTGGGCAAAATTCTACCATCTCTTATGAGCATGTTGAAGTGAGCTGTGTGGGTAATTAGATGTAACCCTAACACACTGACAGAGTAAAATGAAATGCATGGAATATGTACACCAGTCTTTCAGTAATTAAGTCCAGCTTTTAATGTTTCCTTAACAACAGTGCACATGTTCCATTGTGAGGCTAGACCTCTACATGTGAAATACCCTCAGCAACACAGAGTTGCTGAGGGTATTTCACTGAAAATCACACTCATCAGTTTTTCATCATCTATTTGCTGTTAATAAAAAGTTTGCAAACAATAAAATGAAATACATTGAAAGTAAAATTTAAAATAAAACTGTTCGTTTCAAGTCAAATTTATTTGTACAGCACAATTCAGCAACAATGTAATTGGAAGTGCTTTATATGAAAAAAACATAACACAGTGAATAAGAAAAATGAACCAAAACAAACATTACGATGCAGTGTAGTTCCCAGATTTCAGACCTGATCACGTTTCTAGCTGGAACTCTCTCCCACTGTTTGTGCACTGGAACTACATCGACTCTGAAGAAGCTGTTAAAGACAGCTATACCAACAGGCTTTTAACTAAAGTGATGCATTTTATTTATTTTTTGAAACTGTATTCTATTATAACTGTATTATATTTTATGTTTGTGTCAATGTGATGTAATTTGTTATTTGAATGCCTCTGATAGGTGCTGTACAAATACATTTTACCTAGTAGCTGAAGCTGTGGGCTGCCTCCTGATTGTTCCTTTGGGTCCTAAAATAATTATGTTTTCATTTTTTTTTTTTTCTAATTAGCTAAAGAAAGTTATGGCACATCTGCTTGGTGCTGAAATGGGTTTATTGTCACCTGGCAATACTGTTGTAGAGCTGTGTGTGATTTATCCTACTTGGGGGAATAAATATAAGTATTAAGACAAATGTGTAAACCTGGACAGATTTATTTCACACTACACACAGATTTTTCAAGACATTGTTTTTGGAGGAGAAAATTAGTTTTCTCAAATCAAAAGTTAAATAATTAAATCTTGTCTGTCACATTCTCAGTTACTGACGGCAGCATTGAGAACCGACACTTGGCGTAACAAAAAATCCCCAAAAAATAAATAGAGGTTCGTGTTTGACATGACCGCATGAAAACATTCATGAAGCGTGAATACTTTTACACCGTATTGTTAGTCAAAACTGGTTCTAAACAAGCACTGGGACTATTGGTATGCAACTAAAGACTTAAGGATTTGAGGTCAACATGAATCTAATGGTTATACAAATCAAACTGAGTGGGTCAGTGTCCAATAATGGACATAAAGAAAAAGAACATCTTTGAAGCTACTCCAGCAAAGGTAGATTCAAGAAAAGAGTTAACAAATTTTTCAACCATGAAATTCTTTTCATGATCAAAAATCTTACAAAATACAAAACATCTTAGCTGTAAACTGAAGTTTAGCGTGCTCTCAGATCGGTTGCCTTTAAAGAAAATAACTGCTCTTGCCGTCTCTGTGCTATAAATATGCTTGTGCCCATGTTTGCTGCTACGTCAGTTCATTCACAGGCTTCCTCATACTGACAGGAGCAGACGCTGACAGATGCACATGATGAAATAAGAAGCATATCATTTAGAAAATGATTGGATGAAAATGGTTTCTGTTTGATTTCAACCTTAACAATCTTGTTTGCACTGCACCAAATGTTCACACCCCCATGTAACTTCAAATCCTTCACCATGAATGTTCACCTGCCTTTGTTTGAAGTCAGCGAATCACCCGGGGGTCAAAAGGAACACTCTGCAGTATGATGAAATCTTGACACATATGCAGAAACGCACTGATATGCAAGTGCTTTATAAAAGAGTTCTAGCTGTGGGCAATGGAAAAGTGATAACAGTGCAGCTCTTTAATCTTTATAAGTTAGGTTGTTTTTCTTTTGTATCTTGCTGTCGTACTTCAGGGCTTTTAAATGAGATGTTAGTCTCTTCTCACATGCAGCTCACCTGCTAAATATCACTGTCTTTAATGAAGTAAAACACTTTACAAGTGAAATTATGCAAATTTCACTTTGTGCATGTTTCTGTCCTTCCATCTGGTATCTCCTGTGTCTAGAAACAGTCCAAGAGTAAAAAAAAAAGAAAACCTCAGCCGTTTTTTGGGAGTATGTAGATGGTCCACTGGTGTCGGCAAAACGACTTGTTTCAAAAACTGCTAAATTGTTGTGTTATGATTTATTTGGCCATCAACCCCAAACCAAGGCCAGCCACTTGCCTGGCAAACCAAGTGAAGCTCCACCCACTTCATGACAAGACAACACTAAGTTTGTTCTGCTGGCTTTACCAATGCACAATGGCTGCTGGAAAAAGAAAGTGTTTTACTGTCAGCTTCAGTCTCAGTAGTACAGAGGATGTGTCCATGCATTTTCCCTAAGTCACGTAAAACAGAGCTGTGTGGCTTCATTTTATTTTTGCTTGTAATGTCCCTGCGATGTTGTCAAAGAAAGTTTAGGAAGGATTCCTTTGAAAACTACCAACACTACACGGCAGGATTTACCAAATACTTGGATTGAAGGAAGGTTTTCTGTGAATAACTGAAATTTGTGGACATTAACTGAAATCAGCCAATAGATGAATCTGCAGAATGGGAGGGATCCAAAGTATACATTGATGAACATCTACAGACTTACTCTTGCAAAGGCTTATTAACCAATAGCCTACTATTACGGTATGATATTGTTGCTGACTGTAGCATATTTTCTGACATTTTTTGCTACATTTTATCCATTAGCTGGGCTACAGATACAGAAGCGTTAGAGGGGGATCTGGATGGAGAGGTCCTGGTCGATGCTTTGAGGCTCCAGTGGAAAGGCTGTTCTTCAGGTCAGAGTGTTTTGTGACTGGCAGAGACTCATTGCCTCAGGATGGCTGTATGTTTACGGTCGGGTTGTCAAGGCAATGAACCCTTAGCCGCAGAGGCACAACTATCAATCGGTGCTTCTTCACAACCATCTCAGAAACAACTACGCATGTATGGAACCTGGAAAACAAACCTACACAACAGTCATAGCCACTATTCAGCAAACAGAATGTCTTTCTTTTTATGTAAATGTCTCAAACTCTCAAAATAGTTTTCATTCTATACGTCATAAATGTCTGAAAAGCAAACATTCTTGTCACTAGAAATGTAGAATGACAACCTTCATGAAAATGTAAACAAAATGTAAAGGGAAATGTTCCCTATGTGTTCTCTTTGTTGTGTGTCCAACAAGAATCGCATTGTCACAACTTCCTTCTGTGTAAAAAATCAAAGTTTGGAATGAAAAAGGATCGGGGCGGGTTGCCAGGTGGCCCAGTCAATGTTTTGACAGTTTACCCACAGCACAGTGCCATCATGGCAGCAGGCTGTCATTTCCATATATCCTCCTGAGGCTCATTTACGTCTGTGTCTCTCCCGCGCTTCCTTTCCTTATTTGTGATATTCTCCCTTTTTCTGCATCCACGTCTCATCTTTTTTCTGCTGCTTACACATCCCACAGGTTCCTCTCTTCTCACTCACTTTTCCCTCTTTCGCCTTCATGTTTTCATGAAACCAGAGTTAGAAAGAGAGCGGGCTCCTGCTTTGTCTCCCTCCACATCGAGACCCCCTCCTGTGCTTTGACTTCCTAAAGAGGCAGAGATGTCTAACATACCTTAACATAGTTTATCACAAGAGGTTCTCTTTTTGTGTGCATTCTGAAATAACATCATAAGCTAAATTCAGACCGCAGTGGCAGCTCAATGAGTCACCAATTAGAAAGCACATAAAAATAATCCATCCTTTGATTCAGTTTTAGTTTAGTTTGGGCAAGATTTTCCATATGTGCCAAGTAATAATCTTCTTGAAAAAAACACAACTCATTCATGAAGGACATATTAAATAACTCCTCCTGCATAATGCACTGCTAAGTCATATTGCTACTATGCAATATGATTTTTAGATATGGAAAATTTCAAAAAGAACTTTGAAAAACATCCCTTCAGTTACAAAACAATAAAATCCTAGTGATACGGATGCAGCTCAGTAAATTAGGATCTCATTGAAAAGTTCACTTGTCCAAGCAATTCAGTTGCAAACACTCAAACACTCAACTCATTGCAAACACAGTGATATACCTCTGGCGTTTATTTCAGCTAACTTTGATGATTATTGTTTGATGATGAAAGCAGTTGAATGGGTAAAATGGGCCACAGCTCAGAACAGTGTCAACTGACCATATTGTCACAAAATGTGTAACATTTTCAATTCAAAAACCATTTTGGCTGCTAAATTATTCAATAAGTGAACATATGAGCACAACAACAAATATATTGTTGTTAATCTGTTCTTCGGGTTTTTCAAACATCATATTGAATCAAAGTTCTATTGTATCCATTCATCTTTAAGGAGTTTCAGGAACTCCTGATCATTCATGGAGCTTCCATAGAAATGTGGACAGTAGACACAAGCTGTGTCCGAATTCAGGGTCTGCATCCTTCGAAGGACAGATTTGTAGGCCGATTATATCATAGCGTGGCAACAAGGCCTGTCTGAATTCAAAGATTCCTTCACACACGGCTTTCAAATGTGTCCTTCTTTTCCCCAGATTTGAAGGATGGGTCCGGTGTATCCTTCACGGCCCTCCATATCCCATAATTCATTGCGGGTCCCAACCGGGCATTCAGGCAGAGCGACAATAGCAGTGAAGAGCGGCAAATTATTTTGTTATATTA
The DNA here is from genome assembly GCF_002775205.1 of Xiphophorus maculatus. Taxonomy (NCBI): domain Eukaryota; kingdom Metazoa; phylum Chordata; class Actinopteri; order Cyprinodontiformes; family Poeciliidae; genus Xiphophorus; species Xiphophorus maculatus. The sequence goes on from NC_036451.1 coordinate 28,246,873, forward strand.
CACTTTAAATGACACAAGGTGAATTTGTACAACGTTTTTAGGCGAGAATGTAAGTGTGTAAGTCTCAAATATCTGCTTTGTTCACCAAAACATAACCTGCTCTGACATTTTCGGACATGTCTGCTCCCACTGCGTTAACAGCCAGCTCCCCTCGCCAGCTGTCAGCTGGCCGGGCGCTTCAGGTTCGGTATACCGGAGGAGAACGCCTGACTCCCAACACATTGTTATAAAAACTCCCACTAGCTTTCCCAAATGACTGGAAGTTAAACACCGATATTATTCAGACAGGAAATATCTAGTTGTAAAATATTTGGTTTATTAAAGTATTTTATTTATTCCTGAGCAAATCGGTTTGATTGATTAAAGTTAAGCCTTCAAACATACTAGTTTTATTTAACTGTAATGGCTTATCCGAGATTCGGAGAGTATTATATTTTAAAATGAATAATTTGCTAATATTTGTTCCTGGTAGAAATGTGCAATACAAGTTTGAACATTTTAGAATCAAACTAACAGGTTTCTTTTTTTACTATGGAACAGCCTTTACTATAAAAGGTGAAGAATAATACAGAAATCAGGAGTAATACATGACCAAAAAACAAACTTCAGCTCCGTTGTTTTTTTTCTTCGCCACTCTTTGCTTCATGCTGTCATGGTTGCTAGGCAGCATGAGTTACGCTGAGGTGGGAGTGGGGACAGTTGGTGAAGGATAGACCTGTCCAAATTCACAGCTTTTCTCTTCTGGTCTTAGTTTATTCACGGCCTTGGAAGGACCCGGTCTACGTAGACCGATCCTTCGAAGGATGCAGACCTTGAATTCGGACACAGCTACTGACATCTGTGCTGCTGCTGCTACATGTTTAGCATTGAGATGCTATTTTAGGCTTGAATAGCTTTGCTGATAGGCTAACTCCTTTTAGCACAACTTGAACACAACAATAGTCTTTTCCAGCGTCCGATCAAATTGTTTAAAGCAGAAGTTAAACCCCAGTGAACCAAGATAAGCAGCTTTGTCATTCATCGCTGTTTGTGTAATTTTCTTGTGTCAAATTTATGGGTCCAACACAAACATGCAACTACAGAAGGTTCAGTCTTAGTATGTTAAAAAAAATATTAACAATTTTAAAGCATTAAAATCTATGTATATAATTAATTAGCATCAATGTGTTAAAACATGATGCATGTGCTTACATTTTACATGAGGCCCCTGAGTCTTTTGAACACTTGGTGTATTTCTTCCCATTCAAGAAGTTTCTCTGCCTGCTTGGGATAGACGCTTCTGGTGAAGCAAAGATTCAGTGCAGTCATTTGGCTTATTCCAGCAGATCAGCTTCAAATCGCATCAAATGATCACCTGAATTAGAATATAGTGTATCCGGATTATAATGGGATAGAAATGAACTGTGTGTAGTTAGATTACAGGCTGGACATGGCTGCATTGGATTAGAATGGATTTGGATTAATTTGATATATAATTGAACAGCCCTGCATCATAAAGTTCATGCTTGCTCTGCATTGGTCGGATTATATATATTATCCGACCTGAAATTACTCTTGTTCTATGAGGTGATTTTTTTCTAGCAATTTTAGCACTATTTTCCTTTGAAAAAAGAAAAAGAAACATTTAATAATAAATTAGAGAACTTGCTAAAGTGAGCATTTAAAAAAGGAGATTTTCTTCCCTCCATTAGTGTTCTTGGAAGGTAGATCTGTGGCTGGAACGGAATCCTCCAGGGAAGTTTAAAGCTGCTAGCACCTGCTGCTCAGACCGGCATTGATCAGAGGGACACCGCTGTGGCAGACAGCACTGTGCTAAAGTAATTACCTGTGGGCTTCACACGGCTTCACTCTCCAGGGAGCTGCGTTTTAGTCTATTTGAGCATACATGCACGTATACACGTTCTCAAGTAAGTCATTGCTTGCGATTGTAATTGAAAATGGATGTCTTTGCCTCTGCTTGCTCCTTCATAGAAAACTACATTACTGTCTCACTGCCTAGCTTATTACAAGCTTTGGTAATTACCCAGCTGGGTAGTCAGAGGACAGTCAGAGGAACCAAGAGGGGGGTGGGAAGGGTGTGGATGCATGTTGGATGAAGAACTCGCTGATTGATGCTTTTAGGTTTCATCCTGATAAGGAAAAAGGAAAACATGAGATCCTCGTTTATCTCTTTCCCACAGCCAGGATTATGCATCGTTATACAGTATGAATATTATACTACTAATTTTATTTCATACCATTTTGGATAAAGTTTATAGTCAACAGATAAGATTAAAGTCTGAAAAAATAAAAAAATGCACTTTTTTTATTTAGCCTTTTAAGAGCATTTCTCTACCAAAAACACTACACTTCCTAATAAAGCCTCACATGTTAGTGCAGTGATCTCTGACTTTGGAGACTCAAGTGTTTACCAAATGGTCCACAATTTCCTAATGCAAGCATTTGGATGAGTGACTGGGTTTCAGCCATCTTAACAGCCTGTATTCCCTCTGGCTGCAGATAAATTAGTTTCCACTGTAATTTGCAGTGAGCTGTGCGAAACGACTTCACCAGCTTTTTGTTTATTTATACCCGGAGAGCGGGCGAGGGCAAAAAATTATGCGAAAGAAATTCCAAGTGCTTTCTAAAATGGAGGAGTGGGAAGAGCTAATTACTGGGAAACTTTGAAACCTACTTTTACTTCTAAAGAAACTGAAATTAAACCCAAAAGACTTTATCCGCCAACTATGCGGCGGATGATTATCAAGCAGAAACTAAACGTCAACTCAGAATGTGTCAAACTCATCAGTTGCTACTAAGGAGGAAGGTTTTGATGGAGGTACATTAACATGACAGGCAGCAGAGACATGTTTTCTGACTGTACTTCAAGTCAAGAGCCTCTAGCACCATTCCTCATCATTCCAGCTGATTCGTTGTCACGGCAACTCTCACCAGCGTTCAAGGCTGATTGCCCATATACAACCTTTTAATTCCTGTCTTGCTGTCCTGTCACACTTCAGGAACAAACTCAAACCCATCAACTCTTACAACACTGACATTTGTTAGTCTTGTCATGTCCTAACTGCACGGTGGAAGAAATGATGGATGATGGGTGTTACATAAAGGAGAGGAAAAGGAAAGCATACCTACATGTGGTAGAGAGAGCTGAAAACAGTCTCCAAAGTGCCAAATCTTCTCCAGATGCACACAAAAAACTTGTCTGCTGTGCCTGAGGATATTTACAGCATGTCTACTTCCTCCATTGTGGAAATGTAGCATAACAGCATTACTATCAGCCTGAGTTTCACTCATGTCAAGTAGTTATGGGAAAGCTCCACTGTAAATGCATTTCAGTTTATCCATGACTGAAAGATCAAGAGAGCAGCAGGAGTTTGAGAAGCTCACACAGTAAACTGTGAGTGAATATCGGATTAAAGCTCACGGTTCTTACAACTTATCTGTCAATGGACTTGAAGACAGGCTCTATGATCAAGCACTGTATGAATGTGCTACCAGTCTGGAATTCCATTCTTTAATTAGACACAAAATATAATGGATTTCCTAGCTTGCATTACTGTATATAAATTATACATACAATATACAAATAGAGATACTCTGTCTAATGCATGATTATAGTTTAAACTTGAAGAGTTGAAAAAATGAAGAAATTTGTGGTCTGAACGCACCATGTTCATGTGTTCAAACTATTGTACACAAACACTGTAAGTATATTTATCGACTGTACTGTTCAGGTAAGAGACAAGTTTACCTCAGATGTGCACTAAAGAAAAAGACAAAGATATCATAATTCGCTTTATCCTTCACAATTTCTAATTTCTTTTCTTCCGCCTTGCTTTGAACAGATACATGCATAAATGTGCCATAACTTTCTCCAGCTGATTATCTTTGAACCTAAAGAGGAACACACAGCTTCAGCCATTACAGCTGGAAACTAGAGATCAGGCTGAAATCTGGGCGTAGTGATGGACTCTGACCTGAACCTTCAGACAATCACATAGTCGACCTTTTATCACCTGAAGAACATTTTCAGGATTAAAGGACTGATGTCTCAGCAAGATCTAGAGAAACTCATTCATGGGTTTATCTTTCTTCTCATTGACTGAACTGCTCTGTTGCTGAAATGAGCTTTACGAAACTTGATTGACTGACTGATGAATGCTGTTGACCATGTGAACTTAAACTACTCCAGTTTTTTTTCAGAGCTGAAAAACTTTATATCTATCAACTAGTACTGATTATAAAATATTCTTAAACTATAAAGCATATAAAATATATATTCAGTAAGTTGACTGAAAGGAGCATTAGTCAGTGCATCAGAGTTAGTTGAAGTGAAATCTAAAATGTGCATCATATTTTGCAACTCGCAAAGTATTCTGTTGCCTTTTCTCATATATTTTTATTTTTATATGCTTTTCCCCTAAAAATGCTTTTCATAGTCTGTTTCCAAATCTGCAATAGATGTTGCATTGACTAAAGCATTCTGACAGGAATTTTTGAAACATTTCCACATCTGTCAGCTGACTTTCTCCCTGTTGCTATGATTCAGACTGTAAATCCCAAATGTTTTCTTAAGACAACATATGAAAAAACAAAGACAAGGAAGTTTCTTCCAGAGAATTTGAGATATCTTACAAATAAAATGGGCTATCTCCAAAGACTTATGAACACAAAATGTCAATATCAGGGATAGATTGCTATGGTTTTTACACTGTGGACTGTGAAGCTTTGTGACAACATATAATGCAAAGCAACTTATTGTAGTTGGGCTACAAGCTTAAAGAGAGAAAAGGGTGTGCAAGAAAAAAATCTGAAATAAAACCATTCAGCTCAGCAGTTTTAATTTCAATAAAAGATGAGGAAGATCACATGCGTCAAGACAAAGAGGGCTCAAACTAATGGAACCCATTGAGCCGAGAGAGAGCTCCCAACAGGATTGGCCAAGGGATGCAATTTTTCATTCGTTTAACCTGCACCTGTCCACAATAACAGGATTGTAAGTAAAAATGTAAGTTGTGGAGAATTAGACCAATGGAGAATCTTGTAGAGGTTAAAAGACTCTACAAGACTAAGAACTATTAGAATTTACCTCTTTGGAGACGAGGTAAATTCCTTGCAATGTGTTTGAAACCACCAATTGAAAAAAAGAATGTCTTTGCTGCACTTTGTGTCTTACTCGACCTCACCATGTTTATAGATGCATTCTTAAGTAAGCTCTGCACTGATGGAAACATAATTCTGTCATGCACTTTAGTGCTTGTTGGACATTCTTGGACATGTGAAGCATGTCCAGCGAAGCTTCTTCCACTGGTTTAGAATTTGTCACCTTCATGGGTATTAAGTTCCAGAAAACTTATTTCAGGTGAAAATGTTGGAGCAACTGTTGCTTATTAAGAGGTAACCACTAACCAAAGGTTTCAGCCATATTTTCCCATTTTTACAGCAATACATTTATTTTTACAACGTTGGTCTTACTTTTGATGTGGCTATACTGACATGACGTTGGTTTATCATTTTACAAATCTTTTTGTGAAATCTTCCCTTTATTGTATTTGGGGTAGTGTTCTATTGACAGATTAATGTACAACATTTATGCACACTAAAAGATGTTGAGCTTGTCAATTCAGGTTTGATGTTGTTCTACAAGGAAATGATAGTAAACACACATCTCAAATATGCAAATGAATCATTGAATAATGTTTACTCCCGGGTGAAATCTGAAAACATACATTTGTCACTGCCAACAAATAAATGTTCTATTTCGTTTGGTCAGACTTAAAGGGGAAGTAGTATGTGTTTTCCAGGCACGTAGGGCTATTTGATGGCACAATCAAGTAACTATGTCAAATTCACTTGTTACAAATATACTATAAATAACAAATATTATGTAGAAGAAACTTTACTTTGTAATTTAACACCATGAAGTTGGGCTTCTGTCTCTTTAAAAACTACTACTTTTTCTGAAACTCCGCTTTCAGGAAGTCATCACAACATGGCATCTCTATTAACACTAACACAATTTTTACCTCTGTTGCACTGAGTAATACCACCATGTGTTTGCTAATTGCTGCTGGCTAGTCTGAAGGAACTGAGTGAGGGCTGCTCCAAGAGGCAGAAGCTTGTAAACTTGGAAACTACAGCTCTGTGGAGCAGCTGGGTCTTGAAGAAGTGCTAGGTCGAACCAGGTGTTCATCACAGCTGAACTGTTGCCATTGGAGACAAAATTAATATTGTAACTCGACAGAAAGCTCAGAAAATGGTAAATGGCTACCAAGGACTCATAACCCTTCACACCACATTTAGTCATTTACCTTTTCACACGCTTCTAGATAGCAGCCACATGTCCTCTGACCTCACCAGCAGGCAAGGCAGGTGAAGTTTTGCCCAAAGACACAACAACAAATGCGGACAGAGCGGAAATTGAACTGGCAACCCGATGATTGCGGGACAAACTCATACTACCGTCACCACAGTCATCCCACATTTTTTTAATATGTTATGGGAATGTGAACTGAGCTTTTATAACTGAAGTGATGTTTCTTCAAACTGACATTATGATAATAAATAAGATATGACACATGTCACAGCTGCTGTGCTGCAGAGAGTTTACATCAGCTTTGGCATTTAACCTTAGACAAACCTTTCAGTCACAGTAACCTAAATAGTAAATTGTTAGATTTTTGGCAATGTATTTATTTATTTTTTTTGCAAAAATGTCAACCTTTTTGTCTTTAACCACTTACACACATTAAGTAAATTCCAAACACTGGGCACAAAAGCCAAAGTTAATTTTTACTTCGTGTTTTGAGTATCTCATAAGATCTTTGTCAGTAGAAGAGCCTGCAAGTTGTTCCTTTGCATCAAACCACAATCTTTACTCAACTTTGAGTAGGGAAGTTCTTCAGGCCTCTGATAAGCACTGAATTGGCACACAGGATGCTGACACATAGCATCAAATGATAATCTATCTGTACCAGGGGTGTCAAACTCCAGTCCTCGAGGGCCGCAGACCTACAGTTTTTAGATGTGCCACAGGTACAAAACACTGGAATGAAATGGCTTAATTACCTCCCCCTTGTGTAGATCAGTTCTCCCAGTTTTGCTAATGACCTAATTATTCTATTCAGGTGTGGTGCAGCAGAGGTACATCTGAAGGTTGCAGGACTGCGGCCCTCGAGGCCTGGAGTTTGAGATCCCTGATCTATACCTTAAAAAAATACAATATAGAAATTCTATGCAGTTATCAGAAGTAGAAATGTTTTACTCAAGACAAGGAAGTAGGAAGAATTAGAGGGCTGGTTACTGAACACCAGAACAGTTATATATTGAAACACAGGAAGAACTTTAACCAGTTCCTTTAAAAGTGACTGGATTATTTCAAGTAAGTCAGAATTGAAGATGAATAACTATTATATGCATAAATCTGTATATTACCAATATCATCAACCTGATATGTCCAGTTGATACACATCAAGTCAAACATCCACAAGACGTGTAAGGTCTCCTTTTACAGAAATGCCCCTCTCCATTTACTCTTATTATATTGTATTCATACTGTGCATTAAGACAAGACATCTCCTCATTGCAGACATGACGAATTCAATGGGTTGAGTTATTTTGAGTTTCTGATTCTTGTAACTACTTGGAAGCCTCTTGCCACTCAGCATACTGTCGAAATTCATCCACAGATTGTTTATTTTAGGCTAGACTCTCACTCAGTGGCGAGGCACTTCCCTCTGTTGTCTTGAAAATGTGCAAAGACATCGAGGACTCTTCAACCTCTCTCTCTTCTTTTGACTTGGTAAAATAACAAATGTCCCAATGCTTTTCCTCTGAACGTCCTGCAGCTGCATACTCAATTGAGTTGGTGTTTGGGTTGATGTCTGCATTGCTGATGGGTTTCGTTTTTTCGTCATAATTGCATTTAGCAGTAGGAGAGGCTGAAAACCCCAGAGCCCTGTCACTGGTTTTGGAAATCTAAAGATGCTCTATTGTTCAGCATATACAGCTCTGTAGCTTTATATCATTATATATCCATGTTGGTATTTGCTTGTTGTGTCACTCAGTGGTCCCTCCTGCTTGTGTTGTTTGCATGTTCTCCATGTTGACATCGGGCCTCTTGTAGTCTCCTGTCTTCAAGTGTTTGTGCCATTTTCTATGTAATTACTCCCCCTGTATACTCAGAATGTCCCTCCATGTCTAATACATTATAACTGAATCTTCCTTTGCCTTTTTATAAGGTTTTCATTATGTGTGGATTGTCAGTTTGTAGGGAATGTGGCCCAAACTCCAACTGATAACAACTGTGGGGGTTGTACATTGGATTTTTTACCACAGGAGCAAAGTCAAATGTAACATCTGAGTCAGTTATTGCCTCCTTTCATTTTCATGATGTTTGTTAAAGATTGTGAAGTAAAGCCTGGCTGTTGTTACTGTTGTTGATTTTCAACCACTACTGACCAGGGGAAAGACAAGCTTCAATCTTGCAGCTCACGTGAGATGGGATAAGCTACTAAACTTCTCTACTCTTTGAGAGTTTACCTAAGGTTTTTGTGTGGATAAAAGTAAGATTAATTCCCAGGCCCACAAATTCAAATGTGTGTTTTTTGGCGCAGGCAGTATTGACTGCAGCAGCAATTCTAATCACTTTTTTTTTCTCTTTTTGTGTAAAGTTGTTAAAAAGGCTTTTTCCATCTCATGAATAAAAAAACTAATCAATAGCAAAAACTAGTGTATTCAAAAAATGCATTTTGAATAAGAGATAATGGTACAAAATATAATGAAGAGACAAGGAATGATTTATTGAGTTTTGAAAGCAGGACTGATTGTGATTTAGGGAATGCAAATTCTTACATCTGTTCTCCCGAACCAGTCTAAGAATACTTATTTTTTAATTTTAGTTAATGTGGAGCTATGAAAGTTTTTTAATGTGAAGTTTCACAGAACACCCCACGTTGTAATAAAGCTGGCTCTAATAAGGACTGAAGAGTGAATACTAAAAGTTCTCCTGCAGAGAGATTCAATAGTTACAAACCCTAGAATATGGCAATTAACTACACTGAAGATTAAAGCTCTCATCAAAGCTTACTGGGCTCTAAGTAGCAGACAAATCTCATCATAACTTGTTGGGAGGAGATGGTGTAAACAGGCCTTCCTGTGCATAATGCTGCAAAGAAGCAACCACAATCAGAGGAAAAGAAACCAGAGCTTTATGTTGTATATATGAGAAAGTAAGAAAGTAAAAAAAGTACATATATAGATGAATAAAGTTTCAATCATCCAACTCTAATGCTTAGATAAAGAATCACTCTCTTATAAATATATACTGTTTGTGTGATTTAATATTAATATTAGGTGCTGTTTTTTATTTTGCTCCATTCCACTCATTTGTTTCAGCTATCCCTAAATTGCATGAAGGTGACCCATATTTCCTTAAATTCAATCAATTTAAGGAAGTTACAATCAAGCAAAGTTATGATTGTGTCAGTTACAAATCATAACTATCCAGAAGTACAGCACAGCATCCAAAAGCAGAGGAAATAATTGTCCGAAGGCGCAACGCCTCAACCCAAAAAGAATTATGGACAAGTCTGCAAAGTTGTGCAATTTTAGGATCTGGAGTTACCCAGTCAGGATCCTGACTTAAAATCATTGAGGCCAAAAAAATAAATAAAGTGATGGCAGGGACAGGTTCTGTCTCAAAGACTTGGGGTTCGTTACCAAAGATTAATTATCAATTTACCGGTGGAAAAATGAAAGAATTTGTTGAAGAATCATTGGAAAAGTTTGATTGTTGTAATGCTTGCAACATGTTCTGATATATTTGTTGTCAATTGGAGTCAAACAAATAAACTGAACTGTATGTATCAATGTATTTTTTTTATTGTACCTTGTACTGTACAGCAACCTAAGTCGAGCAAACTGAGAATGGAAATAAAACAAAAAAACAATCCAGATTTATGGAACTGCCTGGGTGCATGAAACCAAGCTCATTTGCTTTACACATCCCAATCAATGTGAAATTGAGTGCACACTCCTCCCTTGACACTCCTCCATTAACAAATGCAAATCGATCTAAATAAGCTCTCTATGTGTGATTCTCCTCACTACATAGTCTAAAGTCCTTAATGTGTCAGTTGGAGATGCTTCTAAAATGGGGCATTTACTCAAGATTCATTTATGTTTTATTTGCAAACACGGACATCAATCAGTGATGTCCACCACTTATATGCGTGACATACACACACTGATTTGTAAATAAATGCAGATGTGCTCTGAGAAAAGACTGCAGCTGCAGTTATTAAACTTTATGCATGTGTTTATTCACAAAAATGAGTTTTGTGAACTGATGCACTCAGGGGCTTTGTAAACTCTTCTGAACTTCAGAATTTCAGCCAGAAAAAACAGGAAGCCACTCAGTTTGAGCATTTACTGAGAAAAAAAATCCAAAAACAAGATGATGTCTTCATTGTGCTGACAGGCAGATCTTCGTTCTGCTCTGGTGCCGATGTAGAAATTTAATTCCAGTCGATCGCTTCACTTACAGAACAATGAGGTCACGAATCAGACTATGGTTAATAATGGGAATCAGAGGTAGCGTTAGACTTTTTTGTTCTCCGTCATCTTGACCAACAGCATTTTTTAAAAAATTGGTCATGTACTATTTTTACCCGTCAACTTATAATCACATTAACATCAGCTATTTAGCCGCATTTTTTGCGGTTTAGTTAATATTCACTCAGTTGAACCATGAATCCAGATCCCATCATACATAAAGCAGATGAACGCATCTAACTTTTTCTCCGTAGTGACAAAAACCACTGACTGTGGCCCCAATAACTTACAATAAATTAAATTAAGCGACTCTGCTTAAATTACTAGCACTTCACCTGCTGCGGTCTGAACGCACAGCCTCACTAGTTCCTCCTGGTCGCATCTGCAGAGAAATCTGCGCTGGTTCATCAGTCAGTTGGATCTGTCTGATCCAAACCGACCAATTGAACCCCGCAAGCTTTTTACCCTGTGCAGTCCAAGATAAACATCCTGACATTTCTGTTTTAATTTTTTTTATTGATCTCATGCAGTATTTTAATTTTGTGAGAAGTTTGAATTTGCAACATCTTCCATAATCAAAATTACAAGAAACAGAGGCTTAAGCTATTTAATTTAATGTGTAATGAATCTATGAAATATATGAGCATCACTTTCAAAGACAAGGTTAAGGTTGTCTTTGAAACCTTAAGCATGATGGTAAGGGAAATGAAACTGCACAAAAGGCTAAGTAAATATATTTTTTCCAAATAATGTGTAGAAACGGACTGATTGCATTATTTCAGCAACTGTTTAAAAATGAACGACTCTGTCTTGATGTTTAACATAAACATCATAGAAACCATGTCTATTTTCCAACAGTCTGTGGTCAGAGAATGTGTATCATCAGAATGAAGCTAAGTGTTAATTTAGCAGTAGTCATATACTCTCAGCAAAAACATCATCTTTCTCTTTGAGTCTTTTTTTTCTAATCTGTAAAGAAATGAAGCGAGGCAGAGATATGTAATCACAGTCGTTTGTCTGTCTGCCCGACTAACTGTCAGCAGGGTTGCACAAATTCCATCAAGCTGCAACTCGTGAAACATAGTGGAGGACAGGCAAAAAAAATATATATATATATGGGTGTGATGATTGTTTCGCAATTTCAAAACAATGTCTGTGCAGCAAATGAGCTGCATTCATATCTATAATCTTGGACTTGCTCTTTTCTGCACCATTAGTATGTGACCCTATCCAAGATATATTTCATTTTTTTGTTTTACCTTACCACCTAAAAACAATAAGACTTAACACAGTTTCCACTGTGAACATTAATGCGTATTAACGGATATTTGGTGTTTGAACCATTGAAATAGGCAGTTACAACCAAATACCGGGCCACAGCAGACAAGTGTGTTCAACTTCAGTCCTCGGGGGCTGAAGTTATGAAACTTCTAGAAGTGTCTCTGAATCCAATGATCTTTCCTCAGTCAAGTTCTCCTGTCCTACAAATGACAGACTCAGGTGTGCTGAAGCACAGACACATCTAAAAGCTGGAGATCACCGGACCTGAAGGACTGAATTTCGATGCCTGTGTCTTAGAAGGACAAAGTTTAAGATTGGGGACAAACATGAGCGAAATTCTATCTCCAAAAGTCAGCCAGTATTCTTCAGAGATTCTGCTACTAACATAGAAATTTATTGTAGGCATTATATACTACTGCTTTCAGTGCTCCAGTTATCGTGTGTTGTATCTTCTGAACATGCATGGAACCTACTAGCAACCAATTTCAGCTACTTTCTTACTGATGTGCTGCCCACATAAAACTTCCTGTGGTGTGTGTGTGTGTGTGTGTGTGAGACACTCTTAGAGGAGCTCCATTCAGAAAAGAGCAGCAAATATTTACGTTGTTAAAATCCCCTCAATACTTTATGAATTCGGCACTAAATGTTTCACTCTGGGTTTTGCTTTTTTTAAAGCAAAAAAAAGAAATATATATATATTTTTAAAAATCAAAAAAATTGGGGCGTGCCTTGGTGGCGTAGGGGATAGCGCAACCCATGCTTGGAGGCCCTGAGTCCTTGACGCGGCCGTCGCAGGTTCGACTCCCGGACCCGGCAACATCTGCCGCATGTCTTCCCCCTTTCCTGTCAGCCTACTTTGAAAAAATAAGGGACACTAGAGCCCACAAAAAATATCCCCTGGCAGTGTACAAAAAAAAATATATATATACATAAATCAATAAAATTTATCTTTGTCTTGATCCTCTTCATCATCCTCTGTAGCTTGATCTCCATGACGACTGTAACTGTCTGCCCTCAATGTGGCTAAACTTAGCCATTCAATCCCCCATCAGTGAAGTGTTTTCAGTGATTGTCTCTCTCCTACCTACAGCTGACCATTTCTGTTTTCATTTTTATTCTTTCCCATCTTCATGTATTCTGCTCTTCATTCCTATAATGTGTGAATGACTTTATGAAGACACCACTGATGTAAAAAAAAATTGTTTTTTATATTGCAACTGCAAATGTTTCACTTGTAAATGGTTATAGTGCAGCTCACCGCCTGATAGGAAACATAAAGTACAGTGATATTGATGCACATGTCATGTTGAAATGGTTCTGCTTCAAATTTAAATACCAAAAACATTCTTATATTGAGGCATCACATCTTCAAATGTGTAGATTTGTAATTCCGTATCTCCATCAGCGCACATTCAGGCAGATAGTCAGAGGGCCTGTGCATGATGCAAAATCTATTCAAAATTGTTTATATACAGTTCACACACAGTAAATGCTTATTGCCCAAATAACAGATGCTAAATTTGGCCTTACACATCAAACATCAAGTAAAGTGAAAATCTGCAACTTTGTTGTTTTTTGTCATCTGCATAATATTGTTAGACTTCTCTAAGTGCACAATAAAAAATAGAGGTGCATATATAAAGTGCAATTTATCTGTCACAAGTACCGTATTTTCCGCACTATAAGGTGCACCGCATTATAAGGCGCGCCTTCAATGAATGGCCTATTTTAAACTTTTTTCATATATAAGGCGCACTGCATTATAAGGCGCATAGAATAGACGCTACAGTAGAGGGTGGGGTTACGTTATGCATCCATTAGATGGAGCTGCGCTAAAGGGAATGTCAACAAAATAGTCAGATAGGTCAGTCAAACTTTATTAATAGATTACAAACCAGCGTTCTGAAAACTCCGTTCATTCCCAAAATCAATAAACAGCTGTTTTATTATTTTCCCCGAGGTAATGTAAGTGACGTGGTCTTTACACAAAACCCAGCATGCACCGCGCGCTTCTTCTTCTACGGGGGAAAATGAAGTCGGCGGCTGCTTACCGTAGTTGCGAGACCTGTTGTGGCTCAATATTGGTTCATATATAAGGCGCACCGGATTATAAGGCGCACTCTCGGCTTTTGAGAAAATTGAAGGTTTTTAGGTGCGCCTTATAGTGCGGAAAATACGGTAATAAGTATTTAAATTGTATGTTTGATTGTTTAAGCAGATGTTCTGAATGACTTGAGCTTATTTGAAAACTAGATTCAACTGAAACCATAAAATGGGTTAAATGTGATTAATTAATTATTGAAATAATCGCCAAAAGCAGTATACATAAAAATGCCATTTGCTTAAAAAAACAAAACTCACAGAGCAGTAATAAAGCCAAAAATGTATTATATATATATATATATATATATATATATATATATATATATATATATATATATATATATATATATATATATATATATATTTTTTTTTTTTTTTTTTTTTTTTTTTTTTGCAGTTAAGATGAAAAACCCTCTTTGTAAACATGTTCTAACCCAGAACTCCTCTAGTGGTAGTTTTAGCTTCACCTGGTTCAGATACTATTAAGGATCTATTTCTTACTAATTATCAAAATATAAAAAATAAAAGTCAACAGATCAGCTCTACAGTACACTGCATTGATATTAAGTCAAGCAGAAAGGGCTGAGCCTCTCAGATGTAGATGCTACAAGGATTATTTTAGCTGGAGATGCAGCCTTTGCTATAAATGATCAAGTGTTCAATAAAGGAATTATGTGTTATTGCGTTAAAGACTAAATAAAAATCTGTTACAATGTTTAACTGGTGCTGACGCTTACTAAGCTCCAGTTCTATTTGATTCCACCAAGACAAACTCTTAGCTGACAAACTCTAGCAGCCAATTACTGAGGTAAGTGCCACATTTAAACCTCCAGAGTTTTTTTGGACTGGTCAAATAACAGTAAAACAATGCACTTCAACAGGAATGAAAAGTCAATTTCACCTGAGAATACCCCAACCAGATTGTCTATCTTCAAAAACTTTATTTTAAAATCCTTTGTGACGGAATTTAAGTATGTCATGTCCAGCTTCAATCTGTGCTCACAGCTAATTATTTAGCCATAAATGTCACTTCTAACTAAGATCTTTAACACCTTTTAATATCTCCAGGTGGTGTCAATAAATCTCACTGTGGAAGCTGAGATTAACTCCAATTTTCCAGTTGCTGGTTGGGATGAGAAATCATTTGATTAGGATTGTGAGGCATTCATAAGCACCACTGTGTTCAAACTACAACTGAGGCATCTGCTTCAGAAACACTGGGATAAATAATGCATGTGTGGTCAAATAGTCCTCATACATAAAAACATAGAATGAAAGACAAAACGTGAATGAGATGCTTAATGTCGTAACATGTCCTTAACTTGGGTCTTGGCTGTTGGGAAACCAGTTACAACTGGCTCCAACACCATAAATGATTAAGGACTGCAACCTCTTTTGTGGAAATGCCCAATGTTTGCTACATTCCACTATTATTACAGGAGAACTATTATGGAAAATTCACTTTTGCATGGTTTTGTACCATTTTTTTCTGTACTGCTTCTAGAAACAATCCAAACACTAAAATGAATCAATCAGCTATTTTCGGACAACTAGTAAATGTCTCATGGTGTCTGGAAAACAAGCCATTTCAAAAACGTCAATTGAATGTCAATTGAAACACCATTTCAATAGATATTGCAATCGGCAGGAGGGCAACAGTTAGCTTGAGGTGATGACTTGGCCTCCAAATTCTCCAATTTTAGATCCAATCATGCATGTATGGTGTGTGTTGGAGAAGCGTGTCCAATTCCTAGAGCTCCACCACACCTCTTCCAGAACTTAAAAAATTCTTCAAACATCTCATTGTCAGATAATGCTGCAAACGTTCAGGGGTCTAGCAGAATCCATGTGTTGATTCATCAGGGCTGTTTTCAAAGCAAAATGAAGACCAACTCTCTGTTGGCAGTTTGTCATACTTCATGTATGACAAACATGTGCTGTAGAAAACCTGTTTGGTGTGTAAACATCATGTCCTAATGCGTCATTCATGTCCAAGACAGTGAACCTCAGTCAGCTCTTGCATATGTTTCAAACATTTATTTATGCTTTTCTTTATATTTACATTAATAGTGACTTAATGAAGCCATCTCAGATCGCCTTTACTGCTACTAACATTCAAAACATCCCTACTTCCTCTAAAGATAGCACATGAATCACATTTTGCCTAATTTTTCATTTTGCCCAGCCTTTTTATTTTTTATGCCACTTAAAGCAAAAATGAAAGTCCATTAGCATTCACTGGGAGGGAAAAATATGTTAATGGCATTTTAATGGTCCAAATGCAAACCTTCTCTGTCATCACTTACCCTGTCCTCTGTCTGTGTTTTCATCTGTCCTCTTGTTTCTCTGTGCATAAGCTGTTCCTAGGCTGCAGACTGGGGGCTGTGAATATGTAGCCTTCAGGCAGTAACAGCCTGAAAATGTGAGGACTTAAAAAACAGACTTATCAGATTACATCACATCTCCTCTGCTTTCCCACCCCAGAGTGTCAGTGAACTAATGCTGTTTGCATGCGTGTGGGGGTGTGTGTTTTAACAAGGCCTCCTCTGAAACACATAAATGTCCTCATATACATAGCAAATTATATACAGCTACTATTCCAACAAATAACTTTCTCATAACTGTGTGTAGTTCTGCATTTTTGCTACAAAACCAATTATTATTATTTTTTGTTCCCATATCTGGTGATATTGACAAAGCGTTTTGTTGCCAGTGCTCACCTGAAACAGTCTGATTGTTTACCAACACTGGATTAAAATATGCATCTGTCTGTATAGCGTAAATATGCAAACATCTTGCCTTATTTACTGCTTGGTATTTTCATTTTTGCCTACAAATGAAAAGAAAAAAAATCAAAAATACCAACTTGCATCCTTTTTTTCAATTGTGACATTGTAGTGATAATGATGGTAAATATTAGATAAGTGATATGTACTGATGGACTAGTGACATGTCCAGGATGTGTCCTGCCTTCCACCCAGCATGGAGAGGGGAACCGGCTCCCCTGCGACCTCTGGAAAAGCAGATATTGACAGTGGATGGATGATGGATGATGGATGGAAGCATGCATTTTAATCTGAAGTGTCAATCAAGCTAGACAGGATGTGCACTGACAGCTACATGCTCTCAGGATATATTAGAGACAAAGTTGGGTGTGGTCCACATACAAATGACGAATTGTAATTTTCCAGTCAGACCTACTACACACACCACTAACCCAACCCTAACCCATACAGCAGATGTTGAGATCACAGAGAACATAGCGATAAAAATAGTTAAAAATAGTGTTTTCCGACATGTTTTCCACACACAATCCTGGACTTCTACATTATTTGTACACAGAAAGGCATTTTGGTCTATAGCTTACTTATGAAACCTTTGGATTATTGGTACACGGTTCCTTGTAACCTACATGTGCCAGGGCAGCGTTGCTTCACAAAAAAGGAAAAACTGAAAATGGAATCATGAATGCTTGACGGACATTTATGAAATCAGCCTTGTACGTGGTATCGAAGTAGACAAGTTCGTGCTGCATAGAAAGAAAATCTTAATCAATTCAACATTATTTCTGAGTCATCATAATGCTGAGGTTAAATAAACAATGCATGATGCCAACTAAGCTGCACCTCCTTAACCCTGAAAAAAATACTGCATTGCATGTGGGAAAATCCCTGCTTTAATGCAGCAAAAAAAGTTAAATCATCAGTAGTTATTCAGTATATACCCAAAAAGATATTTCAGATTCTTTTTTTTTTTTTATTAAATGATGTGCAGCCGTTTCAGCAAAGCAAGAACGATTGGTTCAGCAAAATGTTAAAGGTTCACAAACTACACCAGTACAAGATGCCACTGTTCTCCACCGAGGACTTTGACAAACTTCTCCAGACAATCAAAGTGATAGAAATGAACATTCACTGAGTTGAAGTAAATGTAGAGGAAAATGCTGAATATGGAAATAAGACAACCGACACACAGCACCACAGGAAACCTCCCTGAAAATAAACCTCATCCTTCAAATCTGGGAAGACATTTAACAGGTGAACCAGCCTGACCAGCAGAGAAACAGGGAAAAAGCAGCCATAACAAGTGACATCAGGGTTAAATCACAAGTATTTCACAGAACAAGTCCGTTGCACCTCAACAAGAATCTATGAGTGACTCATCAACTTCAAACACCAAATGCCTTTCTAATGAGATGTGCTATACAAATAAACTTGACTTCAGGCCATGTTGGATCTTCTTGCTATTTTGGCTATTCTAATCTAAAAACTGTTTTCTGTTTTCTTCCAACAAAATGTCATGTTCTGAACCTGTTTTCGCTGACAGGATGCTGTTCTTCTGAAAAATGTCTGGAACCATCCAATTTACAAATATTTTCATAGAGGAATGCAGAACTACTAACATACAGAATTTGCTGGGCTGCCGGTATCTAGGAAACCACTGGTTGAGAATATCCATATTATCCAGATAAAACATATGTTTGGCCACCTATTCAAAACCTGCAATTGTTAATCAGAATTAATCACTAAATACTAAATAGTTTTTTTTTTCCTAAAGTAACATGGCAGAATTTGTTAATTTTGAATAATTAGCTGGAGTGACAGACATTTCTTGGACAATATATCAGTATTGACAAGCAACCTTCAAGTTATTTGAACCTGAATTAGTTTCTCTTCAAAGATCTGCATTTTCATACCTCTTTGAAAGAGTAAAAAAAAGAATTAGTTACATAAGTGTTGAGTGACAAATTAAAAAAGTAAAACCTGCTGTTTTTCACTTTGACACAAATAAAAAAGTGTTTTTTTTCTTTGTTTTGTTTTTTAAACTGGCTGACAAAGAAGGGAGATTGGGAACCTAAAATAAAAAGCACCAGCAGAAGATTTATCTGGGAAACGACTGTCTGTTCCAGTTTGATTGTTCTTGACTAAGTATGTATCTATCCATGCAAATGCAATCATTTCTCAGCTTGGGATAATCCTACAATCCAAACAAGAGTTAATTCTTACAGAAACATCTCTCCAGTTCAGTCAAGCAAAGCTGTTTTGATGTGCTCCAACTTCATTGTTTCTTTACTTGAAGTTAGTAAGGTCTTTCTGTCTTCAGAACGTCTTTTATGTGGCTTTATAAATTTGCCTACTTGAGTGTCTGCTTGCTGCTGCCAACTAACATCCAGATTATTACATGACATTGCGTACAGTAAGAAATGAAAACAATTGAGGCAAATCTTACAGATACAAAAAGACAGAAGACATACTGGAGCTCTCAAAAGTATACAGAACACTTTAAAGAGCCAAACTGGTACTATCAAATACCAGCTTACAGTATAAATAATTACATGCTTATGTATAACTTCAAAACTATTTCCAACTGTGATATGAGCCATTAAGCTGCCAAAACTTCAAATTTCAAAGTGAATTTGAGCAGCCAGTCAGTCTCATCCAACATCAGTGTCTTCAAGTGACCTCATGAATTTGCTGCTTGAGCAATAGTTAAAAAGACAAAACACTGTTTTGAAAGCCATCACAGAAAGTTTAAAACTGGTGTTACTGCAAAGGGCAGGCTGATGTCACACAGAAAAACTCAAAGATTTTGATAGACACATGCTAACAAGGAGAGAAGAGATCACAGGTGAGGATGGTTACCTTCAGGAGTCGTTGGAACTCATGTTTTTAAACTAAGCTTGAACAACAATTTTTGGCATACAAGAGACAAACTGTGGCCTGTATTTGTCTCTCAATTATCAAAAATTAAACCTAATTATCACTTGCTCCTTTATACGGACAACTCTGAATACAGAGTTTGAGAAAACACTCCTTAATACTTTATTTTAGAGGCCTTAGTAAAATTTGCCTTTGTCTAGTCGACATTCAGATTGCTCTGTTTTATTAAGTCTTATGTGCCATATGTATGTCATCTGACTGTGAGGACAATACAAACTTACTTTTGGAGAGCATCTATCTTGTCAGCTTTGATTCCTCTGAGCAGCTCTTCAAGCAGGTCCAAGCTTTCAGGTGGAGGAGCAGTTGGACGTTTCGAAGAAGTGTGGATGAACCAGCCAACAAGAATACCAAGGACAAAAATTCCCACCCCGGCAAGGAAGTATCTATGGACAAAATCGGAGAAAGGTTTCAGTATAAAACAGCAAAGAGGAACAGGAAACTGTTTCAGGTTAGCTGACATGATGGGAACGATAAGACCAAGAGAAAAGAAGACAGAACTCTAATCAGAGTATAATGATAATACTTGAATAGTCTTTCAAAGGGAATTGTAATGAATGCATTATGTGGAGCCAGGGTATGCATTTAGAAAAGTCATATCACATGCAGAAAAGTGAGCATTGTACTTCTGCTATTGGTGGTGATATAGACTTAACATCTGCTGACATCTGAATTGCAGGGAAGTTATCTATGAATTATTAATGCAATGTATTGTTGCGCTGCTCCTGTTAAGTGTTATACTGAATAGAAATCCAGAATGTTCTTTCATCATTCAAAATGGAAAGGTTTTGTTTCACAGTGAAGAAAAAAGTCTATGATTCCTTTTATAAGATGTTGCAAATTTCCCAGCTTAATCAGATTTTGGCATGTTGCATCAAGGTTGAAGTGGACTCATCAAAGAGGTAGAGACATCGAATGGACAGTGAAGGTTTAATGAAAATGATGATGACAGACAAAACTTACAAACAGCCAGATGAACACAAAATGCAGGAACAATAACTGGACTAAATGACTAACAGGTAGCAGGTGTGAGAGGAGAGAGAGAGAAAGAACATGGCATACAGGGCGAGGGAGAGTACAGCAGGAGAATTAAGAGAAAAAAAGAATAACGAGATACAAGGAATAAACAAATATAATAAACTTGAATCACTACAAACTAAACTAAAGTGAGACGGAAACAAGACTGATCTGACCAAATCAAGAAACTAAGGAATACACAGCAATAAACAAACCTCAAAACAATGCAAACAACCCAGGATCCTGACAGATCATTATTTATGCCTAGTAAATAGATTGAAAATATTCCATAAACAGCTAAATTATTTGCATGATTTTTGTATTAACCTGAAAAGCTGTGTTAGCATGGTATGAGATGAGGTAACATTTTACCGGTTGTGTTTTCCATTAATGCACCATATACAGTAAAGCTGCTCTGTAACTACCTGACTATGAAACAGTGAAGTCGCCTTTGACCTTTGTGGCCAGTCGTCCTGGTGAAGTGAGAGATGTAGTTGGGATCCTCTTGGAGTCTTTCAAAGCGTCCATGAGGTGAAACTGAGACGGAATTCTGGATGGGTTCTATGAACTCAGGGTCAGGGTCAGGGCCAGGGTCTGAGCAACCTAGAGGTCACAGTTCACATAATGTTTTTGCTTTTTATTTTTTACATTAACATTTCCATTTCTAAATAAAGGGAAAAGAAGAGAAACAAAAACAGCAAAACAAAAAAAGAACAATAAGTCAGATACTATGTTATTCAGGGACGATGGGTTATTACCAATCAGGGTACTGAATCAAACAGGGATAATTAAAAAAAATGTGTACAGAAATATACAGTTTCTAGCTCAGCATAATGTTTGATGGACTGAGGAAATTAATCATGTTGGGTTCAATCAATCCTGACAAGTATTAAAACGAAGACAATGAATGAAAAAAAAGAAATTAATAACAAATTAAAATGAAATTTACATTTAGTTCAGTCAACTACAGTAGATAGTTTTCCATTATTGATAGTAAAAAAAAAATAGATGTAGTAAATTTAATAGTTTTAAATTTTTTATAAATGGTCTTCCAACTGTTGCAGCTTTTGTCAGAGGAAAAAAATTGTTTAAATGACTCAATATTGTTTGTTTTGAGATCCTGATACATATTTTCAGAAAATATTTTCCTCAGCCTAATCAAAAGCATGTGGGATCTGTGCTACAGATCTGTACCAACTGCAACACAAAACTGAATCATATTTGCATTATAAAAAATCATGAATCTTACTCATCAATGGGTGATGAATATTGCATGAGGTTCAGCCCAGCCTTATTACACATCTCAACAGCAAACAGAAGAGCATAGATAATAACTTAGGTTAGGTGAATTATGATGATTATTTCATTTTCCCAATAATTGTCTGACAATGCGCACTTTGTGAATTCTCAGTGCAGTGAAAGGTTTTTATAAATGGTTCATACACTCAGTTTTATTAATCTGACTTCACTTGAAACATTTATTGACTAAATATGAGCTGAAAGATTCACAACAACTTAGCCTGATTAGGCGACAAACCATAATTATAACAGAAAGATGGCAGTAATGTCTGACCTGATCTCTGGCAGTCGCCATGCTGCATCTGCGTGCGCTCGCTGCTTGGCCCTGCTTCCTGCAGCTCCTCCTTGTCCAGGTCCCAGTCGAGTTCCAGGGATCCAGAGCAGCGCAGAACCTCTCCATCCAGTGGCCCTGCCTGGGCATCACACACCTTCCTGTAGGCCATGAAGTCACCTGGAGCATAAAGACACAAAAACAGACGTTTATTGCAGCTTTTTTAGAAGCACATGGTCACACTGCAGGCTGTGATGTTCAATTCAAATTTTTGGTTTACTTGGATTCATTTTGCATGGTCATTTACATTTCCAATTATATGTCATCTCCTGATTGAACTGCAAAAACGAGCTCAAAGTGTCTCGCATGCACAGTAGAGGGCGCAATAACGTCACACGTAGCAGGTGTGCTCAGTGGAAGTAAACGTGAATGCTAATGGTGGAGCATATTTTGGGATTTTAAAGTTATTGTCCAACCAGAGCTAGCATATTAACAACTTAATCAACATGATCTTCCATGGTTGTTTTTCCTTCTGCTTCCATGTATCAGGTGCAGACAGTGAGGTTTGTCGAGTTTAAACGACGTTCAGGCCTGGCCGTATAAACACAGGTCACATTAGAAGGGGTCAGATATCACATATCCAAGTGGCCTGAGCTGCATTTGTAAAAATGGGATCTGTGTTGTTCAGACTGTCATGTAAACATCAGGTACAGGTCACATTAAAGCAAAAATATTGGATTTGGAAATGGAGATCCAGCTGAGTGCCATCTAATTCATAACCCATATGCTGTAACATAAAGTCAGCCCAGACCTTTAGCTATAACAGCTTCAACAAAGGAACCACGCCCACCTACTTAGAAACACACAAATAAAAACTCCATTATTTTTCCTGCACCATCTTTTACACTTAACATAATGTATTCAAGCAAGTGCCATTCTCCTGACAACCATAAAACTCTCCTCTGTTGGACTGTCAGACAAGAAGTCTGCTGCGTCCCTCCAGAGAACATATCTCCACTGCTCCATAACCCAGTGGTGGTGTGTTGTACAGCACTACATTCGAAGCTCTGCATTGCTCTCCGTGATGCAAGGCTTGCATGCAGCTGTTCGGCCATGAAGCTCCCTACACACTGTATTGACTATGCAGAAAGTCGGCATCCAGAGTGTGTTGGGCAACTCAGCATCTCTTGACACTTGGGATTTTCCGTGGCCTTGTTGCCGTTATCGCTCTCCTTTCCATGAAAGGAAACTATATTTACCAATATATTACTGGAAATATTTCAAAATATACAAATAACTGCAGCTTCCCATACATTAAATTATATTAAAGACAACTACGTGTTTATATGTCCAAAAATATAAATAATTGTATATTCATTACCAACTACCATAATTTATTACAATTTATATGGGAAAATGTTTGGTAATATATGAATAGATATATGAGCAGCATATATGCATGTTTTGTATTTATCTATATACACTTATAGGGTCTATACCAATATATTGGAGAATGTAAATACTAAATCTCATATATGAGAATATATTGTTCAATGTAATGAATGATATCTTCCAATATACTGCATCGTATCTACGATATATTTTTGTTTTGTGAGGATCCACTTTGTTGTAACACCACTAACAGTTGACTGTAGGGTATTTGGTTGTTAGAAAACCTTTATGGCATCCTATTATGGTACCATGCTGGAATTCACTCTTACTGCAAATCTGTTTGATCTTATACATCTGTGGACATGGAGATCATTGGAAAGACCGAATTCAATTATTTAGATGCTGAAATTAATATTTTTAACAATACAAAGTAAATGTGGATCCTGAAAACAAACTAAAATTGTGATGATCTAAACTATAATAAGTTGCCCTTCCATATACTAATACAGCTAAGAGAAGTTGTGTTTGGCTGAAGGATGTAGATAAATACATAGCAAAGTGTCAGACTTTAAGGAAAGTCCTGTTTGTGTTTTGACCCCAGCTACTGGATCATTAAGGTTTTTGTTGAAGCTTTCCATGACTGACATATACAAAGACAATTTGTGGTTCTGCCAGGCCTGAGCTGCATAAAACCTTCAAGCAAATGTCTTACTATGTCTTTAAGCTAAATTGTGCTTTTTACGTCATCCATCGTAAAGCAGACTATAAAAGGGCAATTATATTCACTAAATATAAAACAAAGTGGCGTAAAGAAAAGCTGCTTCTGGCATTTAAACTTAAAGAGAATGGCTTTGTAATTTTCACTCCGGCACAGATACATCAACACCAATGTTCTTGTTATGAACATTTCTTTGTACTTAAGTGAGACTTTGTTGAATTAAAACAAACACAAAACTGCACAGCAACTGTGACTGATACCAATTTCAGTTTAGGTTTGAAGTGGTTGCCTCAGATGTGCAACTGCTAAATCACTCCTATATCTGGGAGAAAGAATTGAAAAAGCAAAGGTAAAATCCTGCAGAGAAGAGTGGACAGAGTAAGGTAAGGAGAAAAACACACATCATGAGAGACAAAGACAAAGCAAACAGATGAAAACAGGAAGGCAGAAGAGACAAGGCAGAGAGCTTATAGATGAATGAGAGAGGGTAAAACGCAGAGAGGAGGTCTGGGAGTTCCCTGGCATCAATCTTCAATGCTCCACCACACTTTCATTACTTCTAGCTCAATGCAGATGAAAGCATCTCTCACTAAAATGGAACAAAAGTTCAGTGCAGCACTGACCTCCTGTTACAAGCCCCACACAGTGCAGATAGCATCACCTTACTCTTCTCACAGCCTGGGAGAACAAAGCCTGTTAAAACGTTTTACCATTATTGTCTGCACATGTACGTTGGCTTTGCAAGAGTTCACCGTTTTCCAATTCTCACATCTTCATTAAAAAAAGCAACTAAACTAGAAAGTGTGAATGCTCAATGTAGGGTGACCATATCTTACTTTGGGAAGACCCGGACAACCTGCGGGGGCGTGGGGGCGTGGGGGGTGCTGGGAAAGCCAGGAGAACCTGTGGGGGGGGGTTCTCCTGGCCAGAACACCTTAGAGGGGAGGTAGGGGGGGTGCTGCCCGCACTGACGCGGCTCAGGGATAACGTGACACGCAGCGCCGTGCGCAGTGCCCTAAACTATGTAATGTGTTTTGAGGCAGTTGACCAAAATCCCGGACGATTTGTAAATTCCCCCCAGACATCTTTTTAGGTCTGAAAAGTAGGACATGTCCGGGAAAAAGAGGACGTCTGGTCACCCTAGCTCAATGCTCATGGTGAAAATGGCAAAAACGTTTGAAGCCAACTCCTGAAGACTTGCAGAAAGGTTCGAAATAGTCCATGCAGAGTGAAAAACCCAGGTAAAAGCCAAAATTAGCTAAAAAGTTAAAACTAGATAAAATACTAATGATAGCATCTAGGATACCACTAGTATGCTGGGTTACAGTAATTTATTCCATGCAATGTAAAAAAAAAGAAGTAAAACCTAAAATTTGAAAAGGACAGAAATGTTCCCCTATTCTTCCTGATAAAAACGGTGGGTGAATGAAATCCATACCTTTTATGGTTCTTGAGATATCAACATTTGTTTGGAGGCATCGTTTAGCACAGTGACTACAAAAACATGCCACATGCATGTTTTCGTACAAGCAGAACGAAAAAAGCTATGTCAAAAGCTCAAACTATTCCCAGGTGTAAACTGCCCAACTTCAAAATGGCCACTGCTTTGTGTCCTCCGTGGCAGCCCTGAAACTGGATGATTGATTGTCATTAATATGCAGGACCTAAAACAACTACTGTGAAACATGACATTTTATATTGTAATTCACAATTTTGCCACAGGATGGAACGGTTTCCCCCATGGGGTGAAAAATTCTATAAACAAACGCATCAACAGATGAAATATTTGTGTAAAATTGCTTGGTCCACTTATTACAGTGTTAAAAAACCATTTACCATTCAGTCTATTAAAAGTGATTGTCTCATCTCTGGGTCCTTTTGTATGGAAAAAAAAAACAAAGTGATTAATTTTGCTAATATGGATATAATTAATTAATCGAAATGACACATCAAAGTATTTACATAAGAAGAATGTAAATACATAAGTCTGTAATAACTCCATTCGTGTCTAATCCTAAATAAATCTTAATACACACCACACCTCTAAACTTAACTCTAAAAAACAGAGTTCCTCACTTTAGGGTCAGGCTTTGGGTCCCAAAAGGCCTTTAGGCTCTCAGATGATCAGTAAATGTTCAAGAGAATGTATTAAACAGGCAACATAAACATTAGAAAATAAATGTGATTTTTTTGATCAGCTTCCTCTCATTTTATCTCCGTTAGCTTCCAACAGAATGACAAGGTGGTGTGTCAATTCAAGCCTTTTTACTTACCTCCTATTCATAAAGTGCCATCACACCAACATGCTGATTTTACAGTCAAAGACATTTCCCTGATCAAGGCAGATCAGACATAGCATGAAAGTGGGGGAATATTTTTCCCAACCATTTAATTTGACACAACCTCCTCAGCTGCTTTAGTTATGGAATATGAAGCGTGCTGTCAATCACGGCTCTCCAACACCGAGGCACCAGCAGGGGCAACGGAGCACCGAAAATTATTCAAATTTCCTCATAAATTAAACATGAAAACAACCTAAAAAAGCCACTTACTGTATAGATTTTCACATCATGACGAAAACCTAAACAGATTAAATAGTAACCCCAACTGCCTCGTGTGTTTCACAGCAGAACTGTGAGATAATATGAGTAATAATACTAAAAAAATAATAAAAAAAAATGTAAAGCCACACGGGCTGATCTGGGTAGCACACTGTAATATAATGGCATGACAAAGTGTATCCATGGAGACTCTTTACATTTTGTGCTTGCTGGTTACAGTCAAGTGCTAGTGGGAAGCCGACAGGCTTGTCTTAAGTAAAGAATTGTGGAAGTGCAAATGTATTCTCTGAAGCATATTTTGATATCTTGATATTTTTATTTAAGGTTAAATTCTCACCAACCTGTGGAAAAACAAGTAAACTGGATAAACCATCTGTTCCTGCTCCTGCTTTGATTCTTGATACACTCTCCACTCTGGACGTTCTAGCCAGTCCATCAAAAACTGCATTAAACTGCAAACAATACTGTATATATCAAATGTGACTTAAAACTTGATTTCATAATTCAACACATTGAAATTGGGCCTCTGTTTCATTAAGAAATTGCTGCTCTTTCTTACACTTCTCTCAGAGAAGAGCAATCTAAAAAGGCCAATCAAGCCTTCACCTTTTTATCAAAAAATTTGATAAAAAGAAATGGAGCGATTCTCTGAAAGACATTTAAAATACTGCAACTGGAACTCTTTTGCTTCGCCAAAGCATCAACTGCCACAGTTTATGTCAGATGTGTTAAAAACACTATTTTGGTAGACTGTAAACATTCAGACAAGGTATTTTAATTCAAGTACCTTGCTGGGAAGTGGACACACTTTATGTTACAGTTATTAATTATTCCAAAAAGTGGGAAAAAAGGTGTTTAGACTCTGTTTTACCAGACATTAAATACATTGAAAGGGCTGAAAAACGGTGCCTTCTGTAACCACAGCATCAACATCTGCATGTTGTCATGTAGCTTTGAGAGTCTGTTACAGGCTGCAAGGCCATCAGAGTAAAAACCTTTATTTTTATAGTTCTCATGAATTAAAGATGGCTCTCCCTAGGGTGTTGAAGGAAAGCAGAAGCTTTATGGATCTCTCTTTTTCTCCTCCGCATGAAATCTCCTGAATACCACAGGCCATGTCTCAGGATGTTAGACATGGAAAACAATAACAGGCAAACACTCTTATGTAGTTGTTGTTTTATTTTCTATTCCTCCCTCTCAATACCAATTTTCTTTATCACCCCTCATCCCCCCCACCCCCACCCCACTTCCCCATCTGTTCCTGACCCTGCTCCCATTCTTGCTACATTCACTCTGGAGGTTCAAGCCAGTCCATTAAAAACTGCATTACCCAGAAGTCAACAGGTTATGTACCCCATTACAGCTGAAGGTCAGGCTTTGTTGTTCTGTTATGGGAGGATTTTGGAAAACAGAGTGCAGAGGGTGAAATAATGACCAAGTTTCCCTGAAAACATTAAATTATACTCAGATTCTCTAACACATATAAAAACACCTTTAAACTTCTTATTCAGTACAAATAATTATTTGTTATGCTGTTGTCGCCCTGAAGCAAAAAGCCCTGAGGTTTGAATCCTGCTCTGGGGATTTTCTGCATATTATCTTTGTGTAAGTGTTGGTTCTCTCCAGGTATTCCAGCTTCCTCCCACTCTCCTAAATATTTAGAGAAATACTACAATAATTTTATTTAAATCCAACACTAAAGTCCTTCTGTCAATTATTCAACTCAATAAAAATAATTCTTAATTGGCGCTTTTGTCTACGAATCAGGTTGTGAAGCTGATGCAACGGTTTAAAGGGTTCATTAATTGCTTGAGATTAGGGATGCTCCGATCAGTTTTTTTATTGCCGATTCTGATACCAATCACTCATGAGGGTCGATCACTACCGATCACCAAGATTGGCTGTTAATTTTTCGCGTTAGGTATAAATGCTACTATGTGATGTGGCAAAATTAAAAAAATATCTATTAATAAATTCCCCTAACTTAGACATAAAGATGGAAAATACATGTAGGCACAATGCAGCGGCTACTCAGTCAAAAGAACAACTGAAAAACCTGCAATCATTAAAATAATATTTAAGAATAAGGCTCTTTATACCCTAAATCACATGTGTCAAACTCCGGTCCTGGAGGGCCACTGCCCTGTAACTTCTAGATGTGCCTCTGCTGCACCACAGTTGAATAGAATAATTAGGTCATTAAGGCTCTGGAGAACTGATTTACACAAGGAGGAGGTGATTAAGCCATTTCATTCCAGTGTTTTGTACCTGTGGAACATCTAAAAACTGCAGGACAGCGGCCCTCGAGGACTGGAGTTTGACACCCCTGCCCTAAATTATACATAAGTCAAATAAATCTCAACACTGCCTATATCAAATAAGGTCAAGTAAAAACTAAACATTCATTCAAAGTCAAATGCAGGTCAAATCAAAATAAACAATACTTAGTTACTGAATCAAAACTTCTTGAGCGCATGGGCAACTGATTAACGTTGGTACTGATAGGCTGTTTCTGACCGAGAGGAGTAATTCTGCACAACACAGGGAGGAGGCAGAAGAGATCAATTATTTTCCCCAGAGGTTATTTTAATACATATTTAAAATCTTGTTTTTGTTTGTTTAAGTTACATGCTGCAGCTTTAAGCATGTTCGGTGTGAGAGTTTGCTGCAAGTGGAGGTTGAACGGCTCTCTGTATATGAAATATTACTACCAGTACCGTAGCGCGGCAGTTCAACAGTGAGAGCAGAACCTCTTACACCGCTAGCTTGTTGTCTTAATTCATTCACTGCCTTTGCCTCACCCCTTGGTCTTCATGAGTATAACAGACTTGTTTTCGCACCTAGTGAAGAAGAGGCCATTAAGAGGCTTGAGATGGTTTTTGAATGGTTGAATAAACACAAACTTAAACTGGCCCCCAAGAAGTATCACCTTCTGTGTTACTCAGTCCACTTCTTGGGCCTTGTCATTGAAAGCACCAGTATGCCAAAGTAAAAGCTATACCTAAGATGTCAAAGTCAGATTTGATGTCTCCTGATGGCCACAAACCCTGCCCTAAGAGAATCAAGTCCTTTCTGGGCCTGGTCATGTGGTGCCAACGCTTTGTTCCAAACTGTTCTTCTGTGGCAAAGCCTCTCTTTGGACTAACATCTGAAACAATGAACAGAACAACAGCTCAAACAAAGGGAGAGTGTGTAAACATCAACATACCTACAAAAAGCTCACAGCTGCAGATGAAGAATGTGACGAAGCTTTACAAAACCTCAAAGATGCACTGCTCAATAATGCCATACTGGCTCACCCTGACTTTTCCAAGCCATTCATCCTTTCCACTGTTGCATCATCTGACGGCACAGGTGCTGTACTATCTCAAGTTACTCAAGCTGATGGAAGGCCTCATCCTGTCCATCTTATTCATAGCCCCCATGAGGCTTTGCGTGATTTATAGGCGCGACTTCCACCGCAAACCGGAAACACCATTTGTTTACATGTTAGCAACTAGCTAACCAGCTTTCGCCAGAGTTTTTAGGCTACATAATATGTGTCAACACCAGCTATCAAAGCTTAAATGCGGCAATATTGTTTTACCACAACCTACAGCTATTGTGGGGAGGGATGGTGACTTGAAGAAATGGCCGCATTTCTTCATGTCGCTACCTGCACTAGCATATGTAGCAACTTCACTGACTCAGTTGCTCCGGGTGCAGATGCAGGTTTTCTTCCTTTGGCTTTTTATCCACACAATGTAATTAGCACACATGAAGCATTTTGGGTTCTCTCTTCAAGTTAAGAATTTTTAGCCAAATTCTTTTTGTTTGCTTATCTGTCGGTAGGCAATGAAAACTACCGCTTTTCTTTTGGAAGCCTGTTCAAAACACACTTGCTGCAGCCACAAACTAAACGTGGTCTGATTATTAGAATACAGTCACGAACAGCACAACAGTTACCCGAGCTCCACAAGGACATCTTATGACACTTTCCAGTGGCAAGTTGCTCTCTCTAACAGGTTAATGTGTGATTCGGTTCGGTTCAAGTCCAGTGGGGAGATTCTCCATATTGCCGTCTGAAGCGCAACAGCTGCGGTTATCTCTCTGCTGATTTGCAGCGAAACTCAGAAACGGAGAACCTCGAGGTTCTCGTTGTGATGGACTAAATAATCTCAGATATTTTATTTTGTCTTACAAATATTTTTTTCTAGTCCAATGATAAGGATAAAGACTCAAATCATTAACTTTTTTATTTTTTAAATTCAAGCGAAAAATAAAATTCACATCACACCAAGCTAATACTATGTAGTACTGGTGTTTTATACTGTCAGCACAAACCTGCAGCTCAGATCTCTGACCAGCTTCTCTGCTTTTCTCTTCATTACTGTCAGTTCTTCAGAGAAACGAGCTGATAGCAGCGCTGCTAATTCACGGTCATTCTGTTACAAAACTTAACAATCGTGTTCCTGTTGCTCCCCGTGATTAAACTCACAATTATGATAATCTGTACTGACCAGCTCTCTGATAGCAGATGGTGTGTCCATAAGCAGGTTTTACTAAATATTGTATTATAACCAAAAAGAGAGATGTAACTTCTATCATGAATATAGACTAGCAAAAACCCCTACAAATTAAAATGAGATACTGCTACTTTTGGTGGGCGCCGGAAGTAAGACCCACAATCTTTCCCCCAGCAAACATCCCAGGAATAAGGTGGATAGTAAGACATTGAAAAAGGCTCAGAGTAAATACCCTGCTCACCGACCTGGTGTTTTTGGCGCTGAAATGGGCAGTCTATGAGATGTTCAGTCATGTTTTCACTGCTTGGGCAGACAATAACCCATTGTCCCACATACCCATATGGTATATGCTTCATAAACTGAAGCTAAATACATGTGAGCAATGCTGGGTCGCAAAGATAGCTGCTCATGAGTTTGACATCAAGTATGTACCTGGCCCAAAAAATGCTGTTGCATTTGCCCTTAGTCAAGAGCCTTTTGCTATGAGAAGGATAAGTCAGTGCCTAATCAGTGAGCCATATAGATGTCTGCTAAAAGAATCTGAGAGTTTATCTGGAGGAGATATTCAAGATGTTTTCAGGTGGTCAAACATTCATCAAGGTACCCAGAAACCTTCACAAAGACACAACATAACAGTACATGATGTAACAATTCCTTCAGTCAGTTCCTTGTCTGTAGCAGAGGTGTGAGCCCTCCTCAATTATCATAATAATTGGAATACAACCATGAGAATCAGGTCTACAGTGTTGGTGAACCACATCCAGTGTGTGATGTCCACTGGACAAGATGTACTGCCATCATTCTCCAAGCAAGACCTTAGAGACAGGCAGTGAGAAGATGCTGACCTGGCAAGAGTAATATAATAATGTTGAGCAACATCATAGACCATCAAGAAGGGAGAGACCTAAAGAAACTGTGAGTGCTTTGAGGCTCATGAGGCAGTGGAACAAACTGGTCATAGAGGACTGTATTCTGTACTGTGTGTCTAAGGATCTAATTACCAGGAAGAAGAGACATCAATACATTGTCACTTTGGCACTCAGAGAAAATGCTTTACATGGGTGCCATGACGATGCAGGTCACCAGGGTCAAGACAGAACATTCTCTCTTGTGAAACAGCGGTTCTACTGGAGTTTTATCGAGAAGGATGTAAGGGATCACATTAAGCACTGTGCCAGCCAAAACACCAGACCCAGATGGCCATGCACCACTCGAGAGCATCAAAACTACAGCACCAATGGAATTAGTATGCATAGACTTCTGAACGGCAGAAGATTCCAAGAACCACACCACTGATGTTCTTGTAATGACTGACCATTTCACCAAGCTGGCACATGCCTTCTACTGTCCTGACCAGACAGCCAAACAAGTAGCTAGGAAACTGTGGGATAACTTCTTTTGCTACTATGGATTCCCTGAAAGAATACATTCAGATCAAGGTGCTGATTTTGAGAGAGAGTTGATGGCAGCCCTTCTTCAGAACTCTGGTGTAAACAAGTTCCACACCACAGCCTATCATCCAATGGGAAATGGATCTGCTGAGCGATTCAACTGTACGTTGGGCAATATGATTAGAAGTCTTCCACCACAAGCAAAACATGTTTGGCCTCAGATGCTACACATTTTGACATTCATGTGCAATAGCACCATCCATGAGACTACTGGATTTCTACCCTTTTAACAAATGTTCGGCCGAGTTCCTTGCCTCCCTGTTGATGTCCTGTTTGAATCTGTTCTGAGAGACGGCAGTAAAATTTCATTCCCACAGTTCATCAAGGAACTGAGAAATTATCTTCATGAAGCCATGATCGTAGCAGAGAAACATACAAATGATGAGCAACAGTGGCAAGCCAACATATACAACAAGAGATTCAAAGGGGTGGAGATTGAAATTGGTGACAGAGTTCTCCTGGCAAACAAGGCAGAGAGAGCACGCTGAAAGCTGGCAGACAGATTGGGAGAAGTGGTCTATACCGTGGTCAGAAGCAATCCTAAGACCCACAACTTTGAAGTCCGCCATCCCATCTCAGGTGAGACAAAAGTGGTCCACCGTAATTTGTTGGTATGTGTAAACTTCCTGCCAGTCCTGCTTGATACTGGTGAAAGTGCCTCTCACAACAAATCTTTTTTGCTTTAGTTGGAAATGATGCTGTGGATTTTTCTAATGAGCAACAAATACAACCTGTCTCTTCTACTCCCTCTTGTGCTTCACTTGAGAACAAAGATGTGAATCTCTCTAGTCTACTGTGCAGTAGACAAAGCTGTTCAGACTCAGCACTGGGTCTCCCAGATTTCTCTCACATTATTCTCCATTGGAGAATAATGTGAGATGGATTCACAACATCTGCCCAAAGTTCTGGTACTCACATCTGCCATTAGTCCCTTCTGCTTCCAATCTTTTTATCTGACAACAGCATCTCGTATAGCCAACGGAAAATCCACATCAACACACACTCACTGGAGTAAACAGCTCCATCTTCCCATCCCTCCAACCCTAAACACCTTTCCTGTTTGATCTCCCACTCAGCCTCCTGCTTAATCCTCACTTGTCCCGAAGCTTCCACCAAATGAAATGCAAATAGCCCAGCATAACCTGGGGCGTCATTTATCTAAATTAGTGTGCGGAGTGTTGATTCTCATGGGGCACCCATATGCTAGGGCAGTTAGCGTCATTAGATTCATTAGACCTTGTCAGGCCATTAATTAAACATCATGCCTATCAGTTAGCCCAGGATGAAAGAGCCCAGTAAGCCCATCCAGTCCACACTTTGGTGGGATTGCTGGAAGAATAATGCTTTGAAAATGTACAACTAGATAAAAAAGGAAAAGTCTTTCATGACACAGAATGATGATTGTTAAATGTAAAACATGATCTCATAAAATGATTAAAATAATCATTTAACACTGTGCTTATTTAACTACTTTCTTATGACTAGTTTACATTAATAAGCCACAACATTGTGGCTTAACTCACTGTTACGGTATGCAACAAATTTTCTTGTGTTGCTATGTTCTAAAGAGTAAACTTGCACTGAAACATGCACAGTTTTTAATTGGTTGACACCTGCTAAAAGCTGTTTCTCTTTTTCAACCAAAACAGAAACCATCGACTAGTAACATTAGTTCTTTTGAACAGATGATTAAAGTTCTGGTTTTGGCATGAAAAAGACCATACTCAGACTGTAGAGGTTGAATTTTGTTTCATCGTTCATGATTTACAATGAAACAGTAAAGTAATTCATGGGCTGACTGTGGGTTAGGGTAAGCACTGGCCAGGGTAGTCTGGCCAACTTGTTCTTTCTGTTTCTTTTAGCTTTAGAGGGTGAAATATAAATGTTTGGACTGACTCAGGTGTACTTCACTACTCAAAGGTTTGCATACTGGAGTCAGACTCAAAGTGGAAAGAGTATTCACATTGAACTCTTGTTCATAAGGTAAAATGTTGCCATAAACAGTCATGAGGACGAGAAGCAGCTACACCACCACTTTTTGGTGCTCTTAGAGGAGCGGTGGCTGGCCTGGAGGGAGAAGGCATCCAACTAGCTCAGGGGTCGGCAACCCGCGGCTCCAGAGCCGCATGCGGCTCTTTAGTGCTGCCCTAGTGGCTCTCTGGAGCTTTTTCAAAAAATGTTTGAAAATGGAAAAAGATGGGGGTGGGAAATATATATTTTTGTTTTAATATGGTTTCTGTAGGAGGACAAACATGACACAATCATTCTTATCGTTTTCCAATGCTATAAAAATATGTAGAATAAATATTAAATTTCAACATTTCTGTCAACAAATATTTGCGTCATAGCCTGTGACACGTTTCTTTCAGCTGGGTGGGGTGCGAGGCAGGTGGCTGCTGTAAACAAACCGATGGGTGTGTGGTGGGCCATGGATAGCAAAAGAGAAAAATAGCTGAGGAGAGATTCTACAATTCTTGGACCAAATCATTTGCATTCATTGCCAATGCAGAAGGATTACCTGAATGTTTGCTCTGTAGCGAGAAGTTGTCAAATAACAAAAAGAGTACCGTACTTTCCGGACTATAGAGCGTACCTTACCCTAAGCCGCACCTACAATTTTTTTTTTTGAAAATAACCCATAAGTCGCACCGGGCTATAAGCCGCATGGTTCAAAGTGTGGGGACAAAGTAGCGGCTTATAGTTTGAAAAATACGGTAAAACATTGGAAAAACATTTCCAGGGAAGGCGCTACATTAGCTGCCGCGTCAAGATTAAAGTTGCATCTTACAAACCCGATGTTGACAAACTGTCCAGTGATGTCCGTAAACAGAAGTCACATTAAAGACATAAGAACATAATCCTGCCATAGGCAAATATATTTAGTAACAAAGTTGTTGTTTTTATAAATTGATTAATGATTTTTGTCAGTATATATTTAAAATGACACTTAGCAATATTATTGTGTTTTGTCGCTCAATTCCAAGGATGGTTGCGTGTCAAAAGAGAAGAAGATGCTGCTTTGTTTTACCATTGCATTGCACTGACTTGCTTGGTATTTGCACAGAAATTAAACTTAAACTTTATTAATTTAATTTTATATACTTTACCTTTTCAAAAGGCTGCTGTTTAATTTTATAACTGCAGGTTGCATTTTATTGCGTTTGTTGCCCAGTAGTTATAGTTGTTTTTTCAGTCACACACTTAAGTGATTATTTACAAAGAGCGATCGTCGTTATGCAAACTGCATTTTGGAGCAGATTTTCCAAGTTCCAAAAGGAAAAAAATGACCATTTCCCTGTCGATCTTCATAATAAAAATGACATCAAAAATCAGATTTCTTTATTGCATTTCTTTAATTTTATCAATGCAACGAAACACAATACATTAATATTGTAACGTAAGGTAAACCTAAAGCATCATTGTACAACAGAGTCACGTGGTGCGTCATTCCGTCCAGGACGCACAGCAGGGAAAATAAACATTTAATCATGAATGCTAATTATGGATACACTTAGTCATTTTGATAATAGGCTAATTTAGCTAATATGAACACTTAAAGCTTGTTTTGCCTTCATTATAAACCTTATGCAAGACTTATAATTTTTTGCGGCTCCAGACAGATTTGTTTTTTGTTTCTTTGATCCAAAATGGCTCTTTCAACATGTTGGGTTGCCGACCCCTGAACTAGCCCAACAAACTTGTTAACATCCATTTGGATTGTGGGAAATGAAGGAATTTGTCATGAGAAATGTAGGCAATCATTACATTTGACTACAAAATTTCAACCTTTGGGGCAGTGTGCATAGAGTCTGTGATGTTAGTCTGGCCAGCTTGATTTTTCTGTTTCTTTTTATTTTACCCTGAAGTAAGTCTCCAAGACAGGTCTCAAAATTTCTTCAGTCTGACAAAAATCGTGTGGCAATCTCAGGGTGTGTGTGCACTTGTGTGTTGCTGGAGTTTGAAGGATGAAGCATGAACCAAAGTGTATTTTGACATCTTACCAAAGTTTGGACTGATACTTGGTGTTGGCACGATTCAGAGACTCTGCTACAACGTTAGCCAGGAGAATAAAAGTACAAGACAGCCACAGAACTGATTCCTACAAGATGATTGGATTTTGTTGGTTTTTGTTTGACTACTGTTCCCACGACTTCAGTCTTACATTTTGGGTTTTAAAACTAAACTAGATGAGGTGTCAGGCACCCACACACATTTATAGAACTGATCTGTTTCAATAGCGTATACTCACATTGCGAAAAGCCTGCCTCCATAGCTGGCTGTAATACCTGAGGGCCTACTCTAAAGAAGCTGTCTTGCTTGGTCTGGCAGAATAACATATTGACTTCCTGGCAGTATTTAGGCCAGTGGGCTGGCAGGTATCTAACTGTGAGAGGCAAAATTGTTGTAAGAGAGCAGTATTATACCCAGGGCCCAGGATCAAGTGATAATAATATCAGTCAACACTGTTCTGAGAGAGAAAGCTCAGGGGTAACATGGAAAATGTAGTTTTCTGAATTAGCCTGCTGTTAAAATCTTTTGACAAAGGCAATTTCAGGGCAACTGTAAAAAGACCCATATTGAGTTCAAAGAATAAAAAGTGAAAGCTGGTTCTGTACACACCACTAACTTCTAGGTTCAGTCAACAGAATAGAAACTTAAAAATACAACATAAAAAATTAAGTGTTTTGGTCAAGTGCCAAGGTCTTTTACACAAATGAAGTATATATTGTCCATTATGTTCCCCCATTACACAGACTATGCTGTGAAAAAGCATTTGCCTCTTCACAGATTTCTTCTGTTTTTGCTTTTATGTCATACCTATAAATTTCAGACCATCAAAAACATGACAGTGATAACCTTAATAAATACAAAATGCAGTTTTTAAAATTATTTCATTTGTCAATGAGGGGAAAAAAAACTACCTAAACCAATAAATTAAAGTGCCATTGTTGCCTCCTAAACGAAAAAGCTGCCTCCACTCTTGGCAGCACTTAATTGAACTGGAGATAAATCATTTATGACACTATGAATCTTATCCTGCTGTTTGCAGATTTGCTCAGAATACGTCACTGCATGCATTCACTTCAGTCTTAATTTAGAAGAAGAAAAGGTATAACCATAGTTATTTAAAAAAAAACACATAAAATTCTACACTTCTATTACTCTACATAGTACAAACTAAGGCAACATGTTTGTGTGAAAAGCTTTGTTTGAAAAACTAAGTACACCCTTGCTGGTTGCGTTAGATTAATGAAGGATAAGTCATTGTTCATTAGATGCCTTTGATAAACTAATCTTTAGCTGTTGATTAAGCTGTACTGTGTTTTGTTCGGTGAGTTATTAGGGCCAAAACTCAGATTATAGTGACCCAAGAATGGATATATATGCAGTTGAAGCCAAAAGTTTAGATTCTCTCAGACGAACTTCTCTTGTTTCAGGGCAGAATTATCAAAATTATTTCTATTTGCTAAATGCCAAAAATAGCAAGAGAATTACTATTATTCATTTATTGGAAATGTACAGAATGATAACCGTCTCTAAAGAAGAAGGGAAAGCCCACATGATGATGTCATGGCTTTGGAAACATCTGATAGGTGGACTCAGTTCCAGCCATTCTGTCAGGAGGAATGGCCCAGAACTCCAACAAACTATTGGAAGAATCTTTAGAAGAAACATTTGAACCAAGTGAGGGAGTTTAAAGAACAATTCTGTCAATTACTGAAAAAATGTCTGTAAGCTTCTGATTTTGAAGACTTGAATAAATATGTTTCTGACATATTCTCTCATTAACAATTAGGAAACAGAAATTATTTTGTAATCCTAACTGACCAAAAGAAAAGTTTGGCCTGATGATGTTTTATGTATGACACTTACGCTTCATGTGATGCTGGGTTACAGTAAGTTAGGTCACAACAACTCATGCCAATGCAATTAATACATGTCACCAGCAAAAGAGATCAGTAGCTGGATCCAAGATAGATAAAGCCTCCTGTGACAAGAAAACAATTTTGACCCTACTACCATGCCATATTTTTGTCAATTTCAAGTAAGATTAAAATAGTCTTATTAACATTTATGTCCAATTGATTATTGATAACTGAAAAAAGGACTAGCAAAGATGCTTGATTTTTATTCATGTCTATTAGCATATTAACTTTATGCATATCAGAGGACAGTGGTTGAAATTAGATAAGTTTGCATCTGCACACGTAACTTCTGGAGGTTTTTTAAGTATGCTTTGGAACTGATCCCACACATGCAAATTCAGCTTTAATTGCACATTGTTCATTCAGGATTTACTTCTGCTTCATAGAATCCATTCTTCTTTCTAACTGGGTAACGATCTCTGTGGCACTGCCAGAAAAGAAGTTTAGCAGATGCCAAACTGTTCTTCTTATTTGTGCAAACTGCTCCATTTAACATTCATTAGAGCACAGTGCTTGTTTTCAGAAAACAAGCCTTTATCTGGTCGTTTCTTCAAAAGGATGAGCAATTCTGTGTTGATCTAATGTCATCTTTCTGGAGTGTGCGATAATGTAGGATTGGATCTTGCATCAAAGAAATTTCCAGGTACCTAGGTACTTTTGAATAATTGATCAACATTGTATGAAACTGCACATCCATTCTGTAAATTATTTTTGTCTTTCAGATTTCAAGTGATGATTTGAATGTCAAATGTCTAAAATTCCCCCAGGAAAACCTACATCTTTACAAACAACAGCAGCATGGAATCAAAGACAAATGAGGTTGTTCTCCTCACCCACTCTGATTTATGATAAACTTCTGCTTTTTTGAAAGTCACACCTCTCAATTCCTGTCTAGAACAGCACAATTAGCTCTAAATATAGCTTGGATCACACAGCTGAAGGGTGATATACATCACTCATTATCACCTATCATCGTCACTGCACACCCACACACAGACACAAACAGGCTCTGCTTCTGCATTTCTTTAAAAAATGACACTAGAACAACAGCTTGTTGACAGTGACATGTGGAGTATGCATGTGTATGCATAGGTAATCTTAATTAAATGCATTATGGCACTGATCCAAAAGTCAAGAGCGCTACATTGAATGTTGAACCATGTAGATGGAAAATTTACTCAAAGACGTTAAACATAATCTCTCAAGAAGTAATTTTTGATGAATAGTATTCAATCCACAGTGCTGCACGGTGGTGTGGCTGGTTGCAACATTACGCTGCAGAAAGAAGGTCCTGGGTTTCAAACCCATGTGTTAGCATGTTTTCACTGTCACTGTCAATTCAATATTACAAAGCTTGGCCAACACAGACTGAACAGCTTTGTTCATTTCCTCTGCTGCCTGGTAGACTAGAACCCTAAAACTGAGCCATTGTTCACAACTTCGCTGATGGGCCTGGTTGAAATTCTACCGGAGAAATTCACTTCAATGGGAGAAAGACCCTGGTGGGGAAGGAACCGGAGCTAGTGCGTGAGGTCGAGAGGTTACGGCTAGAAATAGTCGGTCTCACCTCGACGCACGGCTCTGGTTCTGGAACCAGTCTCCTTGAGAGGGGCTGGACATACTTCCACTCTGGAGTTGCCCAAGGTGAAAGGCGTCGGGCAGGAGTGGGCATACTTGTTGCTCCCCATCTCGGCGCCTGTACGTTGGGGTTTACCCCGGTGAACGAGAGGGTAGCATCCCTCCGCCTACGGGTGGGGGGACGGGTTCTGACTGTCGTTTGTGCTTACGGGCCGAACGACAGTTCAGATTACCCACCCTTTTTGGAGTCCTTAGAGGGGGTACTGGAGAGTGCTCCTCCTGGGGACTCCCTTGTTCTGCTGGGGGACTTCAACGCTCACGTGGGCAATGACAGTGAGACCTGGAGGGGCGTGGTTGGGAGGAACGGCCCGCCCGACCTGAACTCGAGCGGTGTTCTGTTGCTGGACTTCTGTGCTCGCCATGGATTGTCCATAACGAACACCATGTTCAAGCATAAGGGTGTCCATATGTGCACTTGGCACCAGGACACCCTAGGCCGCAGTTCGATGATCGACTTTGTCATTGTTTCATCGGATCTGCGGCCGTATGTCTTGGACACTCGGGTGAAGAGAGGTGCAGAGCTGTCCACTGACCACTACCTGGTGGTGAGTTGGCTCCGGTGGTGGGGGCGAAAGCCGGTCAGACTTGGCAGGCCCAAACGTGTTGTGAGGGTCTGCTGGGAACGTCTGGCGGAATCCCCTGTGAGACGGAGCTTTAACTCCCATCTCCGGCAAAACTTCGAACACGTCCCGGGGGAGGTGGGGGACATGGAGTCTGAGTGGACCGTGTTCCGTGCCTCCATTGTCGAGGCGGCCGATCGGAGCTGTGGCCGCAAGGTTGTCGGTGCCTGTCGCGGCGGCAACCCTCGAACCCGCTGGTGGACACCTTCGGTGAGGGATGCCGTCAGGCTGAAGAAGGAGTCCTATCGGGCCTTTTTGGCCTGTGGGACTCCGGAAGCAGCTGATGGGTACCGGCGGGCAAAGCGGCATGCGGCTCAGGCGGTTGCTGAGGCAAAAACTCGGGCGTGGGAGGAGTTTGGAGAGGCCATGGAGAAAGACTTCCGTACGGCTTTGAGGCGATTCTGGTCCACCATCCGGCGTCTCAGGGGGGGAAGCAGTACGGCACCAACACTGTTTATAGTGGGGATGGTGTGCTGCTGACCTCTACTCGAGACGTTGTGGGCCGGTGGGCAGAGTACTTCGAAGACCTCCTCAATCCCACCAACATGCCTTCCACTGAGGAAGCGGAGCCTGGGGACTCTGGGTTGGGCTCTCCAATCTCTGGGGGCGAGGTCGCCGAGGTGGTTAAAAAGCTCCTCGGTGGCAGGGCCCCGGGGGTGGATGAGATCCGCCCGGAGTTCCTTAAGGCTCTGGATGTTGTAGGGTTGTGTTGGTTGACGCGACTCTGCAATGTCGCATGGACATCGGGGGCAGTTCCCCTGGATTGGCAGACTGGGGTGGTGGTCCCCCTGTTCAAAAAGGGGGACCGGAGGGTGTGCTCCAATTATAGAGGGGTCACACTCTTAAGCCTCCCTGGCAAGGTCTATTCAGGGGTCCTGGAGAGGAGGGTCCGTCGGATAGTCGAACCTCGGATTCAGGAAGAGCAGTGTGGTTTTCGTCCTGGTCGTGGAACACTGGACCAGCTCTACACCCTCGTCAGGGTCCTGGAGGGTGCATGGGAGTTCGCCCAACCAGTCTACATGTGTTTTGTGGACTTGGAGAAGGCGTTCGACCGTGTCCCTCGGGGAGCCCTGTGGGGGGTTCTCTGGGAGTATGGGGTACCGGGCTCTTTGATGCGGGCTGCCAGGTCCCTGTATGACCGGTGTCAGAGTCTGGTCCGCATTGCCGGCAGTAAGTCGGGCTCGTTTCCGGTGAGAGTTGGACTCCGCCAGGGCTGCCCTTTGTCACCGATTCTGTTCATCACTTTCATGGACAGAATTTCTAGGCGCAGCCAAGGTGTTGAGGGGATCCGATTTGGTGGCCTTAGGATCTCATCTCTGCTTTTCGCAGACGATGTGGTCCTTTTGGCTTCATCAGATCGTGATCTGCAGCTCTCGCTGGAGCGGTTCGCAGCCGAGTGTGAAGCGGCCGGGATGGGGATCAGTGCCTCCAAATCCGAGGCCATGGTCTTGAGCCGGAAAAGGGTAGAGTGCCTTCTCCGGGTCAGGGGGGGTGTCCTGCCCCAAGTGGAGGAGTTTAAGTATCTCGGGATCTTGTTCACGAATGGGGGAAGAAGGGA
This sequence comes from Xiphophorus maculatus, assembly GCF_002775205.1. Classification (NCBI taxonomy): domain Eukaryota; kingdom Metazoa; phylum Chordata; class Actinopteri; order Cyprinodontiformes; family Poeciliidae; genus Xiphophorus; species Xiphophorus maculatus. The sequence goes on from NC_036451.1 coordinate 28,289,482, forward strand.
GCGGGAGATCGACAGGCGGATTGGCGCAGCGTCTGCTGTCAAGCGGGCGCTGTACCGGTCCGTCGTGGTGAAGAGAGAGCTGAGCCAAAAAGCGAAGCTCTCGATTTACCGGTCGATCTACGTTCCCACCCTCATCTATGGTCATGAGCTTTGGGTCATGACCGAAAGAACGAGATCGCGGATACAAGCGGCCGAAATGGGTTTTCTCCGTAGGGTGGCTGGGCTCTCCCTTAGAGATAGGGTGAGAAGCTCAGTCATCCGGGAGGGACTCAGAGTAGAGCCGCTGCTCCTTCACATCGAGAGGAGCCAGTTGAGGTGGCTCGGGCATCTGGTCAGGATGCCTCCTGGACGCCTCCCTGGTGAGGTGTTCCGGGCACGTCCCACCGGGAGGAGGCCCCGGGGAAGACCCAGGACACGCTGGAGGGACTATGTCTCTTGGCTGGCCTGGGAACGCCTCGGGATTCCCCCGGAGGAGCTAGAAGAAGTGGCTGGGGAGAGGGAAGTCTGGGCCTCCCTTCTGAAGCTGCTACCCCCGCGACCCGACCTCGGATAAGCGGAAGAAGATGGATGGATGGATGGATGGATGGGAGAAAGACCAGACTGAGCAGTAAAGAGAGATTAGAATCAAGCAGAATGTAATTGGAAGGCAATGACCAGGCTAATAGTTAACTTCAGATCAAAGCATGTTGTTGCATTAACATGACCCAGTAGAAGTTCAGACCTAAATTCTACTATCAATCTGTAGCAAGACCTAAAGAACAATGTTCACAGATACTCTCATTTAACTGAACTGAGACTCAATGTGGGGAAAACAAATAGACAAAAGGTTTAGTCGACTTCAGATATACTTTTAAAGACAGCTATAATCCCAACAAAAGGTGACACTAGATTAATGAAAGCAAAGGATTGACTCTGTGAGGCTGAATACAGATATATGCCAGATGTTTCAGATTTTTTCTTCTTTTTTTTTTATCTGGAAAAAAATGTTTCTGACTTCCATTTTACAATCATGCAACTTTTGTTGGTCTTTCACATAAAATACTAATAAAATGAACTGAAACTTATGATTATAAAGGTGGCAAAATGTACAAAAAGGGTAAAAAAATATTTTATGAGGCAAGAATGTTGCACAGTACCTCACAAATATTATTGCAATATAAATGCATGCAATATTAATACTACGTGGCTACATTAAATACGATTGAATTACAAACTACCATGCATCCAGACTGCATGCATTACTTGCCTGTAACTAATACTTGTTGCTTAAGGTTGCAGATAATATTTTAGCAAGGTGGGAAGATGTTCTTGTTTCACTTTGAAAACAGCAGATGTTGCCAGATACAATATTTTCAGTAAATAGGATGGATGTAATTTTATTTAATTTATTTTCAGTAGACGAATAGATTACCCACTGTCTGGGGTCTATATATGCAAAAATCCAAAACAACAACACATTAAACACTAAGCAGTAAGTTCTCACAAGATACATTGTCATTTACCAACCATATCCCATATCATGTATTCTTAGTACTAAGGCACCGTAGGCAAAGGTAATGTACTAGGGTATACTGTATAGATAATTATGTGTGTCTGAGAATTTAAGTTACTCACCTCATGGGGAAGTGTTTAGGATATACACTCTTAGTACTGTGTAAGCTAACGTAACAGTTTTGCAAAAAGTGTAAAACAGTAAATGAGATTGTAAATTGGTGACATTGTGTGTAGTGGTCGAGTTGGACCCAAATGCAGAAAGGCAGAGGTAGAAAGTAGATGAAGAATGTTTAATAAAAATGATTAACGGAACTTTAAAGAATGGCAGGGAGCCAGAGAAAAACAAAAGCAGGAATCAAGGGAAAAATAACAGCAGGAACTTGACGGTGAAATAACGGGATATAACTGGAGGAACCAACAAGGAGTGACTGAAAGTGAGCTGTATATGAATATTACAAAAGAAAGCAGTGTTTATTTCAGTCCTTCCATTTAAAAAGAAATTATATTCTGCACGTTTTTGAAATTCCCTGTATCAGTCTGATTCTCCTCCTATTTTAGCGTTTCTCAACGGGGCGGTACCGCCCCCCAGGGGGGTGTTTAGAGGATTGCAGGGGCGCTGGCGGAAAGTTTTACAAAAGGGGGGGTGCTGGGATTCCTTTGGAGAGCGTTTGTTCAAAGGTAAACTTTACACTTTAAATGCACAACAATACTAGTTTAGACTTTGAGCAACTTGCTAAAACTGTATTGTGTAAAATTAAAACATGCCTGGCTGCAGTTGATGGTTGCTCTCCTTCTCTTCAGTGTTTGTTAGCTTCTCCTGTCACTGGTAGCTTCACCTTATCAATTCAGTGTTACACCGACTGATGACGTTGCTGTGAGTCACTTGTCTGATTTTCAAATATTTTATGTTTTATTGAGGATTTTTGTACATATATTTTGGCAGTGCTGTGATCATATCAAAGCAGCAACTTGTATTAAAAAGTGTTTTAATGTTCTTTTGGATGCTGCACTCAGAAGGACAACGGAATATCGCTCTTAGATAGGTAAATGACATGATGAGTAAAGGTTACTGGTGTTGAGTATCAATACAAACGATAAAATAAAACTAGCAACAGGAAAAAAACTAAAGAAGACAGCAATAAAGCAAGAGATGATAATACTAATGAAAGAAAACTAAATGGAAATGAATGAAAAACAAAATGCAAGAATAAATTAAGAAACTAAAGTAAATACAGAAGAATAAACTTGTATGGCAAGATCTTTTGAACAATAATTAACACAGAGGACTGTATGGCAAGAATAAACAGTCATTGTTTTTCAGATAAAAGGTAAAACACTATTGTTGAAGTGCCATGGGTGTGTTGGGACCACAGCTAGTACTAAGAATAAATATATTTTACAGACAAGAACAGTAAGGAACTTATCACTTATTTATGTTTTTAATTAAATTTTATTTTATATATTTATTTCTTCAATATTATTTTTTATGTCAGTGTTAAGGTCATGATGGTGTTATGTGACTCCATGACACTTTCAGTTTGACTGATTAGGATTTGATTTAAAACCTACTTGGTTCTGTGTAATTTCTTTCCAGTAAAACTATTAATCTATAAATCAATAGACAGGTCTAAATAAAGATATAATCACAGTTTCTGTCCCATATTTGTATGGTATTAAAATAATCTGGAACTTTTGTTTTTCCATTGAAAACTCTGGTTTACGAAGTAAACGCCATGTGGGTGAAATTTTATGGATGATACTCTGATCTCCCATTCTCCTGAAGGTAGCACAGAGCTGCACCAAAAGAAACTCAGAAATATTGGAGAGAAGAAGATTTCTGATTATAAAGTTGGAATTCTATCCATGTTTTATTGTTGCAGTACAGAGTCTTTTTGCAAAAAGTTCAAAGTATAACCTGTCATTGTTGTACATCTTTTATCTGGTCATTTTGTGTAATATTTAACAACTAGAAAATGGCACTGAACAAGAATATTTTTTCCACTCTGATTGGCTACTGATAGGTTTGCCAATTTTAAGTTGAATGTCCATTCATTGCATTTTTTGTAGACGCCTGTAAAAATAATTTCTATTCACATGGCTTTTTTGTTCTCTGGGAAATTATTTTTGACGATAACTCCAGAAACAACCATAAAAATCAAAACATTAACAACAGTGATAGTAATATTAATAATAAAATAATATTCAGTGAAGAGTAGCCTACAAATTCTTTGATGGGGGGCAGTAAGGGACCTGGATAATGGATAGGGGGTACTGGCCCAAAAAGGTTGAAAAACACTGATCTATTTAGTCCCAATCCACTTCCATAATTCCTCCTTGACTTCTTTGCTTGCAGTAGCGACTGGAGGTTCGCAGATGAACCGTAAAGGTTCTGGGTTTAATTATCCAAAGCAGAGCTACTCTTAACCAGAAGCTGCCCCGCTTGGCCGGGTGAGGTGGATGACGACCTTCACCATCTGGACCTGCCACAAACAGGAACACACTCTGTGCAAACCAGTCACTTCATCACCCTGTTTCACATGAGTTGTGTATGTAGACCCAATCAAAAACATGGCAATGCAGAACTCACTCTGTTAAGATCCAGAGTAAGGTATGCATCACATATATTGTCATAATGTGTAAGTATTTACACATATTTACACACCCTGCATGTGGACAGCATGTTTGTTCAATATCTAACATTTTGCCAGAGTCCAAAATCTACCTGGCAACTGTTCAAAGTGTGTGCATGGGTGTGTTTGTCTACTTGGCACAGATCTGTACCAGCCTCAGAGAACAGATGGTCCTCCAGCAGGTAATAATGACCCAAGACAAACTTTCACGTTTTATTATGTCTTTGTGAGGGCATACATTCACAGTATCACTTCCATCATGAGAGGGAAGGAAACATAAAAAGAAAGAGAATCACAGATGTAGTCCAAAAGTCTGTTTAGAGGAAGTTCTGAAGTGGGTCACAGGACCTACAAGTTTCAAAATCCTGATAAGTACTCCTCTTAAAGTTTTGATCAAGGTCACATAAATGCTTTTTAACCAAATGAGGTTTGGTTGAGGTTTTGTTTTGTCATTTCTTTTTACACTGTTACGCTGTATCTAAATGATTCAGCAGTGGTTGAAATCTCCATGATTTTGGGTGATTGTTTTCTGAAAGGAAAACCGGACCAAGTCAAACTACTGGCTCTATCGACAGCCTAAGGTTTAGTCGCATCCTTGATGTTTTATTAGAAGTATAAATGAGGCCTTAAATTCTGATATGAGAATAATTTTGATTTACAGACTGCTGGTGCATTGCTAGAAAACAAGTCCATCAAATGTATCTGCTACTCCAGTGTAGATATGAGTGTAGATATAAGTTTGATGATAATAATAATGTCACAAATGATCAAAACTAGGTCACGCAAAGTAAACTTGATCCACTGACATTTTGACAGTCTGATATTTCAAGCTGAGTTTTGTGTCCTCTGCAACTAGCTGCTTTGATATTCTCAATAAACAAATGTTAAAATTGTACATCTGTGGTGTTCGTTAATGTTTGCGTGTCTTTGCTGTCTTTGAAATAATGGATTTTATTCCACAGGGCTGATGGTTGTATACACATAATAAATTAATATTTTTGAATGCTAGATGTAGTACCACACAGAAAGTTTTCAGTCAGAAAGGTCAAGCTAATTTATTTAAAGAATAAAATTGTGTGTCCAATCTGTCTGCATGTTTTGTCTCATCTTTTTTTTTCTATATGAAGGTTTTGAAAAATACCTTACAAATATGTCTGGAATACAATCAATAATTTTGATTGTAAAACAACCCCCAAATCAATCGCAAAATCTTGTAAGTACTGATAATTGTACCTAATATTAGGAAAAAATCAAATTGCAAAACATATCAGCAACAGGTTGTTTAGTTTGCAGTTCTTTTCAATAAACATCCTAGAGTAGATTTTGTTTTTAAGTATTTTAGTTCAAAATGTGATATTTCTTAAATTTGTTCATATGAAGATAGTAAAGAAAGACATACAAGAAGAAGGATCCAAATAAGCACAGCAGAATCATTGTTTATTAAAAACTAAGATACTAATACAAAACATTATTTTCTCACTAGATTTATGTTTATACTAGCTTAGCACCCAGATGACAAAAGCTGTCATCTTTAACTGAAAATTCTTACAATTATATTTTTCTTAGAAGCCAGATAAAATTTTTGATTGCCAAGGACACAGAGGGAAATTGTGGAGGGTGAGCAGGAAATTGGTAATGGCAAGGCAGATGGACAAAAAAATTGAGAAACTCTGATGGCTCAACATCAAAATCTCAGATAAGCCTGAGGCAATGAGTAATTTAGATATGGACGCTGAGTTCCAAGTATTAAAGGCAGAATGATGCATAAACATGGCAGGCGGAGTGCCCTTCCTGCAGGGCCTGTTAGTTGCCATTGGCAGGGCAGTGAGCGATGTTCTTACATTGTGGGCAATGGCTCAATAAAAAAGGTCGGAGTAATGGAAAGTGACAAAAGGATAACACTAAAAACGAGCAATGAATGGAGGGAAACTATCACTGTGTGTGTGTGTATAGTTTGGTGTGTTATTTGCATCTCTGTCAGATTGAGTTCTAGAGACTCAGCCTCTAGAGCAGTGACTCTCAACTGCAGTTTGCAGTCAGTCCAGATCCTGATCCTGGAAAACACAATGGATATTGATCCGTTCCAGATTTTCCAGGTCTGAGAAACCACCACTCTGTGACTATGGTTTGGCTTGAAAGAGCTGAAGATGTGATGGGCTGTTACTGGGTCAGACAGCTGAACACATCAGTGAAAACGACTTTTAGAAAAAATGTAGTCTGCTAAGTTTGGGTAAGCAAGGCATGCTCCAAGTTCACCAGAAAAAAGTAAAGTGGACAAGGAAAACAAAAAGAGTGATTGGGCAGAGGAGTCAAAGATCCATCAGCCTATGAATGTGCTCCAAGTCTAAATGCTGTCCTGTTGACAAATGACTGGTGTCAACATTAGAGCTGCCTATAAAGCACTTTGAAATGTCTTGCTGCTGAAATGTGTTATACAAATAAAATTTGATTGATTGATTTGATTGATATAAGTGAATTTACTTTGTAAAATTTTTTCCCCAGGAAAATGCACTGGAATGAAAAAGACAGGTTGGTTCATATTATGCTGCTGCAAGAAACCGAAATTATGTGAAGGATTTCTACACATCATCAGGAGTGTCAACAGGTGTGGAGGGCAAAGCACAAACAGTCAAGTGAAGAAACTAATTAGAGCAGGGAACAAGGTTCAAACAGGATAAACATTCGTGGCTCCATTTGTCAATGTCACAATTTTAAATATGTGTATCCTAATTTGTTCATCATCATCAAAAAAAAAAAAAATCCTGCTAGCCTTTTTTACTTGACATTTCTATACATAGCAGTCTTTCAGCCATTTTGCCCATTTTAGATAACATTTGACCTCAAACAATATCTTTAGATATTTGATTACACATTTACACCGATGACATATATTTGATTGGAGCTGTGTCGGTGTGACCCATGTCCCAGGCCGGAACAATTGGCATCTGCAGTCAGTTTGTAGAGCCAGGGGGCAGTTGGCCGCTGACGAGTCGGTTCTGTCTGGTAATACATTGGCTGCAACGCGCTAAACTTGGGCTGGATTCTGTTTCAGTGGCCATCTGGGCTGCTGGTCCTCGTAGTTTTCTTTTTTCTACTTTCTTCTCTTCATCTCCATCTGTCTCAATGACTTAACCCACAGACTGACAGTCTGTGATCAGCTGACTGACTTGTGATCATTTCGGTCCAAATAAGAAAATGACTGACTATGTGTTTTTGTCAATCTGTTTAAATCACTGGTTATAAATCTATCTTATTGATTTTTATGTTTTTACAGAACTAACCTTTAAATCGAATGCAAATTGATTGAGATGGGGGTGTCCATCGTAATACCGCAATCTCTGGGGGTATTTTTGTTGTGGTATTTTCATCAATTAAATTTATTGGAGAAAGCGCTAAAAAAAACAAACAAAAAAATCCCCCAGAAAAATCTAATTTGTCACATTTTTGTTATCTGTGGGTGTTGTTCATAAGTGGTTGCATGGAGATGTACTTATTTAGAAACAGGGATGGAGCTTTGTCTATAGTGAAGAGGTATTCTGAGGTAAACATGCAGGTGAGCTCCTGATATACTGGTCCAATTGACATTTCAGCCTTCGCCTCTGGCTGTAAGACAGATATAATTAGGTCATTTCTCCCAACTCCAGGTCAAGTCAACACCAAACCTAAAGCTAAAGACATTGTGAAGATGCTGCTGAAGCTGGTAAGGCAGTGAAACATGCCCTGAAGTTGATGTTACATGATGCTGCCCCTTGACAAATTTATAAACTCCTGTCAATCGATTAAAAAAGGTAATTATATTGATCACACTCTGGCACTGTGGTTAATCACAGTTGTGCAAGGCCATCTGTGTGCTCTCCAAGCAATCAAAATTCAGACAATTATGTGATTTATTTTTTTATTTTATTTTTTTTGCAGCATAAAACAAGTAGCTCAGTCTCCCAGTACTCAGCAGCAGCTAAGGGAAACTTACTCCACTGAAAATGCATACAAGTAGTAGAAAGCAAGTTCAGAGGACAACTGATGCATAAGATCTATTTTATTTTTTAGTTCTTTCTGTTACTGCCCTGGACAACTGCCCCTTAAACCCATATCAAAACCCACCACTGCATGCACTTTTAAAAATATATTTTTTTCTTGTTTCAAACCAAACGTGTCTGAAGATTCTCAGTTTTCTAGGTTTTTATATTCAGGAAAGTTTAAAGGAAGTCATTTTGTTTTAAAAGATAATCTAGAAATTTCCTTCTCCATTCATTTCCTATGGAACCTGTGCGTTGAGGTGACAGCCTCTTGTCCTCAACCAGCTGAGTGACCTGTGAGTGATTAATGAGATATTTTGAGCTCGTACACGTAGATGTGCACAAGTGGGTAAGTGAAAGTTGAAATGTTACATTTTTGTTGCTGTCTGCTGTTGAAGAAACTTTCACTTTTTGCTGTCGTTCATCGCTCCCCGTGTGTCGACCCATAATGTCCTGCTGTGAACTAGGCAGCCCTCTGCAGGAGAAATGCTTTTACGTCAAAATAGTAGTTAAATTAATCAGCATTATGTAATATTAATGCGCTAAAATTTTCAGCTTGATGGCATGTGTTAATACATTAATGTTGACAGCCCTATAACTAAACAAAACTAAATTAAAAATAAATTAAATACGTACATAAAATGTATTTTTAAAAAAGCTTTAGGAAAAAAAAAACTACACAAGTTAATAAAAATAGTGTATCATCTCTTGTCACCATTTTCTCAACAGTTAATCACAAATGGTTCCCACTTCTAAGCTTCCAAACAACAACATCTGTGTGGGAATTTTTCACTCATAGGTCAAAATAGTTAGAGTGCAGCTCTAGTTTAATGTGTTTTGTGATGAGAGTTACAGTGGGATAAAATAAATGCATTTATGATTTAGCTCAATTTGCATAAAAAATAAGTGATAACTATTTAATTGGTAAAAAACAACAACTGTTCACCACAGAGAAGGTAAAAATCTTGTTGCTGAACAGCAGCAGCAGCAGCTACCATCAAAACTCCCTACATATCAATTTAATTATAGTAATACACAAATGTCCTCAACATCACTTTGACCTATTTTTTTTCTTAGAGATTTTTGTGGCTCTGGTGGCCTTTATTCTTTAGTAGCTGAACAGAAAGAAGGGCAGAGAGAGAAGGAAAACATTCAGTAAATGGCCCGGGGTTGGGAATCGAACAGGGTGCTGCGCCTGCGCCCCACTTTCACCTATTTTCAACCAGGTGAAATGTTAACCTGGTTTCAACGCTGGCTGCCCTTTCCTGTATTTCATTAACTTTGCCTGTAGTCTAACAACGCTGAGGCTGACCACTGAGAGAGGGGGCTCGGAACAGAATTATCACAGTCATGAAAAAGAAGATTTCTCTGTTCACTGTGGTGTCATTAATTTTCTTCAGCCTTAATTAACTGTGGCAAACCTGTAATTTATATATACTGGACCCCTGGAGGGATGGGAGACGAGGAAAGGAAAGGACATTCATGGCTGGGCAGAGAAATGAGTGGCGACAGGAACATGGAAAGGGTGGAGAGTTTGTGCTGTGTGTTAGTAGTTAACAGCATGCCACAGCCCATTTGACCAAGGACTTCTTTCACTGGAAATTCCATTATGAAATAATCAACCCATTTCAATGTAATAAATGTGGCCTGGACCCTGGACTCCATGATTAATCACTGAATTTAGACAGCAAAATACACACAGGGCTGAGATTGTAGAGCAGGGATTGGGTTAAATAACTCCACATCCTTCTTCTGGTGTTTTAGTGGAACACTGTAATTCACAACTCAGTTTTGCTGATAATACATGTCTAAGTTCATGCCTTCAGCGCTGAAAATATGCAAGCATTTTTTAAAGAGTGAAACCAAGTTGCTTTATTTAAATATATATTTGTCACAAATATATATTTATGTTCAAAGTGTAGCTCTTTATTTTATGGAACATTGTTTATTATGGATGGATGTGAGCACTGTTTAATAAAATCCTGTAATCCTTTGCTGCTTGCAAATTTCTTTCTTTGTCTTCCTTCCTGATCATTAAATCGGTTGTCAGAGGATCTTAAAACACATTCACTGAGGGAATGTGTTTTACATTTAAACTACAGCCTGAAAATCAATGCACAATTTGGAGGTGTGTGTATGTGTGTATACAACTGAGAGCCCAACTCCATGAGGAGACCCAGGACACACCTCTTTGTGGATGGAGCCTGATCTTAGCTTGATCTTGGCATTAAGTTTGTGGATTGTTGGATGGTTGGTGAGTTTCTGTTATTTTCAGCCAAAGCACTAGTAAAATGGGACACACCAAGGAACTGTCCAGCCAAGAACATTACAATAAATGACTTGGTGCAATGCCAGCTTGATGATGAAGTTGTAGCCTTGTCGTGAAACCAGAGTGACTGTTCCTTTTCAAACTCTACAGTGGTCCTTATGGTTATAATTCCATAAGAAAACAAATGCTGTAGGTCCACGTACCTAGAGCTGCTACCACCTACATGTGCTACCATTATCATAATGAAAGTCCATGACCTGATGAAGTTTCTGTACACTTAACACTCAGCCAGACACAGCAATTAACTTCTTCTTAATAATAAGTTCTTATTTCTGTCAAAACAAATGTTTACTAGAAAGTCAGTAATCTTCCTTAGATAACTTTTTCTTTGCTAATTATTGTTATGTGATGCTTTGCATTCCACTGTAATATCTCTGCATAAACCTGAACTGAATGTGAAAGTTTTGTGCTGAATTATCTGGGCTAAAATTCATAACTGAAAATGAATTGGACTTGTTCTGTCTTTTAGACGACTGATATAAGTAAAGTGAAATAAATTAAGTTCAACTAGGTTACAATACAAAAATCATTCTTATGTCTGATTTGCTAAATTCTCATGTTTAATGTTTGATACAGCTCTTCTTTTACATGCATTTGCATTGATGTTATATGTCAACATTGTGTGGTTACCTGTTTCCAATAAATACAAAAGTACAATAACAACACATTTATGTACAAGTAAACCATGATAATTGTGATGAGTTGGATTCTGTAAAGAGTATCCCAACAGAAGTTAAAACTACTATTTGTTGAAAATGTAAACTAAATGCTAATGGGTTGCCGTTAGCATATGTTAGGTATATGGATTTTAATAATATCCTGCTGCAGAGATTAAGCATAGCATAAATTTATTATTATTTTATTTATTTTTAAGAATCAGTGAGTCATATAATAAGGATCTGAGAAAATATCAACAATCCATTTCATTTTTATGAGATAACTGAAGAACAGTGAGGATGGTTTGGGATTTTAGCTTTACGTTTCATATTGCATTGTGTTTTTTGGTAAACAAAAGATCTCTAATTAATTAACACAGGAATGACAAACAATTATCCCTAGGGGAAAATTACTCTTCCTTTTAATTATCTTGCAGTTAGGTTATCAGCGGATTAATTCATGTATACATATGTCACTGATCATAAGCTGCATTCACTCTGTGAGTGGTGATCATTTGGACATCACCATCAATGCTGCATATCTCAGGCATGCTAATGTGCTGTTGTATGAGCAGCGCTGTCTGAACAACACTAAGACAACTTCAAAATTATCAGCTGAAAAGGTCACATTATTCTATATTTACACTCATACTTTTTGCAGCCTGCTGTCATCTCTGCGTATTGTAATTATGATCACTGTGACCTTATAGCAACACTTCCTGTTTACAATGTCCTATCTTCCCCAAGGTTTGGTTTATGACAGATGAGCATGAGAAATACCTTTAGCACTTAATCTCTGCCTTTTTATCGTAGCAGCAGAAATCCACTGAGAGCCATTGATTGGATAGTCCACAATTCATCTTTGTGGTAATTGGAACAAACACTGTTTAATGCCAGAGAGGTCCAATAATTGGCAGTGGAGAAAGCTGCTCTTTGCAGAATACCTCAGAAGAACAGGAAGATTCATAAAGCTGGCGGAGTATTGATCTGGGAGACACAGCGATGCTATATTAGGGTATGATCACCCACACAGAATTAAATACATAATGAAAAAGATGAAGTGAGAGTTAGAATGTCCCTAAGAAAGGAATAATTCAACAATAAATAAAAAGTGGACACTATTGGACATCTCCCTGTCTAATTGCAAGTGTTGGATCAATGTCCTAACTGGTGTTTGACTGATGGGGTTACTGACACCTCAGTGTTCAGAATTACAAGGATGTGCATTATGCAAACTATTTCAAAACCTCTTCAGCAACATTTAATGGACCAACTATCACATACTTTTGCAGCACATATTTTTCCATCTCTCCATCCATCTGTCCATTCATTCACCAATTCATCCATGCATCAATCTAAAGAATGAATCAGCCGTGGTCTTCTGCAGCTGTTAAAAGAATATTCTTCAAACAAAAACTGAAGATGAAACCAGGAAACAGAACTTCCGCCTAGACTTCTGGAAGACACAAGGAAGGTGTAGAAGAATAAAGGCTGGAAGCAGCAAGTACTAACACAATTTGAAAAGTCTAAACACTGAGAAAGAGGTGGAAGTGAAAGAGAGACCAGAAGAGCCAATCACAGGTGAGTAGATGCAGCCCAGTGAAGGAGAGCAAAACGGCAGGGATGGGGTAAGGGGAAGAATAAACAAAGAAAAGAGAATGAAAAGGCAGAAAAGAAACCTAAATCTGTTATATAAACTACAAACAATGAAAATAAATTAACTCAAGGACTAAATCAAGACAGGAAGATAAATGATCAAAACAGAATATAAATGAAATTTAGGTCCATCCAACAGATCATGACATGTTTATCATGGTAAGTTGAATAAACAGCATAATTAACAATGAGACAATGAGACTGAAACTTCACAGAGGGAATAAAAAATACATTTACATATATCAGAGCATTCTAGTGTTAGTTCCTCACCCTAAAAAGAAACTCTATAGCTTTAATCGCCTGCTTGCCATACTTTATTATTCACTGATTACTAAGAATATTTAGTACACCAGAGATTCAGCTTCTCTTTTAGAGTCCAACAAGGTCTAATAGATGGTTCATTACTTTAATGATAATTTGTTCAAATAGAAGAAGATGGCATCCTTCCCTCTCAAAGCCATAATTTACTAAATTGAATTAAAATCTCTCTTTGGGGCATTTAGGGTTGTTAGGGAAACTAAGGACTTGAATAGGAAGCCTAAGAGGCACAAGCTAATCTAAGGTCAGCCCTTCAAGTGCTCATGGCCTAATGAGAATATGACTAACAAACAGTGCTTGACAAAAATGTTCATCCTTCCTTATGAAATGCATTTAGATGCAGTCAAAAGTTTACATACACTCACTATGCCCATGAATGCCATCTGCTTTATGGCCTTTAATAGATAAATGTGAACTGTTTTTTTTTTTTTTTTGGAATGGGATGGTTAGTTTCTATAACCAATAATCAAAAACCAATAATTATATATATATATATATAATTTATATATATATATATAATTTATATATATATATATATATATATATATATATATATATATATATATATATATATATGATATATATGATATATATGATATATATAAATGATCATATATATATATATATATATATATATATATATATATATATATATATATATATATAAATTTTATAAATTTATAAATCAGTAGTAGATATATATAAATGATCATATATATATATATATATATATATATATATATATATATACAGTACAGACTAAAAGTTTGGACACACCTTCTAATTCAATGGGTTTTCTTTATTTTCATGACTATTTATAAGGCAAGAAATCCCACTTATTAACCTGACAGGGCACAGCTATGAAGTGAAAACCATTTCAGGTGACTACCTCTTGAAGCTCATCAAGAAAATGCAGAGTGTGTGCAAAGCAGTAATCACAGCAAAAGGTTGCTACTTTGAAGAAACTAGAATATAAGGGCTATTTTCAGTTGTTTTACACTTTTTTGATTAGTGCATATTTCCACATGTGTTATTCACAGTTTTGATGCCTTCAGTGTGAATCTACAATGTCAATAGTCATGAAAATAAAGGAAACTTATTGAATTAAAAGGTGTGTCCAAACTTAATGCACCCTTGTCCCTAGTGGGGTCAGGAGGTGCTGGTGCCTATCTCCAGCTAATGTTCCGAACAAGAGGCGGGGTCACCCTGGACAGGTCGTAAGTCTGTCACAGGGCATATATACCAACATTTAAAAATATATTCTTTCTCTAACCCACAGAGGCTCGAAATTATACATACAATCTCAAATATACACATGCATCCTGATGAACATTAGGTTGGAGGATCTGAACCTGACTGTGACTGTACTGAACTGAGGATGAGCTACACTGTAACACGCATAAAGCCAACTCTTCCTTTCTCTTATCTAGTCATGATAAATACTTAAACAACATTTAGACTAGAGCTACATTCACTCCAGGCAGCTCTACTCACAAAAGTTTATTCATATACTTACACATCAGTTCATAACTTGGGGTGGAAGGTCTTGCCCAAGGGCAAACTGACTAGTGACAAGGAGGAAACCGGAGTTAAACCCAAAACTTCCCAATTGAAAATTAAAAATTCTTATCAGTGGACCACAGTCTCTGCACTGCATAAGGATAGGCTATTAATAATAAATCTAACATATGTCCTTCCATGTTGAATAAAAATAAAACTTGAGCCACATGTGTCGGTCCAAATAAGAAAATGACTGACTATGTGTTTTTGTCAATCTGTTTGTCAATTTGGACCATGTGTCTGCATCACAACACATTTTACTGGTAATTCAGTTTTCATTACCCTTGGTACAAGTTTACCAAAAACAAAAAAAATCTATTCAAATAAGAAACTGGATTCTCCTTTACTACAATACAGAATCTATTTAAAAAGTCCCAAAACTGTTTAAAATGTATAAATACTAAAACAAATCTGCTGTTTGGTGGCCTCCATTTTGTAACATGAGGGACATTCTGATGTTGCCAAACAGTGAAAGCTGGGCCAGAGCATGCAAGAGCGAGACGATGTGACTGATGTCATCGTTTTCAAAACTTTACGCTTTGCATTTACACAGACATGAGTCTCCAAAAGGTTTCACTAGGAGCCAATTGTCAAATCTTTACATTTTCGTCCAGCCAAAAGGCTGTTGTGATGTAAAGCACAACAAAACATTTGCATTTTACGGTCTTGGTGTTGTTGTGTAATCAGGGAATTAGATGTTTTTAGCACCTGTCTATTTCAGAGTACTGTCACATGAAGAGCTTTTAGTTCGTCTGATGATAGAATTTAAAAGCTTTTTGAAATCTCAATTCACATGTTCACCTAAATTCCTTTAATTTTTAACGATTTAACTTCTTCTTTCAGTGGACACTTCAGTTCCTGTTTTTATATTTATGTTTCTCTTTTTTTGAGATTTTACAAGTTATCTTAGCTGCACTCCGTCCAACATCCTCAGCCGTTTCATCACCATGCCATGGAAGAAATAGCCAAGGGTCCATTTAACGTCAATCTGCACAACCAACACTATTCTGCTATGTAGAAGAGAGAAACGTCTTGACAGGGGAAAAGCCCTTTAAAGTCAATGTTTTCCAGCCCCTTCACATCTCAGAGTGAATCTACAGGGGGGTTGTTCTGTGCTAGGGCACAACTGAGCACTGGCAGTCCGAAATACATGCTCTGGCTTGTGTTTATGAAAACAAACTTCCTCCACTCAAAAGGAAATAAAACAAGTGTTGAAGCTAAAATAGCTCAGGATCGCTATGAAACAACATCTGTGATCAACGGGTGATACTTCTCCAATATGTTGGCCATGCACACAGAAGACAAGAAAAACATAGAGCTATTTTACTAACACTGTTCGTGTCAAGCTTTTCACTAAAGCTGCTGTCACACTATTCCTTCTACAGTCACATTCATAAAGGGTATCTAACAACATTTGTTAAGCTTGAAGAAATTGAGCACGGTTTCGGCTCAAGTGTTTTTGAAATTGAAATATGCGTCCTGTTTATGATGTGCTTTATTAGCTGTATATTGGGCTGAAGGGTGTAAAATGTACAGTGGGCCACATTGTCAGAAAACAAGAAGTTGATGCCACCTTGATGCCACTGCTTTTTCCATTTATATTATTTTTTCTACATATTAGGTTGAAAGTTCAAAGGTCTATGCATATTTAATTAGTGCCCCACAAGTGATGAAATATACTTAGCTGAATTAATCACAAAAAATTGCAATATTAAAAACCAAAAGTGATTGGACATTTACAAGGTGAACAAATCTATGAGAACATCTGCACTGGTTACTATTAGATTAAATCACACACTTTTAGATATTTTCTAGAATATCTGTGTAACTGAGTTAAACTTCAATTTTACATTTACTTTACTTCATTCTTGTTTCACTCCTCTTTCAATGTCTGCAATATATATGTGAATTCTATTTTCTATAGAATGAATTCTATAGAAAATATGTTCTATACGCATGTATTTTGATACACAAAAAACATGCGTAAATTATGTAGCCCTCTCACTTGCTCCCCATCTTTGTTCTCTCTGCAAGCCTCATTAACATTTTACAACAGTATAATGGCAATCATCTAAAATATATCAGATGAAAATCTGGATAATAGTTTTATCTGTCTGTTTATTATATATAAAATTATTTTATTATTTATTTATTAAATACAAAAGTCCCATGTTGGAACCTTTCATATCCGTGTGTTCTGTACTCCTGGAGATCTGACGCGCAGATGACATGCTATCAGCCATCACCATGCTGAATGATGATAAGTGGTGAATTTCACCTCCTCTATTTTTATGTCCATTTTAGCTTTCAGTTAACTTTTTATCAAGAGCTGAGTGTAATATAAGCAACTGATATAGTTTTTATCTGGAGAATTGCACCCAAAACTCATTGTACAATGTTTCACTGTTGCAATACAATAAAGATTCTATCCTATAGATACAACACCTGATAGTTGAACAACCTACCAAAAACAACAAATATCTTTGTTGTTGAGCTACATATATTTTACATGTATTTATTCAACAAGTTAGCAGGAAATTTGATTTTTGGATCCATTGGGGGGGGTTTGTAAGGTTTTTTTTTTTTGTAAAGTTTTTGATTAAAATCTGAAATAATTGCAAGTAATTAATTACAGACTGTGCAATTAACTTAAAATTAGATAAAAAATTTAATTGGAGTCCCAGCTTTCCTGGTCTGGAGCTCACTGTTTATTAGCCTCAGGATCAGATAAAGCAGGAGCATTAAATCTGTCACTGAAACATGAAGCGCATACACAACAGTATACAGGGGTTATAGATAGTCATGTAGTTTTGCAATCCAAAGGGTACTTGTGTAATATAAGCTTGTGTAATATAACTTCTACACACACAATGAAGAAACCAAGGCCCTTGCTTCTGGTTATTGATCAGATGCATCATCACCCTAGTTTCATGGTCAAGCCCTCGAAGCAGCTGTGTGTATGTGTGTGGGTGTGTGTGCGTGTGTGTGTGTGTGTGTGTGTGGGTGTGTGTGTGTGAGCAGCTGTGTTTACATCTAGGCATGTTAAAATGAGTTTAACCTTGCCTAACACATCCAAAAGGCAACAGAAATCACTGGATTATTATTAACCAGTGGGTGTGGAAATGAGCTTCCCCCCGTGTGGACAATGTGAGCACTGCATACAAGTATTGCGATGTCAATTAATGGAACTGAAGTCAGAAGTACATTTAATGCTCATGACTCTGTACAAAAGTAACAGGTTTCTTCTTCGTTTTAAAGAGACTTGATTCAAGAACTTCTTGAAATCCCAATTCACATGTTCACCTAGATTCCTTTTCTTTTTAGCCAATTGACTTCTTCTTTCAGTGGACAAAGGGACAAGCCCTTTAAAGTCTGTGTTTTCCAGCCCCTAGTTCAACATCCAAGATTTAGACTGCTTAGACCTCGGCTGGATTATTCTACATTGAACAGACTTTGGTTAGAAACACCTTCAGATTTAGATACGTTCATAAATCTGATGCACAAATAGCATCCATAAACAATGATGAATGACAACTCTTGACCCACAGGGAATTAATCTTTGCTTCAAAAACAATCTGACTGGACACTGTAAAAAATTGTTGTTGTATTCAAATTGTTCTAAAACGAGTTAACTTATCAGTGAAGCTATTCAAGCCTAAAATAGCATCTCAGTGCTAACCATGACGTCTCCAATGCTAATGTCAGCATGGAGAATAGAGAATGTATGGTTTGGAGTTTTCCAGCAGTTAGATAAAGCCCTCACTCTCTTTTCACAGCCACTGATGGCATTGGTTCTATGTGGCTGTATTTCTTTCTTAGACAGTTTGTGGCATAACAATGTCCATAATGAAATGAAGGCTGTTCAATAATGCAGGAGGACTGTTGCTGGGTTAAATATAGGTCACTAATTGTACATGTATCGAACCTTGGGCATGAATAAGGCATAAACAAATGAGCTGGTGTATGTTTAATGTGGCTACACTGGGACTGTTTCTGTGATAAATGGGCTTTGAATAATGCATGCACGTACAACAGAAGGGCAACAACCTTCAGGTTTACCATCTGGTGTCCCACTATATATACTGATCTGAGAATACATGAGAAATATGGCTTTCCCCTGATTCAGATGGTTTGTAAACTGTTAATGAACATATTAGAAACGATCATCCATATTCATAGTCGACTGGAGCATTGTACTGGATAGTGTATGCTTATATTATTCACATTCCCAATTACTTTTCAATGCTGTGGAGAAAAGCAATGTAAAATATGAAGCACATTGGTCCAATAACCGAGAGAACGTTACTATATTTATACATTTTCATCAATGACAACTTGAACTTTGGGCTGTTTATGAGAAATAGTATTTATAGCATTTTAATCAGAAGTCAGTTAATATTTCAAATATTCAGCAAGTGCAGTGAATATTGTGTTACTTACTGCATGTTACTTCAGTTAAAGCATTTTGGAAAGAAAGTCAGGGCAATATCATTGTTACGTTTATGCCACACATTGTGTTTTACATGTAGGCCAGAAAGTTCAGTGTTGGTCTCATCTGACCAAAGCAGATTCTTCCAAGTGTTTTCTGTGTCCTCTACATATCTCATGACTATGTGCATCTTTTCCAAAGGTAAGATCCTTTAACATATGGCTTCATAATATTTCCCTTATTATAAAAGCGATGTACTTTATTTGTTATTGATTATCAGTATGGTGCATTAACAGTTTGCCTCATCCTGGGAATTGTGTGCCTTGCAGGAATAATCATTCAGCATATTGAGTTTAATTCAGTTATTCAAAATCATTATGCTTATCATATTATTATAATTTTAAAAATTCATGCACTGTGTGGGATAACTACTAACGTTAATCGTTATTTTAATTAAAAGCTGAAATAATTTCACTAACATATGATCCCTGCCAGCAGAAATGGAAAAGAAATGAAAGAAAACAGATGAGTCATACTGCAAAAATGTGATTTAAAATTCAATATTAAGAATTAAATTTGGTAATATTTCTGCTTTAAGTCAAGTCAAAAAAAAATTTCAATGATTTGTCCAGATATTACTATTTAAATAAAAGTAATGATTTTTTTTTTCTTTAATGGAATTTATCATTTTACGAGAAGTTATTATAGTTTTATACTCAGCACAGTGCTTGCTGAAGTTTGTTTACATTTCACAGTACGGTTCCTGAATTTTCTCTACTTCCTCTGCAGAGATTGACATGTGTACTCAGGCATCCACAAAGGCTTTAAAACACAAATACAAATTAAAGAGTCTTGATCTGAGCCTGGTGTGTCCATGTCAACAGGAAGTGGTAATGAGGGAAAATGTGCCCTGTGCTGATCATCGCTTTCAAGAACTGGTTGGCAAAACATTTTCCCCTTTAGGTCCAGTGGGACCAAACATCAGTGACCTGCTTTGTTCAAAGCAAACTGAGGCCTTTACTGACTTGCTGACTGCTACAGATTTTTCAAACATGCACGCACAGCACTTTACTTCATTTAATAAGGTTTTTGCTGGAACAAGCATCTATAATCATTATGCTGATTTTTAAGTGGGCATTGTGCTTCAGCCATTCATGGATCACCTTATGCTGGCTCAGTCAAACCTTCCTTAAAACTAAACAGCATGTGGCATTAAGGTTCCTGTATCCGCTCAGTTGTACAGTATATGAATGGGCTCTGAAAATACAGTATATCAAAAGAAAACAGTAACTTTAGGGGTGGACTAGTACAAGTTTTACTCCTGAATAGACACAATCGCTACTCACTGCTGTCAGTCAGAAGATGATACAAGGACATGCCTTTCTTTACTTTTGTTAAGTAGACAAAGATACTGTTGTAAAGTGCTTCCTACCCAAGCAAATTAAGATAGACAGGTAATCATGGCACACAAGATGTTTTTACCAGACGTTTCCTGGGGTTTTCAGTGATGTTTGACAAGAGGGGACACTGTGCAGGAGGAATATGGAAAGTTAAAAATGTCAATCTTTGCTTGAGAATCCCTGGAAGAGGACAAACAAAAAGCAACGTAATAAGCTAAAAGAAACTGAGCTAGTGCATAGTCCACTTTTGATGTTCTTGTTGTGTTGATTCTTTAATTTACACTTAATCTGCAGTTATAGTGTGGTTTTGTGCCACTGGTGTAAATGAAAGTCTGGGTAATCTGTTTGGTCTGTGTTAGGAGCATTCAATACACAGTTGTCAGTAGAATGGTTGTGTGGTTGTGCTGCCAGTTAAACACAGATCTGCTAAAAACTACAAAACACAATTTTTGCTCTGTTAGAGCTGAAAAAGATACTATAACTCAGACCTGAGTTTACACCTTTTTGGTTACAGAGGGTATTACCTCGGTATGGAACTGATGGGGGGCAATGGCTTTTCTACCTGTGCATACTGTACATCAAGAAAACATTGCATCAGTTTGCTTTCCTCCGAGGGGGACGAAGCCACTGAAAAAATGGCCTGGATACAACAAAGTTGTGTTTTGTTTGAATCCAGGTCATAGATGATTGACCACAAGACAATCATCTATGACTGATTGACTTGAATATGCTACAGCCAAGGAAGACTTAAGAAAAGACACAAAAATGAGAGCAGAGGAAAACTTGGAGTTACAAGAACAAAAAACATCACAAGAACATTTAAAGGGCCAGTACCATGTAAAATTAACTTCTTCGAGCTTTGCATCAGGTTGTAATCTTGTTCCCTCATCAAAAACATACCTGAAGTGTTGCCTTGATACTTTCATGCACATTTGAGAAATTCTTTAATCCCCATGGCAACAATCCAGCTGTGCAAAACGCCTGGGTGGACCTAGCACCGATTCAACACTCAGCTCCTCCTTTGAGCTTTAGTTTCCAAACTTTGAAGCTTCCACCTCACCTCCCCCATGACTCCACCACTCAGCTCCTTCAAACTAGCCAGCAGCAATTAGTAAACATCTAGTGGAGGTGCGCATCTGATGAGCTACTTCACAGTGAAACATTGGCCAAAGCATTGTTAAAGGGCTAATGGAGGAGAGATGTTACGATGACTTGAGAAAGAGCAAGAGTTTTTAAAGAGCCAGAGACCCAATTTCAAGACTTTAAATTGCAACATCAGATTTCATCTAAGTTATATTTGATATCTAAAGCATTTTTTTATAACAACCGACAGTAACAGTTACTTGAGTGTACTATAAAATGGCACTATATGCCTGGATAATACATAATACTTCCCCTCTAGTCAAAAGAGAAAGATAACAAGGAGAGAAGTGTGGGAAAGATGAAAGGAAGAAGAGAAGATCAGAGCAAAGAACAGGGAGGTAAAAGTTTATGACTGGAGCATAAAACTGAGTTAGAGATGTGTGGATAGTGGAACAGAACCATGTTGTGCAATAAAAAAAAAGTATGCTCAGAGTTTAGATGAACTTTCAAAGACAAAATGAAACAGAACCAACAAAAAAGCCATTTGTTTTGTAGTGTAATATATTTCAAATCCCTTCTCAGCCCTTTTACTTACAGATATTCTTTAATTTTTGCAGTTGACCCAAATTCTAACATCCATTGAACATTCTGCAGGGTCTCTTAAATGCTATTAGAGCACAGGCATTTACAAAAAGTTTGTAATAAAAAGAGCTGTTGTTAGAGACTGATGGGGGTGCCTGCAGATGGTTTGATGGGCAAAAAAGCAGCATTTACTGAATGAATGAGGATTAAAGATAGAAATTGTGAGTTTCTGAATTAAAGAAACGGAGCTGAGTAGCA
This sequence comes from Xiphophorus maculatus, assembly GCF_002775205.1. Lineage (NCBI taxonomy): Eukaryota > Metazoa > Chordata > Actinopteri > Cyprinodontiformes > Poeciliidae > Xiphophorus > Xiphophorus maculatus. Next base: position 28,311,893 of record NC_036451.1, read on the forward strand.
GCACAACAGGAGGCCGTGAAGCGTGACGGGAGAGGAGACGCAGGCTGGGTCTCAGCGCCTCTGGCAGACAATACCTCTCTCACCTCATATCACTGCATTGATGATCACAGAATATGAGGCCAGGGACCGAGCCTTTCTTCAACACTGTACAAGGGTGAGCCAGTCCATCATGTATTATTAGAATCCTCTGAAATAATTAAACTGTTAATGATTTTCTTGAGTTAATTTTATTCTTTTTGCATTGTCTTTCTTTTCTGGCCACGTTCTCTGTCAAAATGATGCTGCAATAAAAAAAAGAAAAGAAAACTAAAATCAACAGATTCTCCTTCAAATGACCACAGAAGAATTTTTAGCAACTTCTTCTACACACTTTCTAGAGTTCTAATGAAGAATATTGGAATATTCATACGTAGGTGAATATAACCTCAATATTAATGTCAAAGTCTGAAAGAAAAACATGAGAATGACTCAAGCAATGCTAGGTAAATACTGTATATTCGGAAGCAGTCAATTTCAATCTTTATCATTTAAAATTCTGAATAAATTCATATATACACTGTGGAGGAAATTAAAACTGCAATGGGAAAATAAATCATCAGCTTGAATGAGGGCTAAATAAATAACTTTATCATTACTACTGTCTCTAATGCTGGTTTGTCACAAGGTGGACTTCCATTCACTGAGCATGGCAGTAATTAAAGGGACCAGCATAATGTAAAATCTTATTTTTTAGCTTTATATCATGCTAGAATGTCAATCAATCATCAAAAGTATATCTGGAGGGTTACTTTGATTCTTTCATGAATGTTTGAGGAATCCTTTAATCTCCATGGCTACCACTCCAGGGTGCCTTAATGCTTGCTCTCACATAGCGCTGCCTATTTATCCAATTCTCCTCCTGAGAGCCGCAGTCTCCAGCCGAGCTCCCGCCTCACAGGGCGGCGCTCCCCCATACCTCCCTGACTCAGTCCCTCCAGACTAGCATCAGCAGCAATTAGCAAACACCTGAAAGGCTGCTGAGCTCATCATAGGAACTACTGCTCAATCCAACACTCCAAAAAGCAGCTGTAAATGACATCATGGAGGAGCATTGTTGTGATGACGTGCTGAAGGGGAGTGTCGGAAAGAGTAGAAGCATCTTAAAGAGACAGAGACCCAATTTCAAAGCGCTGGATGCAAAGTCAAGTTTCTTTAAAGTTATTTTTTAAACTATTTTTGTTATGAGAATATACAGCATTTTCATAACAAGTGAAGGTAACAGTCATTTATTTGTGTTATAAAACCACAATATTTGTACACATGGAACACAGAAATGTATCCATGTTCCTAGAGTTTGGTCATATGGTTGTAACTTACCCTACTGACACAAACATCATCTAGCTCTATGTAACAAAATGTGGGTCAGACAAACACATTACCTGTGGATCACATCTACAGGTAAAGGAAGTACTACACTAACACCTAGGGAAAGAAGACGACTGAAGGCATAACATTAGACATTGTCATTTTGATGACACAAAAAATTATTTATCTTGATGTGCATGTAAAAATATTGTGCAGATGAAAAAGGCAGTTACAAATGACGTCGCTAACTTCCTCATGACGACTGGAGCATGCAAGGCTTTCTTTCTTTAGGAATGTACATAAATTCAAAGCCATCTGGCTGGTAATATTCCTCCTCTAATAATGGGAGCATTACGGTGGGTTTTAGCAAGTGAGCCTGTCTGTCTCAAGTGTGTGATGAGTAAGGTCTAGTTCGGAGGAACCAAAGCCTGCAGTAAATCCTTCCTCTAATTCTCTGCCCAGCATGAATCCCATTCCCTCCAGCCTTCCGCCGGCCCTCTGGGAGGATTCGGATCAGCATCTAATGAACTGCCTTCAATTACCTCTTTCTGCACAATTTGCCCTCTACTGCTAACTGAAGAACACAATTAAGTTCCTCCGCTCTTGGTTTCCTGTTCACAGGAAACCAAGAGCGGAGGACCTCTCGGAATCCATGAAGGATTCTGAGAGGTCATTAAGGTCAAGAACAACCCGGCAGAACTCTGAGCTGCTCCCCCCACTGGAGGCTGATAAAACTCTCTGACAACCCTGTTATCTTCACATTATAAGTAGTGAACATGCTGGTTTTTTAAGGTTAAGATGTCTTTAGATTAAAAAAAAAAAAAAAACAAGATTATTTTGACTTTGGAAAAATGATTACAACAATCAGTCATTTGATGTCATAATGGCATGGAGGGGAGCTTCAGATTATTTGCTATTCAAAAGATAAGCAGCATTGCTTCACAGTAAAAATAAGAAATGTTAAATATGGCTCCAAAACTATGATTTGGTTAAAATTTTCTGTATTCTTATTTACTTTTCACACCTACAAGACACTATTTGAGGTGTCCTTTGCGAAAGAGTTAGGAACATTAAACTTTTCAGTTTTTGTGACAAAACATCTTTGTAGTTTCGCTATGACTGTCTCACTTTTCGCCACATAACCATGCAGTTTAAACCTGAAAGTTTAATAAAATATTACATTAAGGACCTAATAGTCGCATCACTTCACCTCCATCCACAAGTAGTATGTCCAATATAAAATGCTGTTTGGTCCTAAAATGGTCACTTTCCATTCAAGCCATAGATAAATGATACCTAGAGACTTAAAGTGTAGGTGAAAAATGCATTCCCAAGAGGTCGGTGCATGTGACCCATATACTGAGGCCTGAGGCCTGAGTCCATGACATGTTACAAAGGTCATGGGGCCGTCACGACCCCATGACCTTTGCAACATGTCTAACCCTTTCCTGTCTGACCTCTCTGAAATAAAAGCTGCTAGATTCCCACTCAGGAATCAGTATTCATGTCGTGACTTTTGGGAGCTTTAAGCCTCCTGCGGTCTTAACATGATGCTGAGGAGGAGTATCAAAAATCTCACAGTCAAGCATCGGGGAAGTGGAGGGGTTGTCCTGTCAGACCGTCAGTTTCCCAAATAACATAAAAAATTTAAAAAAAACACGGGGTCAGTGCGACCCCCACTGGACTGACAACAGAGTAAAACACTTGTGGGGTGAAAATGACCTTGTCTCTTAATAATGCTAGGGGGTAAAAGATCTTTTAAAACCTGTTTTTTTTTCTCTTTTAGATGAGTAGTGAGTAAATTTTTTTTGACCTTCCAGGGGTTCTGGTTTTCATTCTGAGTCTGTACCGTACTATTTCCATTGCAGTTATGAAATTGAGTACATACTTTTAATAACCACCATACCTCCAGATATGAGTAGCTGAAGATATTTGTAAGAGACTTGGAGATTTGGTTAATTACATTTCTAGAGGCCATAAGACATGTTTTCTTCATTTTGACTTCCTCTATTGATGAGTCCACAGAGTGCATGCATGGTTGATTTTAAGAACTTCATCCTCACCTTCATCCGCAGCACAAAGTGGCTGCCAGTAAATTCACCAGCAGGGGTGTTTGGTGAGCCTCTTAGGCCCTTCTCAGCACTGACCTCTTAATCTTTATCCCTGGGATTTTGATGTAACGTTGATCAAGAGTCTCTCTAGCTGGTGTGATTCTGTGTTTGCCGATTTGTTTCCCCACAGGGTCCCTCAGCAGAGCTCATTTAGCAGCCTGATGCTTTATAATTAAGAGCAGCAGTGGAAAGCATTACCAGTGCTTGGTGAAGGCATCTTGTATTCTATTGGAGAGTTGGCAAATGGGCTTATTAGCCTCCTGTGTGTGAAGGCTTGCAGTGGGGTAAAGGGTTCAGGGTATGCCAGATGTTGTGGACTTAGAAGGAAAGGGGGTGTTTACCTGAGCATACTTGGATGCCCCTGTGGCATATAACACATTAAATCAGCAACATCTGGAAAAAAATGAGATATGTTCAAAAGCGTAACCTCCGTATCTACCATTTAAATATCAAATTCTGGGACTTCATTCCTTGTACATTTTATTTTTTGACATTAAAATGTAAACCTATTTTGCCTATTTTTTACACTTGCAAAAGGGACACCAGAAGTCCACATAGTAGACTTTGCAGTGTCCTCATCTGTCAACTGCATGGATGGAATAGAAAGTCTAAGGCCAGATTCACATCATTGCATTTCTACCAACATTAGCATTGTTAAAGGCCAAAAGTACATCTGTTGAGTGCTCAGCATACTGCTCTGTGTTTTTCAGCTAGCTAAGTCTAATGTAAAAAGTGGACAACATGGTTGGAATATTTGATGACTTGCAAAGTTGATGTCCAGATATGAAACCTTGGTCTTCTTACTGGGACTGAAGGAAGACTGACCTGATACACTTTGATCTATTTAGGTTACAGTTTTGCCAATCTGTGCCCAGCAGCTACATCTTATAATTGTTAGGCGATGCTGTTTGTGGGAAGAAGAAATAAAGTGACACTGATTTACCCATTGAAGGTTCAACGACTAATTCCTTTACTATCTAAAAATAAGGGTCTTAACCAATGAACCCATGGCTTTGGCTTTAAGATTAAACACACAGATAGCATAAGAATTTGTGCTCACCATCAGGGATGGATGGCTAGATACCGATGCCCAAAACCACAACAGTATTTGGTCCTTCGCTTTAAAAGAACACATCTGTGTGTTCACAATCTTAATTAGACAATTTTTTCACAGTTTTTTACATTTGTCATACAAATATTATGCATCATAAGCTTATTAATTCTGTTTTTAGAGTGTGTATCAATGTGTGGCTGCATTTAATAACTTAAACTAATAATGGTCATAACTAGCTAAGATTTTATACCAAGAAGAAGTTTTGAGTAATTAAAACTTTTTCTGTTAGTTTTTGCATTGTGTGGTGTACAAAAATTTTAAAAACTGGAAACTTACTGTACATATATAAGCCACACTGGCTATAAGCCGCTGGTATCTACGCCGAGCTTACGTGCAGCGACTATTGATCTGTACTGCCAGATCGGCAGCCTTCAACTTAAAAGCAGCATCATATGAACTTCTTCGTGTGGTTTCCATGATGACGGGGTATGAGTTTGAAAGAAAATTCCACAGAAAAGCCACACAAGCCTTTAAGCCGCATGATTCAAACCGTGGGAAAAAAGTAGCGGCTTATAGTCCGAAAAATACGGTACATATTTATCCTCTTCTATTTCATACTCATTTTCTTTATCATTAAATTCTTTAGATCCAACAGGGCCATCATACAGTTTACTTTGTATATATTTCCAAGCTGTAAATATAGTATTATAAGATTTTCTAAAGAGAATTTATAACATAGAAGACTGTAAAGTTTCAAAGTAAATGACTTTCACAAGTACCAGATCAGTGTCTTCTCTGCAACATCTGTCAAACCCAAGAAATCTTACTTGTTTTGATTACCCTAAAAAAAAAAAAAACACTATCACATTCTTGATGATGGGATCTGTCTGTTAAAAAAATACAGATCCCTAATTTGCATATGAAAAGCTTCCACTGAATTTCACCAAACATATCCAGCAATCACAAATTTCTGTCAATTACCCTCCAGTATTTAATATGCAGGCATAAACAGCCAGCCTTCCTTGTTAATGTTACACAAAGAAGTCGGAAAAAAAAGCATTATAGCATTATAGGATATATCCCACAATGCTCGCTGTCAGCTCATTGTTGTGACATGCATTGATTGAAGTAAAAAGCTCATGCCGTTATTCAAAGCCATCCAGCACTCAATTAACACTCCATTTGCATTACGGTGGAACTCCACTGCAGCCTTTTGATTAATACGTCTCCTTTTCCCTCACCAGTCAATCATGAATCATCCTCTACCAAAAAACAACATCACACTGCGGAGTGAGGAGGGGGGAAAAAGTGGATGAAAATTGGGCAAGGAAGTGAAAGCACAGAATTCAGTCAAATAAGAAGTAAAAGGGAGAAAGGAGGAATAAAAAGTGAAATGACTGCCTGCAGTCCAAATTAGGACATTCTGTTAAATGTCCAGTTCTTTGAAAAGAAATGTTCACATATTGGTGTCTAAAGAAATACCCAGACTCCCTGCCGCTGAAGGTAAACACCAGACCCTATGCCACTCAGATAAGACAATACATGAAGCAAACACCGAAAATCACTCCTTTGCCTTCTCTCAGTGCTAACTAGAAACAACCAATCAGAGGAGGGTCTTAGCTCTGTCAGTCACCACTCTGCATGGCTCTGCTCATACACCTAACCCACCAGCTCCCTTTGCTCTCTGCAGCTAGCACATCTAGTCATGAATGCTAGGCTGATGACGACGGAGAAATAGTTTTCAATGTATATCTACGTATATCATTAACATTTGCATGACTGCATCGCCACGGAGAAATCCATCCTGATTTAACACCAGCTCTCCTGGCATAACCTCTTCTGCTATTTAATCTTTCCATGTCCCAGTGTGCCACGAGAAGTTCATTTGAGATGTGTGAGGAGGAGGGGGAAAAAAAGCTGATTTTATTTCTGGCTCACTGGTGAAGAGAAGATCTACCAGACAACAAATTAATGGAAATGTCACTTGACTTATACCTCCATCTCCTGCCTTCATAGTAAGGCTCAGTGAGCATATTAAGGTGGCAGCTAAGATGCTCCCTCGCTGTCTTCGTTCACATCTTCTGCAGCGACCTCTGCTCACTCCTCCTCTAATCTCAGCGTACATGCCTACACTCACTATGGGAACCATACATGCTTGTTTGATTAAAAGCAGAGCGCAGCCTGGGCAAGGTTTTGAATGATCCTTTACTTTATCTTGACATAACAGAGTCATGGCCCTGTGAAGGCAGAGACTGCAGGTTAATGGGAGCCCTGACAGCCAAGGCTCTTCCATCAGCAACAGCAGCCAGAGAAAAGGTCAGCCACTGGTCCACACATCCTTATGAGCACAAGGCTCAAACTTTAAGTTTGAATTGTGCTGAATTAGAAGGAAGAAGAAATGCACTCATTTAAAGTCAAAAACCTTTTTATAAAACTATGATCACAAGCAGGAAGTTTGTATATTAACATTGCTACAACTGACTAGAGAGAAAAAACTATGGAAATGTCAGTTGGCTCTAGCACAACTGAACAAACTAATTTCATAATGCAGCCATTTTTAAAAAAAATTGCATTTAGTGACTCTACTAATGTAAAAAGATGTATTAATTAAGGTCCATAAATTGGCTAAGTGTTGTGTAATGGAACAAGACAGTATTTTATAAATTAATATAGTCAATTATCATGTCTTTGATCATTTTAGCAAATGTCTAATACATTAGATTTATTGTTGAATCCAGATATTTACATAATACTGCTTAAAAACTATATCATCTTTATTTCCCACATACACTAAAAGGCAAACTTCCTGATAACTCAGTAAGTTTGCTTAAGACCAGTGTGATTAAACTAGCATTACAGATTTAATTCCAAAGTACTTGTAAGCTAAACTGTTTTCATCAACCATTTTTATGCAAATTTTTAAGTACAGCAATAGAAAAGGTTAAAGGAAATGGCAAAATTCAAAGTAACTTCTTATTTTGAAGTTATTTCAAGTAAGATCTCAAGGAAATCTATTACTAAAAATAGATTTAATGTGAATATTGACAAACAAAACTGTGGAAAAATGGACATCTTAAAAAAGTAACCAAACATTTTGCTTTTGTAGTTGTAATTAAAAAAGCCAAAGATGGTAATATTACTACCTCTCTGCTTATTCTCATAGAACTAAATGTGGTTGCAAAAATTGGTGAATGTTGCACACACACACACACACACACACACACGCAAATTTATCTTTGACCTGATTAGGTAAATACTTACATGTTAATGTCTTGTGAAAAGCTTTACATACTCAGTATTTTAGTTTTTACAGTGTTTCCTCACTTATTCATGTTTCCCTGATTACAGAAATCTGAAGAGGAAGTGCCATCCATTAGCTCTACTGCTGTGGCTGTTCAGAGGTAATCCTGGAAGCCGTCAGTCGGAGTGTGTAGATCCAGAAGGAGCCTGACAGAAGTTTGGAGCATCTGTGAAATGCCAACCTTTGATCTTTTGCAGTATTCTTGTCTACAACACCTGCGCCTCAGAAGACGATGGATTTACAAACAGATTATTTTACTCAACCTACATATGTTTCTGTGAGAAACAGATTTTTGCAGCAATCAGAACATTTAATCAGAGTTTAAAGAAGCCACAGAGACAGTCTCCTGATTCCGTTAATTGCTTTCAGCTCTCGGATGCGCGGTTCTCTCCCCTCTGTGGAAATTTCTAATTTAGCACCATTTCATGTATTTATTTATTTATTTATTTTTTTTACCTTCACTCCCCTAGTTCTCATTCAATTTAGAGCAGCAAGCCATTCTGTTCAGTGCAGCCACTAAATTGCGAACATTAATCATTTCAGAGTCATTATCAGCATTTTAAAGGTGAAAATCCAAACAAATTGTTTTTCATTTGGCCTGGGCTTAATAGGATTGTTTTCTTTAATTTACAGCCTTAAAGCATTTAACACAAACACTTAACCGTAAATTAGTAACCCTGCTTATTTATTCCCTAATTGTGCAGCATTAAATTGTAAATGAAAATTATACATAAGATATTTGATTGGGCTTTAGATGACACTGATATTTCTAAGTCTCTGTGTCTCAATAGTTACAAATACAAAACTAAGAAACAAAGAGAAGAAGCCAGAATAAACTTTTGATTTCAGGATGTTTCATGCTGAGGGTGTGTCTGATATGCCCACTGGGGGGACACTCATCCTCGTTCTACCGTCTCCTGTTCTCAATAAACGTGGGCTCAGGATATGGAAGTGGTGGAAGCACCTAATAAGTGAAAGACATGACAAAATGAGAGTATACCTGCAATGCAGAAAATGGCAACGCAAAACAGAATTCTATAATTGTCTGATAGGTTGAACAACCAGAAAAAACATTTTGGTCCAATTCTGGGAACTGTTCTGGAGCTGACTAAACAAAGAACAGTCTTACGGACAACCCTGGAGTGATGGGAAGTTTGGCTCTTTCTCTTTTCAGAGAGCTGACTCTTGTGGCATGGCTCCCAATGGAGCGCTTCCAAAGGGATCTTAATTTATCATCATCTGTATCCTCATATTTTAGCTTACCCTGGCAAATTAGAATGTTTTGTATGCTAATCAATCCTTTAGCATTCAATGAGTTTTTGAGAAGTATTTCCTAATTTGATGCATCTGTTCTGTTACAAAAGAAGGAATTCTTACTTTTGTGTAATATTTTAATCAAATCTAAAATTTTTATTAAGGCCAAAAGCAAATGAACAAAATACAGCAAACAAAATCATTTATAATTATATGATTATATGTTTACACTGCAGCCAAATGTTGATTGTTTAAAGGAGTCAGTTATATTTTTTGTGACACTCTCTTCACTGCTGTCTACTGACTGAGGGGACGAGCAGATTCTCCACCTGACTGTCTTGACTGTTCCTCTGTTTTCACATAATGGTATGATCTTGCATCCTTACATGTGATTGGCAACAAGGCTGCCATGCAACCAATCAAAACAAAGTTCTGCCATGTGCTGGGCAGAGCCACAGAGTGAGAGCTGAGCAGCGAAAACTAAAAGAAAATGGGGAGCTGGTTCTCACTCCAGGGAAGTCTTTTGATTCACAACAATGACTACAACCCTGGGGTAAAACAACAGTGTGTCTTCAGTCAGAGGCTTGTGTGGAAGACAGACCTCCACAGGAGATCTTGCATAGTTTCTACAAAACTCTACATTGGCTTTATGGAGAAACACTGATAATAATAATTACTACAAAAACTAATTCTGCACATATCAATGAACTCAAGTCAAGAAACATCTCATGTGAGTCACCTTGTGAATTAAAGCATTTTAAGAGGCTTTTCTGCTGTTATCACTTTAATTTACATTGTTACAATTTCTTAGGCGATATCAACATATTTGGTCCAAAAACTGATCCACTATTTTATCAATGCAAACCATTTTCATTGTACTTAAGCAACAAACAAAGCATATATGGATTAATCTTACAGTAGTAATTATGCACCATACTTCTCAGTTCAATCAATAAATCTATCATCTTCCCAACAATTGCTGAGCCATTCTTTATCTTTTTTTCCTCTGAATGTCCAATTGAACAGCAGCTGCTTTTCAGTGATCACCTGCTGGTTGCCCATATTGGAGATTTGCAAGCATTGGTTGTAGAAAACTTAGTGACCGTGTCGGTCGAACAAGACGGCTACAGTTGGTTGCCTCTTGTGCTTGTCACTGTAGCAGCTCACCGTATGGCTCACACTGAGCACCGGAGATATGGCGAGGGCACGCAGAAGCCTTGGTCAGAGAGTCTACATGTCTGTGACGAGGATCAGAAATGAATAAACTGGGTGACTCTGTGGTGTATGAGGATCAAAATGGACAGATTAAAGCTGAATGCGCCACTGCTGTCAAATCAATGCAGGAAAACACATGAGCACAAACATCCACATGCAATGTTGATAGGCAACCTGACCCTTGATCTGTTCTGCTAGTGGACTCCATCTATGTTTGTAGAGAAAATTAGGAGAGGAGACAAAGACAGCAGACGTGTTCTTTAACAAGGACAGCAAAATGTGGCAGTCAACTCAGTGTAATCTAATGATTTTAGGTGTTTATACCCACACATACACACATCATCAGATAATGTTCTCAAAGACACAAAGCTAAATTATGCGTCCAAGCGACTCAGAGGAAGCCGCAGGGAAGAAATTTTATTTCTCCCATTTTTCATGATTATACTGATCTCATGAAGCAACTTAAGTTATTTCTATCTGGGGATAACCTTATCATCAAATTCAAGACTGCTCCATTTCAGAAGCTCAATTCAATAATGATGAACATGATACAGAGATGTTTCATCTTTCCATTTTCTCACTGCTTTGTTATTTCATCTCTTCAGAACTGGAACCCAACTAAGGAGAGTTTGTGTTTCTGCTTTTACTGCCACATGAATCCTGCAATGCCTCAAAAACCTAATAGAGAGTTTAATCAAAAGAAACGATTAAAGCATTTCATCTGAATTAGGGTTAGCAAACTCAGGGTAAGAATTCCAACCAAGGTGTGATATGATAAGCAACATGAAATATGACACTATTGAGCATAATTGCCAGGTATACCTGCAAGATTTTACAGTGGATTAGAACCTGTATTATGATTCTTACAGTGCAAGTATCACCCAACCTGCTTTTAAACTGACCTGGAGCACAAAGTACAAACAACACACACAACGGGTAAAGATGTAACACTAGAAGGTGTGGAAATAGATCAATCAGAACAGAAAAAACATTATTGCTGACACCCATTAAACACTGTTCAGCTTTTAAAACAAAGCAATAATGCAACATGGAGTGCCATTTATAAAGTTACCCAGTCAAACATTAGCAGCTATAATATTGGTTATGTAGTATGTCATAAGAGAAAAAAAAATTAGTGTGGGCCAATTTTCTAAGTTATATTTTTTTATCATGTTATTCAGTCATCTATAAATGTCCACTTCTGTGCTAGCTAAACATTTTTGTTTAGAGCTAAATATTTAGATTGCTACTTAATTATTTTAGCTTGAAGCTGAACAACATGGTGAAAATAAGTCTTAAAAAATGAACTCCCATTATTTTCCCTCTTACGACAAGCTAAATAAATCAAATTAATGCTGCTAATTTTTGACTTTGTAACTTTACAAATGTCAGCTCATAATGGAAATGCAGCAAACAAAGAAATGTGGCTGCTCTGAGACACATTTGTACATTCTGAAAAAAGGGAACATTCCTCTGAAGCTGCATAAATCCATTCATTAGCAGTTAGATTTTTTAAACAAGCTTTTTGTTGAATGTTTATGGTCATTGTGTGTCTTACTGAGTGTTATTTTCTCTCTTATCGGTACTTAATTTTAAGCTATTTTATTGGTTTTATGTCCATTGCTCTGTGACAGTTTATTTTGTTAAAGACTTTCTGGAACAAATAAGCTACTAGATTGTTATGAACTGATGTAATAAACCCAACATATTTTTAGCCGAAAGGAACTGAAATACTGAATAAAGTACACCTCTGATATGATAACCAAACCTAGCTACTCAAATATGTTTAAACACAATTGTTTTGTAGGGATATTCACCACGGATAAGTCAGCAACAAACCAGCTGCACTTTATTGTTTTTTTATTGGACAAAAAGCTGAATACACCCTGCACAGATCACCAGTCAGGACATCCAACCATCCTCGCTCACACTCAGACTTCTCAGGACCTTCTTGTTGCACAGCAACAGGGCTACCGACTGTGCCACTTGATGAAACCAGATAAACAGATACCAAAAGAAAAACCAGTCTGACTGTTCAGTCATATTTCACTGTGATCTGCAACCACAGACTTGGAATAAAGCCTTTGCAGCAGAAAATGACGAGAGCTAAGATGCAAGCTAAAAAAAGGTTCTATGTCAGAAAAAAGCTGCCACAATGTGTATTCCTCACATTTCAGAGAATCGTCATAGCTAATGGAGACAGACCAGCAGTGGAAGGGGAATTAAAGGCAGCAATTGAGAGATCCTTGAATGCTCAACATGCTTCACTGTGTCCCTGGGGGCTTTTAGACTCACACTGAGCCAGAAAGGAGACGGATGACTTTGAAGGTAAGCGTGGATCCATCCACTTCTAGCAGCCCTAAATCAATGTGTCCTGTCACTTTGACGACACCGCATGGCTGGTCCATAATGTGTCCCATATGGTTAGTCTTTATGAAGGGGATGCGAGCTCTGCTTTAATAAATGCACCACATGCCTGGTTTCAATCATCTTTACACGACATTTGCTTTGGTTTGTTTTTCTTTTTTTATGCAAATACAGAATTGTTATTTTGTTTGTAATGTTATTTTGTTTTCCCCAAATTTGAATGAATTGATCTTAAATAATAAAGAAAAACCTTTCAGTGTAGTAATCCTGTTCAAACTGTCCTGTGGTTCAATCACCACACAGGCAGACACCTAACATTTCACTGAATATGCATATAAACTACAGAAAAGTTTCTTTGGTGCCAGCCTGTAATGAAAACAACGAGCCACACTGTCCATACCACAAACTGCACACTGAGCAAAACTCAGGAACAGTATTTCCATAAGGGGGGCTAGGAAGTTGATTAAGATGCACATTAAGTCTCCTTGTTCGACACAAATTATGGAGGTTGTGCAGATGGGTTGGCCTCAACTCTAGCAGCTCTCCCATGTTGACAAAACCTTACAGTTACTCAGATTATTCAAAAAATAAAACTGAGGAGCGTGCTGTGGTGGCGTAGCGGTTAGCGCGACCCATATTTGGAGGCCTTGAGTCCTCGACGCGGCCGTCGCGGGTTCAACTCCTGGACCCGACGACATTTGCCACATGTCCTTCCCCGTTTCCTGTCAGCCTACTATCACATAAGGGACACTAGAGCCCACAAAAAGACCCCCTGGAGGGGTAAAAACATTTTTATAAATAAATAAAAATAAATAAAAAAATAAAACTGAACTCTTAAATTCTTAAATAAAATTTAAATTTAATTCTGTAAATCAATCACTCAAATATGGGCAGTATACATGACTTTTCTTTACCAGTGGTGAAAAGCTAATTTAAGACAGTTTCTCATTACATTTCAGATATTACCAGGGAAATCTGTTATGTCTGTACTATCTTAACTGTAAGGTATGGGAGTGACAGCATCATGTGGGACTGAGGAACTGGTGCCACTTCATAGGATGGATGCCATCATGAGGAAAGAACATTATGTAGAAATACTGAAGCAACGTCTAAAGACATCAGACAGAAAGTTAAAGCCGAGGTGGAAATAGGTCTTCAGATGGACAATGACCTGAAGAAGTGCTTAGAAACAACGGAGTCAATGTTTGACATGGCCGACACAAAGTCCTGATCGCCGTCTTCTAAAGAATTGGAGCGCGGGTCTGGTGTATGTAGGGCTGAAATGATTCCTCAAGTGATTCGAGTACCTCGATTATTAAATTTCTTGACGAAAATTTATCTGCTTCAAAGCATTGTTAAGTTATATTTTATTTTTTAATGCACCGTGTTTCGGCCGGGTTATTACTTGCGTTGCCCAGCGCTCTGACTTCCGCCTGAGTTGTTGATGAAAGCTAAGTGTTAGCAGCATAACGTCCAGTTTTCAAGTTCGACCTGGGAGGATTTTATTGATTGATGATAATGTCTGGGTGTTAGTCATTTTTTCGGGGGACCAACAAGCATCCTTAAAATGCCTGGGGTATCTCTCCCAGAGGTGCTTCCTGGAGGCCGGTTCAGAGTGAGCGGCGAGGATGTGAAGGTGTATTTATTCAGGTGAGCAGATAGACTGAATACTGCAGGCGGCTGTGCTTTGATGATTAACGTAAGTGTAGCTTTATGGACAAAATGGAAAATTTTTTTCAAATCATCCCGGTCTCAACAAATGTGTGGTGGAGCGCATTGTGACGGCACGTAGCTAGTAGATGTGTTTCTGTGTGTGACGAACAAAGATGTCAAATCCCGTCGCTAACATAAAAACAAAAGCTATAAATGTCTGGGCAAGGTGAGAGTTCATCTATTAAATTGACTGAACATGAATACATACACCAAAAGCTGGAGTATAGACATTTTTTATAAGCGTATTTGTGAGCCTGCCTCTTTATTATTGAATTGAATATAACATAAGATTATTGTTTAACTTTTCTTCAGGTTAACTTAGAAAGCAAGCTGTTATTGTTACAGGTAAATTTTCTAAACTACAGAAAAGTTATTGTTAGGGATGTTCAAATATGAAAAATTGGACTGATGTTGATATGCGATAGTTACACTGCTGTTATGTTATATTTACCAATGTTTTATTCTATCTATTTTTCATCTGATTACTCGATTAATTTGAGGAATAATCGATAGATTACTCGATTACTAAAATATTCGTTTACAACAGCTTTAAATGTACGTGAAATGAACCAGAACTTGAGCAAACTGCTGGGATAATTTTGGGGACCGAAACCCAAAAGGCTTGACCCAAGTCATTCAGTTCTGATTTTGAAGATATAAATTAATATCTTACATATTATTTCTGTTGGCATTTAGTAGATAGAAACATATTGGCAATTCTAACTAAAATAAAGCAAGAAATGTTGGTTTGATTTATCGTCAAACAATGAGTAAAGAAGGTGTATGTACAATTTATGTATTTTTGTTGGGTTTCAAGGTTGAAGGAAAAATAAAAATGATGTAGCTTTGAGTAAATAATACTCCAGCTTCACCTTGCTGTGCATTTAATCAGCAGCTAAGCTAGTCAGTGATGCATTCGGATGCCAAAAATTTCCAAGGTATCATTTTTGCAATTCTGAGTTGCTATATATACTTTTCACATGACTTAATGTGGTGAATTTGATACAGTGTATACACTCATAGATCAGTGAAGTTTGGAAAGCAATGCAGAGATCAGAAAAGATGAGTCCACATGTGCAACACAACACAAAGCGACTGTTAGATGTAAATCTGATGCTTCTTGCTGTAAAGTCCTAAGCAAGCCAGCACAAAGCACAGAGCATGTGTCAATCTGGGGAAGAAATGTGATAAATTCTTGCTTCTCTGGAGAACTGAAAAATGTCACCAAGCTGCTACTATGTGTGAGATTACACCCAGAATCTGATCAAAGAGTGTGGAAAGACAACTGATTCGTCTCTGCCTTGGAAAACTGTCCATACAGCTGGATTTGTGTGTGTGAAACTTTCCTTCACAGCAGATGCAGCTCCTGACCTGATGAGATCTGTCCAAACCAGACTTCCACTTTTTTACTACCCATTCTTCTTTGTGAAACAGTAGAGGTTAAGTAAAATTGGATGGAAAATGTCTTTATATAAATATTTTCTCAATTAGATTTAGATCTGGACTTTGACTGGACAGTTCTAACACAGATATATCTGCCTCTATGGTTTTGGGTTGCTGTCCTGGAAGATGGACCTCTTCCACAGTCTTAAGTCTTTCTCAGATAGTTACAGCATCCTTGAGATTGTCAAAAGGGAAAAATTGTGTCAAAACTGGCATTACTGCAACCCGTCAATAAATCCAGTGGGTTTGCTAGCAACTTGTCTTGAAATAAACTCCCCTTACCCCCCACAAAGTTGTCAGGATTTATCATTACAAATGCGCTATGGTCATAAAGATTTGGTGAAAAGTAATAGGAAAAAAATGGCTAAACATTCTCAGTGGGGAAGGTGCACTTAAGACAGACTTTACCCAGAGCATGTAGAGGGCAGAACAGAGTCTATTCCATTTTCAAAACCCAAACAGAGTCTGGGAAAAAAGATGGATAAATGCCTGTGAGTGACCTCTTGAGCGGAGGAGAGCTACACACACTCAGCATTTAATGTTGTAATTACATCATATGCTTAGTGGTAAATCAAAGATTAATGTGTCAAATTGGGTCCAAAATCAATAAATCTGTGTTGTGGCTACAGTTTCTTTGCAAAGCCATAACTTTTCAGATTTGCTAGTTTACTTATTATTAAATTGTCACCTTTTTGCAAGTGCAAAATGTGTCTAACACAGCTTTGCTGAGAAGGATGCAAGGACCCAATGACAGAAAACATGGCTGGTCAACTATTTGGCGTTTGTGATGCTTCACAGAACAGCTACATTTATACTGAAATTAAGTTACACATGTAGTTGCTACTTATAAAAGCATAACAACAAACTTAAGTGTAAGTTGTGGTTGTAACATGGTCAATGCGGGGAGAACATTCAGAGTATAAATATGTTTCAAAGCACCGAGTATGCCAGTAGATGTTACGGTATGGAAAGTTCAGATTTAAATGGGAATAACTCAGGGGGTTTAATGTGGCATTTCAAAAAGAAAACATTACATGTGTGAGAAAATGACAGTACTGCTGCTGCTACGAGATGATGTTTCAGTTCTCAAAGGACCACACATTCCCTGTGCATGTATCTCTTATCACCCCAGTCTACCTCTAAATATGAAAACATAATCATCCGCACACGCCTCAGTTGTGCTACAACGGAGCCTCAGAGCTGACAGCAGAGTTCAATCGATGAGAATACGGCGAGGCTTCACCAGCAAACTACCCATACTGCTCATTAGTCGATGGCAAAATGTCCCGCTCCCTCCCACTGATTACATCTACTGAGTTAATGAGCCACACACCACACACTAACCCCCTCACCCCCTCCTCTCTAGATTCTGGATCCCAGTCTCCTATCTCTTTACCTTCCTCTCTTTACGTCTCATGAACACAATGTTCAGTTTCATCTGAAGTGGTCCTGATCAAATTTCATGAGAGATCTTCGTTCCCACAAACACTACAGTTATTCATCAAATCTGTGGGAGGACAGTTTACCAATTATCAGAAAGCGGTGTTGCGGCGCAGTAGCTGGAGTGTGCTTTGCTGATTGGTTCGCTCTGCTAATTGATTACACTCACAGCAGGTTGTGTCAGACGGAAGCTCCGTCTCTGTCAAAAGATTTTCAGGATGCTGCGATAGGGATTTACCTGTTGTATCAGTTCAACAGATACCCACACAGGCAGCGCTGTTGATAATCACTTTAACCATCCTTTACTCACCAGGGTTGTTTTGTTAATGTTGTTTTTCTAATTTTCTCATATGTAAGATGTTCTTTAGAACAGTTTTGAGATTTAATGTGGTTTGTCCTTTAAAAATGAAGCTAAAAAAGAAAAAGAAATCAGTTGAACAAAATAAATTTTTGTTTAATTAAAGTCAGCAAATGGAAAAGGGTCATTTAAACAGAACAAAAAACAGTTTTCAACACAACCTTGGGTCATCTGTTTGTTTTATTTTCATCTGACTGTTATTAGGTGACACAAAACAGAAGCAAAAGACAAATATCTCTGGCATTTAATATGTGAAGAAACTTGGAACTGATTCAAAATAATAAGCTTGAAAAATTCTGTTTAATTCTCCTCTGAAAATTTGATTTAAAACAATTCAGCCGATTTTACTCTATAGCAATCTAGATTTAATGGTGCAAAACATCAATACATTTTGATCCTTCATTTATGTTTCTGTCCTTATTTACAATTACACAAAAAATAATTGTTGTTGTTGCTGTATGAAATTATCAAATATGAAATTAAGCAGATTTTAAGATATTGCATACAGCAGATATTAATGTGCAACTTAGCTAAATTAGACATAACTCGGTCCAGCTGATTTTAACTAATGATGGGATTTCATTTGCATAAATTTTATTTTTTTTATGCATTTATATATGTTTATACTTTAATCTGATATTTTGTTTATATTTGTTCCTTTCTAGGTGATTCTTCAGACTACCCAGTGTATGAATTATCATAAACAAACAAATTTGTCTTGCTTTGGTATGTGCAGAATTTGGTATGTGTCAACCAGTGTTGGTGGGACACATATGCCATCTTGGCTACATTAAGAATAGAAAGTTGTTTAAGGGTAACTTGTGGTCATAGACTGTTGTGGACAGGAGCCAGCAGGGACCTGTGCCTCTATTAAAGCCCTTGTACTGAAGATAAACATAAATCAAATGTTATGTGTATATGTCGTGTCACAGAAACTGGACCAATTTAATTTTATATCTTTTCAGATTTACTTAAAAAAAAATAATGTGTTGCACTTTAAGCTTCAGCCATATCAAAAAATAATCAGAGTTTTCATCTGCTAGATCAGGAGTCTGCAACCTGCAGCTCTGGAGCCACAGTTACTCTTTGGGTAACTTTATGTTTTTAATATTAAAATATTGCATTGTTTTTTTATTATTTTTTGCTTGCTTTGTTTTTTTCCACTCTTTTGTTCTGTGGCTCCATGAATGGACACTAACCCTATGACCACCACCAGCAGGCAAGGTGGTGTAGTGTTTTGATTTATTTAGTTAATCTTATAAAGGACCATAAAAGGCACTACAAAGAATTTTTTTAAATATTCAAAGTTTAAAAATATACACATTTTCAGTGTATTGACTCAGGTTATGTTCAAACAAGTACTGATATTAATAACTCAAAGTGAAATACACAAAGCTTGGGTTAGAGTGTATTTGGAACGCCTAAATAAATGAGTGGGTGGATTAGAGTTTAATTACCAGCTGGTGCATCAGTGTTTAATAGCTATAAACTTGACGATAAGGCCTGTGGGTACTGAAAGCAGAACTTCTCTAAATGCATCTCAACTCCGCCCGGGTCCATTCATTACCCCAAAGAGATAACCCAGGCCCAGGAAAATGCAGAGTCAGCGCCTGACACACTCTCTGGGATACAGCGAATCAGTCTCTCTTATTTTCTGTCGCCCTCTAATGCAATGCAATGAGTCGGTGGCGTACCTTAGTGCAGAGTTTCAAACTGCTTCTTTCAGCCGCAATATTCCTGGCAGCAGCTTTCCTGCATATGAAACTATTTTCATGCAAAGAAACAGTGATGGCACAGAAGGAGGGATGATTCCATTCGCATCTGAGCCACTGTTGGAACAATCTGACTGATATCACATTACTGAGATGATTTCAGCAGGACTGCTTGACTTATAATATGAGCAAACTTAAATTAGATTAGCCCACAGCGTTGTAGCAGTGCGAAAAAATATACAGAAAACTGGATCTGGAGGAAGTGAAATTAATATCCAATACTTGAATTGACTCAAAAATAAAACTAAATAAAAGGTTATAAAAAAAAAAAAAAAAAAAAAAAAAAACCCATAAAATTCCTCCTAGTGTCTGCAGGTCATATAAATTATTCCACCTTGAAACAAATTTTCAAAGCGGACAGACTGAGGTCACGGTTCTGCAGTGGTCATCCCAGTGACCAAACCTTCTCTGGTGCTGAACCGTTTGCCATTATATGGAAGGGAGGGGGTTTGCATCATGAAGATTCTCCCCATAAATCTGCAGCAGCTGTGCAATACTGTCAAGTCACACTGAGCCAATATCCCCTGGGAGTTTTTTTAGCAGCTTGCTGAAAAATTATAGCAGCACCGACTCCGACAGGCCAGCCTCACATCAAAATGGGAAACATATTTGAAGCTCCCCAATGAAGGCTGAGGAAATGTGAAACTTTTTAGAGATATGCTTTAAGTCTTCTCACTGACAGATTCTAAATGTTCAAGGAAAGAAAGCAATAATAGCAACTGAAAACACAATAAAAGTGCAATAAGACAAAGAATCCGAAGTTAAAGGAAAATAAAATGCAGGAGACCGCACGTCTATTGGTTAAATGCAGAAAAAGGATGTTTATCTGTCATCTCTTGCTATTTGCATAAAATACCTTTCTCTCATCTTTACCTTTGAGGAAAGCACACATGCCTTTAGAAAACTTTTGGAGTACAGCAGGTCTGTAACCAGTCACCAGAATGCTGCTACACTCTGAAGAAATGTAAGCACTAGAGGCCACGGCCTGGCCAACCAGAGTCAAACCTGGGGTCAAACCTGGGGTCAAATCTGGGGTTTAAACTGGGTTTGGCGCCTTTATGGCTTCAATGAAAAAGTTTTGTGTTTGATGATAAAATCTGAATTCAGACGATTCAGATTTTCTCTGAATCGTCTGAATTTGTGCACCGGTCACTGTGAGTTGATCAGAAGGTGGCTCTTAAACTGTTTGAAACTCTTCTTGCTCATCAGTAAATATGAAACACGTAGAGTTTGGGCTCCAATTGTATTCTAAAAAATATATTTATTTCTTTCTTCCTCAGCAACAAGAAAGAAGAAGCCTTCATTGGTGCAACATAGAGTTATGCACAATTCTCCTCATTAGTTCTGACAGTCCACTTTGTGCCTGGGGATAATGCTGTTTTTATTGGGATGGAGGGTGTGGAATATTTGTTACAGCTGTTTTATGAAATCCTTTTGATTGACAGCAGCTGCAAAACTCATAATAACTTAGAGAACTGCCAACCTGGAGAGGACATGATGATTAGGTCCAATACTTGGCATAAGACCAGATAATCCAGCTTTGCTTGTACTTCTACGAAACCAAATTCTGGGTTTGTTCACTACAGTCTATGAGTCAAACATTGTGCAGATTGCAGAGCCCATGATTGCGTGAGTCCCTGATAGTCTGATAGGAGACTGCAGTGAACGACTGCAGAGGCCCAAGCTAGGTTGGGTATTGAATTAGCAAAACAATGACAAAAAGTAAAAGTTAAATAAACCCTCAAATCTCATTCAGAAGAAAAGAGAAAAATGGCTATGTATAAATTTCATGGCTTATTGAGGAGCTTGCGGTGTAACGATGTTTCTTGCTGTTCACTGTGTACCTTCCACACCTTTTTCTCAAGACGGTGTTCTCAAAGCAATACCAATGGCTCCGGCCTCCACTGAATCTAATACCCAGTAGTGTATGAAGTGGTGTCTGAATTCCAACATCATTATTTTGTTTCTGAATCATTGCTTGCATAAAAACTTACAGGTTCACCAAGGTCAGAGCTTTGATGCAAACAAACCACTCATCAAAACTTTTAACTCTCCACTGCTTTAATTAGCAGGCAGCAATGCAGACAAGATGGTTTCCAATGCTGTCGGGGCCTTCAGCGTCCGTTTTCAGCTCAGGCCAATTTCACTAATTATTGTTCAAATGAAACGTCACCACAGTGATTGCTCTTATTGCGCTGTGGAAATAAATGTCGCGACTGATGATTGCATTAAAAGGGCCACTCTAGAAAGGTTCATTATTCCTGTCCTGAGAGACTGAAAGGTGACTGCAGAAAAATACAGAGCAGATAATGTAGCCTTGATTGTAGAAACATAAAAGGTCAAGTTTTTAGAAGATAACTTTTATTACTTTACTATGTTTAGAATTCCAGGCTAATAAAAAGTGATTCTACAGTCCTATTATGTATTTATCTATAAAAAAAAGTTTTGAATTAGTCATAAAGCTAAAAATAATTATTAGATTGAATGCAGGATTTGAAGAATTAGTGAAAACTGAGTGCTTGTTGTTAGGTCAATTTGTCAGCAGTGTTTCAGCACCCTAAATCCAAGTGTATTTAAAGAACTACAGTAGACAAGCTTAATCAAATCTTCCCACGTGGTTTAATTTGATTATGCTTATTACAGTGAACATAATCAATTTGTTCACTCCTTTTCTTTTCCCCTCATACACAGATTGTCTCTAGTGCAGCTCATGGATCTGCGGAACATGCATTAACTGACAGCTACAAGCAGAGCTGACCTTCAAAATAATAAGCTGTAGATTTACTACGTGCTTATCTCTGAGTCTTGGAGAAGCACCCGACAACAGGCAGGTTTCATCCTCCCAGTACACCACTCCAGTGACTGGATCCAGTTAAGCCAGTTTGATGAGGGGATAAGCTGCAGACTGCGCGCGACAAAAAGGAGAATCTCATCCGCCTCTGTGTTACAGCGTGACATGCCTCTTCAGACTCACTTCAGACCCGTCACTCTCACACACTCCAGGTTCTTCAGCTGTACTCATTGGACAGCCTCATCCAATATATTTCTGTCTCTCTTTAAATATATATATGTGTGTGTGTGTGTGTGTGGGTGGGGGTGGAGCGTGTAACATGTCATTTATGATTTTATAATAAAACAAATAAAAAAGAACTCAGCTGCGACAAATGCACACCACAGAAAACAAGATTAAATCTAATAGCTTGCCATCATCAACATGTGGAACGTATGCGTGGATGGGAATAACTGACTTTGTTGTAAATAACATACAATGGTCAACACAGATATGTAAAAACAGAAAGCCACATTGACCACTTGTGCGCCTCCTCATTTTCTTAATCATTCAAGTTCAGCATTCATGGCGATCACCATACAGGAAAAGCAGCACGGCGAGGTAAAAGCTGCTTAAAGATAACACTGTTTCCTTTATTTACTCTCATTCTGATTCTTGTTGGATCCAGCCAGATTTTATTTGGCCGAACCTACTTTAGCTGGTCTATAAATCACTGAACGGCTTAGCACCACAATACATTAAAGATCTGCTGTTGTTGTATCAACCTTCCAGACCTCTCAGGTCTTCTGGTTCTGCTCTGCATCCAGAACCAGAACAAAATCATGGAAAAGCAGCATTCAGCTTCTATGCACCACAAATCTGGAACAAACTTCCAGAAACGGCAAAATAGCTGAAACACTGAGTTCCTTTAAATCTGGACTAACTGCCTATTTATAGTTGCCTTTGATTAATAATAGCTGGAATGTCACTAATTTAATCACAATTTTAATTTTTCATTACTTTTCTTTATCGTACCACTGTAATGATGCTTTGTTTGAAGTTTTATGTCATCATGTAAAGCACTTTGTCTTGGTGCTGAAACGTGCTACTGCCTAAAATAAGAACTGTGGTGCTTCAACTGGGTCTCAAGTGGATGTGTGAAAGCAAAGAGACAAATTCTCTCAAGACATTGTGTAACTTCTATGTAGCAGTAGTCAGAAGAGTACATAAAGGTCGGTACACATTCTGAAAGAACAGATACATTTGTTCTCCCTCCCAGGGCAGCAGGGACAAAATGATGTCGATCTGTTCTTGTAGTTTTGGTTTGGGAATACTTGCAGCCTGTTCTTGACACGTCATCTGGACAGATCTTTGTTTCTTGCATGGGATCCAGAAACTAATATACAAATGCTACAGTGGGAGGAACCCATGGGGACTTTCCAAGAGTACTGCAGCCAAACTCATAGGTAAAAAGTGTCCTGGGCAGAGAAAATGTGATGAAGGTTGTCTTCTGAGACAGTGCGCCAAAGATCCAGGCAAAAACAGCAGAAGACGAGAGCATTGCAATAAGACGGAGCTAAATAAGCACAGTATGGATGACATTAGAATAAACAGATTCTACAGTGTTAAAGAAGAGAGTAAAAAATGTCACAGGGCCACTTAAACATCTCCAAAGGCTGCAGATGAGTAATGGAGGTGTCTGAATCTTGTCTCTAGTTTTCACATTGTTATTCTTGTTTTATGGGCCAGAAAGAGGCTCAGCATACAAAGTCTAATTGGCTGTTGTTTTACGTGAAAGCACAGCTTGTGTCGTATCCATCAGGAAAAAGGAGGCAGGAAAAAAGAAGCAAATATATTTGTCAACATAGATGCTCCTGTATTTATTTGATAACCAGAAGGAAAGAAAGGGGACAGATATCACATACGGAACTGCATCAGAAAGGCTGGGATCACAGGGAATCAAAAGGATTTCAACAACCTCATTTTTTTTGGTCAAGCTGGAAAGAGTGGTTTTGTGATGAGATCAAACTGTAGATAAGAATATCAGAGGCTCTTCTATAAAGAACATTTCAATGGGTTTCTAATTAGGCTTTGCAGACAGAAATATAGAACCTGTCTAGGAGGTTCCTGTCTATGAATAAATCCTTTCAGAGCTGATGTGGTCTTGCTGTTCCTGATGCTGCCTTGTTTTTGCTCAAACAGCTCATAGACTAAAACCAGCAGAGCTCAGATCAGAAAGCTCTTAATCTATTCTGCATGAGCAGCACAGAAGCAGTTTTACACTCATTCTAACTACATTTCCATTGGTCATTATATTGCGCAAACTGAAATTACGAAAATGAATTAATGGAAACACGCTGATATTGAAAAAAAAAAACCTCATGTTTGGATAAAAAGTTTTTTCTCTAGGATGAGATGATTTTTCAGCCATATTTAAACACTTTTTTAAATTTCCTACAAATCCCAGCCGGATGTCGCTACAGCCGAAAATGACAAAGACGACAACAGGAAGTAGTAGTTGTTTCTGTTTTTTTGGACAATGTGCAGGTGGCTCCACCCTCATAAAAAGTTGAGTGTCATTCAAATATGTTGAATCCATAGCTCTTCTGTAAGACCTCCAATTAAAATTTTCTCAATACACTGCACACCCAAGTAGGCGGAACTTGTTGCTCCTAAGCCAGAATAAGAGACTGACATGTTCTCTGATTGGTTGATATATAAGCTCCAGCAATATGGCTGAATTATGATTATATTTCATGTAACTTCCATGATTTTAAATGACTTATTGTGTAACCAAGCGTATTCACATATGACTTTAATTTTATCTCATATTCAATAGAAAAAGCTATTGGGATTTTTTTTTTTAATCAGCAGAATATTGCTCACATTTGTAATGTAAGCTCAGCTCCAGTCACACATACTGGTGCAGTCAATTGACATAATGTCTATCAAACCAGTTCCAACCAAGCTGGAGGTCAACATACCTGGTCAACGTACAGCCTTCATAAGACCCACAGTTCCTACTGGTTCCTAACATCTAATTTCCTGCTAGTTGGTGCTGATAGCGCTATAGTTTTTTACTTGTTCAGTGTACCTATTGGTTTTATGGAAACCCTGCTCAGCTCATGCTGTACCTTAGCACTGCTGTGAGCAGCAGGGTGCCTATTGAAGCCAGCAGGAGTCCAGCCCATGCTTAGCACACATCTAACTGAGGCTCTGCCTTCATGAACCCCATTTGAGGTATCCTTGAACTGTAATGGCAACAAATCCTTTTTAAGCTGACAATACCATCTACAGTCAGTCATGATCACTGACAGCAGACTGTTGGGTGTTTAGGGAAAAGCAGTTGAGCCATTTGAAATAATTCGGTCTCTGTGTGGACCAGATCAATAAATCGATCCAAATCTATAGATCCAGTTTTTGTTGCAGTGCTCCCAGTATAAACTTTTCAGGTTGTTACATAAGGATTTTAATAACTGTCTGCTGGTCAGGCCACTGAATGATGTTTAAATATCATATTCATCACAAATATTTTTTTACTGGTTTTATATAACATGTAAATTTTCAGAGATTACTTTTGGTTTTAATTAGCTTCATGCATAGATATTCAAGTTAAAAGACAAGTGCGTGATATATATCACTTTGTTGTAGTGAATCTATGTATTTTTTTTCTTTATTTCACTTGCTAAATGAAACTGCTGAATTAAATTGACGTATTATGAATGCATGAAGTTGCATTCGGAATATTTCTGCATCAATCTAAAACACAACCACATATTGGATATTGTCCTCATTTTCTTTCAATTCTAGTAAACTGTTAAAAATAAATCAAATGTCTTCCCCTTCAAACATGTGTCATTCTTAAGACTGCTGGCTGTTCTGGTAAATGTGATGCCGTTTTTGCTGACTTTTGATGATAAACAAACATAATTCTGCTCATAAGTGAGAATAATTTATATAATTTATATAAATATATATATAAAGGAAAAAATTGTTGCTTTTAAAATTAGATATAATGTCTGAAGAAAATCACTGCTCCTCCACAGCAGCACTGCACACTGTCTAAAAACGCCCTTAGCCTTTCCCCCCGAACACCAGAAGCAGTGGATTTAAACAGGAACATAATGAAGAGAGACACAGTAGAAAACAGCTCACTCCTGTATATTTAGCTAATGGACATCAGTGTGTGCAGGGGTGTGGGGGTGTGTGTTTCCTTTCACGTGTGTGTCCTGCTTGCTGCTCTCAGAGTCCTTCATCTTGGCCCTGGCTTTTATTGACCATATTGGAGGCCATAAATCATTGTGTGTGTGACTGCAAGTTTGTCTGTGTGTGTCTGTACGGCTGAGTGCTTCTCTGGGTGTGAGTAGCTGCACACAGCAATCTCAGGTCAGAGGAGCAACAGAGCGAGCAGTGTGTGCTGGGGTGTGCTTGTGTGTGGAAAATCTGCGACAGGGCAACAGTATCCAATGTGGCCAACAGGCCAAGGGACAAGATGTACCCGACTGCTTCGCACCATTTTCCCACAGAAATGTACGTGCCACTCAGCCACGCAAAACTTCAGGCGAACAAATAACTGCAGGCGCGCGGAGATGCAGCTGGAGATGGAGATGGTGGGCGTTACACTTTTCACTTTATCGGCCCTGCAGCCTACTTTTTAATCTCTCTCCACCTTTTTATCCGTCTTTCCTCAAGGGTGGTGGTGCTTAAGTGTAGATGGTGTTGAACTGGATTTGACATTAACAGCCCTCCATTAACATTTTTCACGGAGCTACTGGAGTGAGCAATCAAGTCAAAAGCTGGAGCAGACTCACTGCAGGCAAGCATCACATGTAACACAAACCGAAACATGCACAGATACGGCCGTAAACACAGTCATGTGGGACGTGACAGGAAAACAAAGTGTTGACCTTTCCAATTTCCAAATGTTTGCAAGCAGAAAGTTTTAGCAATGGGTTGGTGTGTTGGGATGGGCTGCAGTTGATGACTTAAAGACACATCACTCGCTGCGTTTTCCATTGTCTGTATAGTTTCTCAATTTGACATTTCGAAGATAAAGTCAGCAATTTCAATAAAACTCTAATTTTCTAGCAAATAGTTTTGGCCCTTATTTAGCTAAACTGCAATGGAAACATTTTTGCCAAAGTGAGGAAAGTATTAAGGGGTGTAAACACTTTGCTACATTCTTTGGATTCATTACGGGTCAGTCCTGTAACATATCATCCCTCCCATAGTGCCTGCACTAACACCCTTTCTCAATGCATCAGGTCATTGGAAATCACATGACTGACAAATCCATAACTGCATCAATTCATCTGCAAAAGGGAACATTCCTTCTGCAATCCTAACTTATATCTGTACTTTTTCTGTCAGGGAGCATATTTGAATATTGCAGCCGTTTTCCCATTGGGTATGGAAAAAGGAACCGCTTTGATATTTTCCCCCAAAAGATAAAAAGTAAGCAGGGTGACAGATAAAACTAATCAAACTCCTTCCTGAACTGACCTCAAATGCATTCCGTTACAAAGTTCACAAAGTTCTTTGAACTTATCTGGATTATAAAAAATAAAAAATTATAAAAGATAAAAAATGACCAGACAGATAAAACATAGATGCGTTTCATCTTATACACCAAGTAAATGTTTCCTACTCACAACTCATGTGCTGGATCTTAATCTTCTGATTCCAAGGGTCTGCCAAAAAAAGAACAACAGGTGAGATGCAAGGACTTGTATGTTTATACTGTTTGTGTGAATAAATAAATTAAGTGCCTTTTTATGCAGGCTTTTGAAGTGGGCACCCCTGCAGCTTGGAAAAAGCAGAGAGATAAATTGTCAGCAGCATATTTTTTAAAGTTTTTCTTCTGCTTCTCTCTCCTCCTCCCTTGAGATGGGAGCTTTTGTATCACCTCTCACAAAGCCTTCCAGAGTGTTCTCTCTGAGAATCGTGCAGATAAAGGCTGAGAGGGAGTTTAAGCTGGTCACTCTTTATGGTTCAACAGTGAAAAAGTGGCAGATAGTAGTGGAAGGATCGGGTGTGTGACAGATAGGAAACCATCAGCACAAATCACACAAAAACATGACGGCTGTGGGAAAGGTTATTTTCTTGTTCAGAGTAAGCCCAAAAATACTCATATGCCTGGAAAATTTGGATTTAACAATTTTCATTCAAGGAAGAAGTTTTTTTTGTTTGTTTATTCTTTATTATATACAGTACAGACCAAAAGTTTGGACACACCTTTTAATTCAATGAGTTTCCTTTATTTTCATGACTATTGACATTGTAGATTCACACTGAAGGCATCAAAACTATGAATAACACATGTGGAAATATGAACTAAACAAAAAAGTGTAAAACAACTGAAAATAGCCCTTATATTCTAGTTTCTTCAAAGTAGCAACCTTTTGCTGTGATTACTGCTTTACACACACTCTGCATTTTCTTGATGAGCTTCAAGAGGTCGTCACCTGAAATGGTTTTCATTCATAGGTCAACCTGCCCTGTCAGGTTAATAAGTGGGATTTCTTGCCTTATAAATAGTCATGAAAATAAAGAAAACCCATTGAATTAGAAGGTGTGTCCAAACTTTTGGTCTGTACTGTATATATATATATACAGTATATAGTTGATCGATATATTCAGTCAAACACTTATACTTATATTACTACTGAAATAGATTAAGATTTTTTTTCCAAAAGGATATTGATTTTTATTTCAGTCAAAAATCCATAAGACATTACGTCATAATAATAATGTGTTGTAGTGATGTTCCGATTAGGTTTTTTGCTGCTGATTCCGATTACCCATGAGGGTCGATCGCTACCAATCACCTGGGTTGGCTGTAATTGTTTTCGCTTTAGGTATAAATGCTAAGATCTGGCAAAATGAAAAAATGATCTGGCAATAAATTCACCTAATTTAGACATAAACATGAAAAATACAATACAGCAGTTACTCAGTTAGAAGGACAACTGAAAAACGTGCAATCAGTAAAATAGTATTTAACAGTAAGGCTCTCTGCACCATAAGTTACACGAGTCAAATAAATCTCACAACACTGCCCATATCAAATAATGTCAAGTAAAAAAAAACAAACAAGCATTCATTCAAAGTTAAATGCAGGTCGAATCAAAATAAAACAATCCTGAGTTACTGAATCAAAACTTTCTGAGAGCATCGCATTGTTTTGTGCAGGATCTGCTCTTTAAGACTGAGCTGAGTAATTCTGCAGAATGCAAGGAGGAGGCAGATGAGATCGATTTTTTTCCCCCTAAGATTATCTGTTTAAGGACAGTGAAAGTTTTAATACATATGTAAAATATTTTGCCCGTTTGCTTAAGTTACATGCTGCAGCTTTAAGCATGTTCGGTGTGAGAGTTCACTGCGGGTGGAGTAAAATAGTATGTGATTACTACAAGTAGTGCATAGCAGCAGTTCAACAGCGAAAGCAGAACCAGCGTCTAACATCACCAGCTCGTTGACTTAAATTATTTTTGGGGGTTAATTGTTTATCTTTCTTTCCATCATGCTGTGAGTATTGGTAGTTGTGGTCTGCTTTACCTGCTGTCTGCTCGCTTTTTTCCTGCAGTGAGCCACGATGTAGCGAAACTCCGTCAAGTGTTTGTTTTTTAAATGTCATATTGGACTGGTTGTGTTGATGCATTTTGACGTGCTTCACCTCCGAGGTATTTCTCCGTCGCAACACGCAAACATTCACTCTGAGCGTTAAAGTTCTTCACCATATTGCTTAGAATTTGTTGCTGCGCGCTTGCGCAGTGCGAAGGAAAGAGGAGATAAGCTGCGAAGAGACACACAGGGGATTGGTTTTGGGGATCGGCAACAAGAGACGGTGATCGGCGATCACCGATCATACACTTTTTCACGGAAATTGGTCGATTATGATCGGTGGCCGATCGATCGGCACACCTCCAAGTCTTGTATTTGTGCTGTGAAATGCAGTTTCAAATGCCATGTTTGTCAATTTGAACTAATTGTCAAATTAATTTTGTACTCTTGTATATCTGCGTGTGTGTATTTATTCCATATATATGTATGCTTTCATCTATTATTTTTAAACCTAGGTCATATCAGACAGGTATTTGTGAACAATAAGTGAGACTGAACTATTTGGCTATTTTCTCAATAATTGAGTGATGCTCTGACTTAGTAATTCTGAACTAAATTACTAATTGTTCTAATAATTGCCTTAAGCAATTATTAAAGTCATTCATAGTTAAAGCTGTCCTCCTCCCAGCACAGCATCAGTGTCACTTGTGGAAAACACAAATAAAACGTTTTAACTTAATGTAGCAAAAAAAAAAGATTTTATCATGAAGATCATTTCCACCTTCACAGAGCATTATAGCTTGTTCACCTCTCTCTCTTTTATTTTCAGCTGCATAAAAGGTAGAGGAGAAACTGAACAACAGTGCAATCAGTTGAGCAAAATCTCTTCAGCAGCTTAAAAATGTGAATATACCCACATCTTTTTTCTTTTGGTAAAAAGGTAGCACTTTCCTTCAATGTTCCTTTGTCCAGGACTCCTGTCAAGCCTTCCCTTTAGATCCTTCCTCACTTACAAAAATAGAAATTATCAGACTCCAGAGAGATAAAATATGAATCCGCTTTAATTATAAATGTGCGTGGGCTTTCCTGGGATTGGCGAGAAGGTTGTGCTGTTCTGCTAAGAAGGGACTGCTTCACTGCACTGGAAATTACACAGGTCTGGGGGAAAAAAACGGAAGCAGCAGCAGCGGCACAGCGAAGTGGTAGTTATTTATTGATTAGTCGAGTGCAGCAAATGCCCTCTTTAAAGAATAGTACTCTCAGATGCATGTAGAGGGACAGTGAGTGAAAAATAAAACTATAGGGGGATAAAAAAAATACTTCATAGCTGTGCTGAACACCTTGTTTCTTCTTGGCTGCTTTTTTGTCTCCCCGAGGAAGAGTAAAATAGAGAGATGCTGTCTTTGACAAAAAGCTCACTGGCCTTGAAAAGTTATTTTAGGACCTCTGCTGTAGAGATGAAAACGTGCTCTTAATGAATCAGGAGAGACCTCTGTTCCAGTAGTCAACACATTTGTGCTTTACCTGTTAACACTGTTTATCACAACAAAAACTGATTGTTGCATTTCTTTTACACATTGCATTATCCCTGTATCATGACTTTATTAGAAAATCTATCATGCATCTATATGGTCAGGAAGAGTTGTACAGTCATTTTACCACAATTCCAACTGCTGAGAGAAGTTATCAAATGACTATTATATAAACTTTGTGAGACAAAATCTCTCACTCGATAATTTGCCTATTCATTATTTAGTCATGATTCATGGGGGCCAGTTGCTGAAGTCATTTCTATTTTTAATAAATGTGATGAAATTGTCCACAAATAATGGAAAGAGAATTGAAGACAGAGGCCCAGAAGGATGTTACAAGCATGACTTCCGCCAAACAAAAGAGAATCTAATAATCTGTCCTAAGATAGATTTTCATAACATGCAGGATGTTAACGATTACCTTCCAGAAAAGGGATGGGCAATCCTGGTCCTCGAGGGCCGGTGTCCTCCAACTCTTAGATGTCTCCCTTTTCCAACACACTTGAATCCAATAGCTGAATCACCTCCTAACTGCAGTCAAGTTTTCCAGAGTCCTGCTAATGACCTCATTATTTGACTCAGGT
Source organism: Xiphophorus maculatus (assembly GCF_002775205.1). Taxonomy (NCBI): domain Eukaryota; kingdom Metazoa; phylum Chordata; class Actinopteri; order Cyprinodontiformes; family Poeciliidae; genus Xiphophorus; species Xiphophorus maculatus. Next base: position 28,343,714 of record NC_036451.1, read on the forward strand.
GTGTTGAAGTAGAGATACATCTAAAAGTTGCAGGAGACCGACTCCCGAGGCCTGGAGTTGCCCTCCCCTGTTCCAGACCAATGCATTTCAGATTTTTTAAACTGCATCACTCTTCTACATAGTTAATCTTTACTTTTACAGTAACAACCACAAATCCTCAGTTCTTCCACTGAGGATTTGTAAAAATGTAGCCTGACCACAGGCTTCTGATTATTATCTCCCTTTAAATGCTCCATCTGAGATTTCTCCCATTGAGCTCAATTTCTGTGGTGGAATTTGAACCTGGGAATCAGCGAATGGAAAGAGAAGTTGCAAACAATGATGTTGATTTTCTGTGCTGTTTTTGAATTGAAGTCTGCCTATACATGGTTGTATTTTAGCAATGGGAGTGAAGGAAGTGAATGAAGCCCCTCAGTCCGTGCTGGTCACTTTTCCAAATATTGAGCCACTACAGGCAGAGCAAGAAAAATGTTTCAGACATTTTATTGCTGGAAAAGATTTTGTGACCCTACTTCCCACGTGGTTGTGAAAAGCACAAGTAATTTTCTGTGAGCTTTATGGCGCTGAAACATTACGTACATCACAGCTAAACGTTAGCATTTTGGCAAAATCAGATCAGATCCTTTCAAGCAAAGTCCACACCTTTGACAAACAATTGTTTCACAATAGCTGAGGCTCCGAATGCTGACGTTTAATTCTCCTGCTGTCCTAGTTTGTGTGAGCCAGACATTATGATCAGATGACAGGGAACCAATAGGGGTCTCCCGTTAGTTCCTGAAATCCCAAAGGTGAAATAAAAAGCCATAAAAGCATATGTCTGGTCAGTCTGAACCTTCTGGGACCACGCACAAGCTCAAAAACCCATCCTAGGTCCATTCAAACCCTCCTGGGACTCCAAGATTACTGCAGCAGTACATTACAACAAGGAGCTGATGAAAACAAAACAGTGGCTTATAGTTAAGTGGTATGTACTACTGGTATTCCCTGAAATTACAGGTAATTCTTAATTGATACACTTCTTTAACATATAGGAAAGTCTGTCATTTTAACAGTTTTTGACAAATAAATGGAAAACAAATTAAACCAGTGTCAACAAATAACCAAACATTGTAACTTCAGAAACGTTTTTATCATCTGACCACACAGGACTGCCATGATGTTCTGTTGCAAGGCATTCAGACATGACTCAGGGAAATTTCATTGCCATTAAAACAGAAATAGAAAGTGCATGTCCTACAGACCCAGATCTCTGCCTATTAGTTCATAACAGGTTGTCCTTGCAGTCAAGGGTCTCAAACACGATTTCCAATTAAATCCTAACAAGACACTGAATCCCAGTTCTGGTCACTGCTGTGAGTTGGTAATGTGGAATTTCTGTAAGCTAGGCTAGGTTGCCACACATTTTATGGATTTATGTAGCCCAATTACCTTTTGAGAACATTGAATATAGAGCAGTTGATATACCTTGTATTTAAATATTTCTTATTTTTCAACCTACAAGAAAAGGCCAATTAAATACACCTGCACAGACTTAGCATTGCCCAATAAACCATTTAAGGTGGTTCAACAAGAGAAAACAACAAAGCATTAAGACACAGGTGCTACTAGCGGCATTAAAAGTAACCAAGCTGTCCTCCCCATTTTCTTTCCCTCCCATCTTGCCCCTGCTCATTTCTTACACATTACATTCTCCTCCCTCCACTTCCTCATCCCTGTAAGCAGTGCAGTGACCTGAACGATACAGTGGTGATTACCTCTGCAGTTCAATGCTGAGGTCTCATTTCAGAAGCTCCATAAGCATTCCTGGAGGCACAGCTCGGCGCTGATTGATGCGTAATAAAAGCCCATCTTACGGATGTAAGGTTTTCTGTGAAAACAAGCAGGGTCAGGATTTTCCATCTGCTTGGTTCCCATGCATGTTTTCTACATTTGTATGGCTGCAGTCAAGGTTAAGGCTTTCTAATCTAAAAGCAGCTGTTGAGAATAGTGGCTTGACATTTAAAAATTACAGAATTTTGGGTTTAAAAAACTTTGTTATATCTCGACTTTTCCTTACAAATGCTAACATGTCAGCCACAGGGGAAAACACAGCCCCAACCTGGGTCGGTGCGGTTTGGTACTCTATAGTCTCGCATATTCAGGAGTGTTTCCATCATGCATTAGACCAGTGTTTCCCAACCCTGGTCCTCAAGGCACACTGTCCTACATGTTTTAGAGGTTTCCCTGCTTTAATGTGCCTGATTCAACTGATTGCTGTTCAATAAATGCCTGTTAATCAGTCATCAATTGAAATCAGATGAACTGAAGCAAGGAAATACCTAAAACATGCAGGTCAGTGTGCCTTGAGGACCAGGGTTGGGAAACACTACATTAGACTCTAACGGGTCCAGCAGGGTTCAACACAAATGCCTAACGTGCAGTCATGATAGTGCAACAACAAACATGGAACACTAGCATGTAATATTCCAGGAGAGGTTAGTGCTACATGCACACTATTCCTTGATTAGATTGAAATACATTTGGGTTAATTAATCCAAATGAATACTTTATGTGGGCACGAAGTTACTTAATCCAATCATAATGTATGTTTCTATGCACCTGCTTTATTCTCAATAGAAGCGCTGACATTCGCAGAGTTGTAGAAATTCCCTAAATTTCCCTAAAAGCACACAAAAGACGTTGTACCTCTGTCTGTGCTGAATAATAGAAACAAACAAACACAGTAATGTGTTGGTTCTGTCTCTACTGGGCATACAGAATGGACCCCTGCCAGGGTCTGATAATAGTTGAGATGTTACTGCACTCCATTATTAAACTGCAGGCTAAGCAACACATGCTATTGGTCTTCCTGCAGTACAGAAGGAGAGACCACAGAGAGGCTTGCTTCTCCAACATAGCATCTACCCATTGAAGGCAGAAGTATGTCACATTGACACAAGGCAGTTTACATAAACCAGCCCTCTCATTCAGAATATTCTGATTGGGGCTTTTACATGATGCATTTTTAGTTTGATCTGCCATGTACTCTGATTCCTAATCAGAATTGTAAGTGTGCTTATTGCTACGTATGACGCTATGGACCTCTTTGTCTTCCAAAGGCCCTAGGCAGATGAACTACTTTCAACAGATGTTGAAATTCATTTTGTGTTGACAGATTGAGATGGTTAATACAAATTACATATTTTTCTTTCAGCTGTCATTTGAGATGTACTAAAGGCTTTTAAGAGGCCAAAATAAAACCTAACCCAAAGTGAAACCTCTTATACATTTCAGTTGCAACAACATTTATTGTCTTTTTTTTGTTTTGTTTTACCCCTCCAGGGGGTCTTTTGTGGGCTCTAGTGTCCCTTATATGAAAGTAGGCTGACAAGAAAGGGGGAAGGACAGAGGGGAAGACATGCGGCAAATATCGTCGGGTCCGGGAGTCGAACCTGCGACAACCGCGTCGAGGACTCAAGGCCTCCAAACATGGGTCGTGCTATCCCCTACGCCACCACGGCATGCCCCCAACATTTATTGCCTTTTAATTTACACAACATAGTACAGCTAAAACCTTACATTTACCTTGCATACATGTGTAATGCATTCTTTTGTTTTTGTTTATGCACTTTAGGATTTCCTGCTATGTGGTCCAAACTAGGACCAAGACGGCCCGATTTCCCCTTCCTGCTGCAGCACAGAGCAGGCGTTTGGATGTGTATGTCTCTGTGTGTGTTTGAACATATGTCACTGCCATGCTGCCACTTCCACGTAGTAAATTCTCCATCATGACTATCAGTATGATTAAATAGCGGTACCTGACCACATCCATCACGACACATAATCATAGAGAAGGTCACACAGGTTCTGGGCGATATGCGGGGGGGGGGGGGGAACTAATGGTGTAGCGCGTTTAGTGTGAGTACATTACTGTGTGTTCCAAGCTTTCATATCCTATTAGGTCTTATTACACAAAAGTAAGGCAGTGAGTGGATGTATGAGAATGAGGGAGTTACTGGTTCCCATCATGTTCATTTGGAAGTTTGCAATAAATAAACAGCTTAATTACTTTAGAAACTGAATTGTACATTGTTCTTGTTCCTGCTCTTTTTTTCTGGAAGTACACAAGAGACTGAATTTTAGGTGTTTCAGCAGTAGTGTGCCCAGAGAGCGGTGTCACACACACAATGAATGCATACATTCATTTCTTTTTTGCACAACAAAGTTCTTTCTCAAAAACAAAAACTACCAGGGTCAAAATTATTAGTCCTCTTGAGAACTGACCTTTCTCTATAGCCAAAGCACAAACCACTTTCACTTTGTAAAACTAAGGGTTGTCCTACACTTTACACACAATGTAAAATCCTCATTAAGCATTTCAGAAATAATCATACCAAAAACAAAAACATACAGCTTAAACTCAAGAAAAAGAATTGTTGATGCTCACAAAGCAGGAGCAGAATATACAAAGTTATCACAGCGTTTAAGTGTCAAGAAGTGGAGTGAGAAGTATCATCAAAAAACTCAAAGAGAGTTCCACAATACAGAACAAGTCTGGCAGAGGTAGGAAGCCAAAGATTTCAAAGACTGGAAAAACTAGTGAGAGATGAGTCCACAGAGCCTAGATCAACAACCAAACTCTGGTTAATGACAGAACCAAGTCAGGAAGTGTACTGTCAAATAAGACAGTCAGTAGAGCCCTGTTGGCCAAGAAAAACTACACTTCTACAGAAGAGATGCCTTCAAACCAGAAGTACTGAAGGTGAAGTGTGCTAAGGACAATCTGGAGAAAGGTTATGCATACTGGAGCCATGTTCTTTGGTCAGCTGAGAACAAAGTAGAGTTCTAGAGTTTGGAGATAGAAGAGAGAGGTGTGTAACCTAAAGCACACTGTCCCCACAGCTTAACTTAGTGGTGGGAGTATCATGTTGTGGGGATGCTTCAGTGTGTCTGGAAATGGGAATCTGGTCAAGGTTGACAAAAGAAGGATATGTGAAGATTCTGAAAGAAAACATTAAAATCTTCAGCTTGCCCCTGACTTCAACCAAAACTTGCGCGATCTTCTCTATGGATCGTCACTTTGTCTCCTAACATGACAATGACCCAAAACACCCATCGATCCTGCTCAAGAGCTACCTGCGGAAAGCCAAGGTGAACGGTATTGACTAGCCTGCACAAAGCCCCGACTTGAATCTCATTGAAAACCTGTGGTATACACTGAACACCATGTTCATGTGAGAAGACCATCAAATCTGGAGGACCTTGAAAGATTGGCCAAATGGACTGGGATTCGTCAGGAGAGGAGAAAATCATCGATCGGTTCAACAGTACTTAGGTATTAAAAAAATTATAATAATAATTAAAATTAGATTTCATATGGGAAGAACATGGTGAGTAGGCTAATAATTTTAGCCTCAATTGTATGTGACAAAAAGCAAAATTAAATTGTAAAGATGCAAACACAACCTAACTAACATTTATGAGCCAAATCTCCTTAATTTCAGATAGACTCAAACTGTTTTACAGTTTAGTTTTTTCTCTGATGCATTTAAACTGGGTCTACCTGCAGATGTGGCCTTGAACAAGAGCAACACCTTGGCACTCTACTAAAAGGCTTGTCAAAACATCCCATCTGGACCATTTTAAGAACAACTGACACTGCACTTGGAGGTCAACACTGTGCTCTCATGCATACCCTTAACAATCTTGTCGTGAAAAAGGAGATTTTTTTTTAGACATGACTGTTTCATGACCTGCAGTGGCAGTCACAGTCTCTCTTCCAGTGTTTGTGCAAGGACAGACATGCTCCTCAGGGTGTGGGTCTTTGACAGCGATGCAACATGAGCTCATTATGCCCTTTACACAACAACTCATACTTTAAGAGCTCCCAGGCTGATTACAAAAACCTCAGCAGTAAACTAACACTCAGAGGGAATTAAAAAGGGCTGGGCAGATCTTTCTAATGAAACGTCTTTCGGGAGTCAGAAAGCTAAAAGTCAGGGGTTTTTTAGTGCTTATATTCAGTCAAATATTTCTAGAAACTCACAATGTCCATGGCAACTTTTGAACAAATAAATTCCAGCCAGGCCAGGTGATGGATTCTCTATCTGTCCGGGGTCTACCCTGCCTCTCACTAACTGGCCATCAGGCACATCTAATCCATATGTCTGACATCATATCACAATTTGTTCCTGGACTACAGAGCTGCAGCTTTCTGACAAGCTCAGTACCATAAGACAACTTCCAATTGTTAAATGAAAGTCTATGGTAAGTTTTTCATTCTGCAGCTTAAGCTACAAATACATTTTCCTACAAATGTGCCAGAGTTTAAAGGAGGACAAATAAGCTTTCTGACAGAGTAAGATTTATTGCAAGGAAGCATTGTTACAACAACAGCAAAAATCTACCAAACAAATTTATTTGTTCTGTGGCAAGTTTGTGTTTCTGAAATAGTGGTAGCAATTTTTAACCACAGGGTGATAATAAATTTGATAGCAAATGAATTGGCCTTGTTTGAAGCTGGCCAAATAAGTTCAAACGTCTTCATTAAGGTAGAGTTGTAGTACTTGAGACTGGTCTTGGTCTCGAGACCACTAGTGAAAGCAGGTCTCAGCCTTGTCTTAGACATGACCGTTTTTGAACGTGGTCTTGTCTCAGTCTCGGACATTGATGGATTCTGTATTCTAGACCAGTCGAGACCTCAACTTTGGAAATGTCACTAAATTGGTTGTCTTGGCAACAGGTCTGCATGGAGACTCAGAGAGAGAGGAAAAGCAGAATAAAGTTGTTTTACACCTGTATATCAGCTTATTTTTCCTTTGCTGTGGCGCTGTGCAGATTCTGTCATTTTTATACCTTAAATAAATAACAAAAAACAAATTGACTCGTTTGTCATCAAATAGGATGATATTTCATTTGTCTTATATGTATAAGGTATATGAGTCATGGTTTGTTACATTTTGAGAAACTAATTTTGACAGCAGCAATTATGTAATAAATTATTCACCAATGTGAAAGAGCATTAGTCCTCGCTTGCATCTTGACAGAAACAAAGCTGTTTATAGATTTATATCAAGGGAGTATACATATTTTACATACCAAAATATCAGCAATTTCGTCAGCTTTACCTTAAGCCACATTTATAGAAATCGTATAAGAAATAAAGGCGCTGGGATCATTTTTGTGACAGATTCTTGCTCATCCCGCATTGGAACACTCTGAATTTGTGGACAGACTCACTGCATAATAACGACAGGAGTGACTGGCTTTAGCGGGAAGTAGGCGATGTCCAAACTAGTAATGTATATCAATGGAGAAATCTTACAACCACTAAAATCTGACACCGCTATCTGACACCGCTTGTGTACTTTTTGTGAAGAAGGAAGTTGCGCTGGTCTCCCTCAGAGGTTTTGTGTCGAACTAAACTGAGTCTACCGGACTATCAGGTGTGAAAACACACTAAGAAATAATACAAATCGGCTTCATGAATCATAAAGAATATATTTATAAAACAACATGCTGTAAATTCCACAACGATTTGCTTTCAGAGATGGTAACGACTACATCAAACTTTTATTGTCACTTAGAAAGGAAGCATGAAGAAGATTAGCTATATGTAAGTGAGATTCACAAAGATGGCTATTTAGGGTTAGGAGTCCGGTCTTGGCTTTGTCTCGCCCTCCCTCGGTTTTAGTCTCAACCCTTAAAGGTCCTGGTCTTGTCTCAGTCATGCATTCTGGCCTTGGTCTTCATTATAATTCAGCAGTCACTCCATGCATTACAAGCAAAAATATCAACAAATCACTTACTCATCAAAACAAAATCTTTTTGGACCTTCCATAGACCTTCTGATACTGTGCTTCCTTGTCATATTTACCATAGTACAAGGGTTTGATACCAGACCAAACAGTCGGGAAACATATACAAGGGTCAGACAACTGAAAAATGAAAGGTCACTTAAGGATAGAAACACTGTTAAATAAAAGAGACAGCCTCTTCCCCCTCTCCTCTTTTGAATATAAACTCCCCAGTGATGCTGTGAATGAAATTCAGATTAGTCTCTACGCCTGACCTGGTAACTCCAAAAGACACAAGAACATATTGTAGCTGTAAGATATCAGGAGGGGAATACAGCAGATTGCAGATGTATAAAAAAGGAAAAAGTGTACAAATATGAAAGGGAGAACAATGTTTTGCTACAGTGGAAATGAGGAAAGGGGAAAGAATTGTGCCTGAAGTAAGAGAAATAGAGTCATGGAGAAGAATAGACGGATGGGAAAGAAGCATATGAGGGGGGAGGTTAAGCAGACAGGAAAAGACATGAGGTAAATGGAAAGCTGGGAGAGTGGATGGAATTAAACACAGTTCAGGGTGACAGATGCCAGAAGGTAGCCATCCCCTCTGTTGACTCTGTTCTCTCCAGGGAGGAAATGTACCATGTAGTATGTCACACATGCACAGAGGAATCGTGCATTACCATGTCTCTGTTGTACACATGATTTGATATAACCGGGAGCTACATTCCATCAACCTACAGAAAGTCTGATGCATGGATTTCCATATGTTGTGAAAATATTGTGCTCACTTATGCACTCACCAAACTGAAACTATGCATATAGCACAGGCAGGATTATACAATGTGTAGGACTGCAAAAAAAGCGATAATTAAATTTTTATAGTTCGTTGTTATTTATATGTTCCCTTTCAGATAAAAGAAGCATATGAAAGAAGTGCCAACAATGAATCAAACATATAAATTGGGACAAATTTCAAAAATGAAAAGATTTGTTAGATTATGTGTTATTACTCTGAGAGAATTTTAGGGTATTTTCACACCTCAGTCTAGTCATATCTGATAGTCAGTTTGATTGGGAATGAAAATTGCAACATTTTTAGTTGGCGCACTTCGCTTTCACACATGTTTCCCTCCTCACCTGTGGTGGCGCTGCACCAAGAACCACTGAGGGAAACGACATAAAAATCTCTGAAGAAGACACAGAGTTCAATTTCCTTCTTCAGAAAATGTAAATGAAAGTGGAGAAGCATCAGATTTTAGTGGTTGTAGGATTTTTCTGTTGTCTTTAGCAAAAGACCACGAGCCATAAAGAGCTAGGCTGTTTTTGTTGTATTTACCCAGAATGCTATGCACTGTGGTCCACTTCCTGCTTCTGGAGAGGTCTCCAATCTGCTTGGCATTCACATAAGCATTTGAACAGCAACAGAGTTCACTTGAACCAAACAGACATACTGTACATGTGTAGGCAGACCAGAGTTTGATTACCAATTTACACCTCGACAAACAAACCGGATTTTCTAGACAAACAAATTAGAGTTCATTTAGAGTGAACTAAACAGGGTGGGCTAGCATTATAGCAAATGCAAAAGATTAAGAAGATTTTTGGCAATTTAGTACATACATATACAAAAGTGCCTTTGGTGTCCAAGGACACGTTGTGTTCTTCACTTTATAAACTTTTTGCCATCAGTACTGACAGCCCTCTGACCTAATGTTGTTGGTTATTTGCTAATGTTGTGATGTGATATGATGGGATAAGATCTCTGCTCTGGCTGTTGTTTAAAAGAATTGACATTCCCTCCACAGACTGAAAGCCTGACTTTCTGCCAAGCGTCTGTGCTCAGTGTTGCTACTGTCAAAAATAGACCTGTCATGAATAGAGTGAAGAGCTGCTACTTGGAGGCATCTGGAGTGCTTCTGACACTCTGCGGCACATTTAATGGTATCACAGGTATCGTCTTGAATGGCAAAGATCAACTCAGAGGTTGTGTCACAGTCAGAGTAAGAGTTATGCTGTCTTACTCAGAAATTCAACAATCCTCACAAGATCATATTTAGCAACTTTCACAGAGCTTTCTTCTGCTCAGAACGAGCTGCTGTGCCCAGTGCAGGCTCCTCCGCATTGATCACAGTAGTCCTTATACTCACACTTTTACTGTACACAACGCTGGCATTATGTATGGCAACGAACGTGTGACAATATCAACATCACAGTGTCTCATGCAGGAGTAATCTAAACTAATTGCTCTGACAAGATGTCAAACGTCGAACAATTAGATGTGTTAAATGGGCCAGTAATGACTGCTGAACAAGTCGGCCATATGGATGGGGCCCACTGAGATCTAACTGTTGGCAAGGAGCCCAACAGTGTTGTATCAAAGAGAGACGAAATAGATGAGAGAGCAGGTGAATCAGGGTGGTGGAGAACTGCAGGAAAAGGCTGATTTTATCCAGCTGGGCTGGCACAAAGAAGAGTGTTGTGAATGGAGATGTTTGGTGTGGCACTTATGTCAATCCATCCATCCCTTCAAAAAAGTTTCCCTTTCCAAAACATACCTGGAGTGTTGCTTTGATTCTTTCATGCATGCTAATAGAATCCTTGAATCTCCTATGGCAACCATTCTGAGGTGTGTGAACGCTTGCTCTCACAAAGCACTGCCTATTTACATGAAGCTCCACCTTGGAGATTCAGTCTCAAGTCAAGCTTCCGCCCCACAGTACATCCCTCCCCTCTGCTTTTCCCACTCAGCTCCTCCAGACTAGCAGCAGCAGCTAAAGGCAAAGTGTCTGAAAGAGGAGAAGCTTAAAGAGAAGGAAGCTGGGATGTGCTGTGGTGGCGCAGGGGTTAAGCACAACCCACATAAGGAGGCCTTAGTCTTCGTTGCGCCTGTCGCAGGTTCAATTCCCGGCCTGGCGACCTTTGCCGCATGTCTTCCCCCTTCTCTCATTACCCACTTTCCTGTCAAGTAATTATCAAATAAAGGCCGCTAGAGCCAATAAAACCTTTTTAAATTCCAGTGCATCAAAGCCTACGTTCACGCAGGTCTTGATGTTCAATTCAGATTTTTTTGCCAAAATGTGACTGATTAAAATCCAATCAGACTTCTGTGTGATTTTTTCCGTGAGCCAACGGAGCCACATGCGCAGAAGAATATTAACTTCCACTATTACTTCTGCTATTTACGGAAGTAATAATTAATGCCTCTGTCTGCAAAACAATTTGAAGTTATACAGCAATGGGAGCCGACAGTGTTGTCACAAGATAACAACACGAATGAAGCTAAAAAATAGGAAGCACAAAAAATATCAACGACTTTTTATGGAGCATCGACTGCATCTTCTGTAGAGAAGTCCATTTGGATGTGTAGTCGGGTCCAAGAGTGTTGGGATTGCAATATGCTACATTATGTTATGATATGATATTGTATTTTCAACCATTTATGTACATAAACATGAAGTTGTCATGAATTGCGGGTGTGAGGTGGTGAGGCAGACGCAGCAGACCCAGGTAACGTGAGAAATGACGGTTTTAATGATAAATAAGTCCAAAATAGTCCACAAACAACCAGGCAGCACGACTGAGCAGAAGCCAGGGCTCAACGCCGGTAGCAATTGGTAAATTGAATGGACAACATGAAGGACTGAACGCACATAAGACGAGGACCCGACAAAGAACAGACACACAGGTGACACTAAATACACTGGGGGTAATCAGGGAACAAGAAACACCTGGGAACTAATCAAGGGGAGAACAGGACAACACGGAGACACAGAGACACCGAAAACTCGAAATTAACACACAGAAAACACAGAACACGACAGAAGTACTTCAAGTAGTAGGAGCCACTCGAAATATTTAGATGGTGAATTAGATTTTGTTAAGGATAAACTGACACAACACTGACCAATTATTGCCAAAATAGTACTGTGGGGTAACATGGCAAATTTATGCACACTAAGACTGGTTTCCTATATAACAACAACAGTTACTAAAGTTCATTCTTAAATGTTGTGAAAGAGGGCTGTTGTTTTTTGAACAGATATGTTGCAAAGGATTATGACCTGCTTTACTCAAGTTTGCCACCACCTGTTTGCTGAATTGGTGCCAGACACCCACTAAGTAGTTAAGTAAAGCTGCTCTTTACTTAAACCTTCAAATTCCTTTGACATCATAAATCAGTTCTAAGCTCATGTTTGCCCCGTCACATTGCCCCATCAAACATTCTGCTGTTAAATTCAGGGCATGATCGATGAAGGAAAGGTTATTAAAGCTGATGTTCTTAAACAGAACTTTGGCTGGTAGATTAAATCTGCCTGAGGGTCACCTAAGCAGTGCTTTGTTAGAAAGATGAGTCAAAGGAGGAATCACAGGTTTGCTTTACATCGATTGCATCCTGCGCAATATCAGGACTTTTATCTTCATCCTACAATATTTATAGCCTAATAATAAACAACAACAAAAACTGGGAGTTCCTTTGAATATTTAGGTTTTTCAAAACTAAGGTTTACATTTGCTTTGAAAGAACACACACACATCCATCCCCTCCTCCCCCACACACACACCTATTCAAGCATAATTCTAATTCTAAAAAGTAGATCAAGCTAAAACTGACTGGCTGTGTATCTGCAGTCCATCTGGAAAACTGTCAAGAGTAACTAATCATGCTACTGTGCTCAAATGTATGCAGCAAAACTGAAAGGTATTGCTTTGAAAATCCTCTCATCCTCTTATGTACAAAATGAATTGCATTTCCAGATTCCTGACATTGAATACAATGTTTTGTAGAACTATGGTCTACATCTAAATCTTCAGCCAAAGTTTCAACCATTTAAAAAAACTGAATAGTTTAATTCAATAAAATACGCAGATGGGCATCATGCTGTGGAGATGCTTTTGTTAGAGACTAGAAAGCTGTGAGTATGCCTGAGAGAGCTTTATAAATGTTGTAGAGTTATAAAATACACATAGCAATGTTCAAACTACTGAATGTCCAAACTACTAAATATTCCAGTGAGGACTGTTTAAGCCACGATCAGAAGTAGAAAAGACAAAATATTTAGTTAGTAAGCTAACTATTAGCAAGTTATGTGTTAGTTATGCCAACTCATAACTAACTATGTGTTAGCATATTGGGCTATTAAAATAAAAGCTGGGTGTTGAGGATTTCTATATAAACTCCTGCTGGTGAGACTGAATCCTTCAATGCTGGCAGTCAATGTAGCTGTAGATCCTTTGGTAATCATAAATGTATTTTAACACTGACATAAACATACCAGGAACTCTGACTTCCTGGAACATGAAGGTGATGTCACAAAATAGTTGTTACAAATTAGCAGTAGAGCAAAAGGCACATAAAGCTGTTACCAGTTTAGCTAACTGAAATAAAATCAGAAGATATTAAATTTCTCTCAGCCTTTCATTAGCCTTAAAAAGTTGACAAAAATATTTACTTAACATACATTCCATTACATTTTCTTTTCAATTTTCTAGGGCTAGCAGAGAAGGCCCTGCTGGCCCTGACAGCCCATAGCTGAATATTACTAGTTTTAGGTATTTAAATATAGATATAAAAGAGTTTCTTTCCATAACTAGAAAGGCTCCAAGGACCTCCCCCACGCCACATCAGTCCCTATCATTGAATCTGTCATCAGTCCACAGCTGTCCGTCTCTGTCTCCATTCCATCCCATGTTCCACATCTCCAAAGTAAAACCAGTCCTTACTAGCACATTTTGCCCTCCAGCCGAACCTCCTCCACCCACCTGGGACCACCAGGATCACCCGTCTACATGGTCTGAAAGACCATAGACTCCTGTCAATGAGGTTGTGACTGACAATACTTATTTGACTGGGAGAGCTGTGGTTCTGAGGTCTGAAGTAGACCAGCCCTTTCCTTTATCTCTGACCCCTCGCTCATCTCAGATTATCACTCCTCTTATCCTAACACGTCTGCCCAAAACAATGACACAGCTTGCTTTACTGGACCAGTCATTGTTGTTTAAATGTCATATTGTGTAAGATCAATCCGACTTCATGAAAGCAATGAAGTACAGATGTTACTTGAATGGATGCGTCTTTTGATCACTATGTGGAGCTGATCTTTTGAAGCACATTTTTAATCAGTAGCTAATATTCACAGACATTATGTAGAATTATGCTCCTGAGCTTGATGTGTGTCAGCTGTTCATGCTGAAAGCAGCCCAGTTTGTTTTTCATCGAACCTTCTGATGCTAGAGTGACTTTGGGTGTCATTTTAGAGGACATCAGAATCCTTTGGCCTTATTTTGTCTTCTCTCTTTCCAGCCTCCACGTACACACGTTCACAATATCCGAAGATGCAGGGCCTCATGATGTGTCCCTCATATAGTTTCACCTCTCAGAGGACACAGACATTGTTAAACTCGGGCAGGAAATGAGTTCTGTGCCATAATGTATGACACACAGGCCTCTGTGATCGCCCTGCCCTTCAAAACTGATGGATACTAATATGTCACTGCATGAAAATGTGTCATGAAAACTGAAAAAAAAGAAACGCCAAAACACAGAAAGAAAGAGAGGAAATGGAGCAGAAATGGCCCACAGATTTGTCAAGGTGCTAAAAAGGCCTGTGTTCCTTCACTGCTTCAGGTATACAGAGATAACCTCCTCTACAGTGAATATCAGGTGTTTGTCGAAGAATATAAGGTGTTTGTCCTGGACATGCAAGCAGAAATAAAATCACTGCTCCTTTCTCTCCTATCATTTTTCTTCTCAATTTTTTAGACTCCCAGCTTCCATCTAAGGGGATTTTTTTTCCCCCCTCTTATTTCTGCCTCTGAAGACACTTCAGGGGCCTAGGCGCTAGAACATTGTTCAGTGGAGCAAGGTTTTCCTGCTGCAAATGAAAACCAAAATCCATTCTACAGGCTGAATTATTAAAAAGCCACAAACCCGTGGAATCCCAGTGTCAATAAGAGACAGAGTGGAATGGAACAGTGTGGAGGGAATAAGGGCCTGGGAGCAGGGAAATGAAGGTCAAAATCTTTGCAAAGGTGTAATAAATATGTATCAGGATTTTCATGACAATGCAAGGCGTTATAAATCAATCAAGTTTCAGTTACACAGATGTCAGGAAATGACATTACTTTCATGAGAAACACCCGGTGCCAGGCTGAAGTTGAGGAGGTTCTGGCATTAATCAGGCCGACCTTCTGACATTTTGAATTCATATCCTACCAGCATGTATGCTAGGTCTGTCCTAGATGTTGGAACCGTCTCAACCGACTCCTTTCCATGCAGAAACTCGGTAGGTCTACTTTGAGCACGCCTCAGAAGTGCAAACTAATCATCTCATCTCTACAGTCCAGCCAACCCACAGATGAGGCTCATTTCAATTCCTTAAGAGTGCAGTCTGGTCCTTTAAGTCATCTTAGATCATGACCACAGGTGAGGTGAGGGCAGCAAAGCAGACAGACTGATAAAGTACTTTGGTTTTTAGTCTCAGCTATTTCCTCTCCCCTGTTCACCACAGTAGGGATCAAGATATTTTCAGACCCTTAGAGGCAGGATGAGAAGCTCAGTCATCTTGGAGGGACTCAGAAGAGCTTCTCCACTTCAAGAGGAGCCAGTTGAGGTGGCTCGGGTGCCTGGTTAGCATGGACACCTCCCTGGTGAGGCGTTCAGGGCTCGTCCCACCAGGGGCAGACCCAGAAGATCAGGACATGCTGGAAGGACAATGATTCTCTGCTGGCCTGGGAATGCCTTGAGATACCCCTGGTGGAGCTGGAACTCTGGGCTGTAACACTAAGGCTGCTGCCCCCATGACTGGACCCCGGATTATGAGAGAGATAAAGGACGGAAAGAGAGGCTTCAAATCACATATTAAATAAGCATATTGCCTTTAAAAAGAATGTCATTCAACCACAGCCTCCTTGTTACAAGCTTGTGAAAAGGAGTCAAGTTTTTCTTTAATTAGTAAAGAGAATTTAGGCAAAACTTTCTGGGATTTTCCAGAGTTGTTTTTTTCTAGATTAGCTGCTTCTCTTTGACTTGTTTTATTGATTTTTGGAACTTGATCACAATGAACTAAAGGCTCTTTAAACAAGGTCACTTTGGACTGACCTTTGCCTCATTTTGTGAGGTAGAAAGGTACTTTAGATCTGAAATGAAACATCTCATTTGTGCTGAAAGCTTTCATGTGAGCACTGCAGGGTTTCCCTCACATCCCAATTGAGCCTTTTAGTGAGATTTGCATATGCTACATGTGTTCCAATTAGGATTAGCCGCTTCTTCTCACCAAGGACTACTCTGACCTCAATCTGCATCCACCATGGGTAACTCATGACCCATTAAATGCTTCTTTATTTCTTTCTTTCATTTTTTCAACCTTCTGTAGCAGGAAATCCAGACATTGTATCCATATCACCATGTCAGGAAGATTTTATCAAAACTCTACTTATTATGCAGTTAAATTTCTTCCCGACAACCACCGCAACAAGTAATGTTCTGCAACACTTCCTCCTTTCATTGTTATGAAAAAGAGTCAGTTGAATACCCAGAAAATAGTCAAATAGATCTATTGAGCATATAAAAACAGTAAAATTTACTAAAGTATAACAACATAGGTGGTACATTAATTTCTTGCTTTACTACATTTCTGACATGTCATCAAAAAAGTACTAAAACTTAAAATATTTTCAATCAGTTACCAGTCTACCAACAACAGCACTCACTGAAATCACATAAGTGATTGCTCCTATAGAAAAAAGGATGTGTTCCTGCCATATCACACCATAAACGCTGTGTTGCTTCAGAAATAGTCCAACCACAACAGGGACAGAACTAAAGAACACTTAAGGTTGCTGCTTTTCTCCACAGCACAGTAGGGATATAACAAAGCTGCACAAGTCAATAAAAAGCCCAAGAATAGCATGAGTAAATCTCAGAGAGGTAAACAGTCCCTTAATAGATGTTTTTTATTTATTGTTGGTTGATTTTGAGATATATTTAGAAACATAACACGTTAAACCTTTGTGTTCTGATATTTTCTTCATGAGTTTTATAAGGGCTTACAGTAAAAAGGATGTGCAATTATTCACATCACCCATGAACAAATATGTTAGTCTGAAGATTAGTAAACAAAGAAGTGTGAATAACAATTTTATATACACATTGTCAGATTTGCAGGTAATCATAAAGAGTGATATGATCATTGGTGAGGGATCAGCTACCAAGGAAGACTAATGAGCACAAGAAGTGAGACAAAAACTGTAGATGAGAGAGTTGAGTGAAAAACTAACTTCAAGTCAGATTGAAATATGAACCGCTTCAGTTCATAAAATACAACGGGCAATGAGCCTCATCTGAAAGTCTGAGTTGAGCTTTTAATGTTTCTCCTTCAGGGATGTCTTAAAATTTAGATATTTATAGGAGAAAATGGCGATCCCCTCTCAAAACGCTTCTAACTGCCCGTTTAAATGGTTGAATAGTTGCTTATTCCAAAAGCTCAACTCATCTTATTACCTTAAATCAAATCTTATCACTTTTACATGCACAAGTATAGTATTTCATAAACTCCCTTTAAAGTCAATATAAAGGGAGTTTATTTAAAGGGAATGTTCCTTAATATCCATTCATACACAGGGTGGAAACTGTCTAAGCACTACTGCAGAAGCTAATATCAGTCTTCCTTATCTCCACTCTTGGGGTCCAGCCAATCACCTCCAAGAAAAATAAATAATGCTCCTGGATTGGCTGGTCAGGAGCAAAAGCAGACCAACACACCGTCAGGCAACCAACTGACTGGTGTGTCTCAAACTTGGCAGGCATGAAGACTCATTTCACACTAGCTATGTTTTCCTTCCAATTGTCATGCGAATTTTGAGTCAATTTTTAAAATGTCAAATTAAAGAAAAAAAAAGAAAGTGCAAATTTGGTGTGTTTCCATCAACTGGTTTGGAGTGAACCAACCAGCAAAGCATGATTTGGTTAGATGTTGATGTTGTGCATGGCTGTTGTAAACAGGAAGTAGAGGTTACAGACTAGCATGGAGCACATCTCAGAAAGAGAGGTGGTTAGGATTGTGTTGACATTGGACAGGTTGTAGTTCTGTCTTGTGAAACTGGTACTGGTGATGTTACATGCTGCCTGGAGACGTAAAGAAAAAAATGCAAATGCCGACAGTGGAAACAGATGATCACTCGTGACATAAATGTTCGCTACTCCAGAAGAACATATTTGTCAAATGTGTTTCCATCTCTCCTTTGACACATTAACTTTTCCAGAAAAATCAAAAAGCACCTCAGGTGAGTGTAAAAAAAACATTTATGAAATGGAGGCAGTACTGAAATCTGCCATTTCCATCATTTGTTGCACTTCAAAACATGCATTTGGAAACCTGGTTACTCTCTTAAAAAGTTTGGTGTTATGTTGTAAGAAGTATCTAAAACTGAAAATATTTCATTCTGATCTGTTGAGAAACCGGGTAATTCCTTTTACACACTACTAGAAAACGCCTCTCTTCTTTCCACTAAAAAGAGCTTTAGGAAAAAAACAAAACATTAGCTCTACCCTGATTATTCTCTCCCCTTCGACTTTAAATTGTTCTTGTCACCCAACCTGCCTCTCGCCCCCACTGCACCATTCTCCTCGATATGGGAAAATCGTGGTGAAAAAGCTCCCTTTGTTGCTGTGCCGTCCCACTTGGTAACAAAGCGCTGGTTTGAATGGGCTGACAGCTCGTGAAAATTTCATCAGCATGAGAAATGCCTGTTTTCCCCTCAACTTTCTGTTTACTGCTATCAATAATTTGTGAACACCAAACAGCAGATGTCTTCGCCCATAACGGAGGATCTGTGTGTGTCTGTGACGGATTTGGTTTACATGCGTGTGTTTGAGTGTCGCTGTATGTGCGTGTGCACTTTGTGTTTGTGTGCTGAAAGAACAGCTGTTCTCTACTGCTTAAAGCAGACAGAGACTTTGAATACTGGAACTGTTTGTGAATTCATCAAATAGAATGAAGACACAAGGCAGGAAGAGCACAAAGTAAGAAAACTTCCTTAGAATCTTCATTTTCTAATGGTATAATCATAACATTAGTAGATACGCCTAGGTTATCAATTATAAACATTTACTGGCTCTAAAGTACTTTGATGAAATCTAAAAGGTGAAGTACAACTTTGTCATACCCCTGGTTGTTTGGCCTCTTTGTTTTTGTTGATTTTCTTGTGTTGATTTATTTCTCATCATCCCAGTCTATTCCCTCAGTTAGTTCAAGTATTTGAGTTTTGTATTTGTTTGCTTTTGTATGATCTAGTTCATTCCTTTCACTAGTCTAGATTCTTATTTTAGGTGTTGGATTTATTTTGCGATCATTTCTGTTTAGGTTTCCCTTCAGTTACACCTTTGTTTAAATTGGTCAGCCATTCACTCCCCTGCTGCTAGGTTTTTACCTCACCAAGCCTCACTCGCTCCCTTCCCAGCTGCATCCATTTGCCTAAGTAGTTCCTTCATCATCTCCACTTGCTCTTCTGTATATCTACTTTCTGATCTCACTACTTGCCACTGGTACATTCCATTATCAACTCATAGTCTACTGTTACAAAATATGGTTATTCAGACTGTCAATAACACTGAGAATTTTAGTTTTATAGGGACTAATAATGTTCTGTAATTCAGTCATTGGTGGCTTCGGAATACTTTTTTTTTCTCAAAATAGCATACAAATAAAGTACAGATGTAAAATAAAGCTTTCTTTTTTTCTTACATAACTCAAAAAATAAAAAAAATAGAAGGAGCCACAACCATTATATAGAAGAGTTGCATTCAATTGACTTTTAGTAGGTGGTAAAACTTTTCCAAAAAATGAACGCCAATGATGAACCCAACAGGTCCACAACACTGCCTGTGTCCAGCAGTCGTCTTCTTAGAAAGACATCAGCTTAAAGCACTTCTTGCATCATCCTGCAGAAGAAGAAAGCTGCCTGCAGTGAAACTTCCTGATCTATGACTCCCACACAGAGGTCCAGGTGCTGATTACACACCATGTGGCCAGCTGTGGGCAACACAAATGAGTTTACACTGCACTTGTCTCATGCTTGTGGCCAGCCATTTGCACCCGCAGATTCTCTCACACACACACATGCACCCCCACAATTGAACCTGCTCAAGGTAAAATAAAGCTCATGCACTGACACACAATGGGAGCCCAGGGTATCAAAACATTTACTGCTGAGTCCATCGACAGGATAATACATTATATGTCAGAGGTCCTGAACTCAGCAGCGGGGCAAAGAGAAGATGAAAGAATACCAAGAATGAGCAAAGGGAATGAAATAGAACTAAAAAGTAAAACCACAATGTGTTTTGTCAAAAATAACCACAGGCTGTGTTTCAAATTCACTGTCAAGACTACTGGGAACAAAGACTATCACCTTTGTCATATTGGTTTGAGGCATTTTAATATAACCTAATATTAGATTAAGAAAACGTAGGTATATACAAAATCACTTATTTATTTGATGATGGAAAAAAGTTATCGAAATCTTTCAATGGTCAAAAGGTGTTTCACATGGTTCTTATTAGACAGGTCTGAGAAACTCATCATTACAATATGAAAATGTAAAATAACCACATTTTATTGGTGCTCCATCACTGCTAACTCACTGTTACAAAACATCTGACTCAAGCTATTTGTCAAGCTAAGTAAAGGCAGTAAGAAAGTCCCTGGGGAGTTGTGCATTTGACATTATTTTAGAGAAACTGGAATTGTATGTGGCATTTCAGTGGAAGGCAGGAACGTTGATAGAGCTGAAGGGCAAGAAAGGGTGAAAAGCGAAAGAAAATACAAAAATAAAAAAACAAGAATCTGGCTTTCCCGCCAGGCAGATTGTTGAGGGATTCATCCTTAAGGAGATGAGAACCCCTCTTTAAGTGATGGCGCAGAAAGAAGCACCTTCAGGCTATTAATCGCTGTAAATAAACAGCAGCTCAGCTGAGTTTTGTGACAGCTTTTCTACCATCCACTTCCTGCAGCGGCAGGTGGTTCTTGTCTCTAGAATAATGAGAAACAAATTAATCTGTACTTGTCTACTATTTAACTAATTCAACAGCATTTATTAAAAACATTATCATTGTAAGAGGTCATTTTAGGAAGGTGTGCTCCATGGTTTTAGAGACATACATATACAGTACAGACCAAAAGTTTGGACACACCTTCTAATTCAATGGGTTTTCTTTATTTTTATGACTATTTATAAGGCAAGAAATCCCACTTATTAACCTGACAGGGCACAGCTATGAATGAAAACCATTTCAGGTGACGACCTCTTGAAGCTCATCAAGAAAATGCAGAGTGTGTGCAAAGCAGTAATCACAGCAAAAGGTTGCTACTTTGAAGAAACTAGAATATAAGGGCTATTTTCAGTTGTTTTACACTTTTTGTTTAGTTCATATTTCCACATGTGTTATTCATAGTTTTGATGCCTTCAGTGTGAATCTACAATGTCAATAGTCATGAAAATAAAGGAAACTCATTGAATTAAAAGGTGTGTCCAAACTTTTGGTCTGTACTGTATGTCTGCCTATAACAAATAGGCAGACACTACTAATCTAAAGCAGTTAACCTTTAGTTTAGGCTAAAGGCTAACACTGCTAATCTAAAGGCTGTCCTATACTCACATCAAGGTGAAAAGTTACAATTACTATCAAGGTTTTAGCTGTCAAATTGTCAACATAACACAATAAATCTTAAGTGTATGTGTGACATATAAAAGAAAAAGGGACACCATGTTTGCCACTAATTTCTAACACTATGACAACCAGATAACAAGGCTAGAAAAAAGTTTTCATTAAAAAAAAGAAAAAAAAAATAGCTACAGTGAGGGAATTAAGTCAGTCTGGCTAGTTTGATGTTGACAACCCTAAAATGTAGATGTGCTATGGAATGCTGTGTGTTGTGGTTCAGTAAACAAACAAACAAAAAAAGCAATCCACACAGATCAGGAGATTAAATTAGCTAATCAACCACCACTGTGTCTACCACAGCGATCATTTACTAAAAATCACAAAATAAACATCAAACCTGAAAACATTAAACTGTAATGGACTGAATGTTCTGATCTTTGTCAAGAAAATGTTTGTGTGTTTTTTAGTGTAGAAAATATATTAGTGGCTTTGTTGTCAATAAGTTGCTATGACAATAAGTGTGTGCTGCATAGCAAACAGCAAGAAAAAAAGAAGGATATGAGTGGATTTTAGGTGTTCTTTAACAATTTTTCTGCATTATTGTTCCCTTTGCTGAACGGTGCACTGCACTAAATGTATAAAGCTACATCTCCAGGTTTCATTCAGTTAACAGAATTGTTCTACCACAGCAGCAGAATAATCCCTCCAGTCATGCGCACATGCACAACATTTCCAGATGTAAACAATAACCTGCAACGTGTCTACAGGTAAGCCCACACCTTTCTGCAGAAAGTTTCCTCCGTGGACAACGTTGATGCAATTTGCATCCAGAAGTTTTTAGCCATTTGGTATCCTTTGTAGGTATGTAGTGAAGATTCATACAAATGTACGCAATTCCTCAACGCTCCTCAAAAGTATTCATATCGCATACGGATACAGAAGCTGGATGGTGGAAGCAGAGTAGTTGAAGCGAAATATCAACATTGCAGAGTGAGCTCATAACCCCATTAAATTCAGCTACTAACTCCAGACCAATCACACAACACATCACACAGAGCTGTGTGAGAAATAGTTAAACCTGGGTCTGGTGTTGAAAAGGGGAGGAGGACTCTGTACAACCTGGAGGATTCAATTTTCTTCATGCATCAGTGAGAGCTGATTTTCACGCTTCGGATGAATGGATAAGCTCAGAACCTGTTTGTCTGTTAATGTGGGTGAATTATTGTCCTTGTGGAGGAACACTGGTTTAATTTCCCAGTTGCAACTTCATGACCAGTAATTTATTGTACGAGTACATTTTCCACAAAATTATGGTATTTTAAAATAAATTTTGGGGATTGTATATTGGTATTCTTTGAAAAGTTTCCCAGTTGTTGCACAACCATTGAAGGAGGCTCTTTTTGCTGTGTTTGTGCTGTAATGTGTCGCAGGCTAAGTGTTTGACTTCCACAGAAATGTCTTCTACATGTGCTATAAAACCTGAGAAGTGATATGAATAGTGGCTCATCTACATAGCTGCTACAGCTCCAGGCATGAATTAGCTAACCATACGACAAATAACTGATTGGTTCTCCGGAGTCACGTCAAAACATGTCCGACTGTTTTCAAGCTAACAGCATTAAATAGTGGCTGGAACAAATCAAATATAAAGCCTTACTAACATAAATAGAGCAATCACAACCGTAACAATAAATATGACAGCCAGGATGAAGTGTTTACATGTGTTTACACACACACACACACACACACACGCCAGCACGCACACACATAGACGTACCATTTAAACTCCCATGAGGACCGCCATTATCATCAATAATCTTATTTATGGTGCTCCTTCTCAGCACTGGGAGAACGATAGTAAAGCTGCTTTCATAAAGTCTATAATGGGTCCCTAATGGATTTGTCAAATTGACTAGGGAGGAGATGAGCTGCTTGGAGGGAGGGAAATGGGTCCGAAGTGGTCTTTGATGAGTGTATGTATGAGAACACACATGTGTGTGTTTCATCTGTTTAACACAGCCTACATGTCTGGCAGGTCAAGCTTGTACAGGCCTCACAAATGTAATGATGCCACCATGAACCATTTTACATTCTTCAGTTTGTAAAGTCTAACCTCAACATTGTTTTGGATTCCATTGGATAGAATGTTCATTGTGAAAGTGCATTCATCACTACAAATAAAAATCATTTGGTGTGTCTCTGCCAGTTTTGTCAATTCAAATCATTGAATGAAGAATATGGAGCTAAATTAGAGCTGCAAAATTTGTTCAAAAGAAAAAAATGACATTGAAAATAAAGATTTGAAAAGGAAAAAATGTGTGCAGAACGACGTTTCAGATTGAATGTCTTTTATTCTTATTAATTGGGGCCATAAAGTACATATTTGTACTAAACAAGCACTTACAGTGTATTGCTGCTTATATACAGCTAAGTCCTTGTAACTTTCTTTAAACCAGTGCTGTTATTTTTTGCAAAGTCATTTGAAATACTGTCCTCCCTGGACTCTTCTGTTTTGCTAGCTTTATCTTAGCTTTTTGTGTGAAAATGTTTAAAATAATGGGTCATTTTTCTTCCATCTCCCAGTTATGCACTGCTTTGTTTTGATGTATTACATAAATCTCAGTAAATATGGTTAAATGCAATAATGTAAATAAAAAAATCAATTTCTCTTGCGAGAAAACACTGAATAGTATGGATTTCCTGGGTTGCTTCAGTTTCTTCCTTAACACTCGCACACTTAGCCATATAGAAGAGATTTAATTATCCAGTATTGTTAAAGTCTTAATAATTCATGAAAAGTTGGAGATGTTACTGATGAAAGTGCTTCACATCCTCACTGTGTGCTCAGTGTCAGGACAAGCTGTCATACATGACTCTGGGCTGTCACACAGACTATTGTTCAGCATTTGCAGACTCAGCTTCGTCTCCTTTTGAAGTGTAATTACACTCTTCATCTGAGGCACTCAACACACACCAGGGATCATGTCAAAAGCATTCAGACACTTGAAGGCAACATTGTTTCCTCCAAAGAAAAGAACACACTGACATTTTCTGACGACCTAACCTGAAAAGCGTTCCTGGAAATTTTCTGATCACTTCACTTCAAGAGCTTCTTGTTGAAATAATAGAAGAGACTCAATGAATTTAAACTTTGACATTTTTTTCTTTTTTTTGTTCTTTATAGCCATGTCTTGTGAGAGTAACTGATTAGACTCACAAAACTGACTCAATGCAATAATTAAACAGCACTAAGAAACGTCTGATTTGATTGGTGAACATTTCAACACATTACAGTTTAAGAGGTCTTAAGAGACTGGGTTATTTATATCATTTTATATCCCACGGGCTTTTCTCTGTGTGTGGTCCAGTATATATATATATATATATATATATATATATATATATATATATATATATATATATATATATATATATAAATAAAATTCCCTTCTCACCCACCGCGGGTGGTTCTTATGCTCTGAGCTCGGGTCCTCTACCAGAGGCCTGGGAGCTTGAGGGTTCTGCGCAGTATCTTGGCTGTGCCAAGGACTGCACGTTTCTGGACTGAGATGTCTGATGTTGTTCCTGGGATCTGTTGTAGCCATTGGTCCAGTTTGGGGGTGACTGCCCCGAGGGCCCCGATGACCACAGGCACCACTGTGGTCTTCACCTTCCAGGCCCTCTCCAGTTCCTCCCTGAGGCCCTGGTATTTCTCTAGTTTCTCGTGCTCCTTTTTCCTGATGTTGCAGTTGCTTGGTATTGCTACATCTACCACAACGGCTTTCCTCTGTTGTTTATCCTCTACGACAATGTCTGGTTGGTTCGCCATTACCATTTTGTCTGTCTGGATCTGGAAGTCTCACAGGATCTTAGCTCTGGCGTTCTCCGCCACCTTTGGGGGTGTTTCCCACTTTGATCTCGGGGTTTCCAGTCCATATTCTGCACAGATGTTTCTGTACACTATGCCTGCAACTTGGTTATGTCGTTCCATGTACGCTTTCCCTGCCAGTATCTTGCACCCTGCTGTTATGTGCTGGACTGTCTCAGGGGCCTCCTTGCACAACCTACACCTTGGGTCTTGTCTGGTGTGGTATATCTGGGCCTCTATTGCTCTGGTGTTTAGGGCCTGTTCCTGGGCGGTATATATATATATATATATATACACAGTACAGACCAAAAGTTTGGACACACCTTTAATTCAATGAGTTTCCTTTATTTTCATGACTATTGACATTGTAGATTCACACTGAAGGCATCAAAACTATGAATAACACATGTGGAAATATGCACTAAACAAAAAAGTGTAAAACAACTGAAAATACCCCTTATATTATAAATAGTCATAAAAATAATAGTAAAAAAAATAATAAAAAAAAATAGTCATAAAAATAAAGAAAACACATTGAATTAGAAGGTGTGTCCAAACTTTTGGTCTGTACTGTATATATACAGTATACTATATATATATATATATATATATATATATATATATATATATATATATATATATATATATAAAGTTAAAGTTATATATGTTTTCATATATAAAGTTAACACTGAAACATCCATTTTCAGCATTTTCCATGTTCAAATATCCTAATATGTCTCAGAGAAGTACCAAGACAGTGGGGGAATGTGTGTACTATTTGCCCATGATTGTACCAAGTCAACTCAATTGTGTTTGTTTTTGTTAAGGTTCCCATTCTGTCCATGTATCGAAAACGTAATGAAGTGTGGCTATGTTAAAAAATTAACTCCAACACTAGATTGTCGTGGTACACCAGAGTTGTAGCTGATGCATAATAGATGTTTGTACCAGGTCTGTGTGGCACACATTTTATATCTAAACAATCTCTCACTGTAAAGTTGTCATCGTTTTGTTGGATCCAAAACCACATCAGCAGCCATCATCCAAAAAGTCAATACCATTTAATATTCATGTTATCTATTGAAAGAATATTGGTTTCCCAAAGATGCTTATGAAAATAGCACAACAGTGTCACATTCAAACAGCATCTCTGTCTAAAACTAATTTTAAGTCATACACTTTAAATATTTTTAAGTCTTTTTCTAATCTTCATGTCCACCTACAAAGATGTCGATTGTAGGTGTAAGTTGGCTTGTTCCTTTCAGATCACTTTTTCTCAATTCATTTTATAAAATCTAAGAATTTTAAATGTGGAGTACAAAAACAGTATCTCCTGATTGATATTAAAGTCTGTTAAACAAAAGAATGTATGTTTTGCAATTAGCTAAAACTGCTACATTCAACAAAAAAAGGTTGTCTTAAGAAGAAAAGTGAGGTTTTAAATGTTACACAATTATTTTCCAAAGAGTTTGTAATAGAAACAGGAAAACTGAAGAGTCATAACACCAGAAAATTTTAAAATGTAAAATAAAATCAGATTTTGCTGCTACTTTTCTATAAAATTCCTTGGCACAAAACACTTTTTGTATGATAAAAAAAAAGTGGTGCGATACTGATATATTCCTCTTCCCAGGAGAACACATTATAACATGTATGTAACGGTGTAAGTGGAGCAGACTCTGGTCTACAAAGCAGTTTTAAAACCTGTGAATAGTTGTTGCTGTGGCCATATTTGTTCACCAATCCCTTGATGACGTGCATACGGATGGCTATGATATCTGCTCTGTGGCTGCCGTGTCCAACTCCAATGAACTTTGCCAATAAAGCACTTTAAAGCCAGGCAGGATTTGAACTCAAAGTGCTTCTATCAGATATGACAAGTGTCCTATCAGTGCACCACAGCAGTTCAGGAAGCCGCTTCGGCACCATGCTCAGTCAGCAGAACCATGTCAGTTCACTGCACAAACATAACAAATCCATGGCTACAGTCACAGTCTGCAACAGCACAAGCCAAACATGTCACCCAATCCCTCCAGCTTCTGTCTCCGTCAGCCTTGGCAGCCGTCCACAAGAGACCGGAGATAATTAGAAGCTCTTATTAGCCCAGCAGCACAGCGGTGTTTGCAGACTGATGCCGTGGTCATAACCAGAGGGGCTCTTACAGAGGAACCATGTTAAACCTCTCATTCTGTCGGATCATTCATGTTTTTAAATCAGGAAATTCCAAACTCAAAATGATGCTCATCAATGAGCATAAGCTAGTTAAAAGTCACAACAAAAAATATCTAATCATAAATTTCTACTGGAATATTGAACATTATATTTTGTCATAGTTTCATGTTTTCATTGGAAAACCAACATTATATCTCTGCTTCTCTGATTGTTTTGTAGGTTTCATTCATTTCTTCTCTAATGCTGCTCAGTTAAGTGTCAGAATCCTTCCTATATTCTCAGATTCTTTGATAATCAGTCCCAACTGACAGCAGCTGATGGCTCAGATTGGAACCTTGCAGTGTGTGTTGCTCCACTATGTTGATGAAGAATGCAGCATTCTGCTTTCTTCTGCTCTTAATATTAATGGTCTTTACCAAACTTTTCTTTTCATTTTATCTCCAGTGTGAACCTAAGGTAAAGAACATTTTGCATTGTTTCAGGCTTTAGATAAACCTGTCAGGAGTCTTGAGATTTATGCTTTTATTGCTAAAAAAAACTGCAGTGTTTTATATTTCATTCAAAATACTGTCACTTTCTCATGACTTTTATACAGAACCATCATCACAAAGTTGAATCCTGGAGGCGTGGCCTGTGTTGAGGTTTTAAGTTTTACCTCAACATATTTTATCTCACTTGGGAAAATGTTGGTAGCAGTGGGGAAAATGTTAAACACAGTGCAAATTTGTTACTATTATAGTTTTTCCAGGGATACTTGTGTGTTGTGTTGACATGAGCACTGCTTCACTTTATCAGTGAAGCATGTTACTTTTCAAAACCAATCACACACAAAGAATATTGATGATGTTTTAAAGACGTTTTCAGTTCCTGTGGTCTCTGAATGCAACAGTGTTGTCCAGCTGTTGTGGTGAGCTGTCATTCATTATTCCATGCCCACCACACACACACACACACACGCCCACCCCTACATCATCCAAGGGCCCACACTAAAACAGGGCCAAAAGTTTAAACTGGAAAAAAACAAAAAGAAAAACTGAAAAACTGTTTTGAACTTTTTTTTCTTCAGTTTGCAAATTTTTTGCTCAGGTCCCTCTTGAAAATGAGATCTAGATCTCATCGGGGTTTACCTGATTAAATAAAGGAATATGTAATATGTAGTTTCAAACAGATTTTTTTCAGATTCAAAATAATTTTTCAGTTTCAAATCTTTTTTTTTCAGTAATTTTTTTTTTTTTTTAGCAAACTTCATGGTCCAAATTTAGCTCCATACATAAACACATATTTTCCAAAAAAAGGGATTCCAAAACATCTGCTTCCTTAACTATAACATTTATATGTATCCTTGCTTCTTCCCAGTGCCCAGCACGGCTCACTCTGGAGTCAGAAGCGTGTTCTGGCCACAGCTCAATTTATCCGTTAACCAAAGGTCATGCCAAGTGTGTTTCACCAACCAGTCGGTACTTCAGAGTTCATTTGCTGCCTCTTACTTCTACCCTACAGCTCCCTCTGACTCAGCGTTTTAAAAGCAGGTGGAGAAAATCAGCATGGAAGGCAAGTGGTGGTTCTGTCCTACTGACAATTTACCATGAAGCAAGAATGCATGTTTGCAACTTTTTTAAGAACCCCAGTAATGGTCTAACTGTATCACATAGTTCAAAGTGTCTAAAATAAGCATCTGTATCAAATGCGCTTCATGAGCTGGATAAAAATTTACAATTTATATCATTTTGAGGTGGTAAAAAACAAACATGTCTGAGGACTACCTCAGACATGTAAACAGCACATTGTCTGGCCCTCAACAACAGCAACATTAGCTTAGAAGGCTGTTTAGACGGACTTTGCCATCATGTCAAACCAGAAAACAAAGTTTCTTCTTCAAACAAGTATATGACTATTACTGCCACCAAATGGCAAAGATTGTGTATCACATGACAGGGAATAAACACACAGAAAACAATAAAATCCAGAAAAAAACTCCTTATTAATATCATTAAATAAATGGTTCCTGCATTGCCTGCACACTAAACTCATCTTATTCCCACTTGAGTGCTATCAAGACGATGTTCTGCTGACTTAACAATTATTTTCATTTTCCCATTTTTGGATTTGACATCAGCAGTAACATTAATGACTCCAGCATTAAGGGTAACAAGTCCTTTTTGTCTCCTGCCATGATGCAGACTTCTGGACAGATTTTTCTGATTTGGCAAGATTACTTATTTTTGTCATCTGAACAAACAGTAGGGTATGTTTGTTCATTTGTATCAAAATCTATGTATATATGTACAGTATGTATTCTTTATTTAACCAGAAAAAAATAACTCAGAGATTAAAAACCTCTTTTCCAAGTGTGACATGGTCAAGACAGCAGCATAAAACCTCTGAACAACTAAGGTCCTAGTAAGGAGCCATGAGGCTCTCCCTCTAAAACAGGAAGGAGGGAGGAACAAGACCCAGCTGGTTTGACACTGAGTTTTACCAGATAAATAGTTGGACCTCCACTGCATGCATATTTTCATAAAATCCTCAGGAATTGTCTCAAATCAAATATGACTGAAGGTTCTGTTTTCCAGTTTTTCATATTCAGGAAGGTTTAGAGGAAGTCATTTTCTTATTAATGTTAATCTAGAAATATCCCTCTCCATTCATGTCCTATGGAACTTGTGCAATGAGACAACAGAAGCTTTTCCTCATCCAACTGAGCAGTAACTTGCGCAACTCATGCATGTGAAACTTAGAGCTCATACACATTATGTTTTTGAAGACTTCTTAATACAGGAGGCAGAAAATACACATTTAGAAACATGTGCAAAGAAATAAAATAGCTTTTCTAGTACGCAAATGTAAAGTTTTGTCCTTTGATTTTAGTTTAAAGCCACTAACCAAACATTGCCAAATTCAATTGTACATCTGTCAGATATAACAAATGTCTCAAAGTATCAACAACTCCACTTCAATGTTATTATCTATGAAGACAATAAAGCAACAAAAAATTCACAGAGCTAAAAACACACAGATCCACACAGCCTGGGTATCAGCTTGCCTTTGTGTGTGAGCGGTGAGAGACATTCTTATCAATGCTTGATGATAATATAGAAGATGGGATGGTTTTCCTCCCACAGTGCATGTAGATAACAAAGTGCTGGACTCTGTAAGATACGGAGCCAGAGAGCAGCCGCCTGCCCTCCTTCTCTACCTGACACCCACCTTTTCTTTCTCCCTCTTCCCCTTTGTTGTTTGAAAGACACATCAGATTGTGTTGCAGAGGAGAATGCTACCAGAAGACAGGCGATACCATGTCTGCTTTCAGGTAAAGAATGTCAGATGATATTAAAAAACGAGAGGGAGGGAGTGGGCAACAGAGTAAAAAGAGTGTCTGCCATATCAAAGTGCATCAAGTGCAAATCTGTCAGAATTCAAGATGTCTTCATGTAACATTTTGTAGAGAATTAGCATCTGACATACTTTTGGAGAATACCTGCATAGGAAAAAGTGGCACGTCACACTGCAGACTGCTGGTGACAATACATGAATGTATGTGTTTTTAAACTGCACAATAATCACCATGACTATAAAACTATCCATACAATAACCTTATAAGCTAGACTAGACCACCACTCATGTGATCTCTGCTTGTGCAGCTGTGCTCCTATGTTTTCATATTCTGAGATGTTCTGATAATTTGGCCATTTTTCAGAGAACATGACAGATAAAAAAAGTTTTCTATCTTTTACATATACTGAGTAAATTTTGCTTTTGTGTTTCTTTTTAACTTAAATAAAAAGATTAAAAAATACAGAAAATACCCCAAAAGACCTTGATCAGAAGTTCATATAGAATATTTCCAGTAGTGGGCAACACTAACCAAAACATTAGTTATGCTGACCCTAAAGAACTAATCATACGCATTAATTCTGCTAACACTAAAGCACTAGACCAGCTGGGTGATTAGCAGAAGCTAATGCTAAAGTGCTACGTAAACATGGTATTTAGCAGAAGCTAATGCTAACGTGCTATACCAGCATTGTATTTAGCATTTGTCAACAGCCACAATGTATGTGTTAAGTTGCCCTTAGCAGGGTCAAGCTTACAGCAATGAATTCTGGGTACAGAATGAGTATGTCAGTGTTTGGGTACAGCTCTATTTCACAAATATCAGCAGATGTTTCAATTTTAGAAAGAGACATGAAAGGTTAAAAACAGCTCAGGATGTGAGTATTGATCATTTCAGGTCCTGCACAGCAAAAGATGAACCTGGTGAACGGACAGAGAGCAATGATGAGGTCAACCGGGGTAATAACTGCTGACCTAATGGATAACCCAGAATTTGGTCTTAGACATTTCTTGTTTGTTTTAGTAACTGTCAGGTTATGTTTATTCACCTTGGTCACCAAAATGTCACCCAAGAAAACAAAACAAAACAAAAAAAAAAAATATATATATATATATATATATATTCTATCATAAATTACTGTCTTGACAATAGGATATGGCCTGGTAGTTTTGACTTCTGGAATCTTTCTGGAATAAATCAATAATCATTCCGGATGTGACACTAAACAAACTAAGACAAAATTAAAAGTAAATACAAATATACGTCTCTAGTAATCAGTTATTAGAAATCTATTGATTACTGAATCTAGACTGGATTAAGAAAAGTGTTACGTTTCACATCAAACAACTTTCAACAGACAAAGTCAATATGACTATGTACAATTATTTCAGCTAATAGAAGGAAAACAAATCCAAACCTGGCCCTGTGTAGAAGATGAATTGCTCGCCATGACAGACAGTAAGAGCTGCCATGACGCGTTTGTAAAAGCTTCAAATGTGTTACTGTGGAAGCATTCTGAGCCACTCAGTTTGGACACAGTCACATTAAAAGGTTTGACTGAAACTGGTCGTTTAAGGTCATGCTACTGCTTCTGATTGTGTACTTGAGCTTAAAGTCACAAAGTGATAGCCATAGATTTTCCTGACAAGCACAATTTTTAGTTCTTTTATTTCCGGCAAGACATCAAGGCTCTGAATTAGAAAATCAGGGCAAGGCAATCACACTACACCACCAAGTTTGACTGTCAATATTAAGTTCTTCTGCAATTCTATTAGTTTTAAACCAGATATTCAGTAACAGGACACACACGCTCCTTAAAGCTGACTTGTCAGTCCATAGAAAATGTTTCAGAAATTTATCCCGAGAAATGTTGGAAAATTTGAGACAAACCTTTGTGTTCTATAAGTGTTTTAATCTTAACGGTCTGGTAGTAATAAGGTCTGAGTGTGACACAAAACCAAAAATGTGGGTATCCACAATTAATTAATGAATTTTCACAGTTAAGTTGCTTTTTTCCCTGAATAAATAAAATCCTCATTTGAAAGCTTCTTTGTGTTTTCTCAGGTTTTCTTTTTGATATTCAAATTAGTCTGATGATCTGAAACGGTATGACTAAATCCATAGGGAAGCAGTCACTTTTTCACAGCCTAACTTTTATCAACGTTATCCTTTCTTCTTTATTGTTGTTAAATGAATGAGTAAGTGTTTGATGTACAAAGGAGTCCCAGCCCCAGATCCACACACCAACAGAGAGAGGGAAACAGCGATACCTGGAGCCTGCAGCCAGAGCACCTGTTCAAACCCAAACCCAACATCTCAATGTTGGCACCTGAGGTTTGCGCATACTACCTGAAGAATGCAAAACAAGACAAAACCAGAGCAGAAAGGCAACACTGTATTACAGCTTTGTCTCGTGGAATACACACTGCAAGTTATTGTTTACATCCGGAAACTTTGCACATGTGCATAACGCTGGAGGGCAAAAAGGACTATTCTTTTACTTGCCATCCATGCCTGCATTGCCGCGGTGGTGCAATTCTGTTAAAGTCAAACCTGGAGATGGATGTCATTAACTTAGTGCAGCGTGCCACAGCAAAGGCAAAATAACACAAAAAACCCCCCGTTGAAGAACAACTCAAAACCACTTGTATTCTTCTTTTCTCTGTGTTGGCTAGCTACTCTCAGACCCGTTGCCATAGCACCTGATTGACAACAGCTCCATTAGCTGACCAAGCAGAGATTACTTTAAAGTGTATCAGGATTCAATACTAATAAATACAACATATTTCCCACACAAAGAACAAAAAAATCCCTCTGATGTTGACAACGTGGCAGGAAGACCAGTGGGAATCATGGCTGTCCCCCTGCTGGAGGGCGGGATTGTGTTTGTGTGTGTGTGTGTGTGTGTGTGTGTGTGTGTGTGTGTGTGTGTGTGTGTGTGTGTGTGTGTGTGTGTGTGTGTGTGTGTGTGTGTGTGTGTGTGTGTGTGTGTGTGTGACGTCACTTTGAAACGTGTTTATAGATGAGGTCTTCAGGCAAGAACACACAGCACAGGACAACGGCACTGGCCAGGTGGATCGTGTTGCATGGCAACCAGTACATTTACAACTTCCTCAACTACTCTAACTTTTTGAAACCTTTTTATGTGGGTATTTTGAGTTTTACTTATTAAAAAAAGAACAAGATGCTGCCAATGTATTGACCAGACTCCCAAAAGACCCCAGCTGGCCTGGTGAGCGCTCTACAACAGGATAACCAGGAGCAAACGCACAAAGATGGTCATAGGAAATGAACTACACACCTAAACAATAAAGTGTCAAGAACTATAAATGGCCTGCATGCAAATTCATTCACCCACGTCAAGCCTTTGAGATGTTAGCAAACCCAGTCTGTGCATTTACCTTGTAAAAGCTGAGCTGGTTGAACACCCAGGTGGTTGCCTCCGTCTTTGTGAGTGTGTCTGTGTCAAAGAGGGGGCAACAGAGGATAAATGCTGTCCTATTTGCTTCTCTTCTGTTCTGCAGCCACTGTCTGCATCTCTCAGGCAACAATCCCACAGCCAACAGGGAGAGCAGCCTCCTGTTTTACCTGACACACTGACTTCTACAAAGCAAACTGGTTACTTGTGAGGCTGCTTGTCCACTCCTTTACCTTTAGCTTGTTTACCTGTCTGCAGTAGCTGCCTGCCGTCAGAGCTCACCTTTACACCTGTCAGTGTGCCTGGCTGTAATTTAGTTGAGCTGTCTACCTGCAAGCTGCTAGCTTCTCGCTCTCTCCCTCCCTTTCTTTTTTCTTTCTTTCTTTGTGTGTGTGTGCTGACATTAGAATAGTCCTTCCTCCTTTCTTACCTGGACTCACCTAACCTGTTTGGCAGTGTTGCTTGCACGTTGTGTTTGTGATTAACACTGATCTGCTCATTCATGTAGGAATTTGAATAAGTAACTGTGACCTAATTCAGGCACACAAAGGCAGAAAGAAAGTGCACCTTAACACAAACGAACATGAACTATAAACATATTTTGCTCTATGCACAAGAAAATGACTAAGTAGACTGCTTCTGTAAGATTTAGGAGGAACAACAGCAGCCAGTTACTGGTGATTAAATGCTGAAAATAAGTGGGTCACCTCAACAAAATCTCCATGTCCATAGGTTAGCATCAGAAAGAAGATGTTTGTCCACGTTGAACTGGGTATGGTTCTAAGACCATTTCCAAAGTATATTTTATACATTTTTCATAAATGAGTTTAGAATGCCATGGGGAATTACAACAGCACAAAAAACTCTGTCAGATTATACAAGCCAAGTTAGCTTATCAAATACAGTTTCTTTTTATAACATTGATTCACACCAAATGTCATCGCACAGGAATTCACAAAAAAAAAATCAATTCAATTCCACATACATGACAATTGATCCTATATGAAATAGTACAGAATGCTCAATTAATTATTCAAAGTATATTAAAAAGTTTCAACCCAGCAGTTGCATCAAATCATTGATTTAAATGTTCATGGCAGGACAGTTAAATAAGAAATTAAACATGTGAATAAGCTTGTTTATGCAGTAAGTCATTCAACTTCATGGCAGTGATGGGTGTAAACAGTTACATGAGATATATTCATAATTCAGAGCTCAGCATTTATCAGCCATCAGAGGAAACATTGGAGCTAAAAGCATTTCGTAGTTTGGAGCGGCTATGTCTGCGGCGTTTTGGGGAAATTATAGTCAGTGATTTTACAGAAGAGCGATGGATTCAACATGTTCCAACAACTTCTTATGAAATGTGATGCTGTCAGAGCTCTGGTGGAACCACTGGCACATTGTCTGAAAAAAAACAAAACAAACCATCATCCTCCTACTAGATGCCATCGTCGTTTTTGTGGTTTGTGCCGGTGGCAACATCCGGGTGTTGATCATGTGACAGTTTTGTGAAATATAGCTATTCTGATACGGCCGAAAAACCCCCACCTCATCCTGGTGAGTTTCTTTTAAAATGGAATCAAAATTCTACAATTCTATGATTAATGGAAAAACAGCTACCGATGTAATCATGTGACCTAAATTCTTGTTCACAGGGAGATAAACTCCTCCCCTTCCTTCTCGACACCAGACCTATTTTGTGCACAGTGTTGTGTGAATGGTGAGAAGCTTATTGCTGTGTTTCATGCAGCGGTGCTGATGTTTGCCTCAGCTAGTCCGCTAACATTTTTTGACCTGGTCTTTCATATTGTGACATGAAAAAAATCCACTCATCGATCCAGACAATTTTTTTATTGCCATAAATCTTTGTGCTTACCCATATTTTTAGCCTGAAACACATGAATTTCAGGTACAGAGTCACCCACAGCCAAATATCACTGATTGCTATTTGTGCTCTTGGGATATGAGCCGTTTTGACAAATATGTAACAACTTGTGTCTCTGAAATAGAACCACTGCAGATGCGGAGAGAGTGCATCACAATATCCTCCCTTATGGTTTCTATGAAACTGGTTGTACTATTTTAATCAATTGTACCAAGAGCCACTTTAATAATGAGATACATTCATTGCATATTCACATATTTTCTAACATGTTTTTCCTTTTAACTTGTTTCTTAGAACCTCTTCAGGCATAATACAATATTGTTTTCACCTTTTAAGGTGATGAGAGAGAATCGGTTGCATATTGGAAGCTTTTTACTCTGTTATGGTGCTTCTTTGTGCTCAGTAATACTTGATCTGACAGACGCTGGTGCTATATGTGGGTTTATTTACCTAAAAACAGCATACAACTAGTATAGCAAAAGAGAAACGGAAAACACAAACTTAATAAGAGTTGAAGTTTCTTAAATTAAATTGGCATGTGAGGCAAAAAAGTAGATGATTTTTTTTTAACTTATTTTCAAACATTTGATGCATCCGTGAGATAAATGGCTTTATGTAGAACGTGTAGAACTTTATGTAGAACGAGAGGAAACATCTTGAACCACACAACTGATTGGATAAGAGCCTTGTCAGTGGACAAGCTGAATAAAAATGCTGCTGCTTAGGTTTAGACATGTTCTTGTTCTTAATATTTCACACCCTATCACTTTACCAAGATATACACAATTCAAACTCCAAAATGTTGTATGCTGTAATGAAATGGGTGGAGCTGCACTTGGGTTGCCAGGTGGGGGGGCAAGGCTCGACTTGGGGCTGCTAGGTAAATAATTGTGACACAACAATCTAGAGGTGTTGCAACAGGCTGTTTTACCAGCAGAACTTTTACTTTTTCCCAAAAAATGGATGGGTGTTTTTTTTTTTTTTTTTGCTCTTACACTATTTCTTTAAGCAGAATATATACATATGGAAATACAAACATGCAAAAAATGACTTGCATAATAGTGGACCTTTAAACTGGTAAATAAAAAAAAATCCTAATTTATTTAAAGATATTTTTAATCTGGTTTCTTTATTGTATTTTGATGCTTAGCGATTTAGAGACCCATTAACACTTTGTCTTTTTCCCCAAATACAATCTTCAGGCCTTTGTGTTTAAGTTAGAGAGCTGACAGAGTTTAGCCAGAGCTTTTCTTTCATCAACTTATCACAACAACAAAAAAATATATAGACAGAAAACAAAATAAATTGGTTTTGTACAAACTGTGAAATGTACTACTTTGAAACTGAAATGCCAAAGCTAAAAATAAGCTATGTTGAAGAAGACTGTTACATTGTACATTGGAAGCAGAGGTTTATTGACCTCAAGGCTCAACTTTTTCAATCTAGGATATTTATCTAGCATGTGTTCGAAAACCTGCACACAGAGCTAGATTCCACTCAGACCAGCAGTTCATGAAACAAATCAAACTGCAACAAAAATAAAATTTGAGGCTTGTGTCAACCTTATGACCACCAAAATCAATGATAAAAAAAATCTAAAAATGAAAAATGTGATGAATAATGGGCTTACAGAATACATCGGAAAAAATAAGTTTGAAATTAAATTTGTGAAAAAACATAAAAATAAAAAAACAAAAACAGACCCATTATGTCACATGTATAATGAACTTTTTTTCATTATGCATGGGACAAATGAAAAACAATTCCCTTTTTTTTGACAAGAAACCACAATCTCTTCTTATAAACCTATTTGTTTTGATCGCCTGCTGTTGCACTGGAATTTCCCCATTGTGGGACAATAAAGAAAAGTTTATTCTATTCTTCACACCCCAAAGCAGACCATCTGACTGAAAAATTGAGCCTTAAAACTCCTGATTAAAACTGTATCTTTAGGTGTTTTAAAGTTTTCTATGTTGCTCTGCCCAGTTTTTTATTAGATTGCTCAGATTCACTGTTTTACTGTCTGTCACAGATATATTGATCCAAATTTATGCAATTCTCCCTGCTGCGATTAAAATAAATGTCCATATTTGAATGCCATGTTTACAAATGATTTTTCTTTCAGAACATTTAAAAATCAAGCTTGTGTAAGAGAATTAAGATTGTACAAAAACATGAGGAATAAGAAATGTTCAAAGTTCTTGCTTTGAACATTACAGTAAATCAAGTTGTCTCATAATAGTTGTGGAGAACTGTTTTCAGAAATATTTGCACTTACAAAAACAAATCATTCACTTATTCCGTAGAAACAGAATCATTTCTGGATCTGTAAGCATATTAGGTATAGTCATCTAGTCTTTTATATGACTTCTCATATCAATAAAACATTTAAGCAGATTATAAGTGTCCAGTGGATCAAAGAAGCCATCTTTAGAGAGGACACAGATTCTAATTAGACATTCAGTCAGTGTTCCTGCTTACATGTAAGGACATTTATTTGCATTTAAATTTGATATGATAGGAGGAGCATTATATGAAATAAGTCTGTCCTCCCTTTTTATCCTCTTGACACTGCATCTCATTTAGTCGGAACCTTTTTACGGCGGTGCTGTCATCAGGCCTGTGGTGAATCAATATGTCTGCTTTTCTATTCATCAGTAACGGGAGCATGCAAGCAGACCAACTCTGTGGTTGTGGGAATTTGATCCTAAATCTGTTTGGGCGATTCCTGTATCTCACTAATCTGCTGACAGTTCATTTGTTACATGACTCATATCTTTAACTTGTGAAAACAG
Organism: Xiphophorus maculatus; assembly: GCF_002775205.1. NCBI lineage: Eukaryota > Metazoa > Chordata > Actinopteri > Cyprinodontiformes > Poeciliidae > Xiphophorus > Xiphophorus maculatus. Next base: position 28,382,624 of record NC_036451.1, read on the forward strand.
TTGTAGAGTTTAACCTCAACTTCAAGAGATGACAAGCTCTTGAGGTTGAGATCTCCACTGGTTATGTGCAGATCTGGGTTTCCCAAAATCAAAGTTCCAATTTTAGAGGTACCTGCTTCCCAAACCGTAGAATAGTCAGAGTCATTCATCATTTTCAACCTGGGTATCTGAAGGCCCAGATTACAGCCATGCCTGGACTGGTTGTTGGACATTTGAAGAGGTGAGCCAACACACTTTTAGACTTGGCACATTTTTTTGACCAACCGTGCACTTCATAACACAGAACTCTGTATGGAAATAATAAAGTAACATTTCAAGACACAAGTCCAGAGATTCAAGCTAGGCAGCGGGTTTTCTAAATGAACAAAGGTCCTGAGCCTGCTGTGGGCTTAGTCACAAGGTGTCTCAAGGACAACAAAGCCAGTGTCTATGACATTCAGAAGCCCTGATCTCAGTCTCATAGAACATTTTTGGGCGGAGATGAAATTGTGTGTGAGTAAGGCGACCTACAAACTTGACTCAGTTCCACAAGTTCTGACAACGAAATCCAGGAATCCATTTGACTCAAGTCCTGTAGTTCGAACGGTGGTTTGAACTACAGGACAACTACACCAAACAATGCAATTTCAATTTAAAGACATCTCTGTAAAACTGTCTTCTCCTTTGATTCTGGCATTTAGCAAAAAAAACATTCTGGTCATAGACCAGTCTGCCGTAGACAGTGGGGAAATGGATTGTATGTTTTTATACGGTTTATGTAAATATGATTTTAACTGTTCAATACACACATGCACAAACACCCACACATACAGCCAATTGCCTTTATTGTAACTCCAAACTCCATCTTCCTCTCTTTCTGGCACAGTGACAAGTTCTATTTTTTTATGAACCCACAGTAAGGTTAATGGACAAATGTACTTTATTTATTGTGATATTTTGATTGTATTGAATAGTGCAATATCTTTTTTGTATTATATTAGATTTTCTACAGTACAAAAAGTAGAAGTTTTATTCTAAGTCCTTAATAACAGTAACATTTCGACTCACCAAAGAACTGATTTAAACTTGTGTTTAGATTTGTTCGAAACAAAAGTGATAACTTCTTCTGAAGTTAACTTTAATCAATCAGTTTAACTGAATTTAACAAATTTCATTATTAATCACAAGCACAATCTCTTACAACACTTACTATACATGAGTGAAAAGGGAGCAAGAAGAAGAAATATCTTGTATAAACCTGAACCTTGTTCAATAGTTAAAAAATACATTTTCAGGGCCATATTCATTACATTAGCAATATAAGTTTTAAACAATATATTCATTATCACCTCAAAATTATACAAGATGTCATTTTTTTCTTGTTTTGAATAGAGCATTTTTTCAACTCCTCATCCAGACTGTTCTATAATTTTACTCCATGTACTGAAATGCGCATTTGTTCTAAAATTATGCACAGTTTTCCTTTTCAAATCCACCTGCAACCCAAACTAAACCTATGAACTGCTGGCTTTGGAGCAGCATAGTGTCTAAGTGTGGGTGCATCAGACACACAGATTAATATCAACCTGGGGGGTAAGTTCCACAGATCTGCCTCCATCTTTAACCTGCTGTGTCTCAAGATGTCAGCCTTCCAAGGAAAACATAAGTGACACGGAGGCTGTGCCCATTAAAATGAGAAGTTGAAAGTGAGAGATGATGAGTTGTGGTCACACTGCCAAGTGAGTCACAGATTGCCAACAGTGGAGGAGGCCTGTCTGTCCTTAATTGCAATTAGGCATCATTTTCTAGGTGTAACAGCACAATGATTGGGGAGGCTTGAGTTCTCTGACAGGAAGGACAACTAATGACTTCATCTGTAAATATCAATGGACAAAATATTACATTTTCCTGCTTTATTAAGAGTTTCAAACCAACACCAGGATATTCAACAAAGTTTTGAAAATATAGAGCTATCTGTTTAAACATTTATAGTAGCTGAAGGTATTTCAATGTTTACCACATGGCTGTGACTGCATTAACAGAAAAGGTGTTTAAAACGAGCCAAAATTATGTTATAACTTCAAATTACAGTGGGGGAAGGGTGGATGCGTCTTTATCTCCTTACTGCTGGAATTAAAAATAATAATAACAAGATTTCAAATTAGGTAGGGATTGTTCCATTAAATGCTGCAGTTCACACCTGCTGGAAAAAGGCCTTCTGACGTGAGAGAAACTTCCTTTGCATTCAGTAACATATTTTCAGTTTTCAACAGTTTTAATCAGTAGTACATACAATAGGTAACAAGATTGCAACAAACACCAGAAATAGAGCGTGTAGAAAGGTCTACACACAGTTTCCATCATCTAGTAATGCAGTTGTCATCTAATCATGTAGTTTTGAGTCAGACCTTATGTTCAGGCTAATCACGAGAAACCAGAAACCACACAGATATCCTTCACTCACAACACACAAATGCCTGTTGTGAATGGGGACAGTTTGACCACATTCCCATACTGTATCAAAAGAATTCATCAGAGGTAAATCAATAGCTCAGTTAACAATCCAGGGACAGCACTGGTGCTCCCAGTGAGAGGGGAGACAGAGGGACACATTTACTATGGCTCAACTAATCACTACTAAGGAGTTACATGAGAAAGCAGATCAACATGACATGGAGGAGAGATTGAGGTCAGGAGAGACAGTCAAGGGATGGACAAATGCAAGCAAAGAGGCCAAGAGCAGGTGAAAGTTACAATAGAGCATCTGTTCCAGGGTTGAACAGCAAGAAAAAGTTGAGAATATAGAAAACAGAAATATTGATAGGTAGGTGTAAAACTGCAAAAGGATATTTCAGAGAAAATCCATCTCTGCTTGCACAGGAATACAAGAAAAATAGAGTAAAAGAATATCAGCAACAAAAGGCTCCAAAATAAGTTTTTTTGTGTGCGTTTGGAATATCTGCCAAACTATTTGAAAGGACAGTTAATATATATTGTCTAAAACTTTTAAAATTATTCAAATAATCTGAGTTTTTGAGTTGACCTCATTGCACTGTAATGGCTACACACATCCAAGGTTGGCCAAACTCAAGCAACGCTTTGCTACTTCAAGCTTCAAGTACAGTCATAAATGTTCAGTGGCTTTAAGGTCAGGTGCCTGCTGAGGAAACAGCCAGTCCTCCTGGGTCTCTGTTAGCCCACAAGTGGTTATGTGATCCTTTTTAGGTGCAGTTGGGCTCATTATCTTGCTGCAGCTCCTTCTCCACAAAGATGAAAATACAGCCGAAGCATATTCAGAAAATGACAGTTTCCCTTTTTGATCAAAAATCCAAAGCAGCAATGCCTCTCTGTCTTTCTTGTCTCCTTCCACTGCCCCAAATCAAAACTTTGAAATCACAATAATAAAATCAGATCATTTACCATTTTAGAAATTCTGTCTTTGAAGTTTAATCCTATATTATTTAGAAAACAAAAAATAGTGTAGCGAAATCCCTATGTTTTTTTTTTTGTTTTTTTTTCATAGTCATACCCCCATCAAAAATCAGCTTGTGTGTCAAGAGTAAGTGGCTGTTTAACATATAAGCATTGTGGATAAAGCAAGGTGAAGTGATAGCTTTTCTACAAGGTTATGCCTATTCAAGTGTCATTCATCAGCACATATTTGCACTTCTATAAATGCATTCTGAATTTCTATTTGCCTTTTAACTTGACTTTTTTTGTTTAAAAAATGCTAACAACCAACATTGAACAGAACAAAGTAGGAGAAGTGATAAACTACATAGGAGCACATGACCCAGCAAAGCTGCAAAATTAACAGGCCACATGGTAACTGGTGACAACTCTCACAAGGATCTTGGTCAGAAGTGTCAGTGGTCCGTCATGTTCGCAGCACTGAGTTTGCAACTTGTGTTGGATTTTCTGACCATTGCAGAACATTGTTTAGCTGTTCCATGGCTAATTTACACAATGATGTCCCGTGGCTGACATGATATTTAGAGACTGACATTTCTAGGCTACCATGGATAGCGCACAGTAAAATAATGGCTGATCACCCTTAAAAAATGAATACTGCAGCTGGAGATGTTAGGAAGAACTGAGACTAGAGGCTCTCTGCTTAGTTTCTTTTTAATAGATAGATAGATAGATAGATAGATAGATAGATAGATAGATAGATAGATAGATAGATAGATAGATAGATAGATAGATAGATAGATAGATAGATAGATAGATAGATAGATAGATAGATAGATAGATAGATAGATAGATAGATAGATAGATAGATAGATAGATAGATAGATAGATAGATAGATAGATAGATAGATAGATAGCATTTATTGTCATTGAACAGGATTCAACAAAATTTCTATTGCAACTCCCGTGCAAAAAGTCAAATATATACAATAAATAAAATAAACAAACACACAATAATAATAATAACAATATATACAACTAAAATTAACTAAAGGCACTCAACCACACCAAAGAAGTAGCAGCAGGTCCAATTATGGCAAAGTACAGATAATGTGACAGTGCAAAATGCAGAACAATATGGCTGTGTGGGGGTGGGGGATATGTATGTGTGACTGCAAGGTTATGATATGTATGGGAGGGGGGGGCGGCAGGGAGTAATGGCTCTGACGGCTGTGGGGAAGAAACTGTTTCTCAGTCTATTTGTTGTAGTCCGTATATTCCTGTATCGCTTGCCTGATGGCAGCGGCACAAACAGTCTGTGGCCTGGGTGGCTGGGATCCATGGCTATGGATCCAGCTCTCTTCTTGACCCGGTCTGTGTAAATGGAGTCCAGGTCTGGGAGGGGGCATCCCACAATGCCTTGTGCTGTTCTCACCACCCGTGTCAGTTGTTTCCTCTCCAGTGCTGTGTAGCTACAATACCACACAGTCATGTTGAGGCAGAGGATGCTCTCGATCGTCGCCCTGTAAAAGTTCACGAGCAGCCGTGAGGAAAGTCCAGCCCGTCTCAGTTTCCTGAGGAAGAAGAGCCTTTGTTGTGCTTTCTTCACCAGGTGGGAGGTGTTTGTGTTCCAGGAGAGGTCAGACGTGATGTGGAGGGCCAGGAACTTGATGTTGTCCACACGTTCCACCACTTCTCCATCTATGAGAAGGGGAGTGTGATCCGTCCTCCTGGACCTTCTGTAGTCCACAATGACCTCCTTGGTCTTCCCTGTGTTCAGCACCAAGTTGTTGGCTGAACACCACTGAGTGAGCTGCAGAATCTCCTCTCTGTAGTGGGTCTCGTTGTCTGAAATGAGACCCACTACTGTTGTGTCGTCCACAAACTTCACGACTGTGTTGGTGGGGTGGATGGCCACACAGTCGTGTGTAAACAGGGTGAAGAGAGCTGGGCTGAGCACACAGCCCTGCGGCGTGCCTGTGTTGAGGACCAGTGGGGACGATGTTGAGCCGCTTATTCTCACCACCTGAGGCCTGTTGGTGAGGAAGTCTCTGATCCAGTGGCACAGTGAAGTGGGCAGCCCCACCTCGAGTAGCTTCAGCACCAGCTTGTCTGGGATGACGGTGTTAAATGCTGAGCTGAAGTCTACAAATAGCATCCTAACGTAGGTGTTGGGATGCTGCAGATGGGTCAGGGCTGTGTGCAGAGTGATGGAGACAGCATCCTCTGTTGACCGGTTCGCTCTGTAGGCGAACTGAAGGCTGTCCAGGTTTGCGGGGATGAAGTCTCTGATGTACCTCAGAAGAATCCTCTCAAAGCACTTCATGATCACCGGGGTCAGAGCGACGGGCCGGTAATCGTTCAGGCTGGTGATGGACATCTTCTTCGGTACAGGGATGATGGTGGAAGACTTGAGACACTCAGGAACCATGGCGAGCTGCATGGACAGATTGAAAATGTCCAGAAACACTCCTGCCAGCTGGTCGGCGCAGGTTTTCAGCGTCTGGCCTGACACCTTGTCCGGTCCTGTAGCTTTGTGGGTGTTGATCCTCCTCAGGGTGGACGTCACCTGATGCTTCTGCAGGACGAGAGGCTGGTACTGCTCTTCCAGTTGGGGTAGATGTACAGCTTCTCTGCTGCCCGCCGTGTCAAAGCGGGCAAAGAAACTGTTTAAGGTGTCAGGCAGGGTGGGGTCGCGGCTGGTCAGCTGAGTGCTGTGTTTGTAGTCCGTCATGGTTCTGATGCCTCTCCACATGCTTCGGGGGTTGTTGTTGATGAAGTGTTCCTCAATCTGCTGTTTGTACTGGACCTTGGCCTGCTTAGTACCTTTTTTCAGTTCCGACCGGGCCCTGCTATAAGCCAACCTGTCTCCAGACCTGTAGGCAGAATCCCAGGCTTTCAGCAGGGCCCGTACTGTGCTGTCCAGCCATGGTTTCTGGTTTGGAAACACTTTTATGGTCTTAACAGGGAGGACAGCGTCGTTGCAGAACTGAACATAGGACAGAACGGACGATGAGTATTCCTCCAAGTCTGCGCCGTCCCTGAACACACTCCAGTCTGTATGCTCAAAGCAGTCCTGAAGTGCAGAGGAGGCCTCCTCAGTCCAGACCTGAACTATTCTGGTGGTCGGCTTAGTTCTGCAGGCCAGAGGCTTGTAGACAGGAATCAGCTCCACTGAGATGTGGTCAGACATGCCCAGATGTGGAGCTGCTACAGCCTTGTAGGCTCCGGGGGTATTGCAGTAAACCTGATCCAAAATGTTATTGTATCAATTTTCAACAGATGCTTAAGCTTATATCTATACTTAGAGCAACCAGAAGACTTTAAATAATATAGAAAGGACTCCAGACATTACCATTTATTTGCAAAAAGTGATATTTCAATTAATTTCTTGTATGCATACATTTCAGGCACAAAACAAAACATAAATAATATCAAAGTGAACAACCCTTCTATTGGTTTGTAATGCAGGATCCCCGATGTCAACACTTTCTCATTCACACAGATCTGCTTCAAAAGTATACCACTTTGTTTGTTTTCTGAAAGATATGTAAGTCATTTTTTGCTAAGAATTGTTCACTTGGAAAAAATGTCCTTCATCTACCAGAAGGAGCAGTCCCTGAAATAGTAACTTTATGACAAAATGTCCAACAACAGCCAACTATATATGAAATAGTAACCTATAAAAACATGTAAATGATCAACAACATTCAACATACAAGCCATTCTAAAAAGAATTGCCATCAGAATTGGTTCTTTTATGTATTTATAGAAATCCAATGGTTCTAGTACAAACAAAATCAGAAACTACAATCTGGGAAAGGTTAAAATATAAAAGTTACTAAAATATTTACAATTTATTTCACCAAAGGTTCTCACAGCCTAGGAAAATATACTTTAAAGTGATTTAATGATTCTTATATTTTGTCTACTCTTTACTGAATTAAGTTCTGTGCTGTGCGCTCTGAGCATCACAAAAAAAAGAACTATCAAAATCATTACGGCGGTTGTGGACCTTCAGTCATTCAATTTTTTGACATAGTTATGGCTCTTTACCAGCAGTAAAAAGTCTGGGTCCTTGTGTTCAATAAAACATTAGGAGGCTTAAAAAGGTTGCCTTAAGGCTTAAGCTAATAAGAAAAGCAACCCTGGGACTTTGTTTAGGCCAGTAATAAGTGTATGTTTGCTGTTAATGTCTTCATTTCTTTTTGGGAACTGGACCTTTTCTACTGATCTTCTCCCCTATGCAGGGAGCCATTGTCAGCCAAATCAAAAACCACAATTGATGCTAGAGAGAACAAATCAGTAAACATGTTGATGTCTTGAAACAGAAAAGTAATTTGATAAGACACCAAATTTACAGTTTTTGCACAACTTTGAAAAAAAAAAGACCAATAGATAGGTTTGTCTTAAATACCTGTCTATACCCAATGTATCCAGTGGGTTACAACACATACATTGTGTTTCCACATTTTATGACTACTGGTGACACATCAGTATTTCATCAGAGTTGCTGTTTTGTATTATTTTGCTGCTCCCATTTTCTGACCACCCAAACACATTGAACATGACACTAAGCAGAATGAAAGGGAAAGAAGCTGCATTAAATTGGATATGCATCCACACAATGATGCTGTTGACAAGCCTCTTTACAAAAGCCCACACTTGTCTTCGCTCTGACTGACAAAATGAATCCAACGTTAGAGTAACAACTAGAGGACATGTAACACAATGAATCCTGCAAGGGAAATTACTTTTTTCTGTTATGTAAAAACTGTGTCGCCTTACTGTGGACAAAAGCCTTAATGTGCTGTTGTCAGTTTTATTGCCATCACTTCTGCATTGAAAAGCGACATCCTTATCATTAAGAAAACATGTCATGGTCAGACGGGTCAGGGTTGACTGGTGTGTGCTTGCATGTGTCTGTGTGAACCAGGTTTTTATATCCTTGTGGGGACATATTTCTGTCTGCATTGTGGGGTAGTGGGGACCACTGCTTCTTGTAGGGACAAATCCTGGTTCCCATGAGGGGAAATATTGTTTTCGGGTTTACAGGACCTGGACTTCTGAAGCTTTTACTACTGACTGCACCATGTTTTCTAATGTGAAATGTCAAAATGCAGCAGTACAACTTCAAAGACAAATTCAAGAGAATCATATTATGAGAATTAAACAGGTGCAGTACACTACCTGAAGGCTTTAACTCACACTTTTCTTCTACATTTGGGTATACACATTACTGACTTTGGCACACGGACCAGACATCTCTTGTTCTCACCCTTGATATTTTTTTTCTACCATTGCATTATGTAATTTGTCATATTGGTGTTGCAGAACAAGAAAGCTGCTGTAAAGCTATTGAAAAGAGCTTTTTCACTGGTGTAATTAATAACATGAACAATAGCTGCAGTCAAGAGGTGCAGTGTTGGACTTACTGACTTGGCCCTCAATGAAACAAGGGCTATACAATGGTCCAATCAATGAAATTGTTAATGATGACTGCAAGGTTTGAAATGTAGAATAAAATTTTACTTGCTAAAGAATCTTTCCAAAAATTCTGTTGATCAGTTTGTCAAAATCCTAATCAGGAAGACTTTGCTGTGTAAAGTGGTTAACTACCTGCAGCTCTTAAAGACATAAGCCGTTACAACAATATGACTTTCTTAAGGCTGCTGTCATTCTGAATGTTGGAACTTTGGAAAACAACTGTTATGTTTACTGAGAAAACATCACAGCCTTCTGCTATGTTATGACCAGGTGCATGAAATTGGGTATTAAAAGTACATTCAACTTTAATATGTTAGAACATACATTCTGATGAGGCTCACCTGTCAGATTAAAAGCACCTTTTGAAAGTAACCTCTAAGAAGTCATTAACACCACTTCTAAAAATAGTTCAGTCTATTGGTTTAAACTAGTCTGATGTGATATTCTGATTTTAAATGTTGTGTTTTCATTAGATTTTTTATGGAAAAATCATCACAAGTACCAGAAATAAAGGCTCGGAAACATCACTTGTCATTTTTGTTTATGTTTCAAGTAATTAAGTTACTGAAATAAATTCACTTCTCAAAAAGATTCTAACTTAGTAAGCAAGATTAAATGCTCAAAAAGTATCTCAAAATGGTCATATGTATTGATAACCTGTAAGATTAAGACTTTAAAGGATGGTGTGAATTTCATTTTCAGTTCCAGTCTGAATTTTGGGGATTAGTAAGTTGTCTACTCAGCTAACTCTGAGGGCCAATGTATCTCAGTGGGTACAATGAATGTCTTGCAATCTTGCAAGTTGCTCTTTAAATACATATGTGCCTGTGAGAAGGATTGGGTGAATGTGGCTCTAGGTGGTCAGTGTTTAGTACTACTTACATAACCTAGTCCTAGTGTAAGATCAGGTAATGTTCGTCTCGGATCAATAATGTGAAATTTGGCATTATGTCTTCCAGTGCCACAAAGATGAAAAAACAAATGTACAATAGTGTGACAAAAGTATAATCCTTCCTGCAAAGAAAGCCTCTTTCAGCCTCTTGTATTTGTTCTCATTCATCAAAGTTCATGACTACAGGTGACAGCTGGATTTCAGGATGACATATTTACTTAGGAGGAATTTCTGCAGTCAAAGGCCACATTCATAAAAGAGAATCAAGATGCAATTTCATAGTTTGAGTGTGAAAGGACAAAGAGCTAAATTAACCCGCCACTTTTACATCCTTTGCCAGCCAAGCGACATAATTACAGCCATGTAAAAGCTGAGTTGGGGGAAAGGTAGATCTCTGTTGTGACTTGAGAGTGTGATATTGCAATTAGCAACAGTCCATGCAGCTTGTTGCCCAGTAATTAGGGTACAAACACTCAGGGACCGTATCAGTATGGTGTGCATTTCATGCACATCATTCCTTACTACTGACACAATGATGAGTCAAGCTGAAGTGAACCAAGACACAACAGTTGGCTCTACCTTCTTTCCTTTTCTCTTTCTAGCCTATCTACCTTTCTATCTACTGTCTCTCCTTTTTTCCTTGCTTATATCCCTGTTTTCTTCATTTATTTTCTTCCATATGTCCTAACTTCTCTTCCTTGTGAGTTGAAAAGGCTAGCTCCATCAGGGAGATCACCAAGTCTGACTAAGTTATTCCAGTCCTGTCATGAGGAATGGGCCAAACTTCTTGCAAAGTGTTGTATCACGCTTCTGGAGGGATACTCAGACAGTTTAAAAAGTCAACCAAAATGTTCAATAAATATCAAGGAAATGCATGTAAACCTCTGAGTTTAAAGAAAAATTTTTCAAAAAATATGTCATTCTGGAATTGAACAATTTGACATAATTTTTATAATCCTCATTGATCTAAAACAGGATGCAAGGTCGAAAAGTGAGGAATAAAAGGTATGGGAATAAAATGTATGTAGATCTCAGGTGCCAACTATGTTGTGCAGCGGTTTAGTAGTTTTTTGTTAATGTATCTAGTTTGCTTCTTGTTTGCTTATTTTGAAGATGATGCCAGGAACACCCCAGTGTGTGGGAGCAACTGAAGGTTAAGTGAACCTTTTGCTTTCAAAGAAAACTCCATCAGTTTCCTGACTAGAAGAGAAAACTAGATCATTAAATTATGACACAAATTTATCTTTTCAATGACTTTACATTCATACGTATCCACTCACACTGCAGTTCCTGCCATTCGGCTACATGATAACCAACAAGCATCTGGTGACGGACTGGCTTACAGTCCTTCACCAGAGGTTTGAAGCCAGCAAACCTCTGAGCTCTTTAAAGATGTCGTACAGGAAGAGCTGGATACGTAACCTGCCAGCTGCACAGACAATGTTGACATTTTCAAAAGACACCTTCAAACAACTCCTTTATTACTGCTCTGTGTGTGTCCCACAACAAATAAGTCATATCAGCTTTATTAAACAATCCACCCTCTAGTGCTCATTCTCTTTCGGTGTATGTATTTGTGTGTGTGCATGCTGACTGTTCCTATCTGCCTTTCCTTGCTGTGGACCCCTGGGATATAGTGGGCTGCTATTTGAAGCCCAGGACCTAGTTTTCCCTCGTACTATGAGCTCTGCTTTAGAAACAAATTGAACAAAAAAAAATACAGAGACAGACTGGGACAACAGGACCAAGGAATTGCCACTGAAATTGAAGCTTCTAAGAATTTGCAGTAAACAGTACAAGGAAGATAAAATATGAAGTCAATCCAAGTAGAAATATTTTGTTTTCTAGTTAAAATCATTAAAAAATGCCTGTTTGGTTGTTCTACACCAGTTGGCGGCAGTCCCATGTGAACCTCACAGATAGAGGAAAAGCGGAAAAAAAACATCTACACACATCTTTGTGTTTATAATGTAGCTTCAAATGCATCCATTTACTAGATGCATGAGTCAAAAAAAGAGATCAAGGATTAGAAAAGTCATTAAGGAGGGTAAACACTTGACAACATTAATATTTTGTGCCTTTATGTCAGCTTGTAATCACTGAGCTTACACAATATACGTCAGCATTTTATAATGGGCCTCTTGACATAAAGGTTACATTGAATCCCTCTCAGGAATCACTTAGCAAATCCTTCATCTGCAGAAGAACTTTGATCCTTTTTCTACATGTGAAGTTTTGTTACTTTGAACTTGTATTACTCAGTAAGAAAGAAAATAATCAACTGAGAACAAAAATTACCTACTTCTAATGAATTATGGAGGTTGTGGGTACAAGTTTACATATGCTCAGTAAGTACACAACACCATCATATTTCAAGGTCCTGTTTATTTAAGTTGTTCTGTTATGTCAGTGTTGTACAGGACCCTGATTCAGGAGCACTGCAGGGTCAAGGCAAAGAGAGAGACCTCAGTGAACTGAAAAGCATAAACACTAAGAACAACAGGAACACAAGGCAGATGAAGAGTCCAACAGTTAATCATCTGAGAAAAAAGAGAGCATGGAGGACATGATGAACCAGAAAGCTCTGCTCCAATGCTGCAGTTAAACACAACTTTCAGAGCAAGACTTATTAACACCACTTGAAAACACTGAACTGAGCCTGAAATACCATTTAAGGATTCAGTGGAACATAATCGGTATTAGACGAAGCTGTAAGCAGCACACTGACCTATTTAGACAGTGTGATGCATGAGAAGATAAGAGACAATCAGCTTGGTGTTCTGGTGCTAATCAAACATCTTATCATTAGTGAAGAGCTGAATTTTACTGATTTTGTTTTTATTTGTTTTCAATCTTACCAATCAAAAGCAAAACTAAAGTTGTGCACATGCCGTTCTGATTGGTTGTTGTTGACCAATCTCCTGGTAACAGTGATGTGGATTTTGGGTGCTGGGCCAGTTAGTCTTGGCTGTGGTTTCGGGATTGTTTTGGATCATAAACCAAGCTGGAAATCTCATTTAAAATATATAAAACAAAGACTGTAAAAGTATATGACTTCCAAATAAAGTGAAAAAAAAAACATCTAAAAAACCATCAGAACCATCTAAACTCCAGACATGCTATTAATTTATTGTTCCACACTTATTGCATAGCAGTATGAGGCAATAGTAAACCTCTGTTTGTAACACTACATGCATTTTCATTATCAAGCTCATAGCTTTCAAAAGAAAGCTGTGAGAGTTTATACAAAGTGAATGTTGAGAACAGAGAACATACTAATAAATTCTCCATTCAATCTTGAAAGGACTTTGTTCATTTAGAAATTCTATTTGTCCTAACATCAAGTGATATAAATAATGAAAGGAAGTAGTTATGAGTAGTTTTATCTGACAGTTGTCCATGTTTTAGTTTTCCTTTTTTAATTATGAAAACTACGTACTTAATCTACCAACTAAGCACAGTGAGATTTAAATAAAAAAAAAAAACAAACAAACAATAAAACAAATACTTACAAAAACCAGGAGAACACAGGGAGCCTGAACAGGAACAAAAATCCAGTGAGGAGTTCATTTGGGGAGAGGTAATTACTGAGTGTTTGGATGTGTTACAATGGAACAGTGTTAATTAGAAAACAAGGTACAGCTGTGAAGGGACAGCAGAAGGCAGACTGAGAGAGAGAGAGGGACAGAGGGACAGAAGGATGACTCAGGGGAGCAAGGAGGAGTAACACAAACAGGGATGCTGGGAAAAAATCTAACAAAGAAATGAATGAACATATCTTTAAAAACTAAGAACCAACTGATCTAAAGTAAAACAGAAACAAGGTTGATCTAATCAAAACAAAAATAACCAAGGTCCTGACAGAGCTCTTTTATTTTTGATTTAATTGCAATCTCAAATCTCTTCTACATACTATCCCAGCTTTTTCCCCAGCATGCTTTCACATTATTTTCGCAATGGAAACATGCGCACTTTCAGCAAACTGCAGACATGTTTCCTTCCTTCTCAGACATAGATCTGTGTTAGAAATGGATTTGTAAATGAGTTTTTGTCCAGTGAATCAGCCTGTAAGATTGATTAACATGGTTTATTTGAAATGTAGTTCTTACTTTTGCTGAATAATACAATTTTGTTGACCACAGATCAACTGTGAGAACAGTAAATCTGCTTCTGAGATCGTTGGGTGTTATTAGTAGTATTCAATAACGTTTTATCACACACTGAGAAAGTTTTAGACATTATGCTAAATTTAAGCTTTTTCTACCATCTCCATAAAGTAATCACTGCAGTGTTTTGATCTACAGGGTGGGCCATAACTATCCATACATATGAGAATGTAAAATGTATATTTCTTTTATATGTCAGACAACCCAAGAAGATGCATTTTACAAAAGAACATAGAATTGAAATTACACTGATGGCTGGATTGGGAAGCAGTTGCATGGTTGCGCGTAACTTTAACAGAAAACATGGAACGAGCATCACACACATGACATTGTGGCAAAACGTATATGCAAGTTTCAGAAAACTGGAAATGTTGCAGACCATGAAGATGTGCAGCAATTACACAGAGTCCCACAAAAATAAGAAAGGTTGTCCAATATAAAATGTTTATTTTTTCTATGTATGAAAACTTATGGCCTACCCTGTACATACACCATGGTGTTAGCCTCATGCAGTAAAGCCTATGAATTGTTCTAAAATGCATGTAAATAATGTTTGTTGTTTATTAAATGTGATAGTTTTTAAATATACTGAGTTATTTGTGAGAATCGTTTCTGTTTGAATATTTACGACAGCATCTTTTCAAAGTTTTATAGGGTGAGAGAGCAAGGACAAAACAGCTTTTATTGCATTTCATGTTCAATGCTCTTAATGCACATGCCAAATAAATGTGTACTTATTAACTAATTGCTCACATAATGAAATATTACCTTGATTAAGACCACATACTTTCATTTACATTTAAGAATGACTTGCTTAAAATAAGCTTATATATCTTGTTGAACAATTACTTTACTCCTAAAGTCAGTGTTTGTTGTTTCTTATTTTAGCTGCACTAAGATATTTGCACTAGAAACTAGATCAAAAATACCTAAAAAGGTTTTCGGTTAGTGACCAGATCTTAAGTCTTGTGTGGTTTACCATGTTTTTGGTCTTTGAGTCAGCAGTCTTCCCCCATTCCATACCATAAATATTCTTTATAAAAAATGCATTTTAGTTTATTTTTTTTATAATAGAATATTTTTACTCTGAGAAATTGATATTTTCTTGAATTAGCTACAAACAATGACCTTCAAAACTATATGTCAATAAATATTCAATGGGAGTTTAACTTTTATTGAGAAATGTACTTTTTCATGATATTCTCAGTTACTGAAATTTGGTTGCATTTGATCTTAAGGGCATTAAAGTAAAAAACATTAAACATTAAAACATTTGCATCCACTTGGCAACTATTTGCTACTAATCCCAATCAAACTCATGGAATTTGCAGTTGCAGTCACAAAGTGTAGTTCCTCTGCAAATAAATGTATGTTGTTTATAAGTTCAAACTATATTTCATGTCTATTTTTTCATTGTCCTAAGGTAAAAAAGTGATTTTGAATGCGACCTGAACCGGAGTCCAAAAATGGATGGAGCAAATTCTGCTTTCCTTTCAGTCTCTCTGATTGCCTGCTGCTGTAATCGTGCCACTGTGTTGAGGTCCAGGACCTTTTGTGAAAGAATGAACTAATGGGAAACAAGCCCATTTCCATTCTGTGACATTAATAATTTGCCATGCCAAGAATAGTTTCATTATTTTTTCTTTAAAGGGGTGTCTTGAATGACACACACAAAGAAAGGAACCAGCGGGAGAGAGGTGGCTCAGCGATGGAGACGGGAGTGGATCTGGGTATTTGAGTTGCTGAGAAGCAGGACGGCTGGGGATGTGAGGACGGCATAAATATGCATCATATGTGATATCTTTGTAGAGGAGCATTCACGTTGGATGTGAGCCAACTCTCTCCTCCCCACGCACCCTCCTTTTTGTCCTGCTTCATCCTCCTCTGTTGTCTTTATTTTTCTTCTTAGCTGATTCCTGTTTTCATAATACAGATAGTCACATGAAGTCATGAGTACAGCAGTCAGCCGGCGCCGTCAGTGTCCGGAGCATCAGAACCAATATCAGCACTTCCCAAATTAATTAGCAGCTCTCTTCCTGGCCTGTTTCAGTAATAAGTCTCTGAGGGAGTCCAGTGATAGACTACACTGTAGCTCCCCCCAACCCACCTCTACACCCCCATCTCCTCACAGTTGTAGTCTTTGAGCACTGAATGCAACCCACCACCACTATGTTGCTGCCCCCATGCTGTATGAGGAGAGAGAGAGACCCTGTAAAACAATCTCTCCCTCAATTGGCTTTGTGTCAAACAGAATAAAGCCGTGTTCCATAATGGGAGCTGGACCGCAGTAATAGCCACCGCATGCCATGCACCAGCAGGATGTAATGACCTACATATATATATATATATATATATATATATATATATATATATATATATATATATATATATATATATATATATATATATATATATATATATATATATATATATATATATATATATATATATATATATATATATATATATGATAATATAAATACAAAATATGGCATGTATAGTATATAGTGCATTCTTAACTAAACACAAAGTGTGATGTTATGTTATAAATAAAATAAATAAAGCTTTAATCTGTTTGCTGCCAAATTATATCAATATGTCCCACCAGTTTCTTGAGAATTGTCATGGAAATTCATGCAAAATCAACAAATCGATGTACTTTTTTTAGTTAATAAATAATTGTTAGTATATCTCAGATTTTTCTTAAAAATTGCCAAACACTTTCTTACTTGTACTAAACAGCTGCCTCATCCTTAATTGATGTCCATTATCTATGCAGCAAATAATAAAAAGTAGCATTCGCGGTCATAAATTAGTGCAAATTTTTCCAAATTAATATCACAAACACTGAGTTTTATTACCCAAAATTATAAAAAGTACCACGAAATCCTGGAGCTACTCAAAAGATGTTTTATAATATTATTTCATTTTAAGAATTCATTGATATTTTAATAGTTTCTGAACATATTTTATTGATACATTCTGGCACAACCGGCCCTTTAAAAGCATTCATGATCTTGATTTGGCCCAAAATGAAAATGAGTCTAAATTAACCGTCATCTATTGCTCCTACAGCAATAATTCATGGGAAAAACAAAATATTAATATTATTAAACAATTAAGCAGGGAATTTCCCTTTCTGCCTAAGCTGTTGACAAAGGGACTCTACTGGCAGTACGGGTGGAGCTGTACCTCACTCTAATCCACATGTAGCAGTGGCAAGGATTTCCAATACTCCATAAATTCAGGGCTTATCTCCAGACAGTGACTAGTAAATGGTAAGCAATGCTATCAATCATGGAGCTCCCTGCTGTGTGATTCATAGTAATGTGTTTCCATTTAAAATCCCCCTGGGGCTGGAGGAGAGTGGAGAGAAGAGAGAGGAGAACAGCAAGTCTCCAGGCATCAAATTCCACACAACAATCAATATGTGGAGCTCAAACAGCCCATGCCTTAGTCAGCCCTGGGAAAATAAATGTATTAAGGTAAGGAAAATGCATTAAAGAGGAAGGGAAATGTGCTACAGTGAAAGGAGAATAATCACGAATGGAGTATCAAAGCAAAGGCAAGGAACTAAAAAAGATGTATGGCTGTTTGTAAGCAAGGCCTGAATGGAGCAGCTACAGTGCCAGACACATTAGTTAAAAGGCAGCAGAACTGAGATATGTTGTGAAGCAAAAAGCAAAGGAAACAGACAGCGAGATAACAGTGGCAGTGGATAGAGATGGCACTGAATCTTAAAGACTTGAACAGCACCAGAATAAAAAAGGGCTTTGTTTGTGTATGCATTGGTGTGTACTGTGTGGGGAAGAGGTGGATTGGCCAAAAGGAGGTTATCCAAACGGCCAGAATAGTTGGAATGTGTGTTTTTTTTTATTTCAGTTTTTATTATTCCATAAAGTGCAGCAGCGCAGCCGCTCTCATGGTGCAGTGAAACGTCAGACTGGGTCAGTCTGATGGTTTGCATACTAAACCATCAGGGGAGATACATGTGGCTCCTCCCAATCTGGAAAAGAAAAGAGCGGAAGAAAGGGAGGCGGGTTAAATTAGCTAGCTTGCCAAAAATTAAGAGGCAAGAGGGACTTAAAAAAGACTGGAGTTGCAACAGTATCTGTAAGAAAAGACAGAGCAGACTGGACTTGTTGAGGAAGCTAACATCTAAGCTAAGACGACTGTGCAACCTCTTTTTCATAAAATCAAGAAAATTATGGACAACCCTGACCATTCACTTCATGAGACTGTCTTAGATTAACAGAGTTACTTCAGTCAGAGGCTTCTTGAAATTCACTGTAATACCGACTGCTACAGGAGATCTTTCCAGTCAACAGCCATCACCATCTACAATAACTCTTTGAAGAATTCGAATTAATATGAGTTACAACATTTAATCTCCCTTTGGGAACAGTAAAGAATTTTTGAATTTGAATCTCCCAGCATTCATAGCTACACATTTTCTTTGGGTATGCAAAAGTCTATGTATGGCAGGACCTCCTTTCAATGTAGCACAATTACCCCTGGAACACCAACCCAACAGAGACACAAGAGATTTTAACGTTTTTTCTTCTAACCTGCTGACCAGGAAGAAGATTTGTTTCAAAACCTTCCAAGGTTTCACTGGACAACTTTTAGAAAGCAGTCTGCATACCCTGAGTTTCTGTGTTTCCATAGAGACGTCAGAAGTCTCTTGATGTGTCTGTCTATAGAGGCCCGCTGTGACGACCTCTCCATTTCGCCACCAGAACTTGTCTTGGTTTTAAAACACAAAGTCCTGGAGGCTCTGCTGTGAACCCAGCTGGAACGCCAGACAACTTTACACCTGCTGCCTGAAAAGAACAAGTTTTTTTCCCTCTTCCATCAATTTTTGGATTTTTTAGACATTGCTTTGACCAGACTGATGCTCGATTAAAGTGAGACCATTCCATAATCTGGGCTGAATTACATGTGAGTTTATTTAGTAGATTATACAACAGCTATTGCTGAAGCACAAATAAGTAGATGCAGTATAACAGTTGATCATTTACCAAGATCTGTATAATATGCATGGAGAACACTGAAATGTGACAAAACACAACAGGACTAAAACAATCTTTTTCACAAAAATGAAAAAGAAATCAAACTGATGAGATCAATAGTTAGTAATCTCAGTCTACCTGATTTTATTTTATTTCCACTCAAAGCATCAAGATTGGCACCGGAAGCTGCTACAGCAGGAACAAGTACATTGAAGTCACTGGCTTGCTTTAGGTTAGCACAGTTCTCTGGCAGAGGAAACACACACAGTAAACAGCACAGGAACGGAAGACCCATGTTAGCTTTGCCACTGTAAAGAAGACAAAAAAAATCTCTCTGTTGGGCATTTTTTCAAGGAGACATTATGCTACTGCAATAAAAGATTAATTTATTTTAAGGAAGTGTTTAACATTTTTACTAAGGGGGCCAGTGAACATGGCCAACTCTGTATTCTGCTGTTGTAAGTTTCTCCTGAAAGGGCTGGTATCAATAAAACTAATGATTTTGACCTACTAGTTATTTTCATTAGCCTTTAAGTTATTGCTTTTCAACTCTTAATATGCTACAGGGATCTGAGCTGCTTTTTTCAGCTTACAAAGCATTTGTGTTTCTGGTAGCCCTAATTTGAAGTAGTGGTGTGCAGAAAGAGTGGAATCCAGATAGTTGGAATTAATTATGAATAATAAACATGCTCCAGCCCTGTGCAATAGATGAATGCTTATTGCAAATGGCATCAGAGCAATGGAGAGCCAGGCAAAATCATTTTTTAAAATTAGAGGCTATCTATTTTTGTGTGCAACCAGACATCTTCTCAGACTTTATCTATTTGCTGAATAAAGAAAATGTTCTATTGTGTAGCATTCAAAACAACAAATAATGCTCTTACAACTTTTTAAAGATTTGTTTCAATTTAATTTCTCTGTATCAGAAAAACGGCAGAAAGCAGCAATTTATTTTCTAGCCTTTCACCAATTGTTATTCTTGTTCATAGTTTTATTTCCTGATTACAAAAGGCATTAGACAATTAGACTTCTGCATATTTTAATGCGGAATGCTGAGAAACTGGAGAAAAAAGGCTGCTGTACACGTCTGGAGGAGTCGTACACAACCTGGAGAAACTGTCTGCTGTGTATAAAAACATCCTTTGCCAAGCAACAATATCATATTTTTCCATCACTGGAGTCATGACTGCTGATCCATTAATTCCCCCAGCCCTCAGCTGTAATACTTCAAAATAAAATTGGTTATATGAAAAATAAATTTATTGGCAACCTCTCAAAAGTAATTACTTGATCATATATCAGCAATTCATCAAAAAAAAAAAAAAAAAAAAGCTTCTTCTAAACTTTCGGCTTGCACGATGGGCCCTGACTAGGCCTGTCGCGATAAACGGTAAATCAATTAATCGTAAGATAAATTAAAACTATCAACATCATTTTAATTATCGGCATTATCGTCTCTTCCGGCCTTTTTCTCTTTCAGCTAATGACACTGAATAAAAAAGGCTCAACTCCGGTGCTCTCCACTGACCCTCCTTTCCTCATTTCCTTAGTGTAAAGCCCAGCGCACACTACACGATCTTAGAGCTGTCAGCCGATTGTCGGCCCATTTTCAAAACCTCACACTCCACACATTAGCCGACAGAAATCCTAGGTATAACGGTTCGATCGGGTTCGTTCCTGCCGTGTGGTGTCCAACAATGGGCACAAAATAATGGCTACAAGTCCGGTGAACTAATTTTAAAACCAGACATTAATCAATGCTTTACTACAATCTACCTGCAATGCATGTAGCTAGTGTCAGCGTAAAGTCCTGACCCAATGAAAATCATCATAACCTATTTATGTCACGTTAACGAAGAACAGCTGAAAAGTTACTGGGTTTATCAACTGCGGTAGCAATTTCGCTCCAACTCCTCCTCTTGTCATTTCTATATTCTTTGCATGTTGAATAAACATTAATGTTGTTTCCACATATCATCTCCAATGTCCGCTGGACTTCGGGTTGCCCCGTGTCAGCTGTTTGGGATTCCCCTCCCCTCCGTAATTTCCCCTCAGAAAACACGGAAGAGAATCCACGCTTTCTGATTGGCTACCTGTCACATTCAACAGGCTGCGTTAAGCTCCCAGTCGGGGAAAATCCCTGATTTGGATCGGAGCGGCAACGACGATCTACCGTAACACACCACACAATCTTAGAAAGACCAACGTTCTAAGATTGTCATAAGGGGAAAAATAGGAGCAAAAAATCATGTAGTGTGAACTATTGCATCATGTAGTTGATGTGGCCATCTTCTCTATTTAAATCGAATTATTACTGAAGGGCAACATAATATACAGACTTCATAATCTTTTGGGTGAAAGCAGTATTTACTTCCACTTTAGCTTTATGTTTAGTTTTTTTTTTTCAAGTGAGTTTTTTGTTAATGGAGACTGAGAATCCATTTTATTTTTGTTTTTGGTTGTTTTGTTTATTTTGTTTATCAGTTCAAGTGTTTAGTGTTTTGAAAATAAAGTGTATACATCTTTGACAAGAAATCACATGCATTATTACGTCATTTCCATTAAATCAGTGTAAAAAGGTCTTCAAACAATATTATCGTTTATCGCAATAATTTTTGAGACAATTAATCGTTGAGCAAAAACAGGCCTAGCCCTGACCCAACCAAATTATTTAAAGAAGTGTTCTCTTTGATTACTGATCCAATTTTATATATGATTAATCTCTAGTAAATGGATATGTACTGCCAAATATTTACAAAATATTTACCATCAGGAAGTCCACAAAGTACAATTTAAAAGCCTTCAGCTCATCCATTATCCTGCAGCAAGACTTTGGATGGAAATTCAAAAGAGAGATCATATTTCTCCTATTGTAGCTTCTCTTCACTGGCTCCCTGTTAAATCCAGGACAGAATTTAAGATTCTCCTTCTCACATCTAAAGCCCTTAATAATCAGCTCCATCATATATTAGAGATCTGATTGGATCCGATGTTCCTAACAGACATTTTGTTCTCAGACTGCAGTTCCACTGGTTCCTGGAGGAACTGCATCATATTCTACTGTGGGATCTTTCCTGTTCCAGTCTGTGAGGCAGACACCATCTACATTAAAGACCTGGCTTAAAACTTTTTACTTTGATTAAGCTTATATTTCAAAACAGAAGGATGTCAATTGGGAAGTCAATTCTTATGGGATTTTTTTTTCCATTATTTTCCTTTTTCTTGTGGATATGGTGGATATGGTCATAATTGTGTCTGTGTAACCAGTGTATTTAATAAAACAGAGTGTCTTTGACATCAATTTTCACTTCAACTTGGAAAGGTGGTTACCTCTTCTAAAACGAAAATATCTGAACAGTATCAGTTTTTAACACGGTTTCTATCTTCACTGTAAGCTGAATTAACAGAAATATGCAAATATATTCTCTGGGATGTTGTGTACCATTGTTTATCATATAAGTAATCATCATAAAAATGCTAAACTCTAAGGTGTAGTTTATATGAGAGGAAATTTGAATCCGTAAGTACACTGATGTACTGTATATGTAGATTTATGAATATTTGTGGATTAAACTCCTTCCTGCTCCTTTTAAACACATTTCAAAGATCATTTTATTGGCTTTTTTTCAGTCATGTCCATGACTGGAAGTGGATTCTTGGGAAAGGTACAATTAGTAAAGTGCATGACTGACAGAATATGCTATATTTGGAGATTAAAACTGTTTTTGCTCCCGTTTCAGCAATCATAATATCTCCCATATTGTCCTCTCACCCTCCTATCCCCAAAACTCTTCATCCCAGAGCAGTTGGTTGGCATCTGGTCACGTTATTGGAAACTAAGCGATTAGTGACAAATAGGTAAGAACACTGCATATGATAAATATGCTAAAAATTGTCACTGACTGAGTGATTAATTAAATAGTCTTTAAACTGGTGACAAGCAAACAAAAAAACTACAGACGACAAAAAACACAACCTAAAATTAGACCAAGAAGTTTTTAACCATAACTTTTGGCATGTAATAATTATAATTAGAGCAATTCTTCACATAGTTTGAGGAGAACAGCTGTGTAGTCTGAGGAAGAACCGGATCAATGAATGTGATTAAAAAAGCTTTTAATTTGCTTGAAGGTCTGCAGATTGGATTTAGAAGAAATGAAAAAGGTCCTGATGGATTCAGATTGAACCTGTTCTACATATGTGATGGAGCATTTAGATCACAGGAGCAGGAGATAAAACACAGTTGTCTTTATTACCAGTAAGCCTTCCTAAATTCCTAGAGCTGGTGCAAAAAGTTGTGATGAAGTGCAGTGTGACTGTCACTCTGTGGTGCTCTGAGCGGTGTGAGGGTCTGACCTAGTGCGGAAGAAATGGGGCGAGGCGCCTAGCTTGCTCATCAAACTTCCTACTATCCATTCAAATTGAGGGGAAATTAAAGATCTATCACAAGAATGAATCCAATCTGAAACCTCAACCATCCGAGGACGGTGCACAGTCCATGCAGATTTCATGATACACCTCAGTATGTCGGAACCTTTGGGTCTGACAGAGTGGATATCGCCAGTGTTTGTTTTTTATCTTCTGCTTCCAACAGATGATGGATAGATCAGATCTGGCCATCATTAGCGAGAGTGAGTCAAATCCTACCACAGTGACTATGACCAATCACAGACTGTCCTGTGGAAAGTAAATATGCCGGTGTCACATGACCAACTTCGCTCTTTAGAAATCTGTCTGGGCAGTGTAGAAGTGAGAAAGAATGGAAAAGTGTGAGACTCGTCTCAAGTGTGAGAAGTGGCAGTGCACACCACTAGATAACAGAGGTGCAGAAAAAAAAAAGATTCTATATAAAATTGCAGTTATTAGTCGTGGGAATTCTGAATCGATTCAAAATGCTCAAAAAACTATTTTAAAATGTCTTTAAGTTGAACGTCTTTGCCATTCCTATTTGTGAGAATGCTGCATATCACATTTTATGTACAAACCTATTTTTGTTTAACTATAAATTAATGGAATTTGATACAGTATAAAACCTTATACAATTGTTTTAAATAAATGGTTGATTTGTTGATACTGTCTTGTCCTTTTGTCAGTCACATCATTTAAC
This sequence comes from Xiphophorus maculatus, assembly GCF_002775205.1. Classification (NCBI taxonomy): domain Eukaryota; kingdom Metazoa; phylum Chordata; class Actinopteri; order Cyprinodontiformes; family Poeciliidae; genus Xiphophorus; species Xiphophorus maculatus. The sequence goes on from NC_036451.1 coordinate 28,406,678, forward strand.
AGAGTCTCCAGAATAGAAAAATCTCTGAATAGAATTTTTTTTTTCCGAATCTGAATCGAGTCGTGACTCTAAAAATTTTAATTAAAAGACTGAAAGATTCACATCTATACTCGATAAATATAAATCTTCAGCAAAGTTAATTCTCTCACTGACAAGAAAATACTCAATAGTATCTGATGAGTAGAAAAGTCAGAGTAAAAGTGACACCTTGTGATTTGATTGGTTACCTTATGTGGCATTACTCTAAACCAATACTCTGACATGTTTTTATTAAAACACAAAAAGAACTTAAAACATGTCAACTACCAAACAAAGTATAAATGGAAAAGGTTGCCTTTCATTTAACTTTCGTTCTTTGGTAATTGCTTTCAGACATGAGGGAAATGAAGAATGAGTGACGCTTGCTGAACACAAAAGACCTTTTCCTTGTGCAAATGATCCATGTGGGCTTTGCCCTCACTTTGTACTTTCATTCAGTCAACACGGTCACAAAACTCATAAATATATTTTACCAATCCCCATTAGTGACGTATTGCACAAAACCTTTTGAATTACAATTTCAAATGATCTCCCCATCTCTTTCATAGGCCTACAATGTGAATGATATATTCTGTGCAGGACAATATATATATTTTTGCCATCACACAATCTAGCCCCGCTGCCTCGTGGAACTTCAATTTGGATGGTCCAGGGAATGTGTTAAGAGGCCATGTAAAGAGAGATGGGAAGGATAAATGGATGGCTACTGTCATTCTAAAGGCAGATTTCTCATTATGGACCAGTTAAATCAAACCAAGATGACAATTTAAGACTGATTAGGGCAACACATTAGAGCAGGAGGGAGATTTTGAAAGGGATCCCAATCATAAAAATGTAAGAGATGATAGATTAGCTACCATCAGGATAAATACAACCACTTCATGATAATGGGTTGTGAAGTGTCGTACCTTTAAACAAAATTATTTCAACTGATATTTCATTTAAAAAAAAGACTTTATGGATCATAGTCATTCAGATTGTTTGCTGTCAAGACAATAAATGTAAAAGCTTCCTCCCTAAGTGATGAGAGATTGGACAATTTGGCAAAGTTTCTGAGATAGAAATCAATGTTGCATTATTTATTTTTTATTTTTTACAAGGCGTGCCACAGTTCAGGGCTGCAGACATATTTCTGCATTTAGACTGTTACATTTCTGTAAAGATTAGTGTTGCAGGTTGCAGACTGTAAAAGGACCTCAACAATTTTGTACATCTGTGAACCATAAGTACTCAATCAGCTATAGTCAGAAACATGTATCCACTACATGACTTTTTTTTCTTTACCGACATTAAATCACAGTAAAAATTCACACCTTTGCAGCTCTGCCATTATTAATTTCAGTTAAATTTGGATCAGGTCATTGTGATGGCCACCCCTTTTGCCTTTATTTGTTGTAATTAAGCCACTTTGTAACAAATTTGGGAGTATGCTCATAATTTACTGTCCATTTGGAGTCTTAGTTGTACCCAAGCTTTAATGTAGTGGCTGAAGTCTTAAAATGTTACATTAAAATTTCCACATAAATTTCTTTCCTCATGATGCCATCTGTTTTGGAAATGGCACCAATCCCTCATGTCTCAAGAGATTCACCCAACATGATGTTGCCAACCCCGTATTTCACAGCTGGGATAGAGTTGTTGTTGCAGGATATAATTCTGATCAACTTACTTTCATTAATATTTGTTTCCTTTATTTGAATGATTTGTATTTGCATGTTTTCTTAAGTCGGTTTAAAATGTGTCACTAAGTTTTTTTTTTTTTTAAATAGGATAAGTACACTGACATTACCTGAATCGTCCATTAGGGGGACTCACAAACTGTTCCCTCACTTGAGTAAATGCAGGACAAAAAATTTGGTTTTATGTGATAATTTTTTTTACCGTCTCCTTTTTTAAGGCAATTTATGGGATAAAATGTTGAAGAGAACGGCATATTTAAGTTTCTAACCCAGTATGTATGTGTACGGGTCACATACATACTGGTTTGTATGTATGTGACATACATACACCACAGATTTGTGTTTGGTGCTTTGGACTTACTTGTGAAGTATTAAGCTAACAAGTTTGCCAGTATTGCTAGCCATTTCTCCTGCTGAACAAAGATGCAATGAATCAGTGTCTCCATTTAACTCAGATGTGGTGAATTAACCAAATAGAGACTTACAAAGTCATTATATCTGGGCTTTCTTGATTTAAATGTAAGGTAATCCTATATTTTAAAAGTTTGAATCTGTAGAAGGCAATAAAAACTATCCATTATTCTGGCATTTAGCAAATTGAGATAATTTTGGTAATCCAATCTAGTCAAATTTATTGTCTGACAGTAAGAATAATAAATGGTTTTTTTTGTTTGTTTTTTTAACACAGTGCTAGTTAACATCAGGTGTCAGTTGTATGTTGTCACTTGGCTTGGCATATAAAGTCTACTGTTCATGCTGCACTCATCTGGATAACCTTGGTTTTACAGCTGAAATGTTATACCACACATAAATATTCATTCATTTCCTGTGTTTTACAATCCCAGCAAGACAGAATAAAGATGGAATAAATCAAGCAAATCCTGTCTCTTTAGAGGATGTGCTATGACAGTGCATGCCAAGAACATTGTTAAATGTTGTGCAGAAAGCACCAGACTGTGTCAGAACAACCACAAAACAACCCCAAGCTTCCCTGCACATCCAATTCTCTTGGATATGAACAAGACTGACACACTGAGAAAAAAGATGGGGCAAAACACATTTAAGGGTGTGTTATTATTTACCAGTTTCTCTTTTAAATATTACTTGGGTGAATGTACATATATTTGAGCCATTTGTTGGCCAATCATTAAACCCTGCTGAAATGCCACCAATATCACCCATTAAGAGCCATAATTTAAATGGAATTCATAAGTGTACAAACGTTCAAATGGTAGATTTTAAATGAACACAATTTGGTGTTGACAGAATAAATAAGGCACACTGATTAATAAGTAAAGCAGTGAACATTTTACAAAAGATATACATTGTAGGACAGTATATGAAGAATGTAGTCTAGAGTCTAAGCAATGATATAAATGGAAAAGCAATAAATGTGTCAGCATCTTTCAACATAGGAGGGAAAGATGGAAAATAGTTTCTGTGGGGGAGAACAACAACAACACAATAACAGGAATTCAAACATGTAAATGCTTGTTTGTTGTGTGTGCCAGATATGTTCAAGGCAGCAGCATGCTGTTCAGGCAAGTAAAACATTTTTTATAAACCTCTCACTACCTTGTCTCCCTTCAACTTAGAAATGCTCCAGAGCAAAGTAAACAGCACTAAATACAGGCTTAAAAGTGGTCAGAATGCCTAAAAGGAGGAATGAGTGAATATTTCTACCAAAAAGAGAAGAAAACCCCTGAAGACAAATGGGAGCTCATATCAAAAATAGAACTCTTGAGGGAATAAAGTGATGCTTTAGTATTTTGGTTTCAAAAAGCTTAACACCAGCCTTGGAGAAAATGGCTATTGGTTATAATCTGTTTAATCTTACTCTAGAGACAATGTCCTTATCTCTACCTACATTATTGATCATTTGTGTGTATCCAGGGCCCCAGAGCAAGTAAACCTTGTCGCACAGTATGCCTCTTAGCAACAGTCCTCTTGCTGACTTATAATCCCTTTTATTTTAAAAGTTATTATAGAACTTCTTGTTAGCTGAATGTGGTAGAAAAACATGCTACGCAGGAAGCTATATAGGTTGCTACTGCCATTTTCTTGAAATTTTATTTCCACTTGAAGATGCATATGTGGGATGTGGGAACCTTCATAGAGCATTTAAAACCAAAGACAATATGTTTTTAATTCTATGGAAGGATGATAAGATACCCACAGCTGTAGGGTCATTAGCCTTGATTCATATAACCAACTAATCAAAGCTTTGAGGTGTGAATTTGTACGGTGTTTAAATGAAATGAATTAACAATGCGACAACCTCAACCACACATTGGTAAAATCAGTCCACACACTCACCTCATTAGTTTATGTTTCCCCCATTGTGTAAGTGGTTTGGCCTTATAACAGTATAAGTTACTCCTCTATGGCTTTGTGTTAGGTCAGTTTTTGAGTAATGCTGCATCTCATTTATCTTGGAAGTCTGAACCAAGAGCTGGATTTGACGACACATCCGAGGTAACAGCGTTCCAGTTAAAATAGTCCGAGAAGTCTGGATTTCAACATGGTGAAGCCTAGGTAGCCATTGTTCACAGTACCTCTTAAGAACATCATTTAAAGTTGTACTTTCCATATGCAAATACCATTTTCAATTTGTTCACTTTAGAGTTTAATTGTTAGCCCTCCAATTAACAGCATTAGCAAATGTTTATATTATTAAGTAGCACTGAATCTGTCAGTAATGTCATCTAATCTTAGCTCGTTGTTGCCGCTCACTTTGAATGGAAATGTGTATCTAAAGACTGGAGATTTGTGGCTGTGGAGATTTATCACCATCATCAAATGTCATATATTTCTCAGTGTTCAATAACACTATCCATCCCTTATGAGAAGAATTAGATATTGTGGGTGTTTTAATAACAAAGTGAGTCTATAATTGTATCTTTGTTCATGCATTGAGTGGGTCCATAGTGTTTTATTCCCCGTATTTCCTTTTTATTTCTGTTCATAATTGGTGCCCTATTCCTCAGTAGAATTTACATATTACATCCGAGTTGTTAATTGAACAATATTAAAATCCATGCCTTATAAAAAACAATGAATTACATTTGAAAACATTCTTTACTGAACACTTTATTGAGCTTGGATCAGATTTTATTCACAAAGTAAGGATGGCATCAGTATGGACTTTTGTGGAAAAAGGACGAGTCATACAGTAGACCCCCGGATATTTATGGTTGAGTGTTTGTGGATTTCTTTTGTGAAAACTGTTTTCAAATTATTTTCAAATACATTTTCTAAAAAAGTTTTCTAAAACCAGAAAATCCCTTGAAATAAATGCTATAGCGTCAGTATCATCCCACTGTTACATGAGATGAGTGAGTCATGATCTATTTGCAAAATGAGATTGTAAAAAGATCACTATTGAGAGTCCATTTCAATTGTTTTGTCTTGCAATTTGCCACTGTAAGCTACATTGATAGAGGGGAAGCCAGTTCTCCAAAAGAAGGTGCTTTGCTTTCTTTAGATGGAAATCCAATGTTGATATATCTTTCAAATACCTCAAAATAAAATCAGGGAACATTGAAAAAGATAATATTCTTTTACTGAACACACATGAGAATGGCTTAAGAACAATGTTAAGTGGTGACAGTTAAGCATTTTCATTTGAAACCCACCACAAAACTCCATGTTAATCTTGGCTGGATATCTGGGTGAGTGAGGAGCTGTACAGTTCAGGTAATTGGAAACAGGGGAGAGGATGGATTAATCGGAAGCAGCCTGCCAGCCGCACTTATGGAGAACCATGGGGAGAAGAAGGAAAGCAAAAAAGGACAGCAGAAAAGGGGACAAGACACAGCAAGACTAAGAGATACTGACAGTCACTTTCAACACCAATGACTTAGAAGTTGTGTCTTCCAAAAAAGTTTACTTGCTGCTTCATTTGCCGTTTATCTGTGGGTTTTTGTAACAGCTAATCCCCTAACCCTAACCCTACATAACTACACACTCAGATGCAATGTTTCCATCCATCTAAACTCACTTAGAGACCATTCACACAGAGACCAATACCGTAGCTGAGAAGCTAGTGCCTATCCCCAACAGTCATTGGATGGGAGGCATCCAATGACTGCTGGCTACCAGTCTTTGGATGGAAGGCATGGTACACCGAGGATGGGGAGCCAGTTTGCCAAAGGGCAACACAAACATACTAAACAAATAACCATGCAATAATTAGCCCTACAGTCAAGATTTTGGACTTTGGAGGAAACTAGAGTACCTGGATTTACCACCCACATAAATGGGGATAACATGCAAACTCAATACCACAAGACACCAGGCTGGGATTCAGTTTTGTGAAATTCCTGCAACCACCATCTGTCTTTGTCGTAAGGAAATGTGCTTTTGAAAAAAGGTCTATATCAAAAACAATTAATTAGGTAGGAAGTTGCTCTGCTACCCATCTACTCAGTTACAAATCAAATTCAATGGCTTTAAAAATAGGAAGATTTATATGTAAGGGTAGTTATGGGTAATTATTTGGATAATGCCCGTTGTTACTTTAAAGTGCAAGATCATTGTCACTCTTTTGTAATGGAGATCATCTATTTCAGTCTGAACACAAGGTGAATACAAATAGCGTTATTTCATCAACAATACAAATTACCACCCAGTGAGACAGTAATTGGTTGTAATGAATGTGCATCAGCAAATTTACATAGTCATAATAAATGCTACAGTAAACACAGCTGTGAACAAATAAAGTAGATTCAGCAACCTCTGTGTTTAACCAACATACCATCAGTGTCAGCATGTCATCACAGAATGAAATGGGAGACTTGTTAGAGATGACAGAAAGGCAAAAGTAGCTCAAATAATGACTTGTTGCAACCAACATAGCTGGTTAATCTCTGAATGAACAACATGTCAAGTGTCAGTGTTGTAAAGACCACCTAACCTGACACTAAGTGAAGACCAAGACTGAACCAATGAGATGGATATGTTGCTGCAAATGCTTAAAGAAAATCAAGAAAAAAACAGTTTTTTCTTTGTTTTTCTTTGTTTTTCTTTAGTTTGTTAGGTTCACTATTACATTAACATTTATTTAACCAGGATGAAAAAAACCCGCTGAGAATAAAAACTGGACAATGGTAAGTGGAAGCATTTAGGCTTGCCTGAAACATACCTACACTACATGTCACTTGTTCAATGAATCAGACGGACAGATAGTAATTTAAACACACAAGCCAGACAATTCTGCAAAGTGCATACATTCAGCATTGGCTGAGTAAGTTAACAGTGACAGCAACATGGTGGAGGCACTGGACTTACCTCAGTGTTTTTTTTCTCTTGAGTTTTATATTCAAAGAATGTCTAAATATTTGTCCTGAAAATGTTTATCCCTCTTGTTTTCTCATCACTCATCTTCTAACTCTATGCACAAAGTGACACAGGTGGCAGTATTGAAATTATTGAGAACAAAAAACTTGAATTTCATTTAAGGAATATGTCATTAAGTTGTAGTTGTTTGTGGTCTCAAAATGATCTTGGGACCAAGTACCAGAGCACACTACTACAATGTTTCTGGATACAAAACATGTATTTGGCAGCATGGAACCTAGTAAATTCTAAATCACCTGTTCTTGCTTTTCCTAGTCCTGAAAACCCAAAAGCACTTCACACTGCAGCTGTGGCTGCTACTGCAGTACGCTGGGGTTCACTAACAGAGACGAGGCTGCAATGCCTCCTCTGACGACCACCAGAAGACCAGGCTGGTGAGGAGTTTTGCCCAAGGACACAACAACAGAGAAAAGACGTGGAGATTGGACCAACAACCGACCGGTTAGAGAACAAACTCCTACCACTGCTGCTCCTCATGAGAAAGTGGCTAGTAAATGTATGCAGTAGAAGTGCAGCGCAAATGCACACAATGACCTAGTACTCTGCAACACCGAACTGTCATCCCAACACACACATACACACATAGAGGTAGATGAGATCGGTGGACAAGATCGTGTTTACATCTAAGTATCGACCATTCGCCCAAACAATAAATGAAATAGGGTTTGTTGATTTATCAGCCCGCCGATATTTGATCGGCCTGCTGACTTATCAATGCACTCCCGTCTTAAATTCTGACTAAGTATTATGATCGCTGTGCTTTGACATTTCAGGGCATAATTTTTATTTCTACTAATGTTCCTGAACCCAAGTAGTGATTTGAGCCACTTCAGTTGAAATCATTACATAAAGAACATGGCTTTCATTCTTTTTTCTCTTACGTGCTTAATGTTGCTTACAGGTCCTCTGCTACTTTAAATTAGAATATGTTATTTATAATATATATATATACCGATATGTGTTGGTAATTATTCAAAAAGTGTCAACTCTACCTTGGACTCTCTTGGACTGTGGAACCGTCAGCCAATTAACCTTTTTCAAACTGTTCATTTTTTTTATCATACCATAAATTTAACACAATGTCAGCTGCTTCACATACAATGTATAGTCTTGTAGATTATAAAGAAATGAATGTGAACATTAACAAAGTAGACTTGGCCTTAAAATGAGAACAACTTTTTGGACCTGTCACTGTATGGTACCAGCAGGGCCAACCAGCGAGGTGTATGGGAGAATGGCTTGACACTCCCATCTGACACAAGTCTAATGGGCCAGCAGGGTCATGCTGTTTAAAAGCAGTTAGCTAGCTGAGTGACAGCACTGTACCAGGCCAGAGGCTCAGCTGTCATGGATCGCAGGTGTGCAACTGAGTTATGGGTTGTTGTACGAAGCGATAAGGTCGACGAGACCGGGGAGAAGAGAGGAAAAAAAGATAGAAATAGACCACAGAGAGGAAATGCTGTCAACAGGGATGAAGCCTGAATATGGGTTTAGCATGCAGCTGGTGAGCAAATGCTACACAATCATCACCATCAACATTTGGCTGCATGGAAGAGTTTGTCCTGTTCTACTGACAAAGATCTTTAAAAACGAAGTCAAGAAAAAAAAAGTGTAAAATACTTCATAAATGCCGATTGGAGGTGCATTCACACTAGCGCTGTTTAGTTTGATTTAATGAAACTAGTATGCTTTCCTAGAAAGTCTGGTTTGTTTGAGGAGGCGTGAATGTGCAATCAAACTCTGAGGTGGAATTCTGGTCCACCTAAAAACCTAAGAAGAAGAAGACACTGACCCATTCACTTCAATCGAATACATCTCTATTCGATTGAAGTGAATTCTGGCACAGTTCAAATGTAGAGACTGCTCCAACAGCAGGAAGTAGACTATAGTGCAGGGCATTCTGGGTAAATATGACCAAAATAAAAGCTCAGGTCAAGAGCTAGTGGGAAAAATGGCTGTGATCTTATATTAAACACAAAAGAGAAATTCTACAACCACTAAAATCTGACACTACTCCATTGTGAAAACTGACTTTTTGTTTCAGTGTCTTCTTCCTCAGTGTCTTCCTGTCATTTTCTTTAGTTGTTCTTGGTGCAGCAAGCAGAGGGGAAATGTCCAAGCAGGGTCCTAAGTTGTGAATTGGCTTTAGCTATATATTCTTTGTATAACACATCAGTTACAGACTCATTTCATTCTATGTTTGTATACATTGTACCGCCACAAATAAATTAATAAATGAATGAAATATGACAAAGGTTGCCATTTTAGTCCCAAATCGAGCAGAGTCTACTGGACTATCAACTTGTCAACTTTAGTTTTTGAGTGAAACAAGAGAAAGGGGTACATGACCTCTGTCAGCCCACACACTGTTGACAGAGGTCAGCAGTGTGTGGGCATTTGTTATGTGCAAGGCTCACCCCTGACCTCTTCATGGAGAGATTACTATACGGATAATGCAAAGCTTGTTAATTATGACAATAAATAATTCTTTCTTCAATGTTCAGTCTGTGAATGATCAAGCCTAAGTAATATCTGAAAGGTATAAGCTAATGTGAGTATTAATGTCAACTACATCTCCCAGGACTATATTTCCTATGACTGTTAGATCCATTTCAATATAAAAAGTATTTTCATTTTGGGTTTTATATAGAGTCCCTCTACAACATACTGAAAAACACTCTACAACCAGAAAAAAGGCCATGAAGGCTTATGTGTGCAGCCTAAGTGGTGCACTGGAGCAAGTAATAGGAGACAGTGATTGGAGAAATGGATGACTCCTCAAGTCACCTTGAGTGAATGGAGCTCATCATTCACATGCCAAACACACACATAGACAAAATTTGCAACAAAGCGCAACTGACCAAGGTCTTTGTCAACGCCAAGGGCTTTCATTACTCACATCTTCAACCAAATCTGCCATTACCACAGCTAAAGATGACAATCCTGGCAAAGATGTCATATCTGAAACATCGGCCACTTCCTGGTTTGTTGTGATTTATATATGATCCTTATTTTTTCAGGCCATTTACTGCTGGAGTTGGCATCTAAAAAGGGAAAGATCTCCTAACATTCTTCAGAGCATGATTCTGAGATTTTTCTGATTTGATATTTTGGTTTTAGGTCAAGTGTGTATACTCTGGATCCACTACTTCCATATGTGGGATGGACACAAAAGGTGAAAATACCTCTGTTCAAATGTAAAGTTTTACACAATGTATTAAATGTTTGTTTCCACCCAATTGCCATGTGAATTTTAAGAGAAATTTTGAAATGTGCCAAAAAACAAAAGAGGAAGGTGTGAATTAGGTGTGTTTTATTATACTGGCTTGGAATGAATAAACCAGGCCTTATGTAAAGTGTTGGCATTATGCATGGCTGTAATCAACAAGATGCAGAGGTTGCAAAACTTGTATGGACCACACATCTCAGAAAAATGTTGTGAGTCCTCCTCCCTGCACTTTGGACCTCGAAATTTTGACCTGATGATGTACCGGACCTGATGGTGTTCCACGGGTTTCTATACAGGGAAAGTTTTGCAACTTCCTGAGCTGTCTGAGATAGGTGCAACTGGCAACACTGTTTTCCACCTTGCTTAGAGAGTAACTTCAAGATTTTCTTTGACAACTGCTTCACAAGTCTCTCTCATAGAAACACATGGAATTCATTGTACTGGGACTGATCATAGCAACAGACTAAGGTGTCAACTTAATTTCTGAAGGTGATGTTGAAGAGAACTTTTTAACAGTTCTTTTTAACAGAAGACATCCGTTGCTGGAAAAGAAAGCACCTTTATGCAGTGGGGTGATATGGTAACCAGTCAGTCAGTCTTCTCAGTAATTACACTGTAGCACTGAAGTTGATTTGTCCCCTGTCCTGCTGTGGTCAGAGAACACAATAAAACCATGGGTGGAGTGGATCTGCTTGACTCGCTCTATGCACCGTATCGGTACTGGGTGAAAAGAAAGGGAGATTCAAAGTGCCAGAATGTAAAAGAACACATAAAGCAGAGTGTCAAAAAAGTGTTCTCCACCTTTGCTTCACATCCACCAGTAACTGCTTCGTGAGGTTTCATGTAGAATAATACAGAATAATGCAGACTACTAGAGAAAAACACCAATCCAATCAGCGCTCCATAAAAACACACACTCTGGAACATAAATGTACACAAAACCAAATTTCTGACTCCATGATTGAGAATCAACTTCTGACTGCTGTCTGTTGAAAACAAACTTGTCAAAATTATTGTTGTTGAAGTAAAATATTGTCTAATGTATTTATTGCCTGTTTGTTTCTCATTCTAGTTATATCAAGGGTTAAATATTTTTTTCTCTTTTAAAATTAAAATTGACGTCATATCAGATTATCAAAAATCCAAGTATGTGCACATCTCCAATATCCTCCACCGACAATATGGACATACACATTGTCTTCCACTTCCTCAAGAAATCCATAGTGTATCCAGCTGCATAATGTCTTGTCGGGGTAAGAGGTGCTCTCCTTTGCCCACTCTTTTTGTCGTGAAAATCTTATCCACTGTGTTGAGAGATCAACTGATGAGATCTGTCATTTGCAGTTCAGAAATATCCCAAAAGGAATATCCACATAAAAGCAAACGCAGGCCAGACAATTCTTGTAAATAAATTAGACATTTTAGAGACACTTTGATTTGTAATTTCCTTAAATTTTTCCTAAAATAGTCAGGGTAGCTATTTTGGGATTAGCGCTCTGGTTTTGGGAGCAGAGATTTTCAAGTAAAATTCAGTTTGATGGAAGCAGCTCTCTCGCAAAACAACTAATATAGCACATTACTGACTGCTCCCAGATAGAAGGCAAAGAGAAATATTTGGCAGAATAATTTATGTCATTGAACAAGAAAAACTTAAATCAGGCAGAATCAATATCAGAAGATCAGAGCTTTACAAAACCTGTTTATGTGAGTTTATCTGCACTAAACAACCTAGGAAATGTTATTTTTTCAAGATGGCTGCTCCCTTTAAAAATAAATAAATAAATAAGGACACTTATCATTTCAACACCTCCTTACAAAAATACATCACGGGTTTCAGACCGCATGTTAGAGCTCTGCTGATCAGGACCGATGCTGTGTGGGCTGTAGCGCCAAGGTTTCTTGGTGATATATTCACTTTAAAAATACCATCAAGCTTTTTCTTTCTAATGATGAATTCATTTTCCCGTTTTATCCTCTGTACATGTCCTGATATGTCTCTGGTGTCTTGAAATTTTATTATGTGAGAAAAACATCAGTGTTTAAAGAAGGCTTTAAATGGCTGTTTCTGGCATTAAATCCATCTAATTATGTCAAAACAGTGATTCCTGCCTGCAGTACAGGGCTGCTTAGTGACGATAAATCAAGACCTCATATCTGGATCCATAAGTTTAAATGAGGTGAATATTATTATGACATCTACTGTAAATTATAAGGCACAGTATTGCAATTATGTTATGCAAGTTGACAGTCTCCCAAGTATGCATCCAAGCAATTGAGAGTTGTAATATTTTGGTACCGTTTGATTGTTCTGATTATTTTTTTCTCTTTAGAACTTTCAATGTATGAGTTAAGTGGAGAAAATATTTAAGTCAGTAGTTGAAAAGTGGACCAAGTAGAATACATTAGTTTGGATGTGCAGTAGAGGTCTTGCAGGTGAAGACTTTACATCTTATTGTAGCTAGCATCTCTGTAACATGTGCGCTGATCTATCTGGCAGTGCATTGTCCATCATAGTTCTGGTTTACATTAGGCTGAATTCATGCCTAATGTATGAATTCAGCCTAATGTGGCCTTTTTGCATCCACACAAAAAGGCCATATATTTTTGTGTGGATGCAAGCTGCAACAGTGATACACATTTCAGAAAGGGTCGTGAAATAAAAAGAAATGTGGCCCTGTGGTAAACTGAGGTTACTAGAATTTGCTCCTGCATGTTAAGGTTAATAGAGATCTTACATAGTTCAAGTCAGGACACAAATATATTCAAAGAAAACATTTTTTTAATATGGCACATCATTGGTGACAGATATAGATTTCATATTCTTGTTTCTGAAAGAAATAAAATAGGATTCACTTTCTCCACTGTTATTACTAAACTACGACAACAGGCAGATCACAATTCTAAAACAGCCATAAAAATCAACGTTATTCACAATTTTTTCTTTCTGCTCTCTGATTGGCCCTGTGGAAATTCTACTGGAGGAATCCAAATCAATGGGAGAAATCTCAGATGGAACACTGAAGGGAGATCAGAATCAAATGAAAATGTGTCGAGAGGTAATGGCCAGGATAACAATAAGAATGTAGGTTTAGTTCTTCAAGCACGTCGACCATCAGCCTGTAAAAGCTTGGTTTCTGCTGGAATGATTTCAATCCTGAGATGCTGTTTAAGCCCTTGCTGCTCCAAGAAATCTATTCAAGAGGCACCAGTAAATAACATGGCTTATTTATGCAATCCCTTGATGTCTAATGGGTGATTGGGACCCATTAGACATAGACTCAACCAGGATACTTCTGCAAATACCTTGTTTATTCTCTGACTTTGAAACCCTTCAAAAAGACTCTGAGGTATGAAACAAGACACCACAAAGCATCTAAAGATTTACTCTCTCACACATTTATGCTAAAGAAACCAGCTGGCTGCAGACCGCTGGCTTCTCAGTGAGCGACATGCATCATTAACATCTTTAAATGCTGAGGCGTCCTGCCTTTACAATCTTCAAACAGGCTGTCCTTCAACCCCCTCTGCTTAAAACCTCCCACCCACCACTCACAGTCTTTAAAGTGTTACTAAAGAAGCTTAACAGCCCATTGCGAAGGGTGTGCATGGGGCGTCTGTACTCCATAAAACTCGCTATAAGTAATGGTATTTCATCAGGAACTCTTATGGAACATACAGTGCTTGCTTTATGGAGACGGTTAAAGGCAGCAGGTGAGTAAAAGGATCCTTTCTGGATTGTATTTGTTTTCCAATAATTGATCAAAGAGGCAAACTGGAAAAGTGGTTAAAACACAAACTTCTCTTAGCTGACAGAGAAGTTTGTGTTTGTGTATGACTACAACAACAGGACTGAATCCTTGGAGCATCACATGATGTAAACACAGCAATGACGCATTTAGCAGCAGCATGCTAGGAAAACTATAACAGAATACATTCAGTACGCTGTATACACAAAAATGTTTGGATTCCAAGATATTTCGCATTTTGTATGTTTCTAAGATTCAAGTATGTAGTAAACTAAGAGACGGTTTATCAGCTCCATTCGACAGTAATGTTAAAAATCACTTCAAATGAAATCAAAGTAAAAAGAAAAATAAGCTGTAGATTTAAAAAAAAAGCTCAGTTATATTTGCATGCAAGTCTAATGAATCTGGTGTTCAATGAAATCTTTTCCAATTGTTGATAATATTCCTCAAAACATTTTTTTCACTCTACTGATTTTACATAAACGGCAATAAAAAACAACAAATGTTTTCACGATTTACAGCAAAAATGTTCATCCCCGTGCTGTTCATATGGATATGTGAAGATCAATTCTCCGATAAAGAAATTCAGACATAGCATAATTTTCTGCTAAAGCCAATAAAATAGTCCCGAATGAGATGGGGAAATTTTGATAGTGAACCCTGGTGAAAGCCACATCTCTCCTTTAAACAAGTATCCTAAAGATTCAGAGAAAGCACCGCGATCCAAAAAGGTGCAGTGTGTCTTTAATTCCTTGCCTTTGTGGCGGCGGCAGCTAGCAAGGGCATCTCAGGCAAACCACAAAGCTAAGGGGTTAAAGACGGTACCATGTTGGCTCTTTGTGAGCGGGATTCCACGCCATTTTTCCAGCTCTTTATTTTCAAGTCATAGCTAACCAGCTCCAACTTCCTGCCTGCTCAAAAACCAAACGCCATTCGAGGACAAGGATAAGAGAAGCAGAGCCGGGACACAAAAAAAACAAAACAACAACAACAACAAAAAAAAAAACAGGAGGAATCAGTGTTTCAGGAACATGAAGGGAAGGTCATTGTCTGCAAGCTTACCCTGGGAGAAAAACAGAGGGCCTGAACCTGCCAGAACCTATCCACGGCGACCAGGAGGTGGACCTGCAAGAGACCAGAACAACAAAGACAGTTTGTGACAAAGCTGAGGCGCCGCAGTCCGAGAGGAGTGAAATCAAGTCTGACATTTTTCATTTATTTGTAAATGCCTCCTTGGCGGCACACTCACTCGAAGCGACAGTTGGGCTTTTACCAAGTTAAGGGGAGATGATGGTAGAATAGAGGGATCCTGACAGAGGTTGTAATGAGATGCCGCATTAGGGCCGCTCTCTCATCCACTCTCCCCTCTCTCGCCCAGGAGCACGCCCTTCACTTCTAATCTGCCACCCCGACCATTTGGAGATGGTTAACCCCGTGAAAAACTACACTAACCCTCTTTGGTGCGCTGATAAAACATTCTTTCTGGGTTTATTTTGTCGGAAAGACTTTGATGCTTACAAATGCTTTTGTCAAAGGGATTTTAGAGCTCAGAGCCTCGGGAGGGTTCGGGGAAAGAATTGCGATATGCATCACCTGCTCAAAATATGAACAGGTGCAGAGGATGGAGCTAACAGAGGGGAACTGGAGTAAAAAATACCAAGTTAGTGAACAGTGAGAATAAAGCAGACTTACTGTGACCTCTGGGAAACAGCAAGTCATAGTTTTCATCATGTACACTTTTACCAATTCTTAGCAACATAAAATAAACCAAACCAAATATTTGTTAAAGAGAAGAGATTTAACACATTTTGTATTTGTACAGATTTGTTAAAAACTTACATTGTATTTTCATGTTTCTGCAAAGCAAGTTGTGACATAAACATAAAGAAGCAGTTATTTCAACAGTTAACCTAGACATGCTACACTTACTTTAGCTCACAGCTAATTCAGTATTTAATGCTTCAAATCAGAATCCATTAAGGGGAACAATGTTCTGACATTTTTCATTTATTTGTAAATGCCTCCTTGGCGGCACACTCACTCGAAGTGTGCCGAAGCTCACTCGAACACCACACAAAGCCCATGTGGTGTTTTTCTTTATCTAAAACATTTAACTTGCTAAGAGGATCCAAGTCTGCAGAAAAAGTCCAAAAACCTTCTGGCTCAGTGAGAACAAGGATGCTACTTTACCTTCTGGCCAGGTAAACAGCGGTTAGCATAAACAACAAATAACCTTCTGATGCTATCTAGTTGTTAAAGTCCTAAGCCTGTTCAAATTTCAAAAATGTAAAATTTTGTGCTGAAAATTAAAACACCAAAGAACAAATCTGCTTTGTCTCCTAAAACTAACTCAACTTTCATTTAAACTGCTTTATGTTTGGCATCAATTTGTCAGTTTATATTTGTTGCTTTTAATGAATGACTTTCCTTAATGTAAGCCTAGAATGGTCCAGTTAAAGCATATTGCAGGTGTGATGAGTACCTTCAACACCAAGGCTTGGTAAAATACTATAGTAATAATACAGCCCAATGAACAGAATGCAAGAGTATAAAATACAGTGGAAATTCACATTACACTAACTTTACTAATGTTCCATTTTGAAAATCAAGTTTTAACATTGAAATACATTATTGTAATGTAATTTTACCTTAGAATGACAGAAAAAAATGTGAAAGCACAAAGGACTGTTTGTTATACTGGACACAAGAGCTTGCTGCAAACAGGAAGATCAGAGATTCCAGTTTATATATGCTGAACACATATTTAGATCAAATTCACAAAATATCCCCATTTTCATTTCATTTCATAGACTTATTGATATAGCACTTTTCAGCAACAAGACAATTCAAAGTGCTTCAAATGAGGAAAACATAAAACGTTGAGCTTCATAAATAAATATGAAATAAAAATATATAAAAAATAATAAATATAAATAAAAGAGTAACTCACAACAAATGGGTTAAAGTTGATTTAAAAGAACTCAGGTTTTCAGCATTTCCTCAGTGTAAATATATGCAAAGATGGCTAATAAATCTACAAAAAGCCACTTCTGTATCATAACCATTTACAGAGTTTATGCATAAGTGGAATTTCCACGTCAAGTGCTGCATTAGAAAAATTCCTTTGTTCACTAATTCATTCACTTCATTTCACTTCAACTCTTTTTATGTAATAAAGAGCTTTCTCTGGACAACAAAGACATTCAGTATAATTTTAGTCCCTTTAAAATCAGCTCACCTACATATGTTGAGGAGAAGAACAACCATTAGTGAAATAGGTTGTGATTGAGTAGGCAGTTAGAACGGAGCGATGGATTTAACTTTGGCCATAGCTGCTCCTGAAATATGTCATCATTTTTGGTTAAATTTGAATACATAAAACCGTTGCTTTAAAAGCCTTCCCACTTAGTCTGCAGAAAAAAAATGGTGCACCTGTTTTTCTACCTTGAAATGAATGAAACAGAAAAAATCTTTTTGTAGTGTGGTCCTGCTCTCCCCACAGACTATTCTGCCGTCCATGTCTGTGCATCACTGAAACCCCCTCTCTGTTGTAATCTGGTGGTATAGTCCTGGTTGTTGTGAGGGCTGGTTTTGCCTTTGCTAAGCCATTCAGCATATCTCAGGGTCAGTTTGTCCCTCACTCTGTCCCTATCATCATTTTCAGACTCATATTGTCATTTCATAACTTCCTACTTCCATTTTGTCCATCTGGAGAGAAACTTACCTGTGGAGCTAAACCATTCTACACCAGTTTTTGTAGTCTTTCTTTACGTTTGAAGGTTCTCACAAATAACTGGGATAATTAATCTTAGAAATGTTCAAACATACTGAATACACGTTCCCCTTCAGTACAAAGTGACTCATTGTCAGCCCAGTGGTGGCTTGATGCTGCCGTCCAGCTGTTTCTTGTACTTCATCCCCTTCTTTTGCTTTTGGGAAGTACCGACTCCAGTTCCAGATCAAATATTATACACATTCCATTTTGTACTCATATATTCAAATAACGGAAGTTTAGTATAGTCATAAGAATGCTCAAAACTATATAGTTGGACATTTTTAAGTTCTGATCCCTGTTTGGGCCGGTTGACGGGTTACAACTTGTAATCACACTAAAATTATTCCAGGCATGCTCCTGCCTTTACATATTTACTCTGGTCACATAATGAAATGTCAATTGTAGGATATGAGTGGTGTTTGTACAAATTATTGGTAGTCAGAGAGAAACATACCGCAGAAGATTGCTTGAATTTCTCCCCACAACTGTATAAAACGGTAAAAAGAGCAATATGGTCAACACCAGCCAACATGAAGGCATATTGTCATAAGTCAACACTGCTAAATTATTGAATAAATAGACATATAAGCTAAACAACAAAGATATTTAATATCTTTAATCAGTTATTTAGGTTCTTAAAACGTCAAATTGGTGCAAAGTTCTGTTCAATCTGTTCATTTTTTAAGAGTTTCAGGAACTCCTGATCAATCATGGAACTTCTTTAGAAATGTGGACTGTGGACCCTGACATTAGCATTGGGGATGTTTGTGCTAATGCTACATTTTTAGCATTGAGATGCTATTTTAGGTTTGAACAGCTTCACTGATAGGCTAACTCCTTCTAGCATAAACTGAACACAATAGTAGTCTTTCCCAGATACTACAGATATTTTTGTCTCCAAAAATAAAAATTATTGTGATAAAGTTAAATATTGGAAACTCTTGGTGTCGCACCCTAATTAGCTAATAAACTCTAAACATTTTCTTTGACTAAAGTCTCTCAGTCTGGGTCAGCAGGGCACAATGATGTGCATAAGACAGTCATGGACATGGACATGGACATCATGTTCATTACCCCCCCACCTCCACACAGAGGGGAAGACATCATTACTGAAGAAGCTGGTTATTCACAGAGTTTTGTGTCCAAGCATATTGAAAATTGAGTAGAAGGAAGAAGTGTGGTAGGCAAAGGTGCAAAATGACAAAATGAGAGAACTGAACAAAATGTTTTCAGTTCACTGAGCACTGAGCTCATAATGCTCAGTGCTTTACTAGCCACTATGCACAGACTAATCCACACTTCTGCTGCAGATGTGCTTCTCATGTCAGGCCATTCCTGAACCAGACTGGACTGTTTCTCAGTGGTCTACCATCCTCTCACATGAAAGTAAAGTTGACATTTTATTTGGAATTTAAGGTCCCAGAATCCACAGTCAGTGATGCTTCAGGGTGTCATGACTTTCCAGCAGGACTTGGCAGCTGCCTACACTGCCAAAGTCACCAAAAGCTGGTGCGATTATCATCATGATACTGTGCTGGATTGGCCAGCCAGCTCTCCTGACCTTTAACCCCAAAGAGAATCTATGGGACTCTCCTAAGAGAAGCTGATCTCCTCCACAACTCAGTGCAGTGCCCTCTAAGCTGTCCTCCCAGACTGAGTGTGTGTGCCATGGACTTTGCAGCATGTGAACAATGAGTTATGTACTTCATTAAGCTGAAGTAATTTCCCTCCCAGATATCATGTCGCCTTCGAGCCTCTCAGTAATCCATCCCAGCCGCCATCAGCTAAAATTAGCTCAGTGAAGCAGAGAGCCACACCTCGTCAGGACGCTGCAGGTAGGGCTGTCTGGCTCTACAAGGCATCATTAAAATACAAGCTTTTAGATTCAAATTATTGTTGGTGCTGGAGATACAATCTGTAGGTTTTCAGTGGCATCCTCTTCATCATCCTAAACTAATATTATCCAAGCATTGCACTGCGGTAATTATTGAAATCATAAGCATGACTTCAGGTCTCAGAAGGTGTATAACCCTATGACAGCTTGTTTTTTGGTAGACTTTCATTAAATATTTGCTTCTCTTGCCAATACATTGAAGCACTTCAAAAGTAGATTTTTTTTTTTTTTGTGAGGGAAAATACTTTAATGGACAATAACTGTCTTGGCAGTTCCAGTAGAAATGGTTTCCATAACCAACTCAATCATAGCTCAATTGAAAAAAAAAATGTTTAAATATTTTAAATTGATTTTTCCTTCCTGGTCTACTTGTCACAGTCCTTAAGCAGCCAATATGACATAACTACAAAAGAGTTTCAAACTGGCATTTTTTTCCAGACACCCTTTAGAAGGTAGTCTACAAACAATTGATGGTTTAACTGAAAGAACAGAACAGTTCTGGGGTTTTACAATTTGGTTTAAAATCACTTCACTGAACAGAATCTGCTCTTTTGAAAGTTTTTAATTTATCACAGTGTTGCCCTCGTGTTTTTAGACTTGCATTCAAAAACATGCCTAGAGGAACATTAAATTTTGTTATAACTCATGTCATCCAAGGGGTGATGCTGTGGGCCTCAGCCTGCCGACTGTGAGACGGCCTCATGTCTGTCCTGACATGCTAACAGCTCAGTCATCAGAGATCAGATTCCACAGCAACATGTCCTGGATGACACTATCAGTTGTTGGCAGGCTCTGCTTATCGTCTCATTTGTTTTTGCCTCTCCTCTTTAAATCTCTGTCTGGTTAGAAAGTCGACCAGAGAGATGTGAAATCAGATATGAAAATTGGCCTTTGGAACCTCCACTGAGAGTCCCTCCCCATGTGGTCGGGCCCCTGGCTGAGGGGTCAGAGTGGATGCTGAACCCAAGTTAGAAAATCACACTACCATTTTTTATTTTTTTCTTCCCCCTTTTACATTTGAGGCAGCTGGCTAATGTGAATCCAAACTTTAATCAAGTCTTTTTCACCACTTGCCTGGATCACTGCACCACACTTTAGAAAGGACTCAGTGATCCCTGTGTCTCTAAGCTTTAGAGGGTACAGACTGCTCCTTTTAACTGGCACACCAAAGTGACCACATTTCTGCTGTTTTAGCCTCTATGCACTGGCTGTCTACATTTTCAGGTTCATTTTAAATTATTTTATTTGCTTTTGAAGTTCTTAAAAGCCCTGCCCCGTCTGCCCTAGCTGCTACATCCCTACACTCCCCCTTGTTCCTGTCAGTAAGCTGATCAGCTGCTCTTCACATCATCACAGTGCTTTTGCTGCAGCAGCTCTGATGTATGGAGGACTTCAGCCTCTTCCCTGCCTCTCTCTTTTTAAAAACACATTTCTTCTCCCCAACCTCAGCCACCATCTAAGATGTTGGCTTTTGAATGGTTTTTATTCCAACCTTTTATGTGCTGTATCTTGGCTGCTTGTATTGTTGTTTTTATTTCAATACAAGCAATAAATAATATATTTATTTTTAAATAATTTTAATTCTATTATTTCTTTATTACTTTATCATGTAATTCTTCATTGTTTTGGGTATGGCATGTTGGTTTTGTGTGTGTTTAGAGTGCTTTATAAATAAAGCTGCTAGCTTTATTTGCCACTGGTGTAAATTCCCGTTTTATATGTATGATTTCTGTGTCTCATCCGTTGGTTTCAGCCTTTCTATAGATGAACAATCATTGGTATTTTAATCATTTGTTAGTGGCATAAAAATATGCAAGTTTTCTGTGCGGAGTGCTGGAAACCAAATGAGCAAAATAATCATTGGCACAAAATTAAAAATCTTTTGTACAGAAGTTCATACAGAGATTACTGTAAAATATTATTTTAACCCTGATTAGGTGAAAGGTGAGGATATACTTAACTATTTGTTATTTAACTAATTGTTAATATGATGTCAGAGATATTCTCTCAGCCTAATGAGAGGATCTAAATGGCAGAAAAAGCTCCAACCTTCTTTGGTTCCCAGGAACCAACACAGTCAAACTCTGAGCCTATTTTCATTCCAACACCAGGACAGTGAAACGAAAATGTTTCGATGCATTTCAGCCTCTCATTTACACGGCAACAGCAATTTGGTTGTTACCATGACAACGGGCTCCAGAGTGAAACACAATGCAAGTCAAGTCCATGTATACCAGGGGTCTCAAACTCCAGTCCTCAAGGGCCACTGTCCTGCAGTTTTTAGATGTGCCACAGGTACAAAACACTGGAATGAAATGGCTTAATGACCTTCTCCTTGTGTAGATCAGTTCTCCATAGCCTTAATGACCTAATTATTCTAGTCAGGTGTGGTGCAGCAGAGGCACATCTAGAAGTTGCAGGACAGCGGCCCTCGAGGACCCCAAACCATATGGAAACTGTGATGTCAGTCATTTTCCCTTATACCACCAGGCTCAGTTTTCACCTGGACACATCATAACAACGACTCCATGTCTGCTGCTGCTGCTGCACATCTTCAGATTATTTGGCATGTTAAAGCAAAATCTGCCCTTTGACATTGTGGAATATTTATGCCATCAGTAAAAACAGATTACATGCCCCAGATGTTGTGTAAAGGTTACGAAAACAGGCTTCTGCATCGGAAAGTTCACAAAGTGTCACTGCCTCCTACAGGCCTGGCTTGTGCACTACATCATTTTCAGTGCTATTTGCGTTTTCATCCCACTGTTGTGTAAACATTTATTTTTTTCTGATACACAAAAGAAAATTATTTTGGAAAGTTTGGCGATGCGCATGAATGTCGCGGTCACTACAGTCACAGCAAGGAGTCCGAGTAGACGGCACTAAGGTCCCGCAGAAACCTTCACATACTTCAGGAAAAGCAACATACAAAAGAACTGATAGAAAAACAATCTGGCTTTTGAAGAACATGTACTCAGATTCTTTTTCATGTGTGTGTTATAAGCACAATTACACATGTCCAAAAACATGCAGGATATTTAACCCTTTTAAGGATTAAGGATATTTTATTTCACTCTAAATTCCATGCATTCAGCCATTGTCTGTACCTGCTTTTTCTTACCGGGTTGTGGGATAAGTGGTGCCTGTCCAAATTTAACAATGCATAATATTAACGCAGAACAGTAGCGAGAGTTAAAAACAAAAATTGGAATCAACAGATTGTAGAATGTGGAAGTTCAGAAAACTGTAATCAGAGTATATCTTACAGTTAGTAAGTATATTATCAAGTGTAGGATATAATAACAGGCTAGTTTGATTTGCCAATTTTAAGTCAAGATGAAGCTGTTTTTTTTACTGCCTACAACAAATAGGAACAACAAAATGAAATCAGCATAAAGAGTAGAACAACTACAGTGAGAACTTGGCTGACTTTGAGTGATTGGATGTAGTTTGGTTTATTTCCTAAATGTAACAGTGATTTTTTTATTTATTTATTTTATTTATTTATTTATTTTTTTGCTGTTTTGTACCAATACAAAAACAGTCTGAAGTAAAGATAAGAGAAACTGTAAACATTTACAATGACACTGACATATTAGCAGTACAACCTTATGTCTGTATGTCATACAAGTCTGCTTTATTTCCAAGTATAACTTGCTGCTCACATGGATTAAAAAGGGTATTTGAACTTTAGCTTGTGGGCATAAATTGTTCACTCAAACCAACTGGGCTCAGTTTGAGAAGAGAGAGAGCATCAGGACCACTAGTGGAGTGTAAAATGTAGATTATACCCCTGTGAAGTGGCTGTCCATCACAACCTGAGCTCTTCCAGGCAATATGCCAATTAGGACATTACCATACAGACTGCCACTGAAATTATACCTACGTCAAGGCTGAAAAGAAATCTTTTCAAAAAGCTGGCAGATGTGGTAACTGTCAGACTCCCAGATGTCTCAGTCAGAGCAGCTGAATAAAAATAACTTTAAAATAGTCTGTACCCATGCATGAAGTTGCTCACCTTGTATGATGATGGGTGGCTATTTTTATAACCATTTTGACACCTTGACTTCCAGTGTAATTCTCATCATTTAACAAAGTAGATGAAAAAGACGACAAGCACTGAGATTCTTGTATATCAGTTTATGCTATGAAATGGTGTAAA
Source organism: Xiphophorus maculatus (assembly GCF_002775205.1). Taxonomy (NCBI): domain Eukaryota; kingdom Metazoa; phylum Chordata; class Actinopteri; order Cyprinodontiformes; family Poeciliidae; genus Xiphophorus; species Xiphophorus maculatus. The sequence continues at coordinate 28,430,560 of NC_036451.1, forward strand.
AGAAACATTTGTAAGTTATTGTCATATACAACTCATTATGAGGTTTCATAATGAGTTGTGAATGACACAGAAAGATTAAGGTTTAGACGCCACATTGCCAGCTCTTAAGATTTTTTTAATGTTGAAATTTGATGGTTAAGGCTGACACTTGTTCTCTTGTGGTGGCATCTTTGTCTTTAGAAGAACAATGAAACTATTTTCTTTACAACCCCTTAAATACTGTCTACATGATCTCATTCACCCAAGAAAGAACCCGATCTGAGCAAACGTTAATTAGTTTTACCCCTTTAGCTTCTTGCATCTTTTCGCCAGTCTGACATGATCTGAACCAGTTTTGCCTCCCACTCTCAGCTGGGAGATGTTTGAGGATTCCTGATTTATGCATCCCATTTCAAGTGACTCCATATTATCCAGATCTAGACTTTGACTCAACCAGTAAGTCCTCAGCTAGTTCTTGGTAGATTTACCAGCATGTTTTGGCTTGGTGCAGTTTTTTTAACAAATGGTCTCACATTTTTCTTCAGGTAGCCTCTTATACACAACGGAATTCATAATAAATGCTTTGGGGCTAATGTGCCACAGGTGTCAGATTAGAAGTTAGGCTGTGTATGACTGGGTCGATGTGTGCGTATCTGCTAAAGTGTGCATGTCAGGACTGCCTGACTTTGTCTCACCTCTTTGATAAATAAAATTCCACTATAAAGATGAGATTTTGACAATAACATGCTGTTATTGTAGGTCAACATGCTAGTGCTAGCTGCTCTTAGTCAGTGTTTTTTTTCCCTCTGCATGGAGTATGTTACTGAAGGTCACCATTTTAGTCCAAGATTAGATGTTATCATTCATATTTTAGCTAGTTTTAGCTTTTTAGCTCATCTTACCTTGTAAGCTCCTACGACCGAACAGTATAGGCTTGAAATCAGTATTCTGCAGTGATTTCTAATAGTCTTTTTTTAACTGAAAGGTTTCCCTTCTCTTCAGCAGTTTTTCTATATGGATTTTTTTCTGTTTCTTACATATCTGCAAGTTTAATTGATTTCAAATGATTCTGCAATTTTCATCAAAAACATTCAGCTTTACAACGTTCACACTGCATTTTCACAAGAAATGCATTTTTATTCTAGTTATATTTCATATTTACTTGCATTCCTATCTGCTTCCAGTCGGGAGTTAGGTACAGTCTGACTTGAATCACAACAACCTACCATATCATAAAATTAAAAAGACAAGCAATAATATGTTTTTGTGGGTTTGTAAGAAAGAACTGCTGTTGCCAATTTTAAATTCCTCTCCTTCACTGATGTCTGACGGGCTATAATTTCTATTCTCAGTCCAGTGGAGCCTACTGAGCGGGAAATTATGAAGTGACGGTTTAGATTTTTAAGCACTGATTTCATCCGGTTTTAAATCTCAAAAAAATATTTCAACATAAATAAAAATAGATGCATCTTATAAAACAACCAGGCAGTCGAGCTAAATCACCCTGTGCTTCAGTGAACTCACATTTTTTAGTGTCACCGTTGAGTGAACATTTCCTCTAGTTAGTGTCGGCCTACATATCGATGGAATTCCTGTCTGACTAATGGCTGTAACAGAAGTTGGAGTGAAAATCTTGGGTAGAACATTAATTTTCTAATTTCCCTGTCAGTCTCAATTTTGTCCTTCAGTCTGTCAATAAAGTTGCATTGATACTGCAAAAAGGCCATTTAACACATGGCAGTTGCTAACTGATTATTGACGAGAACTACTTCTGTCTAAAGGGAACAAATCCTTTACAGCTACTAGAGTTAGCTATTGCTACTGCTGATTCAAATTACTTTTATTTTTTTGGACCTAAGTAGTAACAGGGATATTCTGTTGAGTATTATTAATACTTTTTTTGAAAGTCGCTTTTTACTGACTTATGAGTCTGCAGTGTTGGCAGGCAGGGGGGCAGTCAGTGACATCAGAGGAAGCTGTGGAGAACAGCAAGAGGGAAATGTTCTGATTGGGTAGCAGTCCATTTGATACTCAAATAACAAAACATTCCACAGCAGAGATGCATATCAATATCTGCATTGGTCTAGACATTGAAAAAAAATATAAAAAATTCTACAACGGGCATCTGTGACAATGTGAACAATCCATAAGGACAAATCTATTCAGTCTAGTTCCATGCTTTGTGCTCTGAGCAACATCATGCTTTATTATTTATGTTACATATTTACAGTTCCTAATTGCACTTTCAAACCATTTGAAAAAAAAAAAAACGTTTGTTGCTGTTTATTTTGTATGTGTTTGACCAAGGTAGTCAGTTTATTTTTTCATTTGCTGTTAAATTCCTAATTGCACAGACTGAACAAATTAAAGTTGTGTTGTTTTTACATGTTTGAACAAGCTTGTGAAGTTGTTGGTGTGTTTAAGTGTGTTGTACTGGTGCAGTTATTAATTTGTAACTGCACCAGACAGTAGCAAATAAATCAATTTTTAATTCAGTACAGTTATGTTTGTGTTTAAAAAACAAAACATTTTGAGTCAATTGAGCTGTTGTTCTGTATTGGATCTGAATCAGCTGAAACTAAACCTCAGGTATCGGAAGTGAAAAAAGTGCCTCAGTGATTCCTTAAACCACAATTCAAACCACAACCCAGAGCAGACTGGACTTGTTGAAGAAGCTAAGATCCTTCAAGGTTTGCAGCAAGATGTTGCAGATCTTCTTTCAGTCTGTTGTTGAGAGCATCATCTCTTCTGTTGTCATCTGTTGGGGCAGCAGCATCAGAACCAGGGAGCTGAAAAGGGTCAGCAGTCTGATAAAGAAGGCTGGTTCTGATCTGGTTCTGTTTGGTTCTCATCTGGTTCTGTTCTGGGTATGACAGTGGAACCTCTGGAGATAACGATACAAAGAAGGATTTTTTTTTAATGAAATCAAGAGAATTGTGGAAAACCCTGACCATCCTCTTCAGATCATGGTCAGGGTCTTATGGCCCCAACGTACTCAGGCGCACTTCAGTCCGCAGAGGTCCGCGCGGACTCGAAGCGGACATGTCCGGGCTTTATACATGTCCAGGCTTTACATATAGATTTTTATTGCCGCGTACGCATACTCGGTGTCGCACATTAAACTACCCGGTGGAAACAGTGTTCACATCGACCTGGTTTTCATGTGACACCGTGGTGATAAGTTTGAGAATAAGGGCTTTAATGAGTTCATGTTGTTTCAAAGTTGACAGTCAACATAAAGTTGTCACGGGGACGTGATAGACAGGTAAGCGAAAATACTTAACAGCAACATGCTTTATATATTCACGCAAATATTGACATGGTGAATTATGTAGAATTACAAGAACAAAAAACAAGACATCATCCCAGACTTCTTTATCAACAGCGGAGCAGAGAGGTGGTCCATAAGTTGAGTCTGACTTTTTTTTTTTTTTTTCCTTGAACAACGGCAAGGAAAGGATGATCGGGTATGTGCTCATTTTTGATTGCTGCACAAATTATTACACCGATCACAATTGTGCTTTTGCAACATAATAAAGTTTATTGAATGGATCCCTGATTACAGCTAAAGCCAGCGCAGCCTCCTGCAGTAGGAAGCTGCGCTGGCTCGGGCAGCGGTTCACTGTCTTTGCCGGACGAATCGACATGTGACTGCCATTCTCTGTCCCGTACTGAGAGGTGAGTTAAGGCTTCCCAGATGGAGAAGAAGCCGATCTACCCTCCCAAATAGTTCGTCAAACTTGCTAGTTCTCATTAGGATTGTGTGAAATAAAGGAATTTGTCACGAGATAATTTTAGGTAATCAGTACGCTCAAGTATGAAGACCCAACCATCCGCGGACAGTCGACGCGGTTCATGGAACCGCAACCACAATACGCCCGAGTGAGGGCCTTTAGAGAAACAAAGTGTCTTAAGTCAGAGGCTTCTTCACGTTCCCTGTAATATGGCCGCTACAGGAGATCTTTACTGCCAACAGCCATCACCATCTACAATAACTCTTTGAAGAATTTGAATTAATAAGAGTTACAACAACACTTAATTTTTCTTTGAGATCAAATACAGTATTTTTGAACTTGTATTTGATGCAATGATGCAGTTGATAATATCAAAGCTAACAATAAACTATTTAGAAGGAAGTCCACTTGTCAGGCTCTGTCTGAGGTGACCACACAGAAATGGAGTGCAGACCAGAAAGAAGGCATTTGACATTTAAATGCCATTATGTCAAAATAACTTTATATTTTATATTTTGTTCTTTGTTTTTATTTCCAAGCCAATTTTTGGCACTGGTGGTATAGTTGATTGTGTAACACCAGGAGCTATCAACAAGCTACAAGAACAAGTCAATATATATAGACGAAAATACACACTCAGAAAGTCCTTAAAAGCTTAGACATGCTAAATTAAGAGGAGGGGCCCTCCAGGTTCCCTGTGGCACTCAATGGAAGCTGTCATGCAGCAGGGCTACCACTAGAGGGATGAATGCTATCTGCCGGTTTCTCAGAGCTGTAGTTCCCCCTTTGTCCTGCTGGAGCTGCAGTTAGACGCCCCTCCGTTGTTGGTGCTGGTTCGCAGCTGCATGAGTTTGCTCTGGCAAGTCTGCATTTTGGATTTATATCTTAACATGACTGTAGGCTTATTTGGAACTTGCATGTGTGCTTCTCTTATTTCTCTGTGTTAAACCCTCAAATAGGTTGAGGAGTGTGTAGAATGTGCTATGCTTCTCTTTCTGTGTCTTCTAAAAACTTAAAAACTCCTCATATTTTTTAAAGTGCAGACAAAAAGTACAGTTTTTACAAACTACATATTCCTTTTGGGATCATTTCTGTTTGATTTCATTGTATGTGGTTCATCATGACGAGTGAAGGAAACTTATTGAACTAAAAGGTTCTTCAGGTTTGTGCAGCACTCTGGCAGTTCAGGTGAAAACAAGTCTTTATGAAATCCTGTCTGCATTTCATTAACAATTCATTTCTTCATGTTTTTAATATGACAAAACAACAGCACTCTTTGACCATCTGTGACACTTTGCAGAACACCTCTAAACATTTTTATCCTCAAATATTGGAAATGGAAACATGTGCTTTTCTCACAAAATCTTTCTAATTTTCTTTTCAGGTCTGCAGGCAACAAGAAGGACCTACTGAGGTCATTTGAAGGTCATCTTTACTGTAGGTACGACCTGAAGCTTTGTCTGCACACCGTGTTGCAAAAACTGGTTCACTCAATGATTGCCACTTCTTTTTGAATAGAATACCATGAAGCTATCACCTTTATCATATTTTTCAGAATAAAGAAAGCTTAGTACGTACAATATGCACACAGCACTTCAGTTTTTCTACAGACTTTTAAAAAAAATTGTCAATTTTCTTCCACAGTCATACCGAACGGTGTATCAGTTGGTTCTCAATGAACTACACTGAAGCTGCAGTATGTAAGTTTTATTTAAAAAATAATTAAAAAAAAAAAAAAAAAAAAATATATATATATATATATATATATAACATATCTGTTAAAACTGTCACTATGTTGGTTGTATGGTATGAGACTGATAAATGGTAAAAAAAAAATCCAGCTCCTCTACCTTCACCCAGTCCTTATTAGAAACAACCAATCAGAGTCAGGAGGCAGGTCTTAGGGGTGTCAGTCATGCAAGGTTGATTTTCCTCCTGGCCCTGGTTGGTTGTTTGTGGTTGGGAGAAGTTCATTTTTTCAGACAGCAGTAGTCAGTAGTGGAGGAGATTGATCTTTTCACAGATCATGTCTCATAAACTGCTACAACATGACAGTTTTAACAAATTTGTTAAAACCAGATTTTTAATGAGTTACATACTGCAGCTTTAAAGTTTATGGTTTTAACGTGGCAACAGACTACGAGGTAAAAATTCACAATAGCAGTTGTAAAAAAAAAATTATTGGTTCAGTTTTCCTGTACATACTGTGCTTTTTCCATATATTTTTGTGGCATTTAAATATTTCACATCATTGAATGTATTTTGAATGACAAAAACAGCCCGTTTCAATTAAGGTCAAGGTAGTTATCAAATGATTTGCTTTGTTTCTGTAGGACCTGGCTGATGTATGCTATGACAAATTCTTCTGTTCAGCAGGAAATCCTGAAGGACAATGTGAGGCCATGAGATTAAGGCATGAGGACTTCGCTATGCACTAGGAGATGATCAGCTTTGGTGTGTGAAACCTACCAGTGTTGCTGAATTTAAACAATTTTGTGAAACTTATTCACAGCCTATTAAAAGCTAGATGTCAGTTACTATAGTCAAAGATTGCAGTAACCAAATAAGGTCTAAAATGATGATTACTTTTTCATATCAGGCCAGGTTGGTGTGGAGGAATTTTTTCATTTAATAAGATATTATTTGAAAACTGCATTTTATGTTTACTTGGTTTCTCTTTGCTTTATAATACACTTTGTTTGTTGATTGGAAACATTTAATTGTGGCAAAAAGCAAATTTGGAAAGGTCCCATTCATGACATCCCACAGATGATAGAATATCATTCATATTTTCATGTTTCATGCGATTGTTAATGTAATAATTTCATGATCATTACAAATAATACAAGGAAATAAAAATGTTTTTATTTATTTTTTAAAGATGAATACATTTATTTGACGCATCCATCTCAAATAAAAAAAAAAAAACATGTAGACATATAAGGTGAGATGGTGGCAATGGTGGTAGGTGTTCGCCCCACAATTGGCAGGTTGCTGGTTCCATCCCGGCTCCTATAGCCTCTGATAGCCTCTCTCCAGAAGACTGCCCCAGGGCAGCTGTGGCTACTATCCAGTACCTCACCACCATGGGAGTGTCTGGGTGAATGACTGTAATATGAAGCTCTGTGAGGTCATCTAGACTTGATGAAGCAATACTTATATAAGTCATTTATACAAAGCCATTTACCATAAATTTTATTGAATTGTGGCACTTTTGGTTTTCCATAATTGATGCAGTCCAAACTGTTCATTGTTCATTGCAACACATTTAAGATACTTATTGTTCTACACCTAATAAGGCGTCTCTTTATTTATGTGTCTTGTGTTTCTGTCAAAGCGGCTCGTACCACTGCAAGCAGCTCCACGATGTATCATAATGTGGTTCGATCTTGTCTGTCTCATAACAAACTGTTATGACGTGGTGAGAGTTTTAACAAATATGTAAAAACATATTCTATAAAATAAGTTACATACAGCAGATTTAAGTTATGTCATCTGTCCCAGATAGAATTAAACATATTTTTTGGTCTAACATTTGCATTTGGTAGACACACATTGTTTTGGTTTAAACATAAGATTGACAGTTGAATTTAACCCAATAAAACAAATACATAAAGAATGTCTAATACAAATAAATGTATTTCTAAAATTGAGTAAAACATTTAGAGGCAAACAATCAAACATAAACTTGTAAGCTCAGAAACTCTCGACAGTGAAACTTGAACTTGAAGTGATGATGTAAAGGTGAGTGTCCCTTCAATGAGCATTTCAATTTTAATTATGTGTCAAGCAGACACTGAACATGTTCCCATTCCTCATGGTGTCTGTCAGCACCCAGGGGCCGAACCCCTGCTGGAGGGCCTCATTAGATTAGGCTCCCCAGGAGAGCTTCATCCTCAGCAGAATGCAACTTTTCCATCTTCCATATCAAAGTACTTCTTTTCTGTTTTCCATCCTCTGACCTCGTCCAACTTATTTGTTTCCAAGACATTACGTCATAATGTAGTTAGCATTTTTGGTAATAACATAATCTAACAGTATGATGTACATGACCGTTACTTATATGCAAATTCTAAAAACTCCGTCAGTCACATTTTCCAACCAGAATTGTGCAGACTGTATCAGTGCAAACCTTCATTGGCGTACCTGGTACAAATTGTTTATTGTTTCCAAAGTATTATTAAAGGCCGTCACAGATCTAATGAGGACCTTATCTAAACAGGCCAAGATTAAATACTAGCGTTCCTTCAAAGTGCCACACTATCCTACTCAATCAGTGGCAACCAAGCATTTCTCATTAATTGGATCTCTAAATATTCAAACGAGTCCTTATATGTTGATCTGTAATCCATCTAAGAATGATCCCAAATCGATGTCTTAAAGGCAGCAAGGAGACCATGTTTTATGCCCCTCTGAATTTAAATCAATTAAGCAAAGAATGGAGAAGCTAAATGACCTGTGTATAGTACATTCGATAAGCCTATAATTACTGCCCACCGATCTCCTGCGCAGTATATTGGCCCATGAATAGGATAAAGGTCAGGATGTAACATTGTGCATCGACTTGGTTTTTACACTAATGGACGTCAATACAGAGTGTGTACTGCCCCTAAATGGCAAAGCAATTTAATTATTTGTCATAAAAATATACTCATAATGGAGAACCATTATTATGTTAAGTCATACTGATCAATCTTTAAATAGATTATTATCACCCAGTTGTATATTTCTTTCAAATGTCAACTCTGCAATGATTGATACAGTTATTTAACGAAGTATGAATTTGCACAGCAGCATTTACAATAACACTACATTAAAAACAAAACAAAAATAAAACAACTTAACAGTGAAACTAGGCAATTCGCACATAGTATACAAACATTAAGGTTGGCCTGAAAGCCTTTCTTTTCAGAAAAAATCCTTTCATAGATGAATATTTTGAATATTTGAAATACCTGTTCCAAAGAAAACATTAATTATGTATTCATCTATTGAAGAACTTAAATCCAACTTTAAATTTCGACTGATGACAGTCTAAAGACAGGCTGGGACGTTCTGCAGGCATTCTAAAATGATTTTTGTCTTTTTTCCCAGCCGCCACAAAGTGTTTAGGAAATGATCACAGACGATGCAACAAACAGCTTTCTCCCGTCTGAAACACACTGCATGTTAGCCTCATCACATCACATGCTGTAAAGGGGTCACACCTCTGGATGAGCTAAGTTTAAAATTTAACCTCTAAAAGAAATTGTGAATGATTTAACAAATGTCTGCATAGTTCCAACATCCTGTCACTGGCGCTGGGTCATCAGGCTTCACCTACTTGTCACTAAAAGATGTATCATTGTTTTCTGGAACTTCTATATTCTTTTGTTCACTCGGTAAAGGTTTAGAGAAATGTGAAGTTATGTTTTAGTTAATTTTCACTAATTCACAACAAAGTCATCTCACTTTGGAAAACAGATGAAATTTTAATTTGGTTTTAAGCAATGAATGTCATATAATTCATTGCAAAATGCACTTTTATCACATTATACCTGTATTTCTGTAACTCTTATTTGATTGAAATTAGCCTTTAGCCTTTAGTTTAGCGTTAAAGTGGTATTAGCAAACGAGAGCACTAGGTCCAGGTTTAGCATTCATCCTGTTCAGTTTTAAACCCATTTTAAAAGGCTCATAATCGTCTTACCCATTCTTATTTGTCTGAACTGCTTCTCCTTTACTTGAATCATGTGCTCCTGAATCAGCTGACCTTTGACTTGAAGACATTTTATAAATCCAGAGGAGACTTTTGAACTTTTCACTCCCAAAATGTGAGAAGAGCTGCAGCTGCAGGCTCCATCTCTTGCTGCTCCATTTCTTGATCTTTTCTCCCTGGTTGTAACCCAGTGTGAGTTTATCATCAGTCTGCTAATATTTTACCCTTTGTTTCAATTTTCTGCAGCTCCTGTGTGGTAACTCATAGCTGTTTTATAGACCTATTCTTGATTTCTCTATTCTGTTGTTTGGTCAGCTGTTTTGTTTTTGCTGAAGTGCTTCAAAAATAAAGCGGGATGGGGCGTGGTGGCGTAGGGGATAGCGCGACCCATGTTTGGAGGCCTTGAGTCCTCAACGTGGCCGCAGTGGGTTCGACTCCTGGACATGACGATATTTGCCACATGTCTTCCACACTCTCCTGTCAGCCTACTTTTATATAAGGGACACTAGAGCCCCCAAACGACCCCTGGAGGGGTAAAATAAAGCAGGATGGAATAGTTTTATGAATAAGATGTATCTTGCAGGTTAACGTAAACCTTTAAAATCCCCTAAATTTATATTCAAACATTTATTTTCATCATGATCCAATTGGATGTCTCTTCTTGCAGTGCAGAATAATATATTTACTCCTTTAAGACAACTGTGAAAAGAAATGAGTTGCAGAATTCTGAAAAAAGGAAAAAAAAAATCCCAAAATATATTTGACAGTCAAAGTGAAATACTCTGTTCTCCTTATTTTTTCAGTTTCTGTGGTTTCCATCTTTCTAACTATTAGCTGTTCTTCATCTGCCCTGCACAGACCTAAAATGTATCATCAGTCTGTTTCAATTCAGTAACTCCATTTGAAAGATTTAGAGGTTGTTTGTTTGCCGCAGGAAGCAGTTGCTCCTCATTTCCATTCCACTTCTCACTCTGCAGCTTACTTCAGAGCAACTTATCGGCTTTTCTGCTGTGATTGACAGCTCAGAGACACCTTGCGATGACTTCTCTGCCTCTGTCATGTTTCGTCTCTCTCTATCTTCTCTCCTCTTCCTTTTGATGCTCTTTGTCTCTCCAGCCTACATGTAGGCCTTTCTTTAACCTCCCTAGGGACCTTTCTGTCCCCTAGCCTTTGGAAGCTCAAGGAGAACAGTCAATAAAATAAACTGGCTGGATAAGGAAATATATATTTATATATTTTCTGTTTCTCTTTATACTTTCCGCCTCCTTCAGGTCTGCCGCAAAGATGCACAGCTGGAGCCCAGGCTGATTGACAGCTCCGGGGCTTATTTTGTCAACTCTTTATAAGCAATCATCTCCTGTGACTACTTCTCTTGAGACAGACACACTTTGAAAGCATCAGACCACCACCTTTTTTAAAAGCATCAATTGTTTTAAGTGGCCAAGTGCCTTGAAGCGTTGCTTGCATGTTGGAAGAGTTCTAAAGCAGGAAAATACAAGTGTTTCTGTAAGACTGAAGCCCGGCTCTGGGTTGTTAGGAACTATGCTGCTGAAGCCTCTGACTCTTCTGCTTTAGAACTTACTGCAGTGTTTTATTCCTCGCAGTCTAAGATTAGGCTTTTCATGTGGATTGAATCGTTTTTTCTCCTTGATGCATTTTATGAGGGCTCCTAAAATATTTGTTCTAAAAATGTTTGGTAATGATACATACCAAAAATGTTTTGGTATGTATCTAGAACTTTATTTAAACAGAACTTGGGAAAGTGTGTTGTGTTAGAAGAATGGTGGGCCACCAGGCTGAGCGTTGTTTATTTGAAATAGGGTTTTTTTATACTCCAGTGACCGTAAAGATGGATTAAGCTATGGGTTTATGGGTTACACTTCAGTTATGAACTGTGCATTTTGTTTTAGCCTAGGTCATCTTTGTCTAGTTCAGAACTAGACAATAAACCTTATGTCCCCCAGCTACCTCTAGAGAATGGCACCAATGCAAAGTTAAGCAGATATAATGAATGGACTGATGGATGTTTTGGATGTTTTCTGTCACAAACGCTCAAAATAATACATTGAAGTTTAAAGTAATGTGAGAAAAGGTGAAAAATGTTTTGCAAAATTCCAGATCCTTTTTAAATTTTTCTTTAGCTAATCCATGTCAATCTCTCAACATGAACCAATCAGTTCCAATTATTATGTGGGATTTAAGCAACATAATAAAACCTTCTGAACCCTATATCACATTATGAATGGAAGAGATGCATCATGTTCCAGCTGATTCCAGGCTCTGACTAACAGCTCTTCTTAGAGCAGAAATGCTATTTCATGTCTTTCAAATGGTTAAACATATTCAGTGGGTTTTGCTGATGTATCTTATTGCCTGTCATTTTACAAAGGGCATCCCTGACATTTCTATGCTAAGCCAGATAAAAGCAGCATTCATTTCTTCAGCATTGTAACATTTGAATTCTACCAGATTTTAGCATTGTTGCAAGTTCAAAAACGTCATTTCTTTCCTTTCAGCTAGAAAGGAGATTTAAAAAGGAATAACTGCCTGGAACATCAGGGTCAACCTGTAACTTTGACAGTCGAAGGAATCTGAACCTTCACATAATATTTAGAAGCTCAAAAGCATCATCTGCTTGCTGTTCTGGATCTCTTCAAGGATTAAATAGTTTTTTCACCAAATGTGATATAAAACAAAAAAATCACTTTGAACAACAGAAGTATGCGCAAATATAGCCAAAAAAGTCTCAAGAGGGAATTTCACAGTAGTGACTCACAACTTAAGAGCTCAATTACAAAGCACTGACGGCCATTGCTTCAGAATTTCCAACCCTGATGCTTATTTTATTTGTTTGACTTAGAGCTCTATTTGTTTGACTTGTTTGACTCTGTGGTGGGAGACAATTTATAGGGACATAAGAGGCTGGATCACCTGCAATAGAATTAAGTGTGTGCTTTTGTTTTGTTGCGCCAATATCTACTGCATCATGCAGGTCCGCCTCAGGATTAATGTTTTCATTTTAGCCCTAGACAAAGTTGTATCGACTTTGCTTAAGCACACTCTAAATATGAGATGTCCACTGTGGAACCTTAAATGTTCCAGTGAGTAATTGATCCTTGCTTGGGGTCAAAAGCAGTGAAGATTTGAAGTTAAAGTAAAATATCTGTCTCACTAAGTCAAATGATATAGCGAGGCTAAACTGGTTGTCCACAGCCTGTGGGCTTGGTAGTTACAATTCAGTAATTGATTAATTGATATTGCTGAGGACAGACAATAATGATTTTCAAACCCTATTATTGGCCAGGGGTGTACTTTTTTTTTTTTTTTTTTACTAAACCTGTAAATAAACCCAAGCTGATTATGCATTCAGTAAACAGAGGAAAAAGCACTAAAACACATGAAATAAACACACACAACTTCTCGCCAAGATGCAAATGTAACAAAAAGAATTTCCAGTTGAGCTACTTTAATAAACAAAAGCATGAAGCAAATAACACTCAACTACTACGTAAGTATATAAAAGAATAATGACACTAATACACTCCCAGAAGGCAAAACAGTAAAAACATGCAATAAAGAATAAATTGAATAAAATGATGCAATGTTCAGTATGAACTGAGTATGTTAAAAAAGCAGATTTCTTTTAGAGGAATTTGGAAATGAGGCCAAGTGATTTTTCAACTAATAAACGAATACACACAGAAACACCAACATATGAACTCAGAGAATAATATACAGTATAGTCATATCACAGTCTAATATGAATTAGGACAACAGGCATGTGTTCAAACAACCAGTTCATAATGCAAAGCAGAATTATTTATTTATTTATTTATTTGTAACTTTTTGGACATGTCAAGTTACAATTAAGATGACAGCAATGCAACAAATATAAACATTATTTTGAGAAAGTAATGTTTCATTGAATAATTTACAGAATTAACAATAAATACCCTTTGGATATTTTTTATCATTCACCACAGCGATGGATCTAATTTAGTATTTTTGGATACCAAGACAGCATGTTGCCCCTCAAAACATGGTGACTTAAACTGACATAGCTCTAGAAGCAATAGCTTCAGTAAAACACCATAGTATTTTACTGTTTTAAACTATCTCTTTTTAGTCTGATACATACTGTATGTACCGTAAATAATATTATTTGTTTAGGGCAACAATTTCCTAGGGCTGACCACAACACAGACAGAGGGAAATCGAATATTGACACTGGGAACAATAACAATAGCCTGAAGTTACACTAGGCAACAGACTGCAAATGTTAAGAAGCAACATCTTTCTGCACCACGCAGTGAAGTAGGACGTCCCCTTCAAGGTAGCAGGGAGGTCCTCTCTAATGCAACAGCTGCTCTTTTTAACATGATGATGTCACATATTCACACAGTGAAACTCTTCCTGCTAAAACTGAAAGAGGGTTAATGCAGTGCATTGTGGGACTATGAGGTTTTATACCAGTCTCTTTGTTCCAGTAGGTATGTCACTCATGGCTGGAGGTACAAGTTGCACATTCTCACACTGAAAAGGCTTCATTTTGAGTGCATTTATTACATGGGGAATACTAAATATTAAGAAAGAATTATTTGTACTGTTGATTTGTTTTCTCATGAAATAGGCCTAAAACAAAGGCAGTCAGCAAGCTTTAAAATGAAAAGTACTTTCCGAAACAAACTGAGTCCAAAATAGCTTTTGTGAATTTATGTCTATTGCAGTAAAGAAGCAAAGTCTTACAAATAGAGCATGAGAAACCCTGTGAAACCAGCAGCATGATGAGAAACAACAGGAGAATTTGTCAATAAACTGCTTCTTTTTTCCAAGTGAAGCTGGCGCAAACTTAATGGTGCATTACTGCCACTGTCTTTGAGGACCAAGATATACCTAAAATGGGGCAGCTTAAACAAGCCAAGATACACACTCACATACACTAAAAAAATAAAAAAGCCATTTGCAGATCTCCTATATCCTGCAGAAATGATCTTTTATTTCCTTTAAGAAGCACAAGAGTTCTCTGATAAGCAAACCTCTCTAAAGAGTGAGATTTCCTCTACACAAAGCTCCTCATCTCTCTTCTCATCCTCTCTCTGGATCATTTCTGTTTCTTACAACTATTAAGGATTTGTTCCATTGATCCTCCTGCTGCCATTTCTTCCATAAGCCTGTCTGGTGCGTCCCCGTTACTTTTGAAAGTTTTGTTCAACCAGTGCATGCTCCAACCTCGACGTAAAAAGTGCTATTTTGCTCTTCTATACTTCCCCCATTCATGCTAACTTTAATATTGGGTTGAAACCATACAAATCCCTTCCATTTTATCTTGATTCCATGTGTTGTGAAAGTATATGACATTGTAACATGCATATGCTCTTCATATTAGTTTATAATTTGTTCACTACTGTTACATGTGCAGAAACCCAATTAAATTTTAGCTGACCAACCCACACTTAAAATCCACCACCATTTAAAAAGCATATCTGAGCTCCATTGTGACTCATAAAGTCAGGATGGATCCACACATCCTATATGTATATAGGAAGAGATTTATTTCCTTCTCATGTACAGATATGGACAATATATACAACTTCTCTCTTCAACTCCCTCGCACAACTGGAGTATATAAAATAAACCTCCATACTAACCTCCATATAAAATAATCCTCCTCTTTATAATAAACAAATGAAAACAAAGTCTAGCCCTTAGCCTTTGTAACACACTACTTTTTACCAGACATAATCACAACCCCCCCCCCCCACACACACACACACACACACACACACCCTATAAGGTTTTGACCTTATATATTTTTTTGTTTCACTTCATTTTTGTCTGCACTTTTTTATATGAGCAGTATAATTACGCAGTAAATATAAAATGTCCAACACAGTCACTGTCCAAAGTTTACATATACTCTGACAGAGTTTATGAGTGGTTTGCATGAAAGTGCCTTCCCTGGTGATAAAGAGCGGTGCTCTGTGACAGTGTCATATTTATAATGTTTTTTAATAGCAGAGCATGTTGAACTTTACTGCTGTAGATGGTAAACACTGAGAACATTTTACCATGTAAAAATAATGCTGGACACTTTGATCACTTGCCATATGTTTTCTGTCACATCACTGTCCAGTGTTAAAAAGTATGAGTTTAAATAAAAGGATGTCTGCTGCATTAATGCAGCAAGGTAGAGAAGTGGTGAGCGCTACTGTCTCACAGGATGAAGGATTCCTTAGGGTGGATTTTTTTTTTTTCGTAGTCTACCTGAGTAGATTGGTCTTTAAATCTAACAAAAATAATGTATTAGAAATATCTACTGAAAAAATAATGAGCTAGACTAAAAATGATAGATAGATAAAGATAAGAGGAGGAAGGTGCTGTATGGCAACCCATTCTCACTGCATGGTCAATATATGACGAGTCGGGAGTGAGAATGTGTTGTGTATGGACATGAGGTCATCCTGAGCCAGTGCTGTACTTATGCTGTTGCAGGTTTAGGTTGATGGAGGACAAACTGAACACTTTTCCTCACTTTGCTCCTGTCTTCTTCTACTGTCCAATTTGAATTATGTGCTGTTATTTCAGCTGTTGACTTTGTGTTTTATCTGTTATTTTTCTCCCTTTAGAAGCTGGAGCTCCATTCATTCTGTTTGGCTGCGATTCCTTCCTGGAGGACGACATCGGCTGAGAAAAAAAAAAAAAAACGTTCTCTCTCTCCTGCTGTTTACTTTTTACTTGTTTTTAACTCGAGTCGAGCAAATCTCAATCTCGTTGTAATGTGTTGATGACAATGACAAATCGTATCTTATCTTATCTTATCTTATCTTATCTTATCTTATCTTATCTTAACTTAGAAAGCACTTTACATCAGTTCTTCAGCTTCCTTTTGTGTCTCTGCTCTGTCTCCTCAAACCCCCAGTTGGTGGTAGCAGATGAAGAACCCCGATCTCAGGTGTCTTCCTGTTAAAGGAGAGTTTTTTCACTCCACTGTCACTACATGCATGTTATGTATGAGGGATTGATGTAATGTCAACAACACAATGTAAGTGATTGTCTTTTTAAAGTTTCTGTCTATGTTTCTGTGTCTTATTATTCACTTTGAATAACAAAAGTGAGCTTTATGTGCTGCTTAATAACTAGGACCAATTAAAATGTATGTATGATTGAACTGAAGTGACTTTTTGTAAAGTGCCTCAAGATGACATTTGTTGTGCTGTATAAATAAGCTAAATTGAATTAAAAGTATTTTCTGTATTATTTGCCACAATTGCAAATTATTGTTGCTACCAAACAGAGCAGATGTGTAATAAAAGGATTAGTAGTTTGGCTGCCTCATAAAGCGACAGGTTTGTACCTGCAGGGAGTCAGAGCCTTACTGGGGGTAGCAGTTAATCTATTAATATAATTGTTAATATTATATTAGCTTGCTCTCCTAGAATCTTTAAATCCCTTTTAGCCTTTATGATAACTTCACCCAGACTCTAGAGCTGAGCAGCTTTAGCCACTACCAGTAGATCTACCTACAGGATTCCAGTGGGTGTCCATAGGCAAATACAAAAAAAAAGATAAATGATCCTTTGACTTAAGAGAGTAACAAAAATACTACTCTAGACTTACCATGCTACATGAGGCTATCAAGTATTCATTTGTGCTCTTTGTCTTTGTTGTGCCATTTGATCATTTTCACCAGGATGATGTGCTAGGAAGCCCATAACACTTTATTTTTTTTAAAAAATACACAACACAAATCATGATGATGATTTTGAGTGCACATTATCATAATAATTAGAATCTTTTGTGAAAGCAAGCTTACTTGCAAGTACTTCAAATCAGAGTTAGGAACAGTACAATTCCATTAATGCAGACACTCTGGCTGTCGGTTCGGTTAAATTAGTTTTACTGTTGACACGTCCAAGTTTCTTCACTTTAAGAGAGTAAGAAGGAACAGGCCAACTGCCAGACCTCATTAAGCTTAGAGGTATTCTGTCAGACAGGCTGGAAGAGGCATCAGATCCTTTCAGATTGAATTTGTTTGGTTCAATCATGGCAGGCAGATTGCTCGCAGACATACGATGAAACATGAGACGTAAGCTTGATTTGATCGTAATGACCGCAAGTTGCTTCTACCTCAAACAGTGTGGCTCTCTAAAAATTATTTTGGAAAAAAGATTGCTAATGGCTCCCAATCAGCCTGCTTTAGAAAATCTGAAAAGATGTATCATTTCCTTTGCTGTCGAACAAGCCTCCTCCCCTTACGCTTCATCTTCAGTTTTTAAAACTGACTCGACAAAATCTATGTAAAAAAATAAATGTAAATTCTAAACAGATGTTATTTATAAATCAAAAATATTTGATCATAAATCTGTAAACGATATATGTTTGAATGTGTGCCTTTTCCCAGCCCCAGCATGTCTTTCAGAAGAAGAAAAAGACAGTGCAGCGATTTTAATTGCCTTACCTGAGGGTAACATGTTTCAGATGATGTAGAAACTCAGCAAATCTCAATTAAATCCAACACGGACAACGAACAAAGTTTTGTTGCATGTGTTGACAGGAAAAGAACAAAAGCCTGATTAAAAGAGCTTGTTAAGGGGAGAAGTGTGACTCAGCAACTTCAAAGCGGAGCAAATTTTGGATATCTAATAAGTGTCCTGGGAATTTCAGTTAGTAATTTCACAGTTTTAGTCTTGCCATTTGAAACATGGCAGCATAATGTGTTTGCTTTAATGTGAGTCAGCAAATTAAGTGTCTTTGTGAGAGACCATACCTCCGGAATATGTGATCAGACAAAAACTGGAGTCAACTCTTCATGGGAGCATTAATTAGTTGTGCAAAAAGACTTGAATATGAGGTGCTGTGGTGGCCACAGGCCGGATTTCACAGGTTCGGCCCGATGACCTTTATTGCAGGTAAGGTAATTTTATATATATAGCACATTTTCAGCAACAAGGCAGTTCAAAGTGCTTTACATGAATTACAAGGAAATACAAACAAAACAATAAACCAAAGGAAAGAGCACAAAGATAAAACAAAAGAAGAAGAAAGTGTTTGTCTCCGTGTTTGGTAAGATTAGTGATGCATAAAACTAAGTGTTGGTTCTCCATGTTTGATTCTATAAAGTAGATGGTTCTAAATGTTGATTGAAGGTAATGAGTAGTTTCTCTAGATAAACTAATAGGTAATGAGAGAGGGGACCTTCCGTCTCTCTCATTGCCCAATTCACTGTCAAGTGGAGGCCACTAGAGCCAATAAACCTTAAATAAAGATTCCAATCAGATTTCTCTCTTTTGCCTTATGGATGATTTATGCTGCAAGCAAGCATTGAGAGTGGTTTTTAAATGACCACAGTAAGTAATACATGTGGTGGATGCAGAGTGGAGAGACAGCGCTGGGGGAGCTCGTAATGGGTGTGACTTTGGGTCACCTCTTGTAGTGATTTGGAGGACTAATTTTGATTCCATCCACCCCCCCCCCCCCCCCCCCCCCCCCCCCGTTTCCTTTCTTTGGTTTTATATGGTGCTGTTTTACATGTCTGCAATGAAGTGACCAGATAAAGGTGGAATACTCCCTACTTGTTGGTGTAGAAACAGCTGAGCCATTTTAGTGGTGTGTCTACATCAAAACAGGGTACCTCGATGAGAAATGGCTCTTGATCCCAGATGCAAACAGCTAAAACGAGCTTCCTCTGTAAGGCAGCTGGGCTCCTGCTGAGCGTTGGGACCAAGAGCTCCACAATCTGGGAGCTTGAAGTAGAGCCACTGGTTTTCAGCATGGAAAAGACAGACTCGAGCTGATTCAGACATCTCCTTAGAATTAGATGACATTTTGTGACAATAAATAAGTAATTTTATCCCTTTTTACATATTTAATCTCCAAAATGTTTGTCTTTTTTACTCCTTGATTTAAGATTTAGAATTGTTTTCATGGTCAAATCTGAAAAACATAAGCAGCTTTACTGGTTTGTTGAGAATTTCACAACTATAGATAGTAATTGTGAAGTTATTTTAGCAATTTAAAGGTAATCACCAAAAATGTTTTGTGACATGTAAACAACCTTTAACTTGGAGGAAAGCTTTTTTTTTTCTTTTTTTTATATAGTTATGTAGCTTTTAAAGCAAACAGTTAACAAATAATTAAAACATGGATATCAGTGGTTAAGTGACTAAGACTAAATGTGCCTCGCAGCAACAATGAAAAATCTCCACATAATTTCTCAGACTAAAAGGCTGTGTTATCAGAAGCAGCACATAAAATGACTCCCTGCATCGGTGCATCATGGAAAACTTTTATTTGTGAAACGCTGCTAAAGTACACAGCAATTATCCAACTGTTTTGTTGCCTGTGACAGTGGCCCTGGGAACACTGCCACACATCTAGATCAAACAGTTGTGCTAAATTAAAGAGTGGGTTATCAGACTGGGCAGGAGTGTTTGATGTGCACAGATGAGATGCATTATTATGGTAAATAAGCCCCCCTTATCAAGCTATTCCTACAGGGCCCTCTAGCTAAGCAGCCCAGAGTAGCGTGTGCCCTTGGTCAGACAAATACACACATGTACACGCCTACACGCACACATAGAAAGCAGTGGCGGAGAGCATAAATACATGCTCTGTTGATCCTTCACACTCCACTCCAAACAGCCACCTGCTCTCCAAATGTCAGTCAGTCTCTGGAATAATTTGTTTCTAATCATTGGCAAAAAACGGGAAATGTCACAGTTTTCCGAAGAGGATGAAATCTGATTGATTTCCAATTAGTACTAAAACAAAATGCCAGTATGCCCCCCTCCTAACAAATCTCTCCCATGTCCTTGTGTGAAATACTGCTTCTACTGTATTAGTGGTACAGTTAGATAAGAGGAAACACTAAGAAGCTTCAACCTGAAATTTACAGAAGACCATAGAGTATTTTAAATGATCTGTGTACTCTACAGATTATATGTAACTCTTGTCATGAAGCGTGAAGCCCTGAACTTAATAAACAAGCATGAAGTATAATAAAGTAAGCAAAAAGAAAAGAAAAAACATTTTCAGAGGGAATGCTGTTGTCGATGTAGAGAGTCTTTGGGTGAAATGGTTCTAGAACTTTTTGTGAATGTGGCAAAGTTTCAGCGAAGGTTCAAATGAAAAAGCGAGTCACATCAGATTGCTCCATATGTGAGCATACAACCTATTCAGTTAGAATCCAAAGACATTGACTGCACAGATCTACTCAGAACTTTACGCGTTGGTCAAAGGTATCTGGGATTGACAGATTTTCTTTAGATTTTGATCAAACAGAATAGGCTGACTTTGGTCCACAACGTATGGTGAAGACTATAGTTGCTGCAACAACACTCACCTTATAATCCAGCTTTCCCTCTACTGCACATGGATTGCTCAATAATGTGTGGAAGCAATAATCTTGATTATTAGATTCAAACAGCCTATTGTATATAGAGTTTATTATTTTTCTGGAAAATAAATTTGCTGTTTGAATGTATACACTCATCAAATGCTGCACACACGTCAGGTGTTTGCAAAGTTGAAGGGTTTTGAAAAAGTTAGTACAGAGATTGGTCCACTGCTCCCCCAGCGCCTCATTTAGCTTATGTTTTCATTGAGGTTTGGCACTCCAGCTCTACAACAAACAGGAAGTCAAACATCTTGAATTGAATTTGGGATTTTGATCCTCTATTGGCTGTTCACTTCCTCTTCATGTGACTGAACCCAGAAGAAGACACTGGGCTAACCCTAACCTGCTCTCATTGACATGGTCGCATGATGGAAATATCTTGTTCACATTAAAGCACAGTACACATTTACTTTGCTATACATACCTCCACATCCAAATGAATCTTCATCTGTCTGGCTAACATGCTGAAAAGAAAGCTAGGATTATTCTTCTTCATCTTACTGTGAATGTTACATAGTTCAAAAGTTGCTAAAGGCCTAATTAAATGTTAAAACCATTTCTTTTTCTATTAGAGGACTCATTTTTTTTCTAAATTAATGGAACTGCACTTTCTTTTTGATCCACAATGTATTTTTGAGTATGCTGCTGTACATTCAAATTAGAAACTAGCCTTCTTTAAAGGGATTATTCTTGTTCTCCACACCAATGAAAAACCAGAAAAAATGTTATCTTTGCCAAAGGTGAAGATAAAATCATATCTATTTTTAAGGATCTTTATTTCGGCTGGACAACTGTTGGTTTGTCATGAAGTAAAGTTTAGTCTGTTTTATCATTGGTTACAAAAGGAACAAATGGTGTGTACTTTAAATCTGGTGAAATTCTGTTTATATTTTGGCTATGTTGCTTCATAAACAGTACATGTTTAGGGCTCATATCCTCCCAGTCATGATGGATGCCTGGTCATCCTGGTTCTGGTACTGTTGGAGACATCTTCCTAGTGAAAGGGAATGGGATCGCTCCATTTTCTTTGTATGTGGAGTCACGTGGAACAGACGGAATGGAAATAATAATAATAATAATAATAATAATAATAATAATAATACTAACACATATCAGCATATTAAAATCATTTATTGTGCTCCAGAAGAGTAAGACTATTTAACCAGAAAGAAAGACAAGTGACAAAAATTCTACAATACAAATGCCAGACCTGCTCACATGGTTCCCCACATCTCACATGGCATTTGAAGAACAAACCTCTCCATAGCTTTAAGACTGTTAGAAAAAACCTCCAAGGATGTAGCTGAGGTTTTGACTGTTGCTGTGAACTGAGGTCAGAAAATGGCACGTTGCTCTACATTCATTCGCAGTGTTCGCTCTTCCCCTTCCATTTGCTTTGACACAGGCTGAGTGTTGGCCATGGTCAACACATGGTCAGGGTAGATTTACACTAGAACAAAAGTGAAGCATCCCCCTAGAACAGGGTTTTTTAAGTGTCCTTAGATCCCAACTGTGAGCCTTTTGTCTCCTGCTATTCTGTCTCATTAAACCTACACATGATGGGGCTCGAAGGAAACAGCTGATGCAACTTCAATGAGTTTTGTTTGTTTTAGAAGCTCCCCTTGAAATTGACTGAAAATCTGTGTTTTATGGAGGGTGACACTGGATAGGAGTCATTCTCATCTCTCAGGCATTCTAGGATTATATCTGCATTCTGGACATGGGGCTCTGAAAGAGGCGCTGCTTCCAATGCAACACCTTTAAATCCAAAGTCAGACTAGCTGGATGTCATTTTGGAAACACAGCAACCAGTAAATATGAAATCACAACCCACAAAGAGAAATGAAACACATGGCTTAAATAAGCAGTTGTTATTACAATGTTTACAAGGCTCTGTTTTTTGACCATGGAAAATAAAGCAGAATGTTGCAAATTAATTAAATTAGTTCAAAATGAATGCAGCAAAACAGGACAAACAAAAATAGAACTATACTTCGACATTGTGGGGTTGCCATCTTCTGAAGGGGAAAGAAAATAAATCCAATTAAAACCACAAATGCATTCTGTTCATGATCATAACATTTTCTGAAAATACAATTTTTTTTTAACCAGGGGCTGAATCCAAAACAAACAAGTTAAAAAGGTTAAATTTAAGCACATGCGTCACCAGAAGAAAATGAAAAATGAAAAGCTTTCTAACTCCTAATATTATCTATAAAAATGCCACAAGTTAATAGCTGTAATGAAATTTTTAACTCATTTCAGATTTATTTGCTCATTTAATGAAATGGCTGGGTTTAACTGTTAGACATGAGTTCAATGGCCTAATGTTTCCATCAAAAAGTAGTTGTAAAACCTGCTTTATTTAAAGTGGGGTTGTTAAAAGATTTTCCAGGAAACAGAGTTCCAGCAAACAGTTATGATAATCTATATGTCTATCCAAAGTTTTCAGTCTGATGCCAGGAAAGTCCTTGGATAATTGGTAAAGATGAACTCGCTGCAGCTTACAGACCAACAGCAGTGTTGTTGTTCAGACTCTTACAAAAACAGATTTATGATTGGTGATATATTTGGGCAGCTATTGTACTGACTGAACATGTTTTAATATTTACGTTTTACTGCCTGCCATCCAGGCTAAATGAAAGGAATAAATCCAAATGTTCTTTCTTGAAACTTCCACCAAGAATATCAACTATAATATTAAAAAATTAAAAGGTAAAATGTCTTAAAATCAGATTGATATTTTTAAAATTATACATAATTTTTTCACCATTTCACAAAAAAAATGACATAAAGGAATTTTTTTATGCATTTTGACTAACTTTTGTTAGCCTTAGTCACTTCTAGCCCTTACTTAAAGCATGACAGTATGATTTAGTTTTCATATAATTAATAGCTAAACAAAGCACACACTGTGGATGTTATGAGCAGGGACTGCTCAGCAGAGTTTTCATGTGAAAGCCCAGCTTTGTTGATTTCTATGCTAACTGTTGTATGAAACTCGCAGTTAGCACAGTTAGAGGAATGCCAAGTGCAGAGGTCAAAGGAACTGTTAAAACCAATTTTTAACTCTAGACTAGCAATCTTGTTACATTTAAAGAAGACACGAAATTAATTAGGAGGAAAGGAAATATGGATGAATGGTTTATGAGGTAGAATATACATTTTGATAGTTAAAATGACAATGACAAACAACCAAAAGCAAATTGACAGGCAGGTAAAACAGACTGACCGACTATTTATAGATACATTAGAGGAATTTGTCAGAAAACTTCATTTTGCGTTCAGATTTTAGAAGTGCCTTATAGTTGCTATGCCTTTGTTAGCCAGTTATGCCGTTAATCCAATCACCTGCTATTAATGCCACCATTATCCAGAGAAGGGGCAAACCAATTCACCCTACACTCAGTCATTCACCCCTTCATACACTGATGATGGAAAGCTACTGGAGAGTAGCCACAGCTGACCTGGGGCAGTCTGACAGAGAGGCTGCCACCGGGCCCTCTGACCAACACCTGCAGGCAAGGTGAGTGAAATGTCTTGCTCAAGGACACAACTATAAACCAGAAATTGAACCAGCATGCCTGTTAAACTCCTCCCAGCTTTGGTTGTTCAAACATTTGCAGCCAGTTCTAGTTTTAATCTATTTTGCAACAAAGTTTTGTTTTTCTGTTCTGCTGGTGTTCATTTCGAGTAACATCAATAGTAACATCAATATTTATACCCAGGTCTAAAATTTATGATCAGAAATTTCACCTGGTGCCTCACTTTTTAAAGTTTTATGTTTTCTTTAAGGACACATATAATGCTTCTTCATGTCATTTCTCATCTAGATTAAAAACAGATTGCTAAATGATTGAAATAACTGATATTTCACTAATTTTCAATTCTCTTAGCTTCTTTGTAAGTTTTAATTTTTTTCTGGGGAAAATATATTTTTATTTGTATGTAATTACTACCTATAAGTTATGTTGTGTTATCAGTTGCCAGGACACATTTGTAATGTCAAAAACTGAAATATGTCAGGGCCTGACCAGCAAATTTGTGGTAATATTTTGGGCCTTGCATATAAAGTTATAAATAGGAATTCATCCTGAACTGTCAGCTACTTAGTATGGCTCTGTACATGCTTGACTATTTACCCATTACTGCAATTACATGCTTAATTCAGTGGATGGCCTTTAGTCCTCCGGTGATAATGCAGTGTCCCAGTCCCTGTGAGGATCTACAGAATAGATAAAATAAAAAATCCAATGCCTTTTAGTAAAGGAAAATGAAATGATGTGTATATAAATATATCAACTTCTCAATTTTCGTGTTTTGTAATATGACAAAAAAGCAGGTCTTTAAAGACAACAAATGATTTCCTAATTAGCCGTCACCAGGCAAAGTAATCTGATCATAGTCAGTCACCACGTCCATCCAGGGTGCATTTTTATTGCTTTTTAAATGAATTAATTCATGTATTTGTTTATATATACATTTTTGTAGAGCCCGAAGAGAAAGGAAGTCGGTGATGAAGTGATCTAAAGTACTCTGCACCAAATCAATGCTTGAATATTTGGTACAACGCAGGAATATGACTGACTTCACTAAAAGGTCTGTGACCATAAAACAGATTAACAGACTGTGACTTGTTGATGTGCATAAGTGGAAAATAAAGCAGGTGTGAAGAACAATAAGAATGTGAATTAAAATTTTAAGACCAAAGAATTTATAATTTTCTCAACTGTGATGCTCATTGTGTTAGCTAAGGTCATGCTAGTGATTGATGGAAGCAGTTTAGTCATTTGAATTTCAATCACTGTCATGTTGTCATGGTGACCCTTTCAGGTCATCCTTTCATTCCTGCTTTACACGGGTTTCTTAGTGATGTAACCCTCCAGAGCTGCAGAGAGCAGTAAAAATTGGCTGGAGATGTTTATTTAAAGAAAATGAAAAAGTGCTTCATGGCTTGGAAAAAACACATAATGGAGGTATTTAACTTTTCAATAACAGTTACCACTGTTGTTTCCAAATCTGATGCGATGCCTGCTCACATTGGGCTAATAGTTTTCTGACCTAACAATGCCATGTTGTTTTATTGGAATTATGTGCTGATAGGTTGTGTTTTATTACTTTGTTTATCTTGTTGTTGTCTTGCGGTGGAAACAACAGAAAGCTGACCACTTAGTGTTTCATTGTTGAAGGGTCTCTGGCACATCTTCTAAATAAATCACAGTAATGGAATTACAAACATAAGCTCATGGTGATGTTTGTGGGCCTAATAAATATTATGTCACACTACATGGAATCAGTTCAATTTGCAAGCAGGAAATATGCTGAACACAAACCAATGTGCTCAAACAATTTAGCATCAGTTTTAATTTGAGGTTGTTTTCATTTTTTTTATGGAAATAAAAACCATTTCCTACAATATGTCAGAATTTAACCTTGCATGCAGGTGGGTGCTGCAACAGCAATCTGTATTCATTATTTTAAAGAGCTGCATAGTGCTTGAGAGAGAGCCAAGAGGGGCAGGATGTATTCTCACTACAGAGGCCTCCACATGTCCACGTTTTAGTGAAAGGAAAACAGGGAGACAAGCATTTGAGCCTAACAAGCAGCCTCTCTGTGCCAGCATCCAGATTTTTGTATCTGAGCACAGGGTATCTGTGGCATTCCTTTCACTGTGTGTTTTGAAAATCACCACTTTGCCCCCGCAGTGACTCAAACCTTGTAAGCCATGGGATTTGACTGCAGTCTGCTTGGCTGGATGACTCATTCCTTCTCAGTGGCTAACATTGTTAGATGCTGAGGCTTCAGTGACCTAAAGACGTTAGCAGGCACCCTCACAGAAGGCGGGATACTGAAGATGGTACAGATGCAATGGGAGCCGGTTTGTTAAGCAGTCCAAGCTGCCAGCTTGATGGGAAAGATGAGAAAGACAACAATCCCTGGAAAGAAGTGCAACGGCTCTTCAACATCAACTAAAAACAGGCTGTGAGGCCCCGCATCTTCATCTCTATCCAAACAGTGCTGTGCAAAGGTTTGGTCTCCACTAGTCATCGACATGTCTGCCTCTGTAAAAATCTAAGCAAATACTGGATGAACTCAGCTGGAAAAGTGTATCATGTATAATACAGTGAGTGTTTGTAAGTCACTGTATTTTTTTCAGTTTATTTATCTGTTTCATTAACATCTTAACTTTCTAAAATGTTGTCCTAAGCCTCAGCAGTCTTGAGAGCCCTGAAGGAGCTGCAGGATCTTTAGTTAGCAGTCTAAATATTTAGCATCCTAAGTAAACATTTAGTTGAATTAAATTTTGCTCCACACAAATTTATATTTACTGAAAAAAACTAAATATTTTTAGCTAGCAAATGAGCTTTGTAAATATTCAGTTAGCAAACTAAATATTTAGATGGCAGGTTGAATATTTAGCTCATTAACTAAATATTTAGTTTGAAACTAAATTTGCAGCTTGCCAATTCAATATTTATTTTGAACTGGACTGTGACATTTATATAATATGTTGAAAATATGACTTTGAAAATTGAACTCCTAATTTTGTCTCCTATGATGCACTAAAAACCTGTTCATTTTTGACTGAGCAACAAACGGCACCTCATTCTAGATCAGCTAGATTTAGCTGCAGTTATACATTAAGCCTATTGGTTGTGCAAAATACTAAACTTAACACAAAATGGAGTGAAATCTGTATTTGGTTGATTATGACTTTGCTCTACCAGTACTTTTGGCAATAAATCTTGTGTATTTTCCTTTACATTTTGAAGAAAAATCCATTTGCAGGTTGATCAGCTGAACAGCGATGGCCTGTTCCCGTTAAAATCCACACTGCTGGGGCCGAGCTGTTTGTAAAGGAAGCAGTGTACTGATGGTACAAGACACCATATCATCATTCTGAATGCAGAGAGAAACTGAGGTAAGACCTAACAACCAGTAGTGGTCCAATTTCTCCTCAGACTTGGTCCAAACTCAACATGTTAAGATGACGATGCTCTGCCCTACAGAGCCATCCTTTTCAGAGACCGGCTCCAGAATTAGGAAGTGGAGAGGATTAGACTGGCTGCCTGCAGTCTTTAACCCCACTGGACACTTGGGATCATCCTGTTGGTTCTGGTGTTGCTAGTCTTCATCACAACCAAAATGCCTGTTCTATCGTTCTACAATGTCAAAATACTTTTACCCCATGCTCAACTTGTCTGTGAAACTCTCAAATATTTTATAATTTCCTTCAAATATTTCAGTTTAAAGAGAAAACAGGCTTTACATCAGCAAAAGATAGGTAGGCAAGAATCATAGCAACAGCTTGGAATTAAATGACCAAAAGCAGATTTTCTTCCTGTTTGTGTTACGTTTCTGTGGATTATGTGATTCTGAGCTTCTTGAAAAGAGACTAGAAGGATGAACAGATGGTATTACCTGGTTACCTTGTCAGATTATTGAGACTGCAACATCCAGTTTCTTTTGTTTGGTCAGTTTTGTTAGTTTTTTCTTTAACAACAGACATGCAGAGTCCTGATGTTTTTGTTTTTTTTACTAAGATGCCTTCCAAAACAAACAATCCAAGAAAAATTAAGATAAACATGTATTTTTTAAAACAAACTTTTGGAGAATTCCCTTCATTTAGGCAGCTGGCTAAATGACATGAAGAAACATGTTGGGGAGGGGGAGCGCTGCGTTTCGGGTGGAAACTCTGCTCACTCTGGAACTCTTGATGTCTCAGGAATTTAAACTGCAACAAATGAATGGTGATAAACCTGAACCCAGAAACAAGCTCCTCCGTAATTCCTCACAATCTGGATGTCAAGAAAATAGCCAGAAATATTTATTAAATGAACTTGTAACAGCTCTGCTAACTAAAACTATTATAATAAATATGTTTAACCCTTTTGAGCAAAGTTTTTTTTAAAGAAAACATTTCATATAAAGAAATCTTTAAATACAATTTAGCTCAAGGCTGACTGGTCAACTGATCATGTTTTGAATCCTTGTGGATCTTTTAGCATCAGGATTCAGTTCAGAATGTTTTGACCTGATTTACAACACATGCTCTCTCAATGGACTTTACAAGAGGAATATATAGTTCTTTATACAAACATATTGTCAATTCAATCCCATCCAATCATACAGACAAGTTCAAACTCAATGCTCCAGTTTAATCTGAGAACCAAGTTAATGGCAGGATTAGCTCCTTTGGTGACTTTTTCTAGAAAATAAATTTCTACAGGCAAACATAAATTCTCTAAGACAGTAGATATATTGGTAATAAAAATAGTACATACAGAGTAATGTGGTGATTTTCATGAATAGCTCTTTCAGTAGCTAAGAATATCATTTGAAGAAAAGACGGTGAAGTTATTGTCGGTCACAGATCAGCTGATGGCCTTCATGGAAGTGACTCAGCAAACAGAAACCATCGTTTTTTTTGTTTTGTTTTTTTTATTTACCTGAAAGTCGGCTAGTCAGTTAAGCCAAAACATTTTGAATGTACGTCATACCTATTCCAAGAAACCTTAAGATTAGAAAGAGAATAGTTACTAAAAGGTTGATTAAATTATCCTTACGGGAACTTAAAATACAAAGCAGCAACCTCAAGATGGACGAATGGAAAATAGAAACACTAAACACGATGAAAAACAGCAAGTAAAATTTTAAAAAGATTAAACTTATTCCAAAAGGAAGGAATAAAAATCCAATTGCAGTTAGAAATTTTCTTGGTGTCTTCAATTAATAGACGTGCAGATTAGCTGGTTCAGAAAGTTGAAAACGTCCTGAGAGCTACCAAGACCAACACAGACTTCTGCTTCTATGTTCTTAAAATAAAGTTAAAAAAGAAAAAAACATGAATTACTGTGAAAGGTAAAAATCATACAAGTCTGCTGGTTTTCACACTGATTTACTTTCAGATCAGGACTCTGACCAGTCACAAATCAGATGTTTGGTGCTCAGTGATTTTCACGTGTACAAACCATCCCAACTCTATTTACTGTGTAAACAATCACAGGCTGTGATTACAGCAACCATTTTTTATGTGAATTTTGAAGTATTTCATTTAAAAGGTTGACTGAAACGACTAAATGTGGCTTTTGGCTTTTCTGAGTTAATGGGCAAAAGGAGAGAAGGAGACACATTTGTTGAATAAGTTCAGATGTAGCAAACATTTCCCTCACAGGACTGATCAGCTGTTTCTGCTGTCATTGTGCATTAGAATTGCAACATCACCAATGCTAGTTGGCATTACAGAACAATTAGAACTTGTCCGATAGCAGCAAACTCCTGAAAGCCTCGGTTCATTTCTCTAAGATGTGTGGTCCATGCTAGTTTTCAGCTTCTACTTTCTGTTTGTTACATGTGTCGTCAACATCTTATGGAATCACAACCAGGCTACACAACCTGCGAACCAGAAAAAGCAAACACACCTAATTTGCTTTTCCTTTGTCTTTTTTAGTCAGCAACATTTTGAAAGTTTGCTTAAAATATGCATGATATTTGGATGGAAACGTATCTACTGGCTTCTGTTTACATAAATATCCACTATTGAACTGCTGTGACGTTTTCTAGATTAGGGTTGTGTTAGGACAGTAGATGTCCACCTCAGTCTTGGCTCCTTTTGGATCAGCCATCAGCATCAGGCTCTTCATTTTGGTTCATGCTTAATTAAGAGGGTAAGAGATTCATGTGCTGTGCATAAAACATTAACTGCGTATAAGCTTTTAACAGAACCTGAGCTGCCCTTTTAAAGAAGTGGGTACCTTTTATCAACCCTGACACCATGGCAGACATTTGGAGCACAGCACTGTGTGTGTATATAGGAAAAAAAGCAAAAAAAGACATTAAGTTGAAGAGGTAAGACTTTTTGCTTTTGATCATCCTGCTTTACTGGCAGACACACCGACATCTCTCCAACACAAAGCACCACCTAACTTGATTCAACTTGGCTAATGATGAAAACTACATAAAAAGTGCATCGTGGGAATTGACCCAGCCTGATACTCGCTCTTCCTCTCAGGCTCCTGCTGTGCATTTCCGTCGACTCCCACCCCATGTGATCTGTCTGGCTTTTATCTTGAATTAAACATCTATAGGCAGTCATGTTTAAGTAGCTCTGGAGTTCAGAGCTTTGTTGGATAAATCATTAGCAAATCTACATCGCCTGGAGATGGAATTCTTCTTTATATTTTTCAATCATTTCACCCTCCATTTTCCGTACCAATTGGGTCCACCGTGTTACTTTTTTATCTTGAAGTGTCGATTTTTGGGGGGCATTGGGGTGACGAGAGGTCAATGGAATAAACAGTGCAGGTAATTACTTTGATACGGTCCGGTCCGGTTCTTCAATAGGTAGAACAGCAAAAAACATTGATTTCAACTGAAGGTACAATGGGTTTGATTGATACAATGTAATGCGATTTACCCACTATCAAAAAGTAGTACCAACACATAGAGTACAAAACTAGTCCTTATACGTCCAGCCCACTCAAGCTATATTATGTTATGCAAGAAATCTTTTCCCACCCCCAAATTTTTTTGTTTTGTTTTACTATCTAAATCCATCCAGTGACATCCACAAACCAAGCCACAAACCGGGACTGCATTTCCCAAGGTTCCGTGAGAGCATTGTGTTTTCTAGTAATCCAATAAGGAAATAGGTCTTGAATCTCTCCAACACAAAGAACAGGGTGAAAATTATTCTTATTAATGACATAATCAGCAGAGCAGCCATCAAGCAGGTAAATTGTCATGCGCATCGTGCTAAAATATCCCAATTATCCTTTGTCCCCCCAGCTCTCTGTGTTGAAGTTGGAACTGCCAGAAAGCCGCTCGGTGCATTCTCACTTCCTACGTCCCGGTCCAACTGGCAGGTTGCAGTGTGAACACCCCGCCCAAGAGAAGTGGGCTTAAACAGCCTTGGTGCTTAGATATGTAAATAGGTCCTATACAATAAAATTGTTTCAATCAAAAATAAAAGGATGAAAAGTATTTGCAAGATATTTTTTTCTCCTCAAAATGGTTCTGTTGTGCATACAGGGTCGCTTTATCTTAAAGTTTTCAGTCCTTCGGTTTACTCTGCTGCTTTTGGCTTATCTTACACAGCCTCCGTTTACGACCCTCAGACATGCCTCGATTGGTTTGCACGGCATCTACTTTGTGCCCCACAAACAGAGTGTTCTGCAGAGTAATGCCAAAGGAAAACAATATGTTTTCTTTCCTTTACAAAGTGCTCCCCTCTTCTCACCTCCAAGGCGTGTCTGATGCTCCGCGCTGCTTCCAGATAATACTGTCAAGCAGTCGTTTGTCAGAAAATCCCGAAGGCCATAGCTGTCGCTAGAGAGAAAAAGTGTTTCACTGTTCCTTTTTGTTGCTGTAATACCAGAACAAAAAATAATGATAAAAAATATCTTTCTCAAATGTTTCAGGTTGTGAGACGTTGTTCTGCTATAACCTTTATGCCCCCTCATGTCTTTCCATTTTTTTTTCCTACAAAACCATAATTACTAATATTATTATGTTTTGATCCTTTGATCCAAAGCATCTGAAACCTTTTATCATATTTCCTCCGGTATTAACAGAATGTGGTATAATTCCAGTGTAATTCCATCTGTGTTTGGCATCTCCGGGCCGGCGGTTTAACTCCTGAAAGGTCTGTTTTTCAGCAGGTCGGACTGAACTCTCCGCTGCAGCGCTGCAGTTAGCTTGTTGCCTTAGCCGCCAGAGTCCTGCCTGTACGGGTCCATCCACTGGGCTATACCCGGGTGGTGGAGTGTGAGTGTGGGTGCGGATGAGGCAGAGTGTTGTTCTGCCCACTGCTGGGATATGTGTTAAAGGAGTGGAGTGAGGTGAGGCCTCCCATGGTGCTGGGGATCATGGTTATGGTGTTTGGTGTCATGAGCGGGATGTCATCTGGCGAGCGCCTCATAGCCAGGGTGTAGTCTGGGGGGCAGGCAGTCCTTAGGACCATGTCATGTGGGTGGAGGGAGTCCCCCACCCCTCTGCAGTCCCTGTCCAGGTCAGAGTGCTGCTTCATCTGCAGAGACATGATCTCCTCCTCCTGAGTGTGAGCCAGGTCGTTGGCGGCGCTCCGCTGGGGGCTGCAGCGCCGGTGGACGTCATGCCGCCGCTTGTCCTTTTTATAGTAAAGAGCAGCAAAGGCCAGGATGTTGAGGAAAAGCAAAGAAGCTCCGACAGCAATAGTCACCGAAAGTTCTGTGGAGTAGTCCCGCTGGTCCACCAGGTGAGGCTGGTTGTGGCTGCCTTGTGTCTCAGTGGGGAACGGAGTTGGGTTTGGGCGCTTGGTTACCAGAACTTTGGTCTTTGGTGTGCGGTTAGTGGCTTCCGGAGGAGGAATCTGTACAAAGATAGAAGACCAGATAAAGATTTTATACTGGCTTTGACACCTCTAAGCCTTTAACTGCTTTTGGTCTTTAGGTGAAAATAAATGCTGGAAGCACTTTACCAGCTTCTTGCTATTAACGTTTTCCCATAAATGTCAAATCAAAACTTGATACCTGAATGTAATTCTGTTCTACATGTAAGAATCAAAGCTTGGAGATAAATTCAGGATCTGTGTCTTTTTCACGTTGATAGGAGAAAGTTTCTTGTTATAACAATAATCCAGAGAAGTATAACATTGTGTCTGTACATGACAAAAAAAAAATCATGTACAGACACAATGTGCTGGAGTTTACAAGACTGTCAGATTATTAATAGACAATTTGACTTAACTGATTAAATTATACAATTTGTAAACTGTACAAAGGCTACAGCCTGTGTTATTTTGATTTCAATGAGATCTTGTTATAACAAGTTTAAAATGTCATTAATAATCTCATTAGTAAGATGCTTCTGTATTTATTTCCCATCTTTGGCAGCAAAATGCTTGACCAAAGAAACTCAATGTTATTTTATAGAACTGGAAATGATTTTACACAGCAAAAGTTTAAGACTATTAGTTAAGACTGTTACTTGATTTTATAAAACCACAGTCTCATAATAATATTATCTTTTCTATAGAAAAATAATTTGCTCTGAAATGTGCTTTTTATTCCATCTGAATTCCATATCTACAACTAGACTGCAGTACAAACTTCAGGCTTTGACCAACACACATCGTATAAACACACACTATGGATTCTTTTTGCTTTTGCAACCAAACTTTCAAACAATGAGAAACCTAAGAATAGGTTCAAAACAACCCTAAATATTTCATCACTGTCAGTAGAGGCACACGGAAAGTTATGAACTCCCCGTTATTCAGCTGCTTGTAGATGAAAATTTCAGCAACAACTTGAAGTTGGGATGTCTGTCCTACATGTTGTGGAGGAATCCTGGCCTGCTCTTTACATCGTTGCTATAGTTCAAATAAGTTATATAGCATTTGTTTATGCAGGCTCTCTTAAGCACCAATTTCTTTTGTTACAACATATGTTGGAACATCTGAAACATATTTTGAGGGGTCTAGTCATGACAAAAATAAAGCCATATTGTGACTTGGTGAGCTACAGCAGAGTGACTGTGGCTGCCACTAACCTTGGTAGTGGTAGGGATGAGTGGGGTGACCTCATTGAGGCTGTGTAGATGAGGAACCAGCTCCAACCATAGGTTGACCTGAGAGAAGAACAAGAAGGCATCATGATAGCTTAAACTAAAGAAAGAATTTAAAACCTTAGGTTACTGTTTGCTCTTTTTTTAAAGTAAAATGTATTTAAAAGTATAAATGATGTGCAAAAGTATTATACTACGAAACTGCCTGTAGATTCTACATTCAGCTTCCTGGTGGGAAAAAAAAGGTATTGTACATGAAAGTAGGGTGCCTGATGAAAAACACCTAAACAGACCTATCTATAGGAGATAAACAACCAAACGACAGCACTCAGTTTAGAATATATAAAGGTAGCATTAGGCCTGTACTGCAACAGCTACACAATTGCCCATAAAATATTACAACTGATCTCTAACAAAGTTATTAGACACACCTATTTTGTTATGAAATACAAACTGTTGATGGTGTTTAATTCTAACATTTTAGAGCCTTTCTCCCTTTTGTAACATTAGCCTCTAATTAACAGTGTGTACCTGAAATGTAGCCAGCTTTTAAAAGGCCCAAGCTGCATGACTTATTTAATGCTAAAAAACATAAAACATCAAATAAAATTATATTAAACACTAAAAGACTAAATAAATCAGAGACAGGATGGTGGTTAACCTTGTTTGCCCGGTAGTGCTCTTTGACCCGAGGCTTCAGGCCGATGTGCAGGTAAAGCTGGTCCTTCTGGTTGTAGCGTGTCCACGCCACTTCTTCAAAGCGATTGGGCTTTGTGTGGATGAACTTGGTGTCTTGTGGTACAGGTTGGTTTGGGTCCCTGAAAAGAAAATTAAATTGAGTGTATTTATATCAGTAAAACAGAAAAAAATCAAGGTGTCATGGCTGCTCCAGTCCTCTTCTGGAGCATCCATAAGAATGTTACATACCATTCTGTGGGAATGTTTTTTGTCATACCCAAATGTTTCAGACGATAAAACAGAAATTAAGATCAGAGAAGGCAAGAAAATTTTAAAAATGCTGTTTTTAAAATGTAATTTTATTGAATAAAGGTTCAAAGTTAACCAGACTACTGAAACGTTGGAAATGCCAGAACTAGGAAATACTGTAAATTCAGGAGCAGAGTTCCATCAAAACGTTTTTTTCTCATTGCAAGTTTAGATCGCTTCATAACAAGATTTATATCTCCTTAAAATAAAATGGTATTGTTTAAACAAGAAAGGTTGTAACAGTAAAACAGCAACATTTTATGGGAACGCATGTCAAACTCAAGGCCTGTGGGACAAATTTGGCCCCCCACAGCTTTTTATGTGGCCCTCCAGGGCTGCATAAATAGAACCTTCTAGGTAAACATTTGTGTGCTTTAAAATTGTTTTATCAATCAATTCCAAGTATATTCTAACTGTATACTGCCAAAGTAATCAATGTAAAAGCACATTCAATATTATTTTGTGGTAATAAATACTCATTGAATGCAGAGGATATACATACACACATACACACCCTGGTCTGGAAGATGGAGAGTCAGAGGAAACCTCTTTATGACTTTTTAAGAAGTCATGATCTGTCAGAGGATTGTATTGTTATATATCATTAAAATAAGAAATGTTCTAAAATCAGACCCAATGGTTTTAAACTTTAACAGAGTTCACTAGGGGTGCACTGATTGCACTTTTCTGGCAAATCGCAGATTACCAATCTTTTAAAAGCTTAACCTGATGATTCCAATTGAGCCGCTAAGTTTTTTCTCTGAAATGTTGCTAAATATAGCAAGAAAGTTGCTTAGTTGGCAACAGTGGAGTAATTATTATTAACTGCAAACATGAAAACATGACCTGGTGGGCCGGTCTGTCTGTCAAAACTCTCTCATGGAGCAGAAGACGACAGTGGTTGATTTCTAGACATTTTGCTGAGGTGGACCAGTAGATAAGATCGACTTCACATGTACATATCTGCCGATCACCGACATCCCAAAATGAAGGAAATCTGCACTAAATAAATCAGTGCGCACCTAAATTCCACGCCTCCAGCAAGCAATTGTTTCTCTATAGCTGATGGTCCAGAGACTCTGGACTAAGCAAAATGTAAAACAAGGCACTGGACTTTCATCAGGCAACCAAAATACACGAATGGTCTAAAATTCCTCCACAGCTGTATAAAAAACTGGAAAAATACTATGAACCAATGAGACTAAATTCGATTTTTTTTTTTTTTTTGTGATGTGTGAATCTTGCTACATCTGTTTGTAAAAGTAGTGCGACATGTTAATGGAAGCAGGAAGTCTGCTCTGATATAGAAAATCCTAAATGTTTGGCTGTTGGTTCTTGTGCTTAAACACACATGGATTTTGCAGCATGACAATAATCCAAAGCACACTAGTAATCTTGCGTCTATGTGAATGGCTCAAAAAACAAATTCAGGGACAAATCATTTTTTTCATTGCAATGTGGATCAGAGCTTCAGAGTAAACAGGTTTTGTGTACAAAGAAATCAAGAAGGCATTGAAATCTTTTCAAAACTTCATTAACCTTACGGAGGTTTTTTGGTCTTTAAAGAGGGCAAATACTTTCTTCAATGCAATATTGCAATATTGTATACAGCCAATATAGCATCAAGCACATTTTAAATTTTGCAGTCAGAATTAAAACTTAAACTGAGTACTTAGAGGACCTTTTGAGACCACACTGTATAATTATTAAAATTAGAATATTGAACTGAGCATGGCATTTGCCACAGGCTAATCGACGTAATTATAACGATGTTGTAATGGAGTAGTGAAGTGCAGCCCACAGGTTTCATATGATGTGAGTCACCACGGTGTCAGAAATCACATCCGATAAACTCCAAAAAGCTCAGAAGTTTTTGTTTTTCAAAATGTTCTGACAGAATCAAAGGCCTTTATGTAGAGAGTAGCCTCCTATGATTAATTTTTAATCTTAAATTTGAATGATAAAAAATAATGATAAAACTTCATGTCAGAGATTAAATTCTTTTTTTTTTATTTGAAGTGAGCATATTTATACATAAATTACGTATGCTTTCACCAAAGATGTCGTCAGAGTGAAGATGGAATTCAGCCATGCAGATTATCTCATTAGGTTTTGCTGTAATTAAAACATCATATTATGCTCCATCTACCTCACATATTAGCTGCTGGACTTAATACCACAGAGATCACGGTCAGTGTAAACATTGATAAGCATTCCATATGAAAACCCTCCTGAAGTTTAACATACAGATGGATTTTTAGAAGACATTGAACATGAAGTCCTGTGCTATAAACTCCTAATCTGAGCTGAACACTGTGCTGCAGTGGCCCATTCAGTCTTACTGAGCGCCCTATTGTCTGAGAGCGGCATAAGGAGCCGGCCAAAGCTCATGTGGAACATGCTTAACCATTCAAATGGGTGGCATAAATCTCCCAGGTACCGAGCATTCCACGTCAATTTGGGGTTATATATGTAGATCATTAGTGGCTCTCTGTTCCCCTTAGGGTTACTGCGTGGGGCTCAGAAAAAGCCGATGTACCCCTATTATTCCTCGAAAAAACAATTACAGCCATAGCTGGACGCTGGAAGGCAACGTGAGACAGAAGCAGGAAAAGGACATTTTAATTTTAGGTCATAAAGAATGTCCCTTTGCCGTGCATGACCATTAATTAATAATGAATTTAAAGATATGTGGAGGGTGTGTAAGAAGAATACCAATGACACTGTGGGGTCCATAAAACCCAGCAGAGCTGTTCACGACCCCCTCAGTCATCAAACAGAGTTTAATATTGAGGAAACACAATTACAATAAAATGATTGATTTGTTCATGGTCTTGCAATGGCAGTTGTATGTTGCTCTAATTATCCTGGTAAAAAGCCCCTTACAACATGTTGCTTCTAACTAGTGGTGGGACTCCATTAGCATTTTTAATCGAGGTGATTGCAGGGCAGTGGTGTGCCAACATGGCCTGGGAGGCCTTATCTGCTGCTCTATCAGAACCCTTAAGATATCTTAGATATATATTTAACACCTAAATTATGTTTGTTCAATTAAATTTGATAAATTTTCTTCAAATAGTCTACTCTTGTTTCTTACGTTTGTCTGAGCTGTGCCACTTCCCATACATGTTTGTGTGTTTCGTCCAATCAGATTTGAGTGTCTATGTGCAGCCAGGAGCAGGCTAATCTCTCCACAGCCCGCACAATAAGGAGACCTTGTAATATTGTGCTTTTTTCTTTAGCACTAGTGGCTTGCATAATTGTAATGTCATAGTGGTGCATGAAATCAAAAAAGTCCCTCTGATGGCACCAGATGCACGACCCACCTCTGTTGCAGGGTATGTATTTAATTAACTGCAGTTAATAACACTTTAATCAAAAGCAATATGATAAAATATGCAACATTTTCAATAAAAAAATGTTTTTTCTGTAAACAGACATGTAAACTAAACAACATAGATGTTTGTTGTTTTTAATCTGTTCTTCAGATTCTCCAACCATCAGATTAGTGCAAAGTTATATTCTATCCATTCATCTTTCCAGAGTTTCAGGAACTCCTGAACATTTATGGAGCTTCTTTAGAAATGTGTAGATGCTGACATTAACATTGGGGATGTCTGTGTTCATGCTGCATGTTTAGCATCATGTTGCTATTTTAGGCTTGAATAGTATTTGAAAATAATTATAATGTTTTTCATTTTCATTTTTTAACAAATTAAAATCGATGTAATTATTTTGAATTAGGGTTGAACTGAAGACATAAAATGCTATGTAGATTATTCCAAAAGTCACCAATGTAGGCAATTGGCACAACTTTCATGTAATTGTCCTACTACGTGTTTGACTCAGTGGACAAACAGTTGATCCCTGATCCCTGCTTTGGGGTATTTACTGCAGTGTTTTAATTTAATTCCCTGTTTAACTCCATCATATCCACATACAGTTTTATTTTCCTTTCATGATTTTTCACTTGAATTTCAGTATTTTTGAATTTTTACTGAAGCCAGTTTAGTATGTGGGTAACATGAACTACAGCATTTCCTATATTTCTAGCTCAGTCAATGACAAAAGTAATGTTTAATTCTCTACATAAAAACTAAGCATTATTAACAAAATTTCTAATGTGTTCATACCCGGTCTTGGCAAAATTTGTCCAGTAGGTCATGACAACAGCACTCAGCATCACATCATTCTTGGAGAAGTTGCATGGAAACAGCTCTGTCGGCCCAATCATCGGCAGCCCAAACACATATGGGATCTCATCTCCATGCGCTGCGTCTGCCCACGGTGGTACCTAATGAGCAGCAGATGAAACAAATCACATCAATATTATTATGTGTGTGACAGATGCAAAACATTAGTTAGCAAAGCATCTCAGAAAAAAAAAAAAGTTTGACAATCACTAACACATCATGCTAGTGGAAAAACACATTCAGCTGAGGAAAACAAATGAATGTCAAAGTTTTAATATTGAATTATGTATTATACATTTTTTGGAGTCAATTTTGGTGTACTACTTATCACAGATTGTATAATAAGTAGTAAGTATTTAGATTAGCAAATTTCAGGGCATTATGTTGAATAGAAAAGGGTCACACTAGAGGAGACAAGGGTCTTTAAAAAATCTAAACTTTGACAATTCAAATGGTGTGGTCACTGAACATTTTTAAAATAAACTCATAGAAGTTCATAGTAAAGATCACAATCAGAGTTAACTTCTTTTTAAATGTTAAGATTTTTGACAGGTATTAGAAAATTACATTTATCTATAAAATGACAAAAGATTGGACTGCAATGAGGAAATCTAATACTTAAATACCCGCTATTGCCTTATCCAAGACCAGTTTGCAGTAGCAACAGCCTATGTTGAGAAGATGGTAAAATATCTCATGGTAGGCTTGTTTGTATATTAAAGACATCCTTAATAGATATAATTTCTGCTTTCTCCACTTGCAACTGTATCTTCACTGAAATAGATAATAATACAGTTCCCGTCTGTGCACTGTGCTCTACCTATTGATCTCCCACTCTGCTATGTCCCCACCTATGAACAAGTCAGCAGGACAGCTTCCCTCTTGGGGCAGGAGCACAACAGCATGAAGCTGTCGATCAGTCTTTTCTGGCTTTTTAACTTGAACAACATTAAAAGAACCCATGGTATAACCATAGAGAGACGTACCTGTTCTGTCTGACAGTGATGGTAGAAGGCATAAAAGTATGTTGGCGACCCAAAACTTGAGTGCAGATCAGCTGTTGCTACAGCCGGGGCTACCCACTGGTGATCAGTAAACAGGGCCAGCAAAGTCTTCCGCCGGGTCTCCGGGTTGTGCCTGTCGGCCCAGTCCGTGTACATAAACTTGATGGTCTCACGCAGAATATCTTTACCCTCTGGGTAACCATAAAGGTCATCAACAAAGCTGGACACTGCATAGTCAAAGTCATTGGCCTGGACACCATTGTCATTGTCAACGATGAGCTCCACAAACTTTAGGCCTTCACCCTGGTTCACTCCCAGCATTATGTCATAGTTGAGAAACTCACCTGTAAACATAAGCATAGACCGCTATTAGATCACAATCCAGAGCAAAATGCATCTTCAGTAGAGCATGGTAAGTTTAACTGATACCTTGCTCCATCAGTATCTGAGGGTCATCAGGTATTACATCTCCATCAATGACTGGGCCAAAGGCAATGTGGTAGCGGGCTGGCTGGATGTCTTGATCTACAAGCTCCTTGTAATGTTTTCTTTGCAGGCACACCACAAGTTCCACTGTGTCCTCCAGGTTACAGCCCACCTTACGGGCCAGCATCCGTGCATATTTGGCTGGCTGGAAACTGACAGCCCAGCTGGACAGAGCTGTCCCACTCTGGGCAATGGCCCTCTGAAAAAGACCTGAGGACAAAAACACACAGCGTAAATTACTTAGCTTTCTTTTTAGATAAGATGAAGAAAGTTTAAGTGAACAAACTGAATAATAAAAATAAGACATTTGATGAAATCATGTAAACTCTTGCTTTCTTTTACTAATTACTTTAACTCTACATTCAATGAAATGATTGAGCAGTTTTTAAAGAACATGTTTGACAGATTGACCTTGGTAGTTAAGGCAACAGCAAATATTACTTTCAAGCACTACTTAATTACAAAAGTTACTTGTACAGTGACAGAAAATCAAACATTGAAGAAGACAGATAAGTGCTATGAAAAAAAGTGTTTACTATCAAACCAAATTCTTCAATTTTGCTTGGTTTTGCTCCACTTAAATGTGTAAGTGAACAAATTTATTCTCAGATGAAGATAATATTTGGGAAAAGTGTCCAAAGCATACTACCCTAACATAGAAAAACAATTCCACCTACTCCTAATTAATGACTGGTTTTGCAATAATTGGCCACAAGATCCACCATTAACAACTTATAATGGCAATGAATCTTTTACATTACTGTGGATTGATTTTGTATTTGGCTTCCTATCCAAATTTGTAGGTTTGACTCCAACTTCCACATTTTGATGTTGTATAAATGTGCGGCTGTTTGGTAGTGTGAATGTGGCTCTAGTGACTGGAAAAGAGACACATAAATCCGGTCCATTTTCCATTTCTCTTTGCTTAATAGTTTTTAATGACTCACATTGGAGAGTTTCCATTATGATTTCAGACTATTGAATTCAAGTCAATTCAAAAATACTTTATTCCCAAAAGAAAATTAAATGTTGTTGTGACTCATATTAATTCAAATTCAGTCTGTTGTCTAGATGAACACCGAGGTCATTTGGATTCCTCAACCACCTGCACTTCTTGGAAATTAAATTAAATGATCATTTATGTTTTTATCTTTAATTGGATAATTATCATATTGTATGGAAAAAAAGAAATGGGCTTCAGCCTTCAGACCAAACTAAATTACTGGTAAACTTACCCCAGGTTTGTATGTGAGACAATGAAAAAAGGAATCATTTTGTAAGTACACTTGTTAGGTGAAGTTTACCTTTAGTGGAGTTGCTCCAGCGGTTGCCCTCTGAATAGTGAGACAGAGTGAGGAGATTTACACATGATGCCCCAGCACCCGAGCCAAACACGGTGATGCGTAGCGGGTCACCACCAAACGCTGCTATATTCTCACTGGTCCAACGCAAAGCCTGGATCTGATCCAACAAACCGTAGTTCCCTTTGGCTGCTTGGTCACCTGTACTCAGGAACCCTGCACAAGACAACAAAGGGAAGAGGGATGTTATCACTCTTGTGTCTTCAGAATATGGTTCAGTTACAGAGCACTGATAAACACACTGATATGGATTTTGGGAAGCTACACATAAACAATCATGGAAGACAAATCCATGGTAGGCATAGACTGTATTGTAATGAGAACTCCTCCAACTTTCAGCTTAAAGCGCTGGACCCTTCAAAGCATCTGATCAGCTGACCGGAGGGACTAGTTAGAGTAGTTGTGATTTAAAAGTCTGGTGATGTAAGAAGTGGCCCAACCATGAAGAGATTTCTACGTAAATAGCAGGATCATGACAGACAAAATAAAGGTTCACATTGGTGTAATACGCACCTTTCTTGCAGTTGCTCAATATGTAACAATAGACCCTCAAAACAAGGGTCTGGGCAACAATGTCAAGATAAGGAAAAACTATGATTTCTGACATGTAGAAGAGACTGAAATCTGTTTATACCCTCACTACATGGTAAGATGTAATGCAAAACTTCCATTTTGTTTTTTACTTGGAGGGCAGTGCAGGAGTCAGTCGAAGCAGTGAATAATGGTGATACTTTTGACACAACTAGGATGTGTTTCAAACAACACAGAGTGTGATAGGGGTCACAGAGTGGATATGCATGAGGTCAGGGAGTCACATTGTGCAGTAGACTGTTGAGGACATTCTTTAAACAAGATGCAGGAAGACATTCCATACGTTTATGCATTGGGTTCAAGTGAGACATGTCATGCCCCACATGCTGGGCATAAAGTCTTCTGTGTTAGTACTGGCTGCTGAATGCTTTGAAAAAGGCCTTTCTGACACAGAAGCTGGACTTGTGATGCCACAACCTTTTCCCTCTAGT
Source organism: Xiphophorus maculatus (assembly GCF_002775205.1). Classification (NCBI taxonomy): domain Eukaryota; kingdom Metazoa; phylum Chordata; class Actinopteri; order Cyprinodontiformes; family Poeciliidae; genus Xiphophorus; species Xiphophorus maculatus. The sequence goes on from NC_036451.1 coordinate 28,473,964, forward strand.
TCCTGCTTCTTGATGTTGTAGCGCATTAATCAATGGTCATGTGCAAGCCATTACAGGTTTACGAGGTGCCATTTGTCAGTTTGTAAAATTACACAGTGAATAATTATGACAATATCTTGGGCTATGGCACCCCATAAATATTTACTAAGGAAGCTAAATATTTAGCTCTGAGCTAAGTATTTAGCTTTAAAGTAAATACTTGGCTTGCTAAGTAAATGCTTAATTGGCTAACAAAATATTTAGTTAACAAGCTAAATATTTAGCCTGGTGTTAAATATTTAGTTAGCAATGTAAATATTTAAACATTTAACATTTAAATATTTGTTTTGTTAACTATTTAGTTAGAAATTGTGAAATTTAGAAATGAATGAAAAAAACAATGAAAATGTGACTTTAAAAAATGCCCCCCCACCCCCCATTTTTACTTTTATGACAGGGAAACCCAAATTATTGCTCTTAATTTTTGACTGTAATTTTACAAACTGGAGCCTATACAGGTCTCCATCTGGGCCAATTTATGTCTAACTCTGACCTTTCCTTTTCTTGTATTTAATGTTTTCGGAGGCAATTTGGGAGCTTTGCTGCCAGATACTATATTAATTTAAGTCTTCCATATGCTCTAAAAGCTCATGCAAACAATTAATGAATCCAAAAGTCATTTTACAAAATAAATGCTTCCTCTGAGTCCTAGCCATGCCACAGTGGATACTTTAATAATCCCTTCTTTGTTTTTTCTCAGTTCAGTATAAACCCAGAGGTAATCATGATCTTGGAGGCTGACTAAAGCCCCATTGCCACCCAGGTATGAATGTACTGACAGGGACCCTCCAGTATTTCCACAGGGAAGCTCTGGTCTTTTAGAGCAATTTCATGTCGAACACACAACAGCGCTTCCTAATTCTTATTTCTATGCTAAAAGCTCCATTACCTACCTCACCCATCTAGGGAGCCCCCCACAGCCCACCAATGAACTAATCCCCCAAATTCACATTCTGTATTCAGCTTTCGTCTTCTTACTTTACCACTACAGCTAAACGACTCTAAGAAGCTACTGTTAATGGAGTTTCTTTATCAGCCTATGGTGAATAAAGGACATTACAAGTCTTTGAAGTGAAAATGAGTATTTATGTCAGCATTTTGCTCACATGAACAAACAGGAAAACAACGGAGAGGCAGTCATTTTGTTTTCCATCTTCATAACAGCAGCAATATACTTCAGTCAAGGACACTATTGTCATTTCCCCCAAGTACCACTCCATCCCTTTTAAAAGAAATGCCTTTTCCAGACACTACATAATTCCGATTGCTGCCACTTTCTTGTTGCTGTTGTTGTGGTTTATTGTTACAGGATAGCTAACAGAGCTTGAAGCCTTTGATGAATGTTTGACTCTAAAAGCCTTTGAGGAAAAGGAGGGAATACGTTCCTGACTGCTGGAAGGCTTTTAATGTGAAATAGTGTAGGGCACTTAGTGCAAACCAAAGTAAAAGCTAAATTGGTGTTTAAACTCAGAAGTGATTATACCGCCATGCTGAGTTGACTCCACTGGAAATTTGATCAGACGCAGATAGAAATTACACATGGAATATAAATGGGAGTCAGAGTTTAAGCATCAGGCGTGATATTCCGCCATTTCAGATGAATGAATCCAACAAAACAAACAGACTGTGAAATATACATGACACATACGCATGTAGAGAGCAATGAATCTATGATTGACACTATTTTGTGAATTATGTTCATTTGGATTGTGTGTTTAATTTTTACACACAGATCTAACAAAATTTGCATCAGACCTTTTATGGATACATTAAGCTACTCTGTCTGGCATTGGTAATATTTAAGCATCCATTAGATAACTGTAAATAAAATCAGATTTAGTACCAACAAAATGCTTTGGAGAAATGAACGGTTATTCACCACAGTCAGCACATCAGATCATATATCAGGCACATCAGTGCTTCCTCCCATAAAAAGCCACCCTGGCTCTACACTTGGTCAGCAGCACACTGCTTTCTTCCTGTTGAAGGAAAGTCATTTCATCCAACTGTTTCCACATGCTTGCTCAGGATGAGGAATTGCTTCAAAATTGACGACAAAATCATCTGGATCATCCTCAGATGTAAGATATCTTAAGTTATAAAATATAACTGGTTATCATATATCTCATAATATATGCTGAACCAAGCTGGCCTGGATAACACTAATTCTAAATTTATAATTTGATTATGAACTGGGCTGAAATGAATTAGCAGACTGAATTCGACTCCTGTATGATATGAAGCGGACATACTTAGATATAGATATTTTTAATTTTTAACCAGTGATCCCTACAGTGGCTCACCTATTCAATTAATTTTTTTAGCTGCGCTTTGAAAACGGTTCCACACTTCTTCTTTTTTAAGCAAGTTCCTAAGCTGAGAGTTGGGATACCTCTACTCTGCATTTCAGGGCCTTCCTGCTTTCAGCTTTCCTTTCTGCTGTTGTGCAGGTTCTGACAGGTGGGATTAATCAAAGAGTCTGGGAGCGCCTGGTCAGTCCAAATCAGATGATCAAAGTCTTCCTGAGACTTCTCCTTCCTGCGGGCACCCTGTTGGTTTGGTCTGATTTTGATGTCTGCATTTTATATAACCATATTAACATCCTTCTACTAATGCAACAATTTACTGATGCAAATCAATTTGCATGTTTAGATGATTTCGATTTTATAATATGTACTCAAAATTTCTTTTGTTAAAATGAAGGCTTAGGGATTTGTTCTGCCATGGATGCAGCATTCACATCAAGTGATTGCAGAAGAGAATCAGCTAAAAAGGTATAACCTGACATAAAGGTTTTGTCATTGCATATATATCTCGTCTTGATGATTTCTATTGCAAATACAGTTTTTTTTGTTTTGTTTTTCAAAACGGTGCAACACTGTGACATTTTAAAGAAGCAGACTTCAATCAATCAGGATGAGTTGGTAGGCTCAATGTTATTTAGAGCTTCAGTTTCTATGTTTAAAGTTAAAAATATAAAGATGAAAAGTTGTCATTTTACAAAGTTGTCTTTTGAAAGAAGAATTGCAAGGCTGATCTGAGTAAACTGCCACCTGGGAAATCATGATTTGTTACCTTAACATATAGTCTTATTTTAATTTAATTTATTCCAAGAAATCTTTTCTTGTTTAACATTTTACAGCACATGTACATTAGATAACTTGGTTGTTGTTCATATCCTCTTCAATTGAGTTTTTATATATATCATATTTGGGCAGTACATTTTTTGCAGCATAATGTTTGGTGGTTGAGCCGGCCATGCTCAGACCAACAAACAAAGACAGCACTGAATAAAGAAAGTGTTTGGTTCAATGACCTTTGGTGAGAAATGTTTGTACCAGCTGGTTAAAATCAACATGCTTTGACTGTTCAATAGATCTCAGCTGTGCTCAGTATTGACTGCTAGGTTGTAAATGTTGGCACTGACATGCTGAGCTAACATGACAGACATTACAGCCTTTTGCTGATAACATCATGTTGGCCCTATTATGAGAAAAAAATCCCAATAGAAGCTTTGACCTAGAAAAGGAAATGAGTGAAAGATTTAAGATGTAACTGGAAAAAATGCACCACATACTCATATTCATTCCCTTTCATCTGTAACATCTGAATAGATGCTGAACTAGTTTACTTCATTTTATTTATTGTTTTTTGCCATAAGGTCTATTTTTAATCAAGCATGCCATACTGACTTAAATTAATGTGCTTGTTATGAAAAGTAATTAAGCATAAGATCGTATGCAAATAGCACCAAAATAAACATAAGAAGGATAATAACTGTTCATACACATTTTCCAGACAATTACTGTGGAAATACAGTATGTTTAATGTGCCAATGCATGATAGACAATTAAGTTATTAATTTTGCACCGCGTCAACAAAGAAGCACCTAAATGCATCGCGGTATGTCTGAGCATATGATTGGCTCCCAGATGGGCTGCTTGTCTGTCTGAACTGTTGGCAAAGCGAAGCTGCAGCAGCTGAGGGTGGCTTACTGCTTACTAACCAGTAAAGAACGGGCTTGACCAATTATCACTGCTGGTGAAATCCTGATTTGCAGTTGGGGTCAGGTTTTATACTATAGAGCATAAACTCTGACCCTGGCACAGAGAGGAAGAATCCGACTCACAGCAATCTCATGGAGGTGTCCGCAAAATGTTACATGGTGTGTATTTTGTTCATACTTTTGATGCCGATCAAACAGAACACTTGACAAAGTAAGTACAAAAAAAATTACAATACAGTAATCGATTACAATTAGTAATTATAGTACAATTAGTAATCAATTACTGTATTGACTACTCTGACAATTAATCAATTAAAAATATTGGCTCATTCTGTAGATTTCTCATCTAGCCACTTTTTTATACCATGTTATAAATTACAAGGTGCAAGTAAACAAATAATTCAATTCCTTTTTTAAACAAGAAATGCAAATTTTCTTACCAAAATTGCAATAGCAGCATTCCTTTAGTGAAAGCTTGATATAATTTGTAGGAAAGGATCCATCTGGAGATAAAACATCCTTCAAACATCAACATAGGAAAATCTCAGTCTTTTCTGCTGGACTAACATAATATCACTAATATTAATAACATCAATAACAGTGTAGAGCTGGTATGTTTGTTTTTGGATTAATTGATTGATAAACGAACAGAAAAAAGGTGCTGAATAGAATTTTATTTACTTTTATTTATTTTATTTTATTTTATTACTGAATTTGGACAGGGTCATGCTAAAACTACCACTTGACAAGTTCTGGGTTAATGTATTTACAAACCAAGAAAGTTTTCCATCTTAAATGCAAAATCTATAGATTTTTTTTTTTTTTTTTGCAGTTTTGATTTAATTACTGCTCTCCGTATGTTGCTCTTTAAACTTCTGCCCATTTTTGAGTCTGTAAAACAATTTATTGACTACTAAATTAGTTGATGATTATTTAAATTATTGAGTCATCACATTCATCAAGATTAATCGATTCAGATGTACAAAAACTGCCTGAATTCACTTCCCTAGTGGGCCACACATAAACACAGACTTCTGGAGCTGGTTTCCTGTGCTGATTATGGGTCTATGAAGGACTTGCCTAAAAAGACACCCTCTGATCTGCAGGACTGAAAGCCAGCATCTTGACCTCTAAGCTCCCTGAAATGACAATAAGAAGGTGAACCCTGATCCGGGAATCCAGCTTTTATCCCTTCAATCTCTGTTAACACAGAGGGAAAAGGCTGGATGAGGAGAAAGATGGGCATTTTTTTTACCCTTCTCCCTGCACACATACAGTATGTTTCTCTCAGTCATGGTCGGTGGACATTAATCCGCTTTCTGTTTTCTCTTTCTCCCTATCCATCCTTTTGACTCTGGATGTCAAGAAAGACTGAATAAAAAGAGCTGCAGAGGAAAATGTGGGAGAATGAATACTGTCACCGAAGCATGCACTCTGGCAGCAGACATGCTTTATTATAGTTGCTGCAACCGGAAGAAAATGTAGATTTCAAAGAACGACAGAAAAAGCAACATGAGGGTGGAGAAAATAAAGACAATGTTTCAGCTTAGAGAGACTGATAAAGTAGAGAGCCCACTGTCATTAAATGTTAAGCAATAGAGAAATATATTACCAACAAGAAAGGCAGTAAACAAATACACTTGATTAATACAATTCAGCAAAACTGTTTCTTTTTGTTTGCGTTTGTTGAATGTAGCACGCTTTTACATGTAAAATTCATGATCTTTATGCATCACCTGGCCAACAAGCACTTATAAAAGAGGACAAATAAAAACAGCTCATTGGGCCGGCAGACACCACCTGGAAAACACTCTAAGATCCCCCCATCTCTTCTAAATACTTTATGTGGCAGTATTCTGATCCACTGATACAAAGACAAAGCAGAGAGAGAGATGATAGAAACGATTTGCACACCCTGGAAGAATACCATGATTGGTTAGCAACTAGCTGCTAATCATGCACCTTCTTTCTTTTTTTATATATTCCTTTATTTAATCAAGTACACCCCGTTGAGATCTAGATCTCATTTTCAAGAGGGACCTGAAACAAACTTCACTCCCCGTCGGGGAATCGAACCCCGGTCTCCCGCGTGACAGGCGGGGATACTCACCACTATACTAACGATAATTTATAGCTTCTCATTGGTGCAAAATGATAAGAACATTGCTTTTCAATGAAATTATTTGTTATAGTTGTAGTCAAACTGGTCAAAACTGATAATTCCACACAATGATTGTTAGAATAATTATGTTTTGTTATCATTCTTACATAAGTAGTTACCAGTTTGTTTTCATTTAAAGGTTTAGTATTCACACCCCAGAGAGGAGGAATTTATTAAACCGTGTGAAAGACAAAACTTTGCTTTTTCCCTAAACATTGAAGCTGCAGCTGCTTTCTAATCTAGGGATACTCCTTAAAGGGCCTGTGTGTTCTTCCTTGTTTCAGAATAGCCATTCTTTGATGTATCACTCTCCCACATTTCACTCTCGACTCCCTTCTTTTTCCTGCTTAATAAAAAGACAGGCTCTGCTGCAGGGAGTCAGAACGCATGGTAAACACCTTGAAGAAGTGGTTTGCTATGTTTTCTCCTTCTGCAGAAGCTTGGTTGAAAACTCATAAACGTTGTCTGTGGTTCTTTCTTTGTGTTTAGGTAAACAAAATACCTATCAATGATTCTTTAAAATAAATATTGAGATTTATAGAACGTCTATATCAACAAAAAAATATGTCATATATCATGTTTTAGCTCGATGGCAAATATGTATAGCTGTTCATTTAATTAGTTGATCAATTAATTTGATTTTAACTGAAAACTACATATGAATAAAATAAAGTATTGAATAAATAGACATATAACCTCAACAACAAAGGTATTCATTGTTTTTAATCTGTTATTCAGGTTTTCATCACAAAAAAGAGATTCATAGCATGAAAATGTGTAACATATTCAATCTATGTAATAAATAAGAATTCACACATTACTATTATACTTTAGTACCCTGTACTATATAAAGCACAATTTGTGACAATCTGAACTCTATTTGATGAAAAAGGGTAGTTGTAATTTTCCAAAAAATACAATTAAAATATCGTCTTCTCATGTGCATGTCATTTCATTTCATTACAACCTGGGGGAATGCATCTTTCCATGTTTTTATTGTTTACCTCACTATTATTACTAAAATTTTTATAAGTCAAAGGAGATATAAAGATGGTAAAAGTGCATTGAAAATGTTTGAAAATGGTATAATAAGTGTGGACCTGTGTTTGGGCATTTTGGTTGGCAAAAAAAGGGTAAAAACAAAACCTTTTTCATTTTGTGTTACATTTGAAATTTAAAGTACTTTCATGTCTGATAGCAAAATGACTGGTCAAACAATGTGTAAAAAGTATGCATCAAAAGCTTACCTCACCTAAAATACACACCTCCCAGTGTACCTCACCCCACTGTACAACAAAATATGCTACAGCAGCTCCAAATATTTACATAGCCTCAGCAATGCTCCATTTATATCTGGTCCATGCACACAACAGCGCAGACAACGGCATGCCGAGGGCAACTGGCTGGGGAAAATGCTGACGGGGCACAACACATTTCTCACTAGGAATAATGAACATGGAGCTACAGGAAGTTCATTCATTCAGCCTTTATTTAGACAGCGCGAGGATGGAATGAGCTGTGTTTCTCAGGTGTGCTTTGTTTGCATGGTGACAACTTAAGGTGTACATCCATTGAAGAATGGCTGGCTATGTGGTGAGCGCTGTAGACACAGTGTCTTATAGACAACCTTAGGTTAATTACAAAACTACAACTACAGAGACTCACTATCATCTGTCAGAAGAAAGCATTTCATGTTGAAAATATGGAGTTAAACTACCTTCCGTATGCTTTAGTTTTGTGAGGTTATCCTGACTCAGCTATGCACATGGCAAACATGTAGAGCTGTTCATGATGACGTGAAGATTTTCTAATATTATACATAGATTGACTTAGTAAGGCACTATAGGTTTAATCTGAGTAGAAATGGATCAAACTTATAATTTTTACCAAACCACTCATTGATATGCAGATTGGTAACTTGAGGTTCAGAGTTTTGCCCTAGAGCATATCCGCATGTGACGGGAAAACTAAACATCTAACCTTCAATTTTCTGTTTGCAAGATGGCTTCTTTTTCCACTGAGCCATGGCGGTTCCAGAAGTTGAGTACATACTGTATGTTTATGTCTGAGTGGAGACCAACTGTAAATAGCAAATGGCCTGTGCTTGTATAGTCTATGAACTAGTCCAAAGGACTCCATCCTGCATTCAGGTATTCACGCATTCACACACCCCTTCACAAGCGGCCTGGGGCAGAATGACAGAGGTCAGGACGCAATACGCAGACGCAGGTGGCGTCTGCGTATAGCAGAAAAAAACAAAACAAAAAAACAAGTTTGGCCCTCTGACCACCAGCAGGTAGGCTGGTGAAGTGTCTTGACCAAGAACACGACAACAAAACAAGATGGAGCGGGGATCAAATCGTCAACCTATCGGTTACAGGACAAACTCCTACGGCTGTTACCACCGTCGTTCCTGTCACACTGAAATCTTATTCAGTGAACATTTTAGATTTGCGGAGTTTGTTGGGAACCTAGATGTTTGGTTTTATTTGTGGGGTTTTTCTCTGTTCGCCTGCTGCTTCATCTTTTATCCACCAGATGGTGTTAGAGGCTGCACACTTGGAGGGGCGTGCCCGCTGACTCAGTCAGCGCACCTGTGACTCATCACCCAATCATCCTGGAGCTTAAGAGGAGCAGACTGCCAGCATCTCGCTGCCTGAGTGTTTGCCAGTAATGGTACTCTGAGCCCTTTGAGTTAGCTCTTTGTGTTTTCCTTAAAAGACCTTCTAGCAATCGATTCTTGTTGCCTCTCTGTCTCTCAGGTGATACTTCATGGCATCTTGGAAGTTACCCTGTGAAAACCCTAGACCTGGCTTTTGGATTTTCCCTCCTTGTGACGCCGTGGATAGTTACCCACTGGTTGCCCAAGTCCCTTCTTCATCTCTGCAGATTAACCATAAACCGTTCCTGGATTACCCAGCTGGCAGTTGGCTAGCTCCTCTGTTCTCCTCCACGCCTGAACTTACCTGTCCGCCCTCCACCGCAGCCTCCACGTCATTTACCCAGAACTTACTCAGTCAAGACCTCACTCTGGAACCTGGATCACCTTAAGGACACCCACAAAAATACTGAAACCATGAACCAACAGTTTCCCTCTTCTGGGTAGAAGTAACCCTCAAATCAAGTAGGACCAGTCTAATTTCTCTTGAAGTTCCAGTTTTCTGATTACCTCAAACTCACCATCTTCCCTACTGCTCTTCAGTGTGCAGATGACCCCGTGTGCCTACCCCAAGAATCAAACCCTTTCACCAACATTTTCATATTGTTCAAATAAACTTTATTTATCTGATTTTCTGTTCTCCTGGTGGAGTTCTGCATGTGGGTTAAGAAACTGGAACCCATCATGACAGAGTTGGGTTGAAAAACCATCTAGGAGCTCTGAAAACGTCCTCATCGTTATGTTCCCCAAACTTAACTTTCAAATGATGCTACAGTATGTACTACCAAGATGGTGGAAGGCAATGTTTGTCCTTTGTCACCAGCAAATTCTTTGTAGCGGTTGTAGTTCATTTTTCTAACAAAAGAACTAACCTAATGGAGTGTCTTGAAAGTGTAATGACACTCTAGAGGTACCTAGAAAATCAGCCACAACACAAAAGTGAGCAGAAAACTCAGATTATTTATTAAAAGACAGGAAGCTATTAAAAGCTATTAAAAGGAGGAAGCTTGAGTCCAAACTCGAGCAGAACAGTGTGAGAGATGTGTGGAAAGGAATGAAGAACATCGCTGGAATGAAGGGGAAGGACACATAGATATCTGGTGGCCTGGATAGAGCAAACCAGTTCAACCAGTTTTTCAACAGGTTCAGCTCACCTCCTGCTACTCCCATACCACCACCAGCCCCCCACACATCCACACTGCCCCAAGTTGTTCAATCCACCTACTGGCATTCTCCAGCACACCACCTCTCCTTCAGCCCCCCACCCCCCAGCCCCCTCCTCCCCCATCTCCACTGCAGACAACAACACCTACCCCCAGCTAACAGTGACTACAGGCCAGGTTGAGAGACAGTTGGTGGAGCGATTACACCAGGGGAAGGCTGCAGGACCTGATGGCATTACACCACGGATCTTGAAGACCTGCTCCATCCAGCTGGCCCCTGTACTGGCACACATGTACAACCTGAGCTTGAGGCTGGAGAGACTCCCGCTGCGGTGGAAGACATCACATGTGGTTCCTGTTCCCAAGAAGCCAAGGCCAGCCGACCCAGAGGACTACAGATCAGTTGCTCTCACATCTCATGTGATGAAGGTCTTAGAGAGACTGGTCCTGGCCCAGCTGAGGCCTCGGGTGAGGACATTTCTAGACCCCCTGCAATTTGCCTACCAGCCCCACTTAGGAGTTGACGATGCCGTCATCTTCCTGCTGCAACGAGCACTGTCGCACCTGGATGGTGGAGGAGACACTGTGAGAATCACATTCTTTCATTTCTCCAGTGCCTTCAACACCATCCAGCCTCTGCTGCTGGGTGACAAGCTGCGGAGGATGGGTGTCAACGACTCAGTGATCTCCTGGGTTACTGACTACTTGACAGGCAGGCCACAATTTGTCTGTCTGGGCAGTGTCCTGTCTGATGTGGTGGTCAGTGACGTAGGAGCTCCACAGGGAACTGTGCTTTCTCCCTTTCTTTTCACCCTGTGCACCACTGACTTCCAGTACAACTCTGAATCATGTCACCTACAGAAGTTTTCTGATGACTCAGCGGTTGTCGTGTGTATAGGGGATGGAAGGGAGGGGGAGTACAGGACACTGGTGGACAGCTTTGTGGAGTGGTCTGAGCAGAATCACCTGAGGCTCAACATTAGTAAGACCAGAGAAATGGTGATTGACTTCAGCTGGAAGAAGATACCTTCACAGCCACTAAAGATCAAAGGGGAAGTGGTGGAGTTGTAATCTGCAACAGACTGGACTGGGCATCTAACACTGACGCTGTGTGCAAGAAGGGGATGAGCAGACTCTATTTTTTAAGGAAGCTGAGATCCTTCAATGTGTGCAGCAAGATGTTGGAGACCTTTTATCGCAGTGTTGTTGCCGGTGACATCTTCTTTGCTGCTGTGTGTTGGGGAAGCAGCATCAGAGCCAGCGACTCTGATAGACTGGACAAAATCATCAGGAAAGCTGGCTCTGTACTGGGACTAAGGCTGGAGTCCCTGGAAACTGTGGTGAAGAGGAGGACACTGAAGAAGGTTCTGTCTATTATGGACAATAAACAGCACCCTCTCCACCACATAGTGGACAGACAGCGGAGCACCTTCTCACATAGACTGCTCCAGCTCCGCTGTCGTAGGGACAGATACAGGAAATCCTTCCTGCCACATGCCATCTCACTGTACAATAAAAGCTAAATCATTGTTCTGCACTAATCAGTCCAATTTTGCACATCTGCACTGTGGCACACTTGCTGTACATATATTTACATATACATACTGTATCTACATTTTTTGAATCTTTGCAAGGACTGCTCTAAGTTGCTTTTTATATTGACAGCATGTTATATTTTATCTTGTCTACATTGCTACTCAGTGGTGGTTGTTGTGTGTCTTGTCTCTATGCTGCTGTAACTGCGAAATAATTTCCCTGCTGGGATGAATAAAGTAATTCTATTCTATTCTCAGACCGGGCACACTGGATCATCAGCTGCAGCACTGTGAAGCGGGGTGGAGAGGAGAGATCGGTGACTGGAGAAATAACAAAGAAGAAATCTGTTGGTGTGTAGGAAGGGAACACCAACCTGGCTTGGCGATCAGGTACAGGAATGATCAGCCGAGGGACAAGGAAGAGAGCAGATGCTGCACTGACCCTCAGGAGGGAGTGCATGGGGAGGAGAAGTGCTGATGCAGGGCAGCGCACTAACTCCGTGAAGCAGCAGAAGTACCAGATCCAAATCCTTGGTCAGACGGGCCGCGGTCATGCCCGATGGGACAGACAGCAGAATCCGTGGGAGTGGGCGTGGGTTGAGATCCAGATGGGCAATCAGCAACTGTCCGACAAGGGCAAGGTAAAAGGGGCAAATCCAGGGAACAAGAGCGTGGTTGCAATGATGAGGGTGAGATGGGAGTACTGAAAACTACTAGCTGAAAGCGTTCGATAATCTGGCAGCGTGGTTGTGACTGAGAGAGGCTTAAGAAGGAAAACAATCAGGGAGCGACACAGGTGCAAGGAATAACGGAAATGAGGGTCGTGACATGGATCGGCTCAAAACAAAAAACACAGAGCACCATGTGAACACCAGAGAGTATTATCACCTATTTTCCGTTGTCATATTTAAGTCAACCAACCTCATGTAATTGTTTGAATAGACAATAGCTGTGAACGGGTCAATCCTTCGAAGGACCTGATCTATAGAGACCGTGTCCTTTGAAGGCCATCAATATAAGAAGACCGGAAGAGAAAAGCTGTGAATTCGGACAGCTCTAGCCTCCACCCACTGTCCCCGCCCCCACCTTAGCGTAACTTACAGTATGTTACCTATAGCAACCTTGACCTAATGAAGCAGAGAGCGGAAAAGAGAAAAATAACAGAGCCTAAGTTTGTTTTTTAGCCATGTATTACTCCTAATTTCTGTACTATTCTTTGCCTTTATAGTAACAGCTGTTCCATAGTAAAAAAAAAAAAAAAAGAAGAAAGAAATCTGTTTGATTCTAAAATGTTCAAACCTGTATTGCACATTTCTACCAGGAACAAATATTAGCAAATTATTCATTTTCAAATATAATACTCTCCAATCTTGGATAAGCCATTACAGTTAAATAAAACTGGTATGTTTGAAGGCTTAACTTTAATCAATCAAACCGATTTGCTCAGTGTTAACCTTTCCTGCTCAGTCTTCTGACCGTGGTCGGAGGACACAGGGGAGTTCTTCCTCCAGGGCCGAAGTGAAGTCTACTTCGGGGTTAACTCCTTCATATGCCTTGAACATGAACCACACAGTGGCACGAAGGTGGCTGGAAGTTAACTTTTAATAGCGCCAGCTAACAGTTGAAAGCTTCACAGACGTTTTTCCCTTAGCCACTGCTCCGGTCGTCGGCTACACTCACCCCTCACACATACTGTCTCTTCTTTGCTTTTCCAGCATCCCGGTTCTTCTTGTTTTTAGCACACAGCGCCCCCCATTCTGACCGGAGGACGGTTGCCACACATCTCACTCACCTACACTCAACATACACACCACTTTCTGAGCTATCATCACATACAGTGGAGGCACTTTCCGCAACATCAGGAATAAATAAAAGCCAAACATTTTACAACAAGATGTTACCTGTCTGAATAATATCGATGTTTGATTTCCAGTCATTGGGGAAAGCTAGCAGGAGTTTTTATAACAATATGTTGGGAGTCACGCATTCTCCTCCGGTATACCAAACCTGGAATGCCCGATCAGCTGGCAGCTGGCGAGAGGAGCTGGCTGTTAATGCAGTGGGAGCAGACATGTTCGAAAATGTCAGAGCAATATTGCAATTAGGTAACAAATTGATGATCCGAGCAGATATTTGAGAGCTACAAAGTCACATTCTCGCCTAAAAACATTGTAAAAAAATCATGTTGTGTCATTTGTGTAATATGGCCAAATAGTTTGCCGCTCTTCACCGCCAATACTGCTCAGTTTGGACCCGTAATGAATCATGGAGTAGAGTGGTCCGTGAAGGATACACCGGACCCATCCTTCAAATCTGGGGAAAAGAAGGATGCATTTGAAGGAGTTTTTGAATTCTATGAGGAGTCTTTGAGGCTTTGTCACCAGGCTGACGTAATTGGCTTACAAATCTGTCCTTCGAAAGACGCAGACCCTGAATTTGGAAACAGCTAATATATTGCTCAAAGTATTTGCTCACAAATCCAGTTGAATCCCGGTCTTCCAAACATCACCATGGGAACAGATTCAATAAATCTAGTACCTAGGGATGCAAACTACTTCTATAAACGTTTGTGAAAGGCTAGGTTACTCTCAGGAGCTCAGTGAATTCTGATGTGGTAATCTGACAGGAAGCCTCCTTTCATAAAATTGCTAGCAAGCAGAAAGAGACAACATCAAGTCAGCCATTTACAAATTAAAGAGTGGTTAAATTAGATGTTTCTCAGGAATGTAAACAAATCAGTGGGGAAGGTTCGTTTGCACGGAGAACTGAGTGCTTCAGTAAACAGGGATTTTCAGAAATACTTTGTCTGATTGAGGCATCAGTTCTTTCTCTATAGAAATGGACACACCAAATGGACACACCAAAGCAATAAGCTGCTAATAATGCTAAAACAACAACAAAGCTAATTTCAGATATGAATTTTGTGTGTTGATAATGACGTTCTGGCAATTGGTTTGACAGTAACATTGAGGATTATTGAGGATATAACTGTACTGCATAATTTAGTTTTAATACTTGGCTTTATTTTTGCTGTTTTTGTTTTGGGAAAGAAAAATGAACCAAATGTTTTCAGTGACATTCTTGACAACTCTTTATTTATGTTAAGGCTTCGTTTACTTCATTCATATTGTGGTAACATTAATATTTTAATATGTATGTGACATGCATGGACATTACTGTTAAACTGTGCTCCTTATTTTAGATAGTCGGTGTGTACGGAGAGGGTGTAAATACAGTAACAACACCATTGTGATGCATTCATTTGAATGCATGCTTCTGCAGGTTGGTCGTCTTCATTCTCTGGGTCAGACTCTGGCTCTAACATGTAACATCTAATGGACAAGTCTTCTGTTGTTGACGTCTTTAATAAACTTTGGAATAAAATGTTTCTCTGCCAGTAGATAATTGTATTGCTGCTATCAGACTACAAAAATGGCTGAATGGGGTGGAGTGGACCGATCTGTGACCTGGAGAGGGGCGGGGCATGCAATATTTCCTTCACGTTGAAAAAGACCGCAGAACGAGTTGCTTTAAAACATGCCTCAGCACAGAGGTAAACCAGGAATCTGTTGAGCTACAATAACCTGGAATTTGGACCAAAGCATTGCAGTTCTACTTGAATGAATTACATGTGAAAAGGAAGCATTTAAAATGGCATGTCCACTTTAAGTCAGAGGGAAAACATTTCACAGCAGTGCTTCTATCTATCTATCTATCTATCTATCTATCTATCTATCTATCTATCTATCTATCTATCTATCTATCTATCTATCTATCTATCTATCTATCTATCTATCTATCTATCTATCTATCTATCTATCTATCTATCTATCTATCTATCTATCTATCTATCTATCTATCTATCTATCTATCTATCTATCTATCTATCTATCTATCTATCTATCTATCTATCTATCTATCTATCTATCTATCTATCTATCTATCTATCGATCGATAGATATATCTCTCTATATATATAGATATATATATTTCCATATCTATATATATAGAGAGAGATATATACTATATATCTATATATAGAGAGAGACATATACTATATATATAGTATATACTCTTTAATATATTTAGATAGATATAAGTTGTAATCCCACCTGATGCCCATAGTGGAGCTTCAGAATTAGCATTCATGTATTGGTAGTTCTTGTCAATAATGGTGTTTTGCATTTCATGGTAACTTTGTGAAAGTTCTTGTATATGTGAATAGCTCTGAAATGTGAACAAAAAGCTTAATAAATTAAAATGATTTGTTTTTGGCCCAAGGGCAAAGACACAAACAATAAAGATTTTGTAAAGCCAGACAGGGAGCTGTGGGCAGCATAACAGGGTTTGTGATAATTGTGAAATTCCCCCGGAGGAGCTAGAAGAAGTGGCTGGGGAGAGGGAAGTCTGGGCCTCCCTTCTGAAGCTGCTACCCCCGCGACCCGACCTCGGATAAGCGGAAGAAGATGGATGGATGGATGGATGGATGGATAATATCCAGAGGAATTAAATGAAAGGTGTGTATGTGCACACCAGTGTGTTTGCTTTTTCAATCTCAACTTTGACAAGTAAAATTACAACAAAAAAGGCGCACCGAAGAGTAAAACGAAAATAGTTGGTCATTGTATAGTCAGACATTTGTCTCACAATACATGTTTTATCTGCTGACGGATCCCAGCGTCCTGCTGTCTGCCTCTAGGCCTTCAAAACCCTCCCATCTCCAGCCCTGCCTCGCCCCCTTCTCCGTGCGCAAATCAAATTACGGTGTCAGCTTCAAAATGACACTAGCTCCCATTCATACATCTTGTTCTACACAAACACAAACATGTGTTAATTTGTGTTGCTGCCCCAACAGATTTGCCTGCAGGACACGCTGGTATAGATTACCTCCTTCTGCTGGGCTGAAGGCAGCAAGGGAGCGAGCAGGATTTCTGTGTGGGTGTGGATGTGATTAAACTCTTACTCAAGATATCCCAACATTGTAGTGTGAATACATAACAGCCTGTAATTGATAAGATAAAAAAAAAAAAATAGGTGTCAAATGCACAGCAAATGACACAAGAATGTCAACAAATAGGAAACCAGAGGCTGGAGCAATCAGTTTGTCTGACAGACAAGCTAATGACTTAAAGATTAAATGTAAAACAACATTGCAGAATCTACTTTGTTTTTGATCACATTAGCATAACATACCAGCAAAATGGAAACATCCAAAACCATTTGTGTTACAGAAAGAAACTTATCATTTTATTTTGAAAACCCAGTTGTCCCTTGTCTTTTCTAAACTGGCTCAAATCAGCCAGAAGCAGAAGGAAGAGTGAGCCAAGTGAGTCTGTTCTTCAAATGTATCACGTTATGATGTTTTCATATTGAATATTTATGAAATACATTCTGCTCCTGCCTGTTTTAGTAGTTCATACACCAGATATATTTAGAAAGCATCAATAGTGGAAACTTTCTTAGCACTTCCAAAGAAGTTAAAATCTAGCATGTCATGCATTGTTCCTGGGTATTCCAGCTTGAGCTGCTTTTCTTTCTAATATTGTAGAAATGCTCTACATTTGCCTAAAATGTGATTAGGCATTTTTTGCAAATAATTAGGAGTTATGTTCCACAGAAAAACTCATGAATAGGTAAATCCATGAACACATGAACCAGGTTCAGTGTAGATTTAAATGAGAGAAACTTGAGAGAAGAATCTTAGAACCTACCGGCTGAAATAAATAACAAACAGCATTTCAAATATATTTAAAAGATTTAATTCTGTTGCATAAACTGAGCAGTACCTACATGTCCAATCAGATATACTGGAAAGCAGTTGGAGCTGACTTTAACAATGCTCCTGCTCTCCATAACACCAGATTTACAGGAAAAATCTCAAGTCAGGGGTTGTACAAATATTTGTTGAATGTGTCCTTCTCAGAAGTATTTAAAGTCTTTACTGAAAGATAATAACCCTTCTTGCCACACCCCAAGCCCCATGAAAACAAAAACTGACTAGGCTCTTCCATGCCATCAGCTGATGACTTGTGAAATATTGCTATGAATGCTTGTGTGTCTGCTCAAAGTGAATTATAGTTGAAGCTTTGAGGGTTATTATTCAACCCTCAACAATCAGAAGCATATTGAGCAAAAAATGACAAAGGGAGAAACCACTGATGACCAAAAGACCCCAGTGGTGACACATCAATGCCATGCATCCTGCTACATCTGCTACAGCCTTTCAAAACAGGGACTTCATGTCAACAATCAAACATGGTGGGATTAGTATAATGTCCTGGGTCTGATTTGTGGCTTCAGGGCTTTTAATAACTTGCTGTAATTGGTGGAGCTTAAATAATTTTGCTAAAGGACTGGGCCAAATCTCTTTTACGGCAATGAAGAAAACAACTGTCACAAACACTTGATGGTGGTTGTTACCTCCATAGTTAGCACAACCAAGGTTAGCAGAGTTTAGAGGGCAGTTATGTTTCACTTGGGCCATATTGTTTTAGATTCCACATTATGTATTTACTCAGGTTATATTATTAGTCTAATTTTTAAAAGCTTTTACTGATAATAAGTATGACAAACAAAATCAGATGAAATGTATTTCTTTTTCTTTTACAGCATTACATTTTTACCAAGTTTCTTAAGTTGATTTTAACTGTATGTCCTCACTTTTGTTAATAAGAATTCTGTAATTTATGATCACTTAGTTCCATTACAAAAACATCATTTGTAAGTTATACATGCATAAAGACACAAAAGGACATGTTAATGAGCAACTTTAACAAGGAACCAAAAAACCTCCCTTTAGGAATGTAAAAAGCATTTCAGCAGTTGTGCAACATATACTGTGACAGAGATGTACCTGGATAATACAGGATTGTTGGATGTCAGTAGAATGTAATCAAAGAAAGAAAGGAACGAAGGAAGTATTTTCTTTGCGACCATTTCTATGTTTGATGGCAATAATAGCTTCCAAAGAATGAAAAAAAATAGAAAAGGTGTACTGAAGAGACAAAGGCAACAAAGCTCCCTGGATGGCAGGATGGGGAGCTGCTCTGGTGGGATATGCACTGGCAAAGAAACAGAATGAAGTACGAGTGAGTGTTTGTGTGTTTGTTTATGCATACATGAATGTGTTGAGCCCTGATGTGAATGGGTAAGCAGCTTCCTTTCTTAGTGCAGGGACATCATTAGCATAAGAGAGAGCGAAGAGCCCTACAGAGAGTGAGAGACGACAACAGATTGGTGCAAACCAAACAGGCCGAGAAAGTGGCTTTTGGGTTGTAAGGTAGAGAAATAGAGGTGAAGATTAGGAGACAGATGATGGGAAATGGGGTAACAGGGAGAACTCTGAATGAAAGATTTTTGAAAAAAAATCTAATTTGTGTATGGGAAATTAGAGATAGCTCAGACATGTTCAGTCCTGTAGAGGGATGATGAAGGCAAGATGAAAGCACAAAGATGGGCAGGAGGAAAAAAGGTAATTCACCCATGACGGGGTGGGGGTTGCTTAAGTTCAGGAGTGGGGAGCAGATCAAATTTCATTTCATGTGATTTGTAAATGGAGCAGTGCATGCATCTGGTCGCTTTTTGCCTAGGTAAGCTGGAGCTCTGGCTTTCTGAGAGCAGTACCGTAATTTGCAAACGACAATCTGTTACTTTTTGCACACACTGTGAACACTGCGATTCAGGCAACGTACAGACTTTTGGCAATGGGCTTGGAAAGGCTGGACTGTTGTGAGAGCACAACCCCAAGAGCAAATTTGCTTCAAGACATAAGTGACATTGACCGCAATGGTCAAATATAGACTTAGGAAGTGTGTGTGAGGTGGAGGTGGGCGATATGACCTTTAAGTTTTAGTTCAACATTTTTCAGTATTATTGTGGTGATAAAATTGAGTGTAAGAACTATTTGCTACATCTTTCATAGATAAAAATGAACAATAAAACTGTATAATAAAATAATTTTCTACTTATATCCTTGATTCATTTAGTTTCTTTGCATACTTTAATGGTCCACATGGTTTCCCACTGTTGGAAACCATCTAATTCCAAGCTTTTCATGCTGGCTATCAGACAGACTCCTTCCTGTTCTCCATCCTAATGCAGACCGTAGGGATGGGCCTTCAACCACATGTAGGTCAGACTATAACGGCATGTTACTAAAATGTTGCGGCAAGGTGCCTCTCAAATATACATGTCTTATAAGAGCTGCACGAGCCGGTTAGTGCTTTTATAGCAACTCGTGGTTTTGGAGCCACACAGCACGCCATCGCCTGTCTTACTGCTTCATCATGGCACAAGGAAAAGACACAATGTGCTATCTCATATGAGCTGACTGAGAAACTTCATGACAGGGTGGGAAGAAGCGAAAAGGGAAGAGGAAGAGCAGAAAAAAATCTGCACGACTGAGATTTTCCTCAAGTTTTGGTTTTGTCTTCCTTAGCTGAAAGATGTTACTGTATTTGATTTGCATAAATATAGTTTGGAAGCCTACACTTTGACTCACAAATCTTCAATATTGATCAGGATGAGGCTGTTCCAAAAGTTTGTTTTTAGACTGCTTTATCCATTAAAGAACTTGCTAATGTGTATGTGGGATCATTGTGCTGGTGGGACATTCAGTTTAAGTTTCAGTCATCCAGCTGTTGAATTGAGTTCAAGTTAAACAATTTGGTCATACATAGTCCTGCTGAGCCATTTTGATACATATGTTTGTTTGATTATGGTTGGGTAATGCTGATCATTAAAAACCTCATGTTAATGTTTTCAAATACGATTGAATTACAGCAAATCTGAAGACACTCTTTTTTCCCAGTCTCATGAAGAGGATGGTCAGGGTTGTCCATCATTTTCTTGATTTTATGAAGAATCCTTATTTATCATCTCCAGGGGTTCCACAATCATCCCCAGAACAGAACTCTATCTCTGATATTGTGTCTTTGCAGTTTATTCTGAAGCTTCTTCCTGTACTTCTCCTTGCGGTCTCTAACTTTGACTTTGAGCTGCTTCCGTATACTACTCAATAACTCTTTGTCTCATCCTGTAATGGCTTTTTTTCTTGTTTAACAGTTCCTGTAGTTCACAGTTGATCCAGGGTTTGTTATTTGGGAAGCATCTCACTGTTCTGGTGAGAAGTTTATGTACTCAGTCACACACTCAGTCATGACATGACATATCATCTCCGTCTGGCTCGCAGAGAGTAGTTCAATCAGGTGCTTCAAAAAAGGCCTGCTTCTGCTTCCTTTGACCAATGTCTAACATTCAAATGTCAAATGTGTCATTAAAGCCCCAAATTAACATTGCATTCATAGTCATACAGGTGACTGTAAGTTCACAGGTACTTGTTGCAGAATTATTTTTCCTCAATAAATTCCTAAAAAGTCACAAACAGACTGGTATTTGCTTGCTAGTTTTTTTTTTGTTTGTTTGTTTTTATAAGATTTTGGTGTTGGCATAGGTCTGTACTTGTTCCAAGTTGGTGGAAGCAGAAATTGCTATTTCAATTTTTCAGAAAGTGGAAGCTAACTAACACCTCACCATTCGCTACCCAAAGGGTAGAAGTGAAAAAGAATATTGCCCAAAGCAAACAGAGCAAAAGATGGCCGTTTTACATGAAATTCTTTTCTGCAGTCATGTTCAACTCTCCCTTTCTGTCAGTGTTTCCACCATAATGAGGCCCCAGCCACGCAGGAGGTGATGTCGCGGCGCGGCTGCCCGTCGCCTCCAGTCATAAACAGACTGGCTGGAAATGTCAGCCTGCCTCTTGCACTATCTCAGCTCTGCATATGCAGACACAGACACACACAACTCCACCTGAAAGGTAGCGCCACACACACACCATGCTGCACAGCCCTGCAAGATCACAACCTTCTCTCCATCCTTCTGCTGCTGGAGGCATATGCATACATACTCCAACGTACACTTAAAACACATGTCTAGCATCCACTATCTCACCCTTCTAAGCCCACTTACACAGTAAATACCTGCTGCACACATCACTCCAAAGCCACCTGATTGGTGGCTGGAGAAAAGGTTACTTGCCCAGATGGAACACTTTGCTCTTTTCTCTCTTCTTCTTTTTGTCAATTTGGGGGAGGCTGAGTAAAGGTTAGCAATGCTGAGGCACTCCTTCGTCCTCGTTTTGTCATTCTTTGGCCTTTTCTCTCTCTGACTTCACTGATGGTTCTCCGAAGTTGTTCTCATCACCTATCTACGATGGCAGTTTGGTAAAGGGAAGCTTGTCCTAATATCAGAGCTGTGACAACATCAGATTAACAAGTAGATTAAGTCAGGATTTTCCAGATATCCTGTCTTTATTTAAAAAGCCTAGGTTCGGTTTCACAAAACGAGTAGCACATAAGTTACTATTGCGATTTATCATCACAACTCAAACAGGAAGTCAAATTGATCATTTTTCATTCATATTTATATCCTGAAGAAATGAGCAAAATTGCTTACAGCTCACAGCAAAACTAGATATTATTACAATAATTAGAACAAGGTGTTATACTGAAATGGAATAAATTTTAAAAAAACATGCTTTTATTTTGTAATTATATCATTTCAATTAACTTTTCATTTTCATTTTTTATTCATTAGGTTAGTTATCTGGCTAAGACAATGAATCTGCAGACTGGTACATCTGACAGCAGTTATCGCCACAAACTGTAAAACTAGTCTGCATCTTTTTTTACCTCACATATGGACAAGGAGCATCAGATCGTGCTGAATAACAGCCTCTGTGGCTTAGACTGTGGATTATTATCAGATACAAGAAAGCTTAATCGTCAGGGCTTACAGTCTATTCATTTAGTTACAGAAGATTATCACTCTTAAATCACTGTTTATGGAGAAAACATTTCATGAGTTTGTTGAGCTGGCTGATACATATGTTAGAGACAAACTAAACAGGTTGCACAATAACATGTGCACAGCTGGTCAGACTGGAATGATTTCACTGAAATGCTTATATTTATGTGGATACAAATCTGATGGAGGATTATTTGCATAGATAGGAGAGAGTTGGATAAGATGGGCCAGCGGGTAGGTTGACCCACCTCCTGTATCTAGGCAACGGTATACATTTGCTGTCTTGTGATCATAAAATACGTTCCATTTGCTGTTCCTGTAAATGGAAGAAGCATGTGCGTAGGTGTTATTTGAATATCAAAGTAAATTTTATACTTTTCAGGTATAACAACTGCTACGTAAAAATGAATTTAAGTCATTTAAATCATTTAGCTAGAGTAACTCAAATTGCAAAGCTGTCATTTTTTCCAAAGTGGAAAAGTTAGCTAAATGCCTTCAGGTAAAGTTAGCCTTTTGTTATTTTTTTCCACAATTTTGTTAATAGCAAAAGGGTAAATCTCAAGTTATGCACAAGGTGTAAAAACTAGAGGAAAACTAATAAGTAAAGATGAAATAAAAATACAATCCACTTTCTCAAACAGCAAGATTAGCTTTCCACAGTAGGAATGTCTCCTGGCACCATTAATTCTAAAATTGAGAAGAAATTTCCTTAGAATTCATTCTGTGTTCTAGTCAGGTCATCACGTATTTGTAGTTTTCTGACACTACCATTTTATCAGTTGTTGTTAGAACCATCCGACTTGCTTTGCTGCGTCCTTTGTGTAATGTAGTGAAAACAGTTTCAGCATCACGTCCAAGGTTCCATCCTATGTATCCTCAGTTATGTCAATCATTTCGACTTGATGCGAAAAGAAAAATGTCATCAGATCAAGTTTGTCTAAATGGTAACTGTTTCGAAAGGAGAACATTTTTCATTTCTAACCAATATATAAGTGGTGTAGCTGTAATTGGTATCATTTTAAAGACGAAACAATTATTCAAATGTGAATTCACTGAAAAATTGTGAGAGATTAATGTTTAGTTAATCAATATCCCATGAAGCGAGCGGCTCTCAGGATGCCTGACAGAACAGCAGCAACAAAACCTAACCTCCAGTTTAAAGCAGCAGTTGGATGACGGGAGACATGTGAGCCTTAAAGACACAATCCCAGACAACAGATAGTTTTATCTGGAGAGAGAGAAGAGACTCGCTGGCCCTGCCAGGTTCCTCACACAGTCTGTTCACATTCATGGCGTCCAGCAGAGACTTTAGTCTTGGCTGTCCTTTCATCAGCTTTTCAACTGAGTAGAAGTTTCAACTGAACTGACTGAAAAAAACTCAACTTACTTTGTTTGCATAGTTCCTTCCCAATACAAGTTTATCTATGATGACTTAAGGAATAGGGGGAAAAAAGAAAGATAGAAACAGATCCAAAAATCTTCTTCAAATGTCAGCTGATGCAAAGAAAAATTATTTTTGGATCCACAGAATGAAGAGAGGAGGGCTTTATCTTTGATTTGGGTTGACCTGTCAGGTCTGCACTGTCTCTGTGGGCGTCTGCTGGAGGATTTCATCAGATCAAAAACTATTTGTCTCAAGAGACAACAGCAGATTTTTTTGTCAAGAGAACAGAGTCTGGGCACACTAGCTATGTTAGATTGCTGTCTGTTTGCCTCAAACTCTTTATCTTTACACTGTCTTCCAAGATTTTCATCTTTCAAAGGGTAAATCCGTCTAAACATAAACCCCTAAGAATAAAGAAGGGCATGGACAGGAAAATTGTACCTTATAAGAATAAAAATAAAAGTTTGAAACATAAAATCTGGATTTGTTCAAAGGATCAAAAAAAGAACGTACAAAGGAGATGCTTCTGTCTAGTCGTGCCGTTTTTTGTTCTGTGCCGCCCACACACACATTTACTCCCAAAAACTCCAGCCGTCATACTGTGTTTTATCTTCTCTGTTGTGTCCTGAAGATGTCCATATCAGCTTTATTTATCGATCTGTTCCTCCCCATCACAACACTCAGTGACTCATAATCCACTTCATTATTCCACCTACAACATGCGCACTCTTGCAGGCACAATGAGGTGAACAAATATGCAGTGCAAGTACCCGTGCAGTTCCACAGTGCAAATAATTTTTCAATTAAATCTCTGACTCCCACAAACCTACCCACCATGCAGTGCATTTGCAAACGGGGGTCTCATTTGACAAAGTGTGCACAGACCAGGCCAAAAGCAGCACATGCACCACCTACATCCATGCTGGGATAAATCTCTCTCTTTCTCTCTCACACACACCCCCACACACACCCACACACCTTTATGCAGAGAACACCAATCGATCTCACCTTTTTCTGCACATGCAGACTATTATTAGGTTCTGCTAGTTTAAATAAAAGGAGTGCAATCCTGCAGCCTTTGGAACCTCCTAACAGATCAGTCTGAAGTCTTATGGAGGGCTGCAGCTAAGCCTGAAGAAACAGTGATATCTTCAAAATGTCACATTAGGAACTGATAACAGACTTTCTCATGTTTTTGCTGCAGTGCACCAGTAATGTGCCTCAGGGTAAAGAAATGGGCCATGGGAGGAAAGGTGGGTGTGAGCCTCACAAGGGCTGTGATAATGAAAAGACACATCTGTCAGAGTCGATCTCATAAAACACACCTAGAGCAAACGTCAGCCTAAGACTCTGATATTTATTACACCATACTGTTTGGAAAACAGAAGAGGAATGAAAATGGGCCTGATATGTTGACTGTAACCATTCCACACAAAGCAGTTTTGGCTAAAATGTTTTTTTTTTCCAAATTCAAACCAAAAATCAAATTAAACTTTCTTTCTTTTTCTGTTGTTTATTTGCATGGGGACAAGAGTCAACAAATACTGAACTCTACCACATTTAAAGCTACAGGTAATCTGTAATACAGGCTGAATTTTAACAAAGTAAGACAGTAAGCAGCATCGCAAGATAAATCTCAGTTCAAATCTTCCTGATGCATCACAAGCATCAGGAAGATTTGAACCAGACCTCAGCTTCCCTCGTCATTGGCATTTGAGTCTCTTTGTTTTTGCAGCTCAACACTTCCATATGCACATATACAATGCATCCAAGCATTTGCATTACACCACTGAAACTGACACTCACATTTCATTGTAGTTTTTGTCAATCTGCTGACAAGAAAAAGTTGTAGTGGTAGCAGAGAGCGAAGGGGGTTCAGAGAGGGGATGAGAAGCGCCACACCAGATTGTAACTGACAAGCTCTAAGATGCAGCTCTGGGCTCTGATTGGTTAATTCTAGTTAGCACTGGGAGCATTGGGAGAAGGCTCAAGGGCCATCATAGAACCATCTGGTTGCTAATCATAACTATGAGACTGGTCTTTTTAAAAAACTGATTCAAACCTCCAGCTCTAAAAGGAACCACAACACCACTGCGCATCTTTTAGCTGTCTCCCTTCTCTCCCAACACACTTGAATCGAATGCTGAATCACCTCCCAAGTGCAGTCAAGTTCTCCAGAGTCCTGCCAATGACCTCATTATTTGACTCAATTCAAATTTCATCTGCTTTTACAAGACAAAACCCTTCAAGCACTACTTTAATTTTGACATAATTTGCATGTTCTAAGGAATTCCTTTTATATTAATACCTTGTTCTCTACTGCCTGTTTTATTTTGTTCCTGTATGTTTCTTATTTTCAAATAATGTTGCTGCAGGTAAAAAGAGAAAGAACATGAGTAGAGTAAAGGGAAATACTGAGTACTGTCTACACCAACTTCAAAATAATACCATGAATATAAACGTCTTACTTCTTGAAGAATTTGTAATAGTTGATAATGAAAATTTCAACACAGATGTTGAACTTCAACTGAAACTTTACAGAACAGCCAAGTAAAGTAGTACTTAGAGTTAGCTAAGTGGTAAACGTTAGCAAAAGCTCTAATCAAAATATTGGCTTTGCTATGAGCACTTTAGCAAATTCCACTGCTGAAACCATGAGAATATTACAGCTTAGTGTGTCAAATGGCTTTTTCAGGTTTTAAAAGACAGATTCCACTAGTTTTCCTTGATCTCACGATCAAGGAAAACTAGAATCAAGTTTGCCTTGATTCTATTTTATAAAGAAGCCACTTTTTTAACACATTATTAAACTTATTAAAATAACTTCTTAAAAAGAAAGAAAGGTGTATATTAATACTTCACTCAATCGAGTTTTGGGGAAATCACTGCAGCTGAAATTAAGCATGTCTTGGCTTTTAATCATGTTATTATTTTTCGGAATTTGTTGTCAGTTTTATAATTGCATTATTATTATTATTATTATTATTATTATTATTATTATTATTATTATTATTATTATTATTATTATTATTATTATTATTATTATGCTGTTTTATCATGTAAGAAATTACCTGTGATGTAATTGTTGTAAAGCACTATAATCAGCTGAGGTTGTTTGTAACTGTTATAAAATCAAACTTTGACTTGACTTAAATGTGGGACCTACCTGTTTCTCCTGTTCTTTGGAAAATACAGATAAAATATATGATGGCCATAAATAAGTGAGTTGATGGTTTAATTCTATATTATCTACATATGGCCAAGTTGGTTCAGATAGCTCTTGTTTTTTTAAATGACAATATCATTTAGAAACATCTATATTAGTACAACTCATCTTTTCTCTGATATTAAAACACCTTGAAGATCTAAATATTTTGACAATATGTGATAATAGTGGGACAAAAAAGCAAAGACATAAGAATTCTGTAAGGCAGCAAATACTTTTTAAAAGCAAAGTACTTTTTCTTGTGAGAAGGGTTTGAGGAAACAGCACTATCTACAGCTTTCTTCATTTTACTAAACATCTTAGAAAAGTTTATAAAGTCTACAACAATCTGTTGTATGTTGGGAAATAAGAGCCATTAGCTATTCATCAGACCCACAAGTTTTTCTCTTTATGCTCCACAAAATTAACTCTAAATACAATTTTATTAAGTCAGACAGCTTCTCTGAAAACTTTGCTCAAAGCTTTATTTTTTAATGAATCAAACAAAAGCTGTTTTTATTCAATGTTGATGAGTTTCTCAAGCATCAAACACTTTGTCTTTTGCTGCAAAATGACAGAAGCAAAGCCACATTCACATATTAATTAAGCATGGCCTCTCTCATTGTCACACGTCAACAGAGGCATCTTTTATTCATCTGCTGTATGGCTGGCAAGTCTGCAAACAGATGTGCACATCCAGACTTGGCACATAAACAGGCTTGCTGGGGAATTGGATTTGCTGAACACTTTATACACACAGACCACATTTGCACATAAATATTCACAGTGCCACTGCACATTAAGCCGACAATATTTTGGGTTCATATTTGAACATTTTCTGTCTGCTGTGGAGAAAATTAGCAGCCTATAAGAAAAAGAAAAGGGGGATCTGAGGTGCAGAGCAGGTAAGCTGAATATAATGGCTGCAAAAAGGGACAAGAAAGAGTCAGTGGCCCTTGTGCCTGTGAGATGAATGAGGCTCTTGGCCCCTGTGTAACTTCATGGCAGGGGTTTTCTTGCTGAGCTCATGATGCAACGTTACGACGCAGGCGGAGATCAGGCACCAAGCGTTCTCAATCCAGCTTTTAGCCGATAGGATCTTGTTCCTGCCTGACACTTTCCTACATCCCATTAAACCGCCTTTGATTTTTTTAGTCCCCTCCTCAAGTAGGTGACAATTAAACCTCCTGATTCCCGCTGATAGCCCAACTCCCATCTGCACCTGACACGCAGGTGTCAGGGAACCTTCTGTGCCAGGTGTTGCCATGGTTACACTATCACCTGCTCATGTAATCCTCTTGCCTTTACAAGGAATATATTATCTGACTTTTCCAGGCAATTGGTGGATTTACCCTCCAGCTTTACAAGCCTGCCTCTTTCAACATCCAATTCTGTGGGCTCAGATTATTGCCTGGAAGATTCTGAACTCCTGAATTCATGTTCATAAGTGATTCCAAGACTAGAAAGTTTGACATCAAGCTTTGTGCATCTGTAAAATAAATCTGCCAGTCAAATTCAAGTGCCGTGTATTTAAAAGAAAAACAAATCTGTGTATTCAGGAAAAAAAATCAAAAAATAATCACATTTCTAGTATTTGAAGACACTCAGAAAACAGAAGCAGAAAGTGACTGTGAACCTGTTGTGAATTCAGGGCATGTCTGTCTTGCCTCATGTTAACCACACATCTACCTGACCAATCAGAGAGCAGGAGCTTTGGTTGTTGCAGATACTCAGAGTTGAAGTAGATTTGAACAATGTATGATAATAAGCCTCTGGCTGCAGCTATTGTCTTATGACAAATGAAGTTGATATATTTTGGTCTAAGGAAACTAAGCTTAACTGATCTCTCACTAATTCTATTTTAGTTCTTGCATTAAATTTAACATGCATAGAGATTTTTTCTGTCCCTCTTATAAATTAGAGAGTGATAAAATACAGTACTTGGTTATTTGATTTTCATGTTTGGTTGGTGTAAATAAATAAAAATTAAGTTGGAAGTCTAGCAAGGCAGGTAATATAAAATAACTGAAATCAGGGCACTATGCTAGTGGGAAAGGTTTAAAGTATAAAAATTTGTAAATGTATAAAAAATAAATATATATAATAAATTTAGTTGTTTTATTCAGTGTCTATATGCATGTGTCTGATGGAAACCATTAATTTGCAGGCATGAGTGCTGGTCTGGAATTTGCAATTCATGCAAAGTATCAGGGTCGATGGGAGATGGATAGCTTTGAATTTTATATTTTGTGTATAGATGTGTGTATCATGTATTTTTTGTTTGTTTTTGTTATGCACAAATTTCTTTCAATCTTAAATTAGAGTGTCCACACTGGATCTCCAGATACTTTGCAAACACTTGATGAATTCATACAATTAACTTAATGCTGTTGATCTAACAATAAATCTATGAAATTCCACATCATTGTATTATAGTTTGTTTTTCTCTTTAAAATAACCTTGAATGAAGTCGTACACCACAGTTTCTAAACACACAAGCACATCACCATCCTGTTATTAGAAGCTATTTAAGTTCAGGTCCAGTGAAATGATTGGTCTTAAATGACTGGATCTCTGAGGCCTGGAGCCTAAGATGAATTCGCCTGTGATCCCGCTCTATTGAATCTCATGAGAGACCAGCTGCTCCTCAGGGTAATATGGGGGCTTATTTATAACCTCTTCAGGTAGGTGGGCTGCTGTGCGGTGGGGCAGATTCTCCAAAATGAAAAGGAAAATCCCCTTGCAGCACTCAGGAGTATTTTCTGGGCTCAGACACCTGGTATGAAATAATAAAACCTTATTGATGGGCTGGAGTCTGCAAAGATCCAGCCACATATTATTGGTGGTGCACTCTGACTAGATGATATCTGATTTTAATTCAAGACCAATATTTGAAAATCCATATACCAGCCCAAACCCAAACACAAGGCCACATGTGCCCACAGAATTGGGCAGTTCGGGGGGCACTCACAGTCACACACAGATGGATGACAGATTCTGTTGTTTGGTCTCAAAAAGAAAGAGAGACTCCACATGGAACTGTCACTGCAAACGTAGTCAAAGATGAGAAGTCGCTGCTGGACTCTCTGTGCATGCTGGGAAAGGAAGATTAGAGTACAGAGAAAAGGAACGCGTGTGGAGGCCACTGTTACTGAAGCTTCAGAGCAGAGGATAGGAAAAGGGAGAGGGTGAAAGATGGAAAAGAAGCGAAAGATGGAGAGAAACGTATGAGAGTAGAGGAGGCAATGCGGTGTCTTTGGGGAGTTGCTGTCAAACCTCTCTAGGAATGTGCGGAGGAACAAGTTCACACACAAACAGCCACGTACACCCACAAAGACAGCAACAGCAGGTCCAGGCAGAGTGACGTCTATTGAAGTCTTTGCACAAACATCACTAAGCAATACTCCCATAAGGCTTTGCCTCAGACCAGACATCATCTTATCGAGAAACAAACAACAAAAATTCACTGCATTGATGGGAAAAGCAGGTTCAATATCAAAGAAGGAGAATGTCCAGGAATCTGAAACTGCCAAAAACACGAGCACATATCCATCCAGGTGCTGAGTATGGTGATTCACACCAGTATATTTATTTGTTCATCTTCACTTAGTTGCCTTTGTGAGGGACCAGTTGCTGGGGACTTTAGATCAAGTAACCCACCCCTTCCATTAAGATACGATTCTATTCTCTTTCCTATGAATATTTTGTTTTCTTTTGTTATTGAAAAGCACTGTTTCATTGTCCATGTTAAGCTGAACATTCATATATATCCTGGTAATTATTCTGGCTGAGAGTGAAATGAGTTTAGAAATGGATCAGTTTTGAACAGGCGCTTAGGGCAGCCTTCGGTCCTAAGTTTCTTTGTTGAAGAACGTAAGCTCAGTAGAACATAGTAGCCATAGTGTGACACACATCGGATTTATGAATGTTGTTTGTATTTTCAGAAAAAAGGGAAAGCAAAAAAAATGTACAACCACCGCATGTCTCGACATCACTTTTGTTTGAGTGTGCAACACCTTCATATTCACCCCTTCACGTGTAATCTATCCATCCATCCATGGATGTGTACAGTGTACACTGCTGTACTGAATGAAGAGGAGCACAGTCTAGGCTTCACCCTGGTCAATCAGTTAACAGAAGGAGGAGTTGTGAACAATGACATTGAGTTTTTTGTTGCTTTCTTAGAATGGTCTACCTATGGTTGTAGTTTGTCAATGGCAGTGGAAAAAGTGAAGCGTGGCCAACATACTGAGCCAGAGGAATGGTCAAGACATAATATCTGTGGTAGCTTCCTACACAATATCTAAGAATGTTGAGTAAACTTGAGCAAGGGTCCTGGTCAGTTAATAATCAACAAGTAAGTATTGAAAGTAGGCCAGCATTAGAATTACAGAGCTTTTTGTGCAATCAGAAGTAGTTTGTTTCGACTTCTGAATTCCACCGAGAGCCAATGTGGTGATGTCCATAAGGCACAGATGTGATCCCTTTTTGTGTTACTGGTGAAAACTCTTACTGTGATATTCTGGAGCAAATAAAGGACTTTATTGGAACTATTAACACATGCAACTACAATTGAATCGTGGTACTCAAGGGGATAGACAGTTAATGCTTGAGCCACAGTTTTTCCACATTAGTTTGACTCAGATGCATTATGAAAGTGAACCACACCAGATGAAAATGTATCAAATGTTGCAATTTTGGTCCCCAATCCAACTGAGTCTACCAGACTATCAGGTGTGAAAACAACTTAATGAAAAAAACATTCATAATGACTCCTTCATGTTCATGACACGTGTTAATAAGTCAGTCTTATACACATGCCTTCAAATAAAGTGTTACCATAAAGTTCACTGGTCCACATCAAGACCTTTATGTTACACCAGGCCACTTCTCCCCCCAACTGGGTAATTTAATTTGACAATATTATTTTAATTCTCTGAATGAACTACATTCATTTCAAATTAGACCAAATTGACTTCTATTTAATGTGATATAAATTGGGTCTTTTCATTAACAGTGCAGTTTAAATTATTTTCATGGTGAATTGGCCTGGTTTTGTGATTGCTTAACTAAAATAAGAGTGAAGCTAAAAAAAAACCTAATAATCTTACAACTACCACAGAGATCATTAATATTAAGGCCACAGCTGACACAGTCATAAGTCATAAACAGCGTATTGCTGTTTTTTTGGCTGCATTACTTTCTTCAAATAAATTTTCCTGGGTAGAATTGTGTTTACTGTTTATGCTTCTGAGGTTGAAGAAAAAAGCCAATATGCAGACGATCACCCACAGCGGACTTGTGGCCAGCTTTACTGCTTTCAGAAACAAATTAACACACAATTACATGACAGACACGCAGTCATACGCAGGCAGCTGCTAGCAGAGAGGGCGGTGATTAGCCTACCACACAGCTTGCCTTTCATAGGCCGTGAATGACAGACACTGTTGCTTGGATGCGCGTTGGGGCGTGTGTTTGCATGTGTGTGGTTGACAGCAGAGCCAACAAACCACCATAAAGGCATGGTTTCAATAACACATTTTCCTGAAAAAGCACACATGGGGCTCCTCAACAACCTGCAACATGCCTCTCTGTGCAAAAAGGGTGTGTGAAGCGGTGTGTATGTGTGTGTGTGAGATGGTTATAGCCATTGAGGGGGCCATAACAGTCTCAGAGCCTCGGCACCATGAGTAAACCATCTACAAGTGTAGCCAAACAAGCATGGTCGAGCACACCCCTACACGCCTACACACAAAGTGTGGATATACGACCCGAGGGTTGGGTATGAGGAGCTGGCCTGTGTGATGTATAAGCCAAGGCCCCAGTCATAGATCTAATAAACACAATGAACTGGACCTTGAGGCGCATGCAGACACTTTTCCTGGCTAAGGCAGAGCTGACAAGAACTGTTGATTTCCCTCAATGCCCTAAAACACACATGCATGCAGACACAAACAGCCCCGGTTTGAACATTTCCACAGTACGTTGGTCATTTGACACGCCGACATGGCGTAACTGACTGTAACCGGTGTAACAACCGGTTGTTCTTCAGCTCGCTGCAGCATCATCGAGTCGTCTTGCTCCAGGCGAGCCATCTGCTGGAGCTGACATGTGATAACCAGGCACATAATCCACTCTTGAGTCACTCACAACACTTTGAACAGCACATTTCAGATGGTGCAGGCAGTTGGTGAAAGGCACTGCATGGAAGCCCCTGGTTATTCCAGCGTTACTTGAGAATGTGGCTGATGTAATTAATTAGCGGCTGGAATGTTTGCCCACTCACTATTCTTTCTTAAACTTTTGTCCTCAAACTGCATTTTCAGCTGAACAGAAAGACGAGCCACTTCTTTCCACCTATCTCTTTCATTTTATTTCTTTTGTACTCTCCTCACCTAATTTAATTTTGTCCATTCTTTGATTCGCAGCTTGGCAGAATGCAATCTTCACTTAATGATGCACTGGGTCAGGCAATTAGAAGAGTCTTTGGATGCCTCTTATTGTTAACGTTGGCCACACATCTGGGCTTGGTCTAAAAAAGTATGTGTGTGTTGTTTGGAAACAGGATGCATAGAGTTTTTGTTTTTTTCAAAGTACAGCTAAGTGATAAGATTGCAGCTTAATTGTCCATCGTACTTAACCCAGACATGTCTTTCACACACTAACACAGAGAAGCAGACCAATGCAAACAATTTCATAGTTGCAAATGTGTGAGTTTGCGTATCTCAGATTAGCCTGGTCATTATCTTCCTATGCAGTTGGTTTGACATAGTCCTTCAGTGTTAAAGATGGAAATTCAATTGGACATTGAATTTGCCCAATTCAATTTGAGATCAAATTGGACAAATCTCAGAATGCATTTTGTCCTGACCAATCAGCATAAGAGAAGGGTTACTTGTGAACGATGACATTAACTTTCTATACTGTTTTAGAATTGTAGTGTGGCTAGTTTATCTATGGCAGTGGAAATTATCAAAGACTTTCAGTCAGTGTTGGCCATATTAAGCAATTGTGTCCAATGTGTTAAGCATTGGCCACGGATGTCTTAAATGTTTAAGACATCTTATTGCTAAAGATTGGTAAAGATTTTGTGGTTCTACTCCCCATGAAGTTGTTCATAGCGCACACAATTTATGGTAAGCTGGATAGTGTAACTTCATGATCGGACTCTTGCATTACATACGTCACGGCCAAACATCGATGACTGGGTAAAATTTCAGACTTCAACAGAGTCCACGCCTCCAGCAAGCAACTGTTTCTCAATAGCCGAGGGTTCAGACCAGTGGTCTCAATCTCCAGTCCTGGGGGGCAACTTTAGATGTTCCCCTTATCCCACACACTTTAATTAAATGGTGAAAATGCCTCACTAGCATGCAATCAAGCTCTACAGATGTCTGCTAATGAACTAATATTGTAATGGTGTGTGCTGAAGCAGAAAAAAGTCTAAAAGTTGGAGGACACCAGCCTCAGAGAGCTGGAGTTTGAGACCACTGGTCCAGAACCTCTGTACAAAGCATAATGTAGAACAAGGGGCTGCTTTCTTTCACCAGAATCATCTGAGAAAGCTAGTATGTGATAATTGCTATGAGATAATAACCTTATAACAATTTAGAACTCAGACTGATGATTATATGGTCGATAAAGAAATGCATATATTATCAATCCACTACCAAACCAAAATCAATTAAATATCTATTTCAATCAAATTCAAAAACAGTCCATTGACCCCAAAGGGAAATAAAATGTCATGGATTGATTGTTGATGTTTTTCCATACTAGAACAGTGCAGGATGTCTTCCAACACAACACAACACAACACAACACAACACAACCCTCTCCTGGGTCATGCTAAAGTTGAAGAGGTCGTGCAGAATCACAGGAATGCTCCCTACAGGCCAACAGAACTCTTTGACTGACACCATCTGGACCTGCACACTTGTTCCGGTTCATACACTCCAACTGCCTCTTCATCTGACTTCCAGATACAGGCAGACAGGCGGGAGAGAGGAAGGGAAGAAAAAAAAAAAAACAAAGCTGCAGGATCTCCTGATTCAGTCGTCGACAAAGACGATGGGGGGACAGCAGAGGATGATGCTTATCTTTTCCCTGACAAGTAGACTGTTCTTATTCAGTACTGCTAATAGCTAGCCATTAATTTCTCAATATAATAAGCACATCTTGCTGGTTTTCTGATCTGGAATAAGATTAAATTAAGTTTGATGTTATAGTTAGATCCAGTTCCTCACTTTGGAGGTAAATAAGAAACCAATACCACTTCATTTTCCCCATTACAGCCCTCATGCCAGTATTTTCTTCTTTAACACTTAGACTTTTGGGGCCTACATCACAGTGTACATTTCTGATAGCGGAATGCTTTCTGGGTATTGTGGGCTCGACACACGGGGAGGGAGGAATGTTATCAAAAGGCAAAAGTTTTCTGTCATTCAGGCTGATCCCAAAACATGGAATGTGATAGAGATGGCACGTTCCATGTTGGCAAAGGTTGAACATTTTTCAACTTTCTTGTGTCATGTCAATAACTTGATCGCACACATCTAAGTGTACAAGCTGGAAACTTTTACATGCAGGAATTTCACTGGTCGATTGGCTGGAGGAGAGCAAGCGACTGTTGCCTCATCGCCCCAGTTCCATTCGTACTGAATGTAGAGGTAACGACGTCGAACCCTGTGTGTCTCTTTACACTCAGAACAATCCACATAGTAATAAATATCTCACCATGCTGATAGTTATATGTTGTTCCACCTATGAGGGCTTTGTTAGAAAAATTATCTAAGTTCATATCAGGCTTCTTTCAGTATGGTTTCCATTGTATGGAAATGTTGTGTGGCTGCTGTCTTCGTGTCAGAGACTCTTGTCTGGACTGTGGAGAAGAACAGCTGTTACCAAACCCAAACCACGGCATCCTGCTCCTACCTGCTGAATATGTAGTCGTCACGCTTGTGGTTGCCTGCATTTGTGCTTTTTGCTTTTGGGAATGAGACAGCCATAATGAATCTGATTAATTAAAATGCACACCACCACTAACTGCTCAACAGTCAGATTTTTTTTTAAATTGAATGAATTAATTAAAGTTTTGAACATTACTTTTATTACCATGAGGATCAATTACACATTTTACCACTGAGTGATTGCCTTAATTGTTTTAATACATTATTGGAGCAAATAATGTTGCTTTACAGAAAAGATCTGCTTTTGCTGAATCACCACCTGTCTCCAAAAATTACAAGTACATGCAAACCCACAAGTGTATTACCTTGATTTAATTGGCTCTGCATAAAAACAACTAAAAAAATTAAAAAACAAAAAACAAAATACATTTCCTTCAAAAGGCATGTCAAACTGTGCTGGAAGAAGGAAATTTTACTTAAATGGATTAGAGGGTCATTTGAATTTATCTTCTGTAAAGCAGACGTTTTGCTTGTATTCCTGTCACAGAGGGATACAGTTGAAAGTCTGTGCAGGATTTGGTACCACCCCTGCGATGCATGCTTCACAGAACACTTTTTTTCTATTTCTTAATCTGTTTATCAAGTGTTCAAAACCACACATATACACACAGGAGCACACACACATGCCAGAGAACAGGAAGTATCAACCATCCTGCTGATCTCATGCAAAAAACCAATCCTACTGATGGACATAATCCCTTTCAGACAGAGGGCAGGGAAAGGAAAAGATGTAAAAAGACTCAACCTGACTAGAAAATACAACTACTGAAGCTGTTTTTGAAGGAATACCACATACATGACATTAAATGACAGCCATAATGAAAAATGGATGGAAGATGTGTTATTGGACTGAAAAATACTTGTGTAAGCATAAACGTGGAGGATGGCCAGCAGAGGTGGGGCATGTGCAGAATGGTCATGTTTGCATCAATGTCACAAAGGGAATAACATGGTGTTTGTTTATATCTATGCAGCTGGTAGAAGGGATTAGCCTTGATTGTGTTAATTCCTCATCATTGTTTTTTTCTGATGGTTTAAAAGAAACAATAAACTTGGATAATCAGGTGGATCCATTTAAAAAGCACATTATATCCTCTTTCATAATATAACTGGGGCTGGGACTTTAACGCATTGATTCCGTAGGTCGAACTTGTTAAAAATTGTAACGCCATTAAGTTTTTTTCTTTTTTCTATATACAAGAGTCCCAAGCCGGAGTCTTTGCATTCACATGTTTCTGGTACGGTAATTGTGACGCACGATCAAAATTTGCAAACATCAGACTGACTAAGTTGTCTCTCTTGGCCCACTTGGGGTTCATTTTTGGTTCATCAACCAATGTGGACGCTAAAAAAGAAGTTGTGCATGAAGGAGTTAGTCTATCAGAGAAGCTATCCAAGCCAAGCATTTCAATACTAAACATGTAGCAGGAGCACAGAGTTTTATGACAGTTTATAATTATGGACATTCATAAAGAAAGTTTCATGAATGCTCAGGGTTCATGAAGCATTCACCACTGAATGTGTAAAATAGCACTTTGTACCAATCTGATGGCTGAATAACCTAAACCTTTAAAATAAAGTTCCAACTAAAGACTGTGTTTGCATATTAGCATGTGACTAGAAAAAAAATATATATATATAAACAGTTGCTCTGTTTTCAACATGTAACATTTTTAATGTGCTGTTCTTGATTAAATAAATTTGATTTGAATTGAATAAATAACACATTTAAAATAATAAATATCCTTGTGATTGAGTTCTTGTTGTTGAGTAGGAAAAATTATTGTTGAATTGAAATGCTCATTTTCCCAAAAGAGAGTTTTATTAAAAAAATATATTAACTTTGATAAATTAATTACAGATAATGCAATTAATTTTATTAAAATTGAGTCCAACCACTAAATATAACACAACATTCAGTCTAGCTTAAATACATTTAAGTACTCTATCATTTTGACATTCTGGCCTTGAACTAAATTAAACAAAAGACTGTAAAAACTCTTAAAGCTCATGAAAAATATTTGCAGAATGGGTCAATGTAAGGGAAGGTAGTTAGCTCAACCAACTGACTCCACCCCCATCGTGTGTTTAGTCTGTGGCAACAAGCATCATGGGATGAGAGAAGTGATGTTTAACAATAATGTGATGAAGTTGTGATGACAAAAATTATGTGACTAAATGTTACAAAACTAACATTTACTTTGAAACACTGAAATATTGACTCAACCCAGAAGAAAAGCTGTGGTGGGTTTGAGATTTTCCTGGTTTGGTGAAATGACAACCAGCTAAAAGTGTCAAGGCCAGTTGCTTCTTCTGCTTCTTCTTCTCTGTGGTGATGAGATCAAAAGGTTACCTGTAGTGTACATGTTGTTGTGTTTCTCAGATATCAGATCTCTAACTTCATTATGTTCCACAAATGATAATGGCGAGTGAGTCAGAAGGAGAAACTTAGGTGGTCACTCTCAGCCCACCTAATCATGTTTGATTTTATGAGCAGAAATCAAACATGAATTCTTTCAGCAGGTCACATGAAACAGGTAACAGTACAAACTTTATTGTACTGTGTGTACAGTTTGCATATGTGTTGGTGTGTGTGCCTCCAGATGAAAGGTGAATTGGGTGGCTGCTGTTTTGAAACAGACAAAGACACCAGGATTTGTAATAACTGTGACATTCCTGTCTGCTCCCCTGCACACTCCAGGCAATGGTCTGAGAGTGTGTACTGCGTGGGTGGATGTGGCGAGAGCGCCGGGAGGTGTAGAAAGTTTGCTTTCTGATTGAACAGAAATAGAGAAATGTAAAAGACAATACAGGAACTTGTGGTCTTTGTTCAGGTGATGCTTGGTTCTAATGTAACCATCTGATGAAAGAAAAGGTCGAAGTCTGATGACATAAAACTGAATATGCAAATTCTCAAATATGTAATGTAGGATGTCTGGTTTGGTGGGAGTCCTGAGCTCTACCACCCAAACAGAGAGCATCTGGCAACACAAAAGCAAGAAGTTCCCCTGAAACCTCTGGTGTAGAGCCCCGATAATACTGTGACTTATAAATGAGCTCCCATACCCAGGTCTGGTTGTTTATGATGTTGGTTTAATTTTACAACTCACATGAAGGGAGTTGTAAGTTGCCCAACAATTGAGATAGAAAGTACTGTTGGTTTAAAGCAGGGGTGTCAAACTCCAGTCCTCAAGGGCCGGTGTCCTGCAACTTTTAGATGTGCCTCTCCTGCACCAGAGCTGAACAGAATAATTAGGTCATTAGCAAGGCGCTGGAGAACTTATCTAATTAAGCCATTTCATTCCAGTGTTTTGTACCTGTGGCCCATCTAAAAACTGCAGGACTGCGGCCGTTGAGGACTGGAGTTTGACACCTGCGGTTTATAGGGACAGGATGTACCGATAACTGACGTGGTGACCACTAAGACGGAATGAACGTGATAGCACTAGAGCCGTGTTTCTCAAACCTTTTCAGGCTGAGGACCACCCTGTTTAACAAACACTCTCAGACCACCTAATTTAAAATTGTCCCCGCAATTGCACGAAATCTTAATATGCATATAATAAAAAAAAAGACTTGTGTTTCTTTGGCCAGTAGATAATCCAACACAAACAATTTTATTTTACTTGTAAAGATGCAGTTAGTCAGCGTGGGGTGCAGCTTTACTCACCGCCTTGTCACTGTCATGTCACATTCAGCATAGCAACCTAGATCTGCATGCCTGTGTCATACTATGTATTACAATAGAGTTCAAAAACCAAAGTTCTGCAACTCATCTTAAGAAACTTTCCATGAATTAATATGAATTAATCTTATGTAACTGATTACACTTAACTGTTTACATGATTTTTAATGACTTATTACATGAACAAGCTTATTCACTTCTTATTTAATGGAAACACTGCAAAGGGAAAATTATGTTTCTTCAAGGCTAGCAGAATATTGACAAAGATTTGGGCGCATTTGTAATGGCAAAGATAATGCACAAGATTCTATTTCAGTAGATTATGTGGATTTCACCCATGACCCACAAATACAAGCACATACAAAAAAGGGGCTCATCAACATTGACAAACGTATTGAGGTGATAGCATTTGATGTTACACAAAATGTACCTAATTTCTTGATGTCTATAGTCAAGTAGGACATGTTTTAGATACAGCATTTGTATGGCATGATAAAAATAGTTTGTCAGCTTAGGAAGCAACAGTAGTTTCAGCCAAACAAAGTAAAGTCCCAAAATAAGATATTGCACATCAAAAAGCAGTTTTCATAAGAGAGGAAACTGAGGAGTGATGATCAATATTTCAACATGCACACTCACTCCCTCTTGCAAACACAGACCCACACCTGCATACACACCCCCACATGCAAATGCACATCCCTCTTGGGGGGCCAAGGTGATGTGAGTGCAGGTGTCGTGAGCCATCAGCTCACGGACAGCACAAAAAGATAGCCAGATATAGACCCAGACACATGCAAGAAAGTTGCATTGGTGTGAACAGACAAGAAAAAGCTCCCAGCTAAAAGGAGGCTGGGCTCATCTAATAATGATGCTGCCTGAGAAAAATCAAGTCCGATGGAGGCTTTCATCACCACCACATGTATAATCCACAAAGCCAGGGAGGGAGAGACAGTGTGACAAAGAGGCATTGATAAAAGTCTACTCTATAATTTATTCCTGCCATATACGCACACATTATATGCGTGAATGCAATTACATTGGTAACAAAAATAAAAAAAGTTAAAGTATCTATATGGAGGCAAAAAAAAGGGGTTTAATAGCTGTTTCAATCTGGATCCATCTATCTGTGCATTCATCAGGTGTAATATAATTAGATTTTTATGTTAAGATAATCATAAACTCAATAAATATTACACAGTTATTTTCTTTCACACTGTAAAGGAGTTCTGAGTTTGCAATAGTTCATCAAGCTGACTTAATCTTAACTAGGTCATTAGAGAGGATGTGCCAGTGTCTCAGGACAGATGTATAATTAGTGAAATCTTAAACAGAGCGGTGCTGGGAATGTGCATGTGAGTTGAATTTACAGAAATGGACAAGCATTGCCTGCCGCTAATGACTGCTTTGGATCCATATTCCTTCTCGGCTCTGCTTTTATCAGAGAACACCTTCATTTTGATATCCTGTAGTCTCTGCACCAGTTGCTTTCATCTACCCTCTGCTAGACAGCTCCAAATAATTTCCACCACACACACGCACACACACCACACATCCACATTACTAATAGCTGATAGAATAATACAGCGACAGCAAGTAATTTACAGAAGCAACAACTCCTCATTGCTGCTCTTTGTCCCCTTCCCATTTTTCTTGCAGCTGATGAGAAAGGTAATAAGTCCGGTGGAGTCCAACTTGAGCGTATGCTAATGTGCCCTGTGAGAGTATGCAAATACAATTTGCAAGAATTTGCATTTAAATGTCTTCGCTAACAGCTGACACTGTTGGTTTCTTTATTGTAGCAAAATTAAAGTAAGCTTTACAAACAACATAATCAAACCAACAATTAGAAAGGTTAAGTTAGAAAGGAAGTGAGCATCAAGAAGTTTATAGTAGTGGAGAGTTTGACGCAATTACCTGAAGGCCACCACCACACAATGTTTGTCTGCCTGAAAGGATATTGGTTTTATACAACCGAGGTCTGCAATAAATCATAAAACTAAGTACAGAATTACAAATAATAAATATTTAAAGGGACGCACGATTAATTGTAACAACTTTATTTGAGAAATAGTTATTTTAGATGTAAAAACAATGCAGTAATAGTACTATGGGTTATTTAGTTTTTATAAATTTTAATAAAATATCGTCACAGGAAAGTTGCCATGTTGCTCACCCTGAAATGCATTCTGGGAAATTACATCAAATTGATCCAACTGCCTGACTCCCTCCAGCCAAAACAGTATGAGTAGCATTATTAAGACTTTCCAATTTGAACTGGAGCTTGTTGAAATCGATTGGAACGTATAAATCACAAGAGGTAATGATAATGAGGATGACCAAACAGAAGAAGAGGACAGAGCTGGCCATAGAAGCTGGTGTTTGCTGCTGCTGCTGCTGCCTTCAGCTTCGTAAATGAAACAATGAATGACTCTGTCTGGTTCGACAAAAGCTGTTTAAAGTCCGAACTTTGTCCAGTGTTGTAGTGGTTTCGCATTCAGTGACAGTGTTCTAGCTCCATTAGTATTTACAGTAGTAATAGCTCCGTTAGCACTGTTTACCTTTGATATTTCTCCTAGCGTCTGTCCAGTTCGGCAACAGCTGTGCTGAATAGGGTCTGGTGTCGGTCCGGTAGTAGCTGTTAAGGGTGGCCTTGGTCCGGTCGATGTACACCGTGTTCCAAATTATTATGCAAGTGATATTTTCTCAGATTTTCTTAAATGGTCAATGCAAATGATGGTCAGTATAATTTTCAAGTCATGAACTATTGCAGTATGAATCAAATTTTACTGAACAAAGCTCCTCATGAGAACAGTATTTTTTTTTAAATAAAAAACTCAAAATGCACATTTCTAAATTATGCACAACAGATTTTCTAAACATTTTATGGATTATAAAGAACTGCAAACAGTCACTCTTTGAATGTGTAGCATTAAGTGGTCACATGTACTAAAATCAAAAGCCATTTCAATCAAAAACATCTTAACAGACCGAGTTACATGTTAACATTGAACCTTCTTTGATATCACAGCACAATTCTTGCATACATTGACCTTGTGAGTTTGTGGAAAGTTTCTGCTTGAATTTCTTTGCAGGATGTCAGAATACCTTCCCAGAGCTGCTGTTTGATATGAACTGCATTCCACCCTCAGATCTTCTGCTTGAGGAAACTCAAAAGGTTCTCAACAGGGTTGAGGTCAGAGGAGGATGGTGACCACACCATGAGTTTCTCCCCTTTTATGCCCATAGCAGCCAATGACACAGTGGCATTTCTTGCAACATGAGATGGTGCATTGTCATGCACGAAGATAATTTTTCTACAGAATGTAGGGCTCTTCTTTTTGAACCATGAAAGAAAGCGATCAGTCAGAAAGTCCATATAATTTGCTGAGGTCATTTTCACACCTTGGGGGACTCTGAAGGGGCCGACCAGCTCTCTCTCTCCCCATGATTTTGGCCCAAAAAATGACTCCACCACCTCCTTGCTTACGTCACAGCTGTGTTGGGACATAGTGGCCATCCACCACCAATCCACCACCATTTCTGATTGTGAGCACTGGTTAGGTGGCCGAATAGTAAACCTCTGGAGGATCCTCCACTTTGAGGTTCCAGAGGCACCAGCAGCTTCAAATAACTGTTTGCTGCTTTGTAAGGGCATTTTAACAGCTGCTCTCTTAATCCGATGAATTTGTCTAACAGAAACCTTCCTCATTATGCCTTTATCTGTACAAACCCATCTTTGTTCTGAATCAGCCACAAATCTCTTCACAGTACGATAACGCTTCAGTTTTCCTTAAATATTTAATGTTTTCATATCTTGTCATACGGCACTACACTATCTGATGATTTTCGTCAGCAGAGATTCTTTCTCTTTCCCATATTGCTTGAAACCTGTGGCCTGCTTAATAATGTGGAACATGCTTCTTAAGTAGATTTCCTTTAATTGAGCTCACCAGACAAACTAATCAACCCATCTCTCTGAAATTAATTATAGTGATTCGAAGAGCCCTGAGACACAATACCATCTATAAATTTAAAAGCACAACAAAAAATGTAATCTTTATGACACTTAAATCCAATTTGCATAATAATTTGGAACACTGTGTAGTACTGGAGGTAGTATAGTTCAGTTAGCATTTCAAAGAACATTCAGCTCTGTCTGTCTCAGTACAGCATTTATTTTTAGCTCATTAAGGTAAAGATCACCTGTTAGAGCCTTTGTTAGTTCTGCTGTCACAAATGACTCAAAGTCTTTTGGAGAGAAATGTCAAAGGTAGAGATTAAGTCCTTTGGAAGTTGTTTTTCACTCCATCTCTTCTGCTGCACTCTTCTTTCTTTCATGTGGTAAATTATCCAAATTCATCTCATTTTTTCTTTTCTTTTTTCTTTTTTAAATTACAGCCAACAGTGACACAGCGTTAC
This sequence comes from Xiphophorus maculatus, assembly GCF_002775205.1. NCBI lineage: Eukaryota > Metazoa > Chordata > Actinopteri > Cyprinodontiformes > Poeciliidae > Xiphophorus > Xiphophorus maculatus. The sequence goes on from NC_036451.1 coordinate 28,517,992, forward strand.
ATTATCGAAAATTATACCAGTCAACGCAATATGATTAGCAACTACTCAGGTAAATTTCCTTCCTGTGTTTACTCTGTATTTTCCATTACAGAATGGACCATTATGCATCATCAACCCATCAATGAAAAAATGGATCAGATAACTAACATCAAATCTACTGAAAGTCTCTTCATTGTCCTCCTTTGACTTTGTTTTTCATACATTTTATTATTTCATCCCATTTTGAATACAACTGTCTTCAAGCTGACTTTGATTTTTCTTTGCAAAAGACCAAGGAACAAGCCAGAACAGGTCGGAGATTAATAGTGGCCCTCAAATGGTGAATGCTGTCCACCACATCCGATCTGCAAACCGTCTGTGTCTGAACTTCTGGCTGCACACTCACTGTCTGCAGTTCGCAGTCAGTCCAGATCTTAATCCGGAAAACACGATGGATATCGATCCGTTTCCTTTTTTCTTTTTTTCCAAGTCTAACAAACAACCACTCTGAGACTTTGGTTTGGCTAGAACAAACTAAAGATCTGACAATGATCTGTTGATGGGCTTTAACTGGGTCAGATGGCTGAATGCATCAGCGAAAACAGCTTTTAGAAAAAGATAAATCTGCTAAGTTTGGGTATGCTCCAAGTTCACCAGCAATTTAACATCCTGTGGTCTTAGCATGATGTTTAGGGGAAGCACAGCAGATGTTATTGTTGGACAGCGGGGAACATTTTTTGTAGGAGTTTCTTGTATATGTAGATTAATATATAATTTAAAATGACATTTTATTTCCATATGTTTCATGTTTTTGGGTGAAGAGGAACTTGAATTAGAGTTTCTGGCTTGTGTATAATAACCTTTTACTATTTGAACAGAGTTTTTGTGGAACTTGAAGATTTATATTTACATTTGAGCACTTCTGGTTTAGAGCAACACTTTGCTAGAAAATAACATTGCAAACATTACACATCTTACAGAGCCATATGTAATGCATAATCTGAAATTGCAAGGAGTGTGGCACAACTATGCAACTGTGCGCCATTTGATGGCTGTCCACTTAAAGGAGAGCATTGATTTATCTATTTGTCTGTCTGTCTGTCGGTTAGCGTATAATGATGATGAATAGATTTGCAAAACTAATGCAAATATTTTATAGAATTTTAAAACAGCGCCACACATTGCACAAGACTGGTGTAACAGTTACAAAACAAACGTTTTTATGAATGTGTGATGGTTCGTGTATTTATGGATCCATCCACAGACAAGCTGTGTCACAGAACAGACTAAAATATGTAAATAAAAAAAAGTGAAGTTTGGGTAACTCACACACGCTATGCAGATGATTCAGCTTGTGTGCAGCTGCTGCCTTTTCTCTCCTTCCTCACTCTCTCCATATGACATTGATGATTTTGCTTAACGAGGCCACAGCGGCTCTGATATTGAGCGTCTGTTTATTTACACCACATTTGATGATTGCTGAATATGAACTCTTTAGAGGCTCATTTGTGTTCATTATCATGTTTTTTTTCTTGCCATCACTTTGAGGTGATGTTTGGGTTGCGGATGTCATACAAGGGGCCGGAATTTGAAAAACACCCACTTAGAGGCATTGAAAATTTATTTTTCATATGCAGAGACTCGTCGCTCTTACTCAAGAATATTTATTTCAAACTTGATGATTTCAGTAAATTAATAAATGATGTATAGACTCTCTTTGTGTCTCTGACAATTTCAATTCCCTGCTAATGTTGAGTTACTCCCATGCAAAATCTGAAGATTATGCAAGGAGATCATGAGTAAACAAACATAAATAAATAAAAATGCATATTTAGCACATCTGTTCACCTGAAGCCCAACTCAACATTTAGTTTGACTCCTAAAGATAACACACATATATAATTATTTGTCAGATACCCTTTGTTTTTGGGGGTGACTGGACCCTAACCCAGCAGAGAGTGGGTGTGCTGTAAGGTACATCCTGCAGCTCTCCAGTCCATCAAGTCTGCCATCTCAGAGACAATAATGTATTCACATATTTACTTACAATTAGTGGCAATTTGAATTCAACAGGTAACTAAACATGCATGGTTTCTGGACTGTGAGAAGAAAATTAGCTGTGGGAGAGAATGCAACCCAGGTGTATCCTAGCTGGACTTTTGCCTTCCACTCGATTCTCATCTCTGGTTAGTGCTCAGGATTTACATCAACAACATTTCAACCATTGTTTGAAGCATTGTAGTTGGCAAGTGCAAATTGATAATTACATGGTCAAATCTTTAGGTCCCAAACGTTTTCATCAAGCATGATAGAAGAGCAAATATAGCTTCAACTGAACGAGGCAACCGGCCCAACAAATATTTTGGAGAAATGGCTGCTTAAATTTAGACATGCAAAATGACATAATCACAGCCATGTTAGTGTCCAAGTTTTCACACCCACATAGTGAGGAACACACTGCCACTGGAGACACACCCAACTTGGCTAAAACAAAACCATTATCAGGTTACAATGGTTTATAACCTGTGGAGAGGGCCTATAGTTGCAGGACACTGATTATTGGTTACTGGAATCTAAGAATCCTGGATTAGTTAGAATGTAACTTTGGGTGTAACGTTTAGACAACTGCTTTGAATATTAAGACTATTCTGGTAAGAACTGATACTTCTCTTAGCCATGACCTTCATTAGCTGCGTTTCCATTACAAATGAGTGCAAAACTTTGTCAGTATTGCAAATTTTGCAATTGAGGTACAGTATTTCCGTTAAATATCAAATACAGTTAAAATCAAATGTGAATAAGTTTCTTTAAGCGATAAGTCGTTAAAAATATTAAAAGCAGCCCAGTGTTGCCTTCTTCTTGGTTTGTGCCAGTGGCACCATCTGACTGTTGATGAAAAAAAGTATTTCCATTGAAGTTTTGCAAAATAAACAAATTTCAATGCAGCCAAAAATCACCTCAACCTAGCACCAAATCTTTTATAGCAAAAAAAAAACTAGTAGTTTAAAAAAAAAACTAGTTTTTTTTTGTTTTGTTTTTTTCAAAATTGCTGTGTTTTCATTAAGCAAAGATATGGTCTATGGAAATACAGCTATTGGCTCTCACAATGTAATTTCAAGAGGTTCTAAGCAAGGAGACATTGTTATGTTCTACCAAATCAGATGCTGTTTATAATCAGGCTATAAAGAGAGTGTTGCTGAAATGTCAGATTAAGTGTTCTTATTCTAATGGTAGCTTGCAAGTCTGTCCTAAGGCTGTGTTGGTTTGCATTTCAAGAGTGAAATAATTAATGCTCCATTTAATGCTTGATTATTTAATAATAATTAGTCATTTTTGCACCATATTGCAGCTTTAAATCTGCTGTTGTAGTAAACAAGTCCATCATTCACTGAAGGCAAGGCACTTAGCTTCAGCTTGACTTCACAAAGATCCACAGCAATGCCTACAGACACAGCACACTTTTGACATATTAGTTAGACCAAAGGCATAGTGCATACAGACATTCACACAAACCCAAAGACGGCTCGTTAAGGCTCTCCATGTAAACACAGTTTACTCGGCGAGCTACCGCCGCTGGGAGGTGTTTTTTTGTGCAAGTAGATTATTTGGATTTCAAGGAGGAGGTAGAAAACGGAGGAGGAAGTGGAAAGAAGGACAAATATGGGGGAAGAATAAAAATAAGTAAAGGGAAAGAGCACACAGGATAAAGTGCACAGAGGAGGAGGAGGACAAGAAGAAAGAGATGCAGGCATCCCAGATAAAGAGGTTTAATTGACTATTACAGAGCCTTGTGGTTGTGCTGCAGCTACTAATAGTCAGCTAGAGGCTGCTGAGGCTGGCGGACACGTACAGGCTGGACTTTCCTCTCATTATTGCTGCTACCCTCCAGCCTTCGCTCCCGTTTCCTCTCTGTCTCCCACACTCTGTGTTGCAGAATGCCTCACTCTGTTCAGCTCTCTGGACTTTATTGACTCAGACATTTGAAGAGTCATTTGCAAAAGAATCCCATGATGAACAGAATCATTAAAATCACTATCACATCAAAAGTGCATACAGTGGAAATCTGGGAGTGTTTACTGAGAGATCACTTAATGGTGATGTGCTCTGGTGTGTACAATACTAACTGTCTAGCTCTCTGTAATACCACAAAAGTTCTTCAGCTAAATTTGGGTTTTATTGGAAAGCCAATTTAAAACATCACACGACTTTGTGATATAAAAATGCACCAATAAATTGGTCTTCTGTTAAATCGACCTCGACTTCCTTACTTTTGGGACATTGACAATCTGCCGATATTTGTACATAAGAAACCAATGTTATCTACCAATCTGCTCCACCTCTACAAAGGTCTGACAGTCAGCCACTGTCCTCTCCTGCTCTACTGTGAGAGAGGGTTGACTGATAGACCCCCCAACTCCGCCCACCCCCAGGTCATGTCTGTATGTACGCAGTTAACAGTAGTCTGACTTTATATTTAGCAACTTTTCAGAAAAAGAAATCAGGTCAAAGTCGGAATTGGCGAGTCAGACCTTTTAAAAATTGGTGATTCGCAAGAAAACAACAGGTGGTACATCCAAAGCATGGTAAAAGATTTAATTTGATCCAGCTTTTGATTGAGACAATAGGATCATGGACAAGACATCGGGAGGTTTGTTGGAGGATGAGTAGGGCGAACAGGAACATAAAGACAGATGAAAAAAATAAATGGCACATAGCTAATGTGCCATTTATTGAGGGGAACGAAAAGGGGTCACAATGAAGGTTAAGGGGTGAGTGAGATGTAACAGACCTAGAATTAGGATAAAGGAGATTATATGGGACAAAACAGAGAAGGTGGGATGTAATGAGGGTAAACTAGGAAGAGTTTGATAGAAAGGTTTGATAATAAATGTTAAAGACAATAAGAGAAAATTATAAAAATCAGATGAAGAGGATGAGTTGGATGAAACAGGATGATGAGTAGGATAGTTGAGGACTGAAGATAAGTCGGGACAAAGTCAAGGCAAATCTGTGAGGTCTATTTGAGGTGGCCTTGTTATCATATCTGGGATAATTCATTTACTTTCAACAATAAATTGAAATTCACCATGACAATGATGAATCAAAAAGCTTGACAAGACATTTTTCATGATAAATGATGAAATAAATGCACAGTACATAGGGGTGCATTTAATTAAAGTTTAGCTAAAAATCATTCAAATTTTCCAAAATCCTAGCCTAGTAAAAATCGGGTTTGTACCAGGGTTTGTCTCCGTTAGAGACAATCTACCGGAGATTGTAGATTCAATGGGAGAAAGCCCAGACTTTGATGGAAGTGAGAATATTTTTCAAGTGAAATTGCACATTAAGGTAATAGAAAGGCCAGCAAAAACCTCTTAAGCAAAATGACAATTAATTTAGACATGAACAGCAATGTAACAGTAGCTTTTTGCTACACAGACTCTTGTAGCTAATGTGCTAGTGTAGTTGTATTTGTGATTAAAGCTAAAATCTCTTCACTCTCCCAAGTCCTTCCAGTCTTGCCTCACCCCCCACTCCCTTGCCTGCCCTCATGCCCCCCCTCACCCCTCGCCCTGTCCACTCTAATAGGCTATTGATTTTCTATCTGCTCACGAAGCAGCCTCTACTTTTACCGTTCACTCATGATATTAGCTGTCCATTAACAGCAGTGACCAGCTCTGCTTGCATGTCAGCACCTCAGCACGCACACACACACACGCCAGACCCACACACACACAGATAGACAGAAGTCAGCTGTGATAATCCCACATAGGACATCAGCTTTCTACACGTTTTCTCCTAGTTGTTGTTTCAAATAATAAATAACACAAAATAACACATCTAGAGGGCAAAACAGACCTGGACTCCTACTCTGATCACTTGGAATTGTCTGAAAGCCAGCTTTTTAAGGCCACAAATGATAACAAAGAAACAAGAAAATAAAGGAAGAGAGAAAGAAGGAAATAAATAGAGAAAATTATGTGCAAGAGTATGCAACTTTTTAACCTTTTTATTATCTATTTTCGTCAAATGAAGTGAGTTAATTGATTCCTGTAGCTCAATATCCAAAGTTTTAATTGGGTAGCTCTGAAGGCACCCTGTGGGAATTTTAGTTTAGGAAAAATGTAAACTTTGTAAGAGAATCCATCTAGAGAAAATAATCATGTTCTTTCTGGGCGTTGCAGCAGGATTATAATTGTGCAGGTGCCAATGTAATCTTATGGATAGAACTTGTAATTACAACAACAACAACAACAACAACAACAACAACAACATAATAATAATAATAATAATAATAATAATAATAATAATAATAATAATAATAATAATAATAATAATAATAATAATAATAATAATGCATGTATTTAATACAAGCAGGTACACACACTGCCAGTATGTGCGGTACCTGTTCATCCCTGACTGTAACCTCCTGGAGAAGATGTGGTTTTACCTAAAAAACTGTCTGTTGTCAAAAGTCTGGTTGATCACAGTTCTTCTGTAGAATGTACATATTTGATAATAAAAAGTTAATTTCATCGTCTGGCAACAATTGGCATAACAACTAAGCAATAAATCTGACCCATTATAACTGAAAACACGATGCCTTGATATCCCTTTGTTTATTCGTTCATTACATTTTCTTTTCCAATAATTTATGTAGACAGAATAAGTATCCATAAATAGATACATATTACTAAACGTATGTGTTTTCATAGATGTGTTTCTGCTCAACCCACCGATGCATTTTTCTTACAATTGTGTCATAATTTAATGGCAAATAAACCGTATAAGATTTATTATCAAGAAGCATTATTGGAATAAAAAGAAAAACATACATTTTCTTGACATTGTTTTCATAAATGCTAGATAGTTTTAGCAATAAAGTTGATAATACATGAAATTAATATAATAAGATAATACATGAAAGCAATAAAACCTTAAATTCTGTAGAGAGCTCAACTCTAAGGAATGCATAAAATAGAAATCATTCTTATTAGGGACATTAGCAATAATATTGACATCAACACGCAGATGCTTCAGTGTAAAATGTGAAAGTAACAGCAGAACAGCTGTGAGAAGGTGCAGTTTGGGACATTAGAGCTGAGAATGTATCATGTGTCGATGTGTCATCGATAAAACGCCATGCTGTACACTTTTATTCAGAACATGCTCCACCAAATAATTTGATTTTGTCTGAATTGTTTTCTTTTTGGGTTGAGGCCACCTTTGTCAGAGGAAGCCACACCCTTCTCTTTTTATTGATGCATGGCCTACTGACTGAACATGTTTAAATAGAAAACAAAATAAAAGCAGCACGTTTTGATTTGTGCACATAAGTAACCGATTTGCCTTGTGAAATATCTCATTTTCATGTTGATATGTCAAGGACATCTGAAAGGCCAGATACAGCATAAACTAAGCTAATATATCGTAGCATCTATCTTTATCTTACCAATACATTTTCTGTTAATCATTATTTGTTTTTCCATCTCCACTCTTTATGCAAAACATGCAGCTGTGTTTGTGATTGTTCAGATAGCCTAATTATTGTCCTTTCTTTATTGTACTTTGTTTAATTACTCATAAAATGGCTTTAAATGACAGCACATTACTGCCACAGTGATTGATAAACATTATACACCCAGATCAAGTCTATTCTTTCTGTCTGAAATCAGTTTTCTGATGTGAGGCAGAGGATTCCTGAGCAGAATGCAGAGCAGACTCTAAACAGATTGCTGCATTATGATTAAATATACGATTTCTCTGTGTTATGAGATGTTATAATTCACATCTGTAAAGCTGTCATAGCAGGAAATGTATTGGAGCAGTATACTTTGTGAACAGCAACAAAAAAAGGTTGAGTCAATGACAGTGGGGCGTCTGAGGGAGTTTAATGATGTATTGTGTCGTTAGTCGTACAGTCTGGCTCAGCTGCCAGTTGTCATTATCACTGGCAGGTTGGACATCCTGATGCTTCCTGCTGCTCAAGGCTGAAGACTTTTTCACTGTTGTATTTAAACTATTCAATCTATTTATTTATTTATTTCGTAATTTTCTTTTTTTAAAGAAAATTGTAAAACGAATTCAGACAAACAGGGTAGGAGGAGAAGAACATGGATAGACACAAATGAAACAAGAAACCAGGACAGAGGTTTTAAATAAAGAAACAATAAACAACAACAGCATGAAGGAAACACCTGAAATTACCGACCACATGCAAATAGACAGTCAGGCTAGTGATAACTGATGACAGCCAGGTGAGTACAGTACGAACAGAACTCACAGTCAACAAAAATAGACAACACAAAACAGGTGTGGCACAAATACCAGGAGCAAAAGCAAGCTAATATTTAATACTAAAAACTCCCTCAACACATTTCTCAACAGGAAGCAGGCTGGTATGGACAAGTAGACAGACAGGAAATTTACATAGGAGACTCAAGATGGCGGGGTAAGTTCAGTATGTGTGTGAGGTGTGAGGGATGTCACATGTGAAGCAGCAGTAAATCATCAGCTAGTTACATGAAACTAGACTGTTGGCCTCACTGTGTTTAGATGAAGCATCCAGGAAGAATGTACTTAGCACCCTGTGAAGGCTGTCGATGGACATGCAAATGATTTAATATGCAAGAGACCAGCAAAGTTACATGTGGAGCTACAGCACTGCTGGCATTGGACAGTTGTTCAGAAGAGTGAAGGCCACCAGACAGATACCAGCATTACCTGGACTTTACATACAGGAGGTTACACTTTCCAGTATGCATAAACTAGAAGGTCTTATCAAGCAAGAGTCTGGGCTGAGACCTGGGACCTAAACAAAAGCATCTGCACCCAGAGCCCCATGCTGCATAGATCCGCGCAAGTTGTCCAACCGAATGACACAGGAGCCGGGCCCCTTAAAAACACTCAAGCAAATCCCCAATCAAGCCCTGTAAAACACTGCTGATGCGGTCTAATGTATGTACGACGCAATTCCTTCTCTTTGCTGATTAGCCAGGATGAAATTCATCTGGGGAAATGCAGTTCAATGGGAGAAATCCCTGACAGAGCACTGAAGGGAGATGAGAATCTAGTTGAATTGGGTAGGAAGGTAATGGTCAGGCTAAAACTGCTCTGCCATGCTAGTGTTCATTCTGACTGTTCAGTTAAATACTCGTTTCTGTCAGTGAGCTTGTTTAAAATGTAAAAAATCTATTTTATTTTACTCAACACACATCCGTATGTGCCTGATTCTTTTTTCTTGCTGTATATCATATTTTTTTCCCTACTAGAGTCTTTATTGTAATCCTTAATTCCACTTGTTTATACATAATCCTTACTACATCTATTTCTTACTCACCTCCTTGAAAAACCATTCAAGTGAACAGTTGTTTTCAAACTCAAAGTGAAGACTGTAATCAGTTGTTTCCCAAAATAGAAGATTTGTTCAACTTCCTGCTATGTCACTCCAGAAAAGCGTAATCTCTGTCTTTTTTCCTTTCATCTCCGTTCGCTCTGTCGGTACCTGTCTGATGCAGCAATTAAAGTTTCACAATTCATAACACACAAAGCTAGCTCAACTGCTGTCATTTATTGACTTTCTAAAGAATAATAGCAACAAGATCAAGAACTGAAGAAAGTTAAGATATTCTATTGATCATATTTTTGCTGACAGAAAACTCTCTAGGTAAGAAATCTAAATGAAATATCTTATTTCCAATGCAAAAAGTAACCAGGTGCTTCTTTATTACCATAAAATGTTATGTTTAGGCTTATGCTTTGTGTCAGCAAGAAACATGAAGATGATTTATTTTTTTGGCTTTAAATGATACATTTGAATATTTTGAATTTATTGCAGATTTTATCCATTACATATGGATTAAATAACATACACAGAGACTACAAAAATATGTATACATCTCTGATAGAATTTTTGCCATTGCTTTTTACTATCATAAAATAGTCTACACAGTCAATGATGTTATACAGTGAAGCCAGTATTACAACATCAACTGAGGCAGTGCAGACAAAGAAACAAGCATCTAATCTGAGATTGGTGCATTGGTGTCATGGACAACTGAATGCCTTGTGGAGAAAGATGTTTGTATAAGACAAGACAACTGTTGAGCTGTGAAGCCAGAATCACATATTGACTGTTTGGAGGAGTTAAGGTTGGCCTTTCCAAGAAAAAAAAGGCTGTCAAGCACCTAGGTGTTAGTATCATGTTGAGGGTTTGTTTCACTGCTGGTGATACTGCTGCATTACACCAGTACTAACTAATGGAATAACGAGGTCTAGCTACAAATTCTTATAATTCCCCTGAAATCAAGGGATGGTTAATACGTTCATAGATTTGTTGCTACAACAAGGCACTAATCCCTGGTTCTGGACTGGCTAAAGAAGCCGAAGGCTATGATTACACTAGATGGTTGTTTGGAAACTGTCTGTATTTATGGATGTTAATCAGGGGAAAAGTTCCAGGTTAGACCACCAAGACACTTTGAATCTGCATTGATTTCTTAAAATAACTCAAAAAGCTCCTAAATGCATGACTATGAACAGTCTGCTGGAACATGTTGGATGCAGTAGTCGCTTTTTTCACCAGCCCTCAACTTCCACTGGTTCAGGACCTCAGACACCAACATTGGTGGAGGATAGCCACTATGAAGCCACGTGCAAACTCAGGCTGAAGCTTAGAATCACTATTAAGTTTGTACTGTAGATTTTGGAATGAATCTAATCAATGTAAGGTCTGAACAAGTACTGTGCACACAAAAGTGCATGACCGAATGCAAGTAGGAATGTGTGTGGAAGATGAAATTGCATTGGCCTTTATGGAGCCGAGTTAATTGTCTGATTGGGCGACTGGGCTCCCTCCTGGACCGCTGCAATTTACGGATCCCTCGGCATATGCGAGGCTGGCACAACGCATACTTGACCTTCTCAAATAACTGGGCCGCCGAGAGGGAAGGGACGTCTGTGCGAGTGCGCACACATGTCTCCATGTGGGTGTGCGTTCTGACAATTTGTTTAATGCTGAAGTGGACAGCTGGGCCGACAGCTCTCTCTTTGGAGAGCTAAAAGCCTCTTTAATTTAGAGAGTTGGAGCGGCGGAAAAAAAGGAGACGGGCACGAGAATCACTGAGAACACAAAAAAGTACCACAAGGAAGAAATTAATGCAACTGATGTTGATTTCTGCTTCTAATCCCTGCTAAATAAATAAATAAATGCTCAGAAAAACATGTTGAGTTGACACGTTATTAACAGATTAAAGACAGAATCTCCCTCAGCTTTTCATGTGGTCGGTCATTTAGGAAAAATCTTTTCCAATGTGCTGCTTTTTTCCCCCCGACTTAGTAGAAAGTACACAAAGTGATATCAACAAAGTGTGTGTGCTGGCAAGTTTGTGAGCACATGTGTGCATGATCTGTATCCATATCGTTTCATCCTCCAGTGCACTTAGTGAGCCTAAAGCTTTCTGACGACACCTGCACTGACATCACCTGAGCCCCACAGATAGATGTGTGTGTGTGTGTGTACGTGTGTGTGTGTGTATGCAATAGCTGAAATATTGAACATCCCTGCGCAATTTCTCCTGGATGAGAGCAATATAGGACACCTTTCTCACCGCAGCTGCATTTTGGTCTGCTTCAGAGCAGCTTCAGTCCAGCATTTTGCTGTAAAATGCAACTCGAAAACTGATCCATGTTACTGACCTGGCAACATAGTACAGGAAATACGGAAATATAAAAAATTGCAATGGAGAGTCAGTTAATGCTGTCCAAGAATAAAGAAACAGTGGCACTGATCGCAAATGATATCAAAATGCTAAATGTAGAACAGTGCACTGTGCATGTGCTGCGGCCATATTAGTTTCAGACAAACTGTAGCAGTAGGCTGTGTCTTGAACAAGACAATCCTAGTTAAACCATCGCTGCTTTGGTGTCTGTTGTAGTGACTTTAGATATGGTGATGAGGAGAAAATGAAAGGAGATTTTCTTTACTCTATTTTCAAAATCCCAAAGGACTGTTGAGGAATATTAGCGCTGGATACAAGCTTGTAAGCAAGAGGAATTTACTGTACAACATGCAACCAAAGGCGACTGTATGTGCTCTCTACATTTCATCGATGGAAAGGAGCCAACAATCAACGTTCCAGACAGGTACTGACATGAAAATGAAAACGTCAGAGTACCTGACATGGCACCTCTGACTTTCAATCGTAAACATGGCACACATTGCAACGTGAGACACTCAGACATTCATGAGTTTTGTGACATTGTGACAGTTCTCAATGTTGCTCACCATGGCATGACAGGAGATCTAACTGATTTCCCAATTGATATTGAATTTTAAAGAATGTAAAGGATTAATCAATATTTTGACCAATCTGCATCATATTTTAACAAATGTGCAGAAAAAAAGCTATTGATAATAAAAGTTACATATTGAAGCTTTAAAACTAAAATGAGACTGCTTCATCTGAACAGGGTCTACACCAAACAGAATTTGAATCATTATGTTATGGTTTTGATAATTAAATCAGAAATTAATTTGTAATTGGCAATGTCTACATATGAATTAGTGTTTTTGTTGTTTTGTTTTTTTCTCCCCACAAAAACTGAAATTTATGTGACAACATATGGAATTGAAGGAGTGTGAATGATTTCACAATGTTCTGTACTCTCCTTAGTGATTTGGGAAGAGTCTGGTTCATCATGAACGATAATCACACCGGTCCACAGATGTTGCACAGTGTCAGAGATGATCCCTGACTGAGCAAGTGTGTTTTTGTCTTTGCAGTTCTCCTCTCTCCCTTAGCCTCTCTAACTCTCCCACTCCTCCATCTGCAAACTTAAACATCACCAAATGGGCCTTTGAAGAAAAGTTACGTCAAATAACTTCTGAGAGTTTTCATTCTGATGAGCAACTTGTGAAATTTCACAGCCTCAGACATCAGTGGGCGGCCATTACAGCATGCAGTCTTTGCTCCGATACACAGCGTTTTATGCACATCTTGCAGAGATGTATTCAGAGCATGCAAACGTGTGTATTTCTGTGAGCGTCCCTGTGTCTGTGTAGGTGTGTCCCGCTTGTTGGTGCAATGACTGTAACATGAACTTCAGAATTATTCATCGTATTTTTATGAAGATACCACAGGGAATCCAAAAATAAGACTATTTATACCGCAGAGATACCATGCACTCTATCGCCCCTGTGCATTTTATCTTGATGTGGAGTGACTAGAAAATTATCTGTAAAAATACACCAAAGACTCTGATTCCACCTTTTTGTTTGCACCAACGTTAAACATCTCATGCCCACAGGCATCTCGTTGTGATGCTATCATGACAGAAGGTTTCCATCCTGCATCAGAGCTGCAGTTAATTTCACAGAGTCAGCCTCAATGACTTCTGCCTGCTTTTCTGTCATCATAAGATATGAGTCAAAGCTGACAGAAGAATTGTTTAAAAAGTTTAAACAATTAAATTAATTCAAGGTCAAATTATAATTTTTAAGCTACTGATTTGAGGAAATTGGATTTATTAAACAACACCTCAAACACACTTTAAATTTCAATGCAGTCATTAAATAATATAAAGGACCAATATGTCAGAAAGTATAAAACAGGGTTCTGCCACGTCTTTGGACCTTCCATAATGACTCATAAAAGTGCAGAATCCATGATTGAAAAAAAAAAAATATAGAGACATAACAGATTTTAGCAGCGTCTTTTTGTGCAGAATAAATTTTGCATTAACTTTCAGAAAAGAATAACAACTTTCAATATATACTGTTTAAATATTTTTCCTAATCATTACATTGCAAACTAAGTTAGTTTTTTTTGTTGTTTGTTTAAATAATTTTGTTCCCCTAGTTGGGAGCAGAAAACTCTTCCATTTGACTAAAGTCATACAACTAATAATCATACAATAACTACTAAGAACTAAAAAATGTATGTAAATTTCTAAACTTGTAGAAAGGCTTTCTTTTTATTCATTGTCGATATTTCTAATTCTTATGTTGTGTTGTGTAATACTATTCCACGCCATTAGGTAGAGCTGCTGACAAGAATAAATGAGAAATGGTAGGACGAGTAAGAGATAATGTTAGAAGGTATAACGGCATTGTGCTAATTTAGTTAGTTCGTATTTGATGTGCTACATTAAATAAATGCACTGAGTTATTCAAGAACGTGTCTTGTTTTCCATACCATTACATCTTACAACAGGAAAGGTTTAGTATGTATATATTTTTTTTCAGTTAGAGAAAAAAATGGTTCCTCATATTTCAGCTTTCAGCTGCATATAATGCTTTCATCTTACAGTATGGAACTTGGCCTCGTCTGACCCAGTGTAATAACAAACCAACAGTAGGTTCTGGGCAGTACTCTCATCCTGAATCATCCTGAACCTTCCTTTGAGCCAGCAGCACAGAGCCATACTGAGGGGCCAGAGAGAGTCCATCTGTCCTAGCAGCAGAACGTCTAAATTACCCAGCAGGCCTCAGTGCTTCCTGGTGCTTCCTGGTGGAGGCCCTCTGCCTTCTGAGTTCAGAATCCAGTAGTGGAACCCTTCGCTAGCTAGCGTCCTGATGCTCTCCTCTCTGCCTTCAGTGACAGAACCTCTTTCAGACCTGCTAATCTGTCACTCTCCGGATAATCCCACTCATCCACACACTCCCACTCCTCCCTCGTTCTCTCCTCCAGAGCTTGTTTTATCTGACTCGCTCACTGTCCCCCGTCTGCCTCTCACATGGATCTCCTCTGTCATTGTAAGAGCTTCTTTCACCTTGCTTCTTTCTTGTCTGAACTGATAATTTAGACATATTTTAAAATTTGGTTAGGATATTTTGCTTGTCTTTCGTAACATGCTGCCATCCCAAAGGTTTTGCACTATTCCCAAAGGAACTAGAGTCGTTCCTCCAGGTCTGGCCTTCTAGATATCAGTCTGTCATTAGCCTTCCCCATGACAGCAAACAGAAATGTTTAATCCTTGGTTTATGTCCATCTCTATGAATTAATATTTAACACATCTGTCAGAAAATGTGTCATGAAGAGGAAAGAATCATTTATACGATTGACTAAACTATGGAAAAAAAAAGTGTGACTTACAGCTCAGAAATACGGTAAATCTCTTCTTCATATTTTTTTCTCTCAGTGTTGTGGCATTTAGCAAATATAAATTATTTTGTTAATTCTGACTGACCTGAAACAAGAGGAACTTGATTTTATCTAACTTCAGAAAGTAAGGGGAAAAAAAGCTGTATGTGTCTTTTTATTTAGTGTATGTAAAATTCTGGTTTCAACTGTATGTTGTTCTTTGAGATGCTACTTGTTTTTATCCACAAGATCTAAAGCTCCGTGCTTGCCTGATACATTTCATTTAAAGCTGGTCCAGAACATACCAGATTTGAAACACACAAGGCTTCAAAGCAGTTTTTTAAAGGTCACCAGTCTGGTTTATAGTTTTGTTTTTAGGAGAGTCTTTTCCTGCCTTGTTTTTTTCATTGTATGTCTTTACTGTGTGCAGCAGAGCCAGTTTTGGAGATCATCTGGGCAGGGTCAGGGAAGGTTATTGCTTTCTCAGACCTGTGATGTTACTTCAGTCCTTATGTGGCACATAGGGGAGGGCAGAGGAGCTATTAGATGGACAGCCCACCATGTCTGGACTGAAAACCCACTCAAATGGTTGTCTGAGGCTAAAAGCTGAGGATGTTGATGCACTCTGCTCACAGCTATTCTGCCGGGTGAGTTGACACAGAGAGTGGAAGTGGTTACAAGGGAAGCAGTGGCTGTCACTGCACAGAAAACCTAATCTACAGGTTAAAAAATAGTGTCTATATATTTTTTTTACACTATTTACTCTGTGTGAGCTCTAGTACAGCTGCAGATATAGCAGCAATTTCATCATGTTGAAATTTTATTGCTGTGAAAATTACTATTAGTGTGTGTGCGTGGGCTCGTATGAACCATGGGATTTCTTTGTATTACCACTACTCTGACGGTTATTTCTTTCTATTACACCCATCCAAATATTAATTTTCAGCTCAGTGAACATCACCATCATAACATCCAATTCATACTTCAAGCTAAGACCACAACTTTCCCAGTTGGGTTCCACAAACACACATACACACTCACGCCCATACAAAGAATAGTTGATGCTGTTTCTATTATTTGTTGGTGTGTTCACGTTTGACATTGCTGCTGAATCATTTAAATACATTCACATGTGCGAAATGCTGCAGACAATACCTGCTTTTATTTAGATGTTAGACGTTTTTACCAAACAAAATAAGATTAAATTAAAATGAATTTGACATGGAATTTATAAATTTAGTTTGAATGAACGCTTTTTGTAAAGTGCCTCAAAAAATATTTGTTGGGAATTGGTGCCATGTCAGTAAGCTTAGTTTCACTCAATTATAAATGAATGAAAAAATGTTATTGAATATTTTTTTATTCAATAACCAGTTTACACATCGTGCTAACACATCAACAGAGGACTCCATTGCTGTACCTCTCCACTCAACACCATAATCCCGAACAGACTCATCTCAAAACCGATCACCCTCTCTTTCTTCCTCTCACATGTGCATGGATAAAGGACTTCCTCGCCGACCAACTGCAGACTGTGTGACTTGGCCCTCATCTCTTCTCTACTTGTACACTGAGCATCGGCTCCCGACAGGGCTGTGTGCTGAGCCCCCTCCGGTATTGCCTCTACACCCAAGACTACAGTCCAGCCCACCTTCTACAGCTCATCCATCGAGAGCCTGATAACATACTGCATCACAGTATGATAAGGCAGCTGCACTGTTACCGACAAGGTGAGGCTGAAGAGAGTCATAAAGGCTGATCAAAGGATCCATGGCTGTCCTCTCCTCTCTGGTGGACATTTAGACCTCCTGCTGCCTCAGCAGAGCCAGGGCCATCACCAAGGTCAGAACCTAACCTGGCTTCAACCTGTTTGACCTGCTGCCCTCAGGGAGGTGCTACAGGTGCAAACAGACTGCAAAACAGTTTCTTCTCAAAATTCTGAAGTCTAAGATGCACTGATTTTATGGTGGTTATATATGTGTGTGTGTGGGCGTGTGGGGGTGTTTGTGTATGTTGTGCATATCACAATTTTTATGTTTATTTTGTATTTATATTTTGTTTCTTACACTGCACTGTCTTTGGAACTGTAATCTTACTGCACATGAGTGTAGTGACAGTAAAGTCATTAATTACTTCATTCATTCATTTCATAGAAATCCTCAGGAAGTAAAAAGTCAAGCCTCCCGAAGCTTTAAGATGTACAGAAGAAACCATGCAGCAGAATTCTTCAAAATCACAACTAAAAGGAAGAGAAAAATAGCTGATGGAAGGCAGCTGAAATATTCATGCCATTCATTGAAAATTCATCTTGCTCCTACTATTCCAGACACGGGCGATGCAGCATGAGGACTTCCGGATTGATGGATTCCCATCATTTGCCACCAGTAAGCACTACAACATGACGTAATGTTGGATGGCTGTTCAACGCCGGCACAGTCCATGATGATGTTATCAGAAGCGACGGTTGTTTCTGCCTGCCGGGTGGGGTGTGTGTAACACTCTGGCAGGAACAAGCCACCTTGTCAAATACGTGATTCGTTGTCTCTCTTGGTGCGGTCACGAAATTAAGGTCAAGCTGTGCTAAAAACGACTGTCAAAACAGGATCTGTGTATGTGCATGCTGCCATACAGCACAATTATTTCTAGAGACCTATTCCTTCCTGAAGCCATCTTGAGGAAATCGATTCACCTTTCACCTCATAAACACACACATGCACACCCCCGCACACCCCTTCAGTGACACTCAAACACACTGATTTCTACGTGCAAATACAACAGGGGAAAAACGCATATCTGGTGCCTCAGTGGAGGCACTTTTGTGAGAAGTTGGAGTGACATCAATTGCACTCAGATAAAAATGGATTTGGCCCCGGCTGTTGGCTCAGTAATACATTCTGATGCAGCACCAGAGGAAGATTTATCAGGAGTCAAATCAAACGCCTCACTTTCACACACAATCTCATATCACATATGGAGAGGCAGCAAGCAGAACTCATGCATAGTATTATACTGCACACACTTGTGTGTTTGTTTCATTTTTTCAAAGTACCTCATTACTTCTGGATGGTTTGAATGCATTAGGAAAGTAAAGGTGATTTAGTCCTGTTTAGTTGAGTGGATAATGTTCTGAACATGATTGTTTGGCTCCAAATTCAAATTCATCCCTTGTCATCACTTAATCCCCCCTAAGATTTAAAATGTTCTGTATAGAAAATATTTTTTGTTGTTGTTCTAAAAACTCATCATGAAGCATAATTACAACCTGAATTCCCCTGATATCCAAAGACAATGTGCTGACTCCATCATTATGTTTTGTTTGGTTGGTAAATTTTAAGTTAAACTATGGACCCTTACTGACACCTAGTGGACATTGTTTACATATTTAATTTGATCAGTCAAGCAGAACTCGTCCAGCTGTACGGTTGGTGTCTTCGTCTGTCCTTCAGACACGTTTGTTCCTTGGACACTATTTGTCTGTAAGTTCATTTTATTAATCGTTATTTCAGCATTGTGTAATATTTTGTAGAAAAGTTTTATGTTTCCCAACCAATATTTAAAGCTACATCGTTAGCTAATTGGAGAGAATTGGGAGTCACATGTTTGCCTAATTGTTTTCTGTATCTGTAGCTGATGTATACTTTTGTGTTTTGTTACAGTTTTACAAAAAACTAAACTAAAAGAAAAGAAAAGAAAAGAAAAACAAACCAGCGAAGAGTTGCAAAATAAAACAAGAAAACTATCAAGGACTGGATTATTTTCAACAACTCAAGTGTTAGCTAGCTGTCTAGCTTTGTAAGAGCAACACATTGTGAGGGCAGCATAGACAATGTAATAACCCAGACCTCAACCGCTTAAGGTTTAACATGGAAATTTTTTCTCATTTTCAACAGGGACTGGCATTATTGGTTGCAGAAGATCTGAAAATGTGTGTAGGCTTTTAAAACAAAGGATTTTCAGAGCTTGAAGATGCCGGTGGATGAAACAAACTGCTGAACAGACGACCAGCCTGCTTAGTGACAAAGGGACTGGGATGGAAACAACTCACATGTCACAAGATATTGTGAAATTTAAACACCACAATATTTCTTGTCAAACTAAAAGGTTTACTTTGACAAGTAAAGTAAAGTTTCATTCATTGGGTTTAAACTTGACACTGTCTTATGTCTGATACTTGCTTTGCAGCAGGACAGATAAATAATTCTTGGGTTTTTACCACTTTGTTTGACAGCGCTGACCATTAAGAATTATAAATCATTTGGGTCAAGCAAAAAAATAATATAAAATAAAATAAAAAACAGAAACAGCAGAGACACCAATAATTTGTAAGCATTTGTAATGCTTTATGTATACACAATATGCTGAACCATCCTGCAATATGGCATCTGCATGGCATCCTGAACCATCACTGAATGGACTTCAAACCCTGTGGATTATTTGCATCTCTCCTCTTCCTCCAGACTCACCCCATTTTTAAAGTCCTTCCACTGAGAGAATAGACTTTAAAATGCTTTTAGTTTATAAATCACTGAATGGTTTAGCATCACAATACATTAAAGATCTGCTGTTGTTGGATCAGCCCTGCGACAGACTGGCGACCTGTCCAGGGTGTACCCCGCCTCTCGCCTGGAACGTAGCTGGAGATAGGCACCAGCAACCCTCCCGACCCCATTAGGGACAAGGGTGAACAGAAAATGGATGGATGGATGTTGTTGGATCAACCTTCCAGACCTCTCAGGTCTTCTGGTTCACTTCCTGAGGTTCTGCTTTGTATCAACAGAACATAGAAGCATTCAGCTTCTAAGCACCACAAATCTGGAACAAACTTCCAGAAAACTGCAAAACATCTGAAAATCTGAGTTTCTTTAAATTTAGATTAAAACCCCACCTTTTCAGATTTGCTTTTGAAACATAATCAATGAAACATTAATAACAATCTCACATGTCACGACGGCACTTGACAAAATGTAATGCTTCAGTTGCTGACTGTGTGTTCTATGACATTGTACTTTTGTGTTTTTATGATGTAGAGCACCTTGAACTGCCTTGTTGCTGAAATGTACCATAAGAATAAACTTGAACTTGAGCTTGGGATTGCAAATTCCATATGAAATGCAAAGTGTACTTTAAAAAAGAACTCTGGACCATTGTCCACTGCAGTTTTTTCTACTGACTCCAGCCTCTGTCCATTCCTTGTAATGCTCTCCCAATTTTAGTCAGGTAAAGTTTGGCCATCAATTGATGCAATAAAAGTGTCAGTTGTTAAAGTCAGATTTTAAAGTTCCCTTCAAGTTATGCACATTGTTCTGCAAATACAGAGTTTTGTTGGTGAATTATATTTAGTTCTCACAGTGAAGAACTAAATGCAGGGTTCTGAAGTGTTGCTTTGCCAGCCTTCACCTCAGTTATAGGACATAAAAAGACAAACCACGCTCAATTGAAAATGAAATAACACAAACTCACTGTGGAAAGTACTTAAGTACATTAACATTTATTTCTTCCACTTTCCCCCAGCAAATTCCAGTTTAAGATTTGAACTTTACGGTTAGTAAAAATGGTGGCATGTGTTCATATTGCTAAGGAAAATGATTATTTAATGCTAAAAATACACTTAATCTTACGACATGTGTAAAGGGATAGCCAACACTTTATTTGGAACAGTTTTCTGTGGAGCATGGGGGAGCTCACAATAGCAGACATTCAAACAAAGCAGGGCCCTTTTCCTCCCCCGCTGACACACAGAGCAATAAAATTTACAGTCCGAAAGGGGTCAGAGACTTCTTGGCGCCTCTCGGCCCGGGTCGGATGGAGATGGGCACGAAGTGGTCCGCCTTTGCTTAGATAAAAAACAGACATCGGAGCGGTAATCAGGGGAGTTTCCGGGGTTCTTTGGGGGGCCGAACAAGGTCTCTAATTGGTCAAAGAACGGAACGCCTTTTTTGCATATATTAAATAGGGAAACTCCTCTTCTGTTTAAAAAATTTCAGGGCAGCACCGGAGAGGGGCTGAGAGAGTTTTTTCATCTTTTCTCCACGTGGGCGCCTTTGTCTGTCTCTGTGTTCGTTTGTCTTCCCTTGTGTGTTTTTATTTTCATGAGAAAATGCATATCTCTGTATCTCTGCAGCTTTGTTGTCGATTGCTCTGTATGAATTAAACTCTGTGATCTGTGACGTCATTCTGTTTCGCCGTACTTTTGCAGCCGTGATGACATCCGCTCGCGACCCGGCTAACAGGAGGAAAAGGAGAGCCATACTTTTTCCAAAATTTAAGCTAACATAATAACTTTTCTCCTTAACAATATCCACCAAAGGCTTGCTTATGGTCAGCTGGACTGATGGACATGTTATGTTATATAGTGGAAATATTTAGCTTGAATAACCCAGCATCACTCCATAGCAGCTGTATGAAACACAGAATATGTTTTATATGAGACATCGCAGAAAGCCGGCCCATCTCTTCTCCTTTCAGTCTTCCAAGTGGAGATAACGAAGTGTCTCGAGTGAACACTAGATTGGCTTAGTTAGGCCTCATGATCACCCACAGGTCTCTTCACTAAAAAGTCCATTGTGAACGTAGAGCTCCATTAGTCTGCAGTGAATGGTGGGGTTTGTCTGGTTGGGGAACAGAGCAGTTCATCGTCCAGACATCCAGCTGATGAGCTGTCTGTCTGGCAGCCATTTTGAGCTCCAGTGGGCCCGTTGTTGGACAGAGATTCAGAAGCTGCCTCGTCCTGCTGTGGACCATTTTACTCTTTGCTCCTTAAAGACAAAATTACTCCAAAATACATTGGAAAACAGAGAGAGAGGATGAGAAATGTGGACTCTCAGTGGTTTAGGTCTTAAAACCCACAGCTAAGTTCTACAATAATCTAGGTATAAAGACAAAGACAGCATAGCTAACTGACCCTAACCTTAATAACCAAAATCTTTACCTGTCAATTAAGTGGTAATAAAGCCAGGTGGTGTCAAACTAATTAGTTCCATATTTTTACTGGAGCTCATAGTATTGTTTTGATGTCACTCACCACATTAATATGTTTAGTTACAATAAATACAAAGCATTTTGATACCAAACTACATTATTCATCCCTCTAATATTAAATGGATGGCTGGAAGTTGCAACAATAACAATAAACAATACATTTAAAGTTAAAGCTACTAGTTCAACTACAGAACCAACTCCAGATGGCAGTGACTGGCAGTCCAGTCTTTTGTTGTCCTTATAATTTTTCTCTTTTAAAAGAAAATGTTAATCTACAATTAATCTGGAATTCTAATATAATGAAATACCTATGCCTTGTCAGTAGGTGGCAGTAATGCTTACAGTTATGATCTCTGGAAGTTCAGAGGAAGACCATAAAATTAAATTAAAATATTTTACCTTTCCATCCAAGTAAATCTTTTAAAAACGTCTCTGATCTTGCAGTTTTCTGGAACAGAAAGCAATCTCAACAATGAAGTTGGTATTGTACAACCATCACTGGAGTTGTCTAAAAACTTTGTCTCATTCATAATCAGTTGTCAATGTCTACAAAACCATGAAACTGCTATAAACTTTATAAATCCATTTTAATTTAAAAGAATGATTGCTGTTACACTTATGTCAGAAGTATATTTGAAACTCTTGAATCATAATGAGATCAATTCTGCTTTAGCTGTGAAATTTGTAACGTTTCTGATTTCTGATGCAATAGACTTCATGGGGGAAAAAAAGAGGTCAGAGGGAGAGAAGAAGAGAGTACAAGAAAATACCAGACATATCCTGAAGAAAAATGGCGGTAAGGGTATATTTTTGGACATGAAACAGTTGAGGCTAGGGGACATGAAGAGAACAGAAAGAGTGAGCAAGAGCACCATAGTGTCCAGATTTCTTGCCAAGCCCAATTACCTTTACCTCAGAGACAGAGGCAGGAAGAGAGTCTTTCTTTCACAAGGCTGGATAGCAATAAAACGACTCTCTGGATGAGAATGACAGAACCAAAGATCCCAGTCTGTCCGAAAGGTTCAAAATGCAAGTTAGGAACATATGCCTTAGTCTGACTTTGGAGATTGTAATATGATAGTAATATGATAGTATGCACATAGAAAGTACAAAATTGGAAATGATTTTCACATTTCCAGATGTTAAGATGCTTCTTAACATCTTTGCACATTGTTGAATTTACTGATGGACACCCTCTTCTTGGTTAAGCCCCTTAGACCTTTTCAAAGGAGCTTCAGAAGGAAAAAATCAATGTCAATCCTCAACTACCAGTGCTACTCCCCACACAACCACAAAGCCTGCATAATGTCCATCTATCATCTGTATCATCATGCTAAGGTCTGCAAGATGTCTGTGCAGAAGTCCATGTTCAACACAGATTTTGGCTGCACATGATGACAAGAGGACCTGCAGAGAAAGACAGGAAACATACAATAGAAAAAGAAGTAAGAAGTCAGATCCAGAGCTCTTTTGAAAGGAATACATGAATGTGTGCATGTATGGGTTCTCTTCCAGGCCTTCCTGGAACAGTCCAAAAGTCAAACTAGGAACGCTAATTTACTTGTCTGGTGGCAGTGGCTCAGGAGGTTAGGGTAAAAACCTCACTCCCCTTACAAAAAAATCCCATGTTCCACATGCGATAAAGTATTTTGTTCATGTGATCCATGGTTTATTCAACATGGGATCACATGTGATCACATATTTCTCACATGTGCCTTAGTTTATGTGCCTCTGGCATAACTTATCAAAATAAAATATCAAAATAAAGGGTTTAAGTCTGAGCTATTATATATATATATATATATATATATATATATATATATATATATATATATATATATATATATATATATATATATATATATTCTTGTCTTGGAAGTCTTGATTCATAGCTACAAGTTTACTTTAGTATGCAGTTATGTCTTAGAAAATTATATGAGATTGACATATTCATCATGAAAAGTGAATAATATGAAGAAATTGGACATTTTCATGGTAAAAAAAAGGTGGTCCCATTATTTTATAATTGTACATATGTATATGTATATCACATCTTTCCACATGTGGAAATGTGTATATCACATGTGTATCACATATTTCCACATGTGATTTTACCACAAAACTTCCCAAAATCACAATGTGCTTTCACTTGTGATTCACGTCTCTCACACATCATTCACATGTAAAAAGTTGTGTGGTTTTCATGCGGTCACATGTGATTTTCATGGGATTTTTTTGTAAGGGTCAGTCTGTCTCAGTCATTTAGTCGTTGTGTTTGTGCGCTCTAGGACATTTCTCCCACCTTGCCTGCTGGTGGAGGTCAAAGTCCCAGTGGCACTGATTGAGTGGCACCCTGTCCCAGGGCAACTGTGGCTACAACGTAGCTGTCTGACTACCATCATTGTGTGAATGTGTGAATGACTGAAT
The DNA here is from genome assembly GCF_002775205.1 of Xiphophorus maculatus. Taxonomy (NCBI): domain Eukaryota; kingdom Metazoa; phylum Chordata; class Actinopteri; order Cyprinodontiformes; family Poeciliidae; genus Xiphophorus; species Xiphophorus maculatus. The sequence goes on from NC_036451.1 coordinate 28,542,459, forward strand.
ATATTGTGACGGATTTGGAGTTCTTTGACTTGATAAAGGTTTATAAAAGTGCTGACCACTTATCATTCAATGTACACATGATTTCCTTACAAGAATGCCAGTAAGATGAAAAACAATGTATGGATATGTCTTATGAGAAGTTCCCTAGTTCAAACTGTCCCTACAACAAAACTAAGTAACACACTATAGTTTTTTTTCTCACTCTCTTCAGGCAGCTGAGACATCATCTCTTCCCATGACCTCATTTGAGTGAATCACGCTAATATTCCCAGGGTTTGTTGATGCTTAACCTGTTCTCAACCATTCATTTGCCCATCATTGTGATCAGTGATGTTTATTATGTTTTCCCTATGTAAGGCCATATATGATTTTTTTTCTGTTCAGTAGCACCTATTATCTACATGCAAACAGATGATAAACAGATTTGACTCCTGAAGGTGAGTATTTTTACAACTGAAGATTTTAATAACTCTGTTACTTTTGGTTAGCAAGGCTTGAATAATTTGACCTGGAGCATTGATTTTCCTCATGTCCCCAGCATAGGACATAGGATTCCTCATGTCCTATGCTGGGGAAATGAGGAATCATTTGATTCAATAATCAAATGATTATTGAAGCAGATAATCAAATGATTATCTGCTTCAATCAAATGATCTTGTCTGTCGATGGCAAGTGCATGCAGAGCAGCAATCACTTGACTATTCTGAACTACAAGCCAAAGGGTGAACAAATGCACCAGCCAACAGGGGAATGATGTAAGTGCTGCAAAAAGAGGAGCTAGCGAGAATCTGTGATTCCAGTAATGTGTATCAGGTTGAGAAATACCTGGCATTCCTCAGGGTCAAACATAACCAGAAATATTTTGGCTTCTCTGCAGATGTAAAATTACCATCTGCTACTTAAATAAATAGGCCACAGATCTCAAGTGCTTTACACCTGAATTCAAGTGAAAAATATCTGCTTTATAGCGGTGCATAGGAACTTATAGAAACATCATTTTGGGCCTGTTATAAACATGGGGTCTTTATTTCATTAAATCTGTGCTGTTTATGCCATGTACTGTACAGCCTGTGTGAAGTAAGTAAAGCTACTCTGAGTATGCAAAGCTTGTAAATTCTCTCCTGTCCATGCTGGCATGCTGTGCTTACACAGGGCTTTTGGCAGTAATGAAATCTAGAAACAAAATGTTTAATGCATGCACTGACCACTTTCTGCTTCCTGCTTCCATACATACAGGTTTAAGGATACCTGCATGAGCACTGTTTGCAATGGGACAAGACATTATGTTTGTGTTTTGCAATGTTTGTTGTGACAAACATTCAGTTTGTCACAACTGAATGTGACAAAACATTCAGTTCACAAGGTAAAATGATACACACTATTACATTCAAAAGAATAACACAAATTGTTTTACACTAATTTTTGAGTTAATAGTTGGGGCCTGTCCATGGCAATGCATAGGGAGGGCACTGACTGACTTGCATGGAACGAATGGCAGGCACCTATTGTTCTACACCTAATAGAATGTCTCTTTATGTATTTTTCCTCCGTCACCATTAATGAAGCTTGTACCGCTGCATGCACCCCCACAAAAGTGATATATATATATATATATATATATATATATATATATATATATATATATATATATATATATATATATATATATATATATATATATATATATATGTGTGTGTGTGTGTGGCCATTATTTTAGACTGTAGCAGAAAGCCGGAGCGCCCGGAGAGAAACCTGCAAATTTCTTTTTGATATTTTATTCATGAAATGTAGTTACAAAATGTATTTCTAAAATTTTGTAATTAAATGTCAGAAATGCATTTAATTATTTCTGAGCCTTTATTCTGAAATACAGGCTCTAGTGGCCTTTATTTCATAGTAGTAGACAGGATAGTGGGTTATGAGAAAAGGGATTCAAACCCAGGACTTTGTTGCTGCAAGGCATCAGTCCTCCCAACTGAGCCACTGTGCAACCATTTTGTTCACAAATTAATGTTTATTGACACCTAAGGAGAATTTAGAGGCCAATTAACCAAACAGTTATGATTTTAGACTGTATATATACGTATATATATATATACATATATGTATATGCCGGAGAGCCCGGAGAGAAACCTGCAGACAGGAAACCTGTCAAATCTTTTTACCCTTGTATCCCAGAAAATTTTGTGTGTCTTGTCATGAATGTTTAAGTAACTGAACTCATCAACACATGTTCCCCAGTTACTTAAACTTCACCAGCCTCAAAATGCAGTTATTTTCTCATCAGGGATAATTTCCTCAACCAAATTAGAAATTTCTAACTCCTCTCCAAAAGCACCTTTATCGCTTTCGAGAGGAGGGGCTGGAGAAACTGTCACATTAGATCTGTTTACCTGGTCTCTCTGTTCTTTCTTTCCTTCTCATAAAGATAAATAAAGCCCCTTCTGAACATGTCTTCACTGAAGCGGCTGTCTGCAGTGAAGACGTGTTCATCAACAGCCTTCAGTGTTTGCTGTCTGTGAATTACGTAGGTGTAAACTGGGCTTGGTCAGAACCACAGCAGATGACGGTGGACAGGTGGTACACAAGTAAGTGCTATTTTGGGCTTTATATGACTGGTTTAAACAAACCACTGTTACACATTGGATTGGTGTGGCAATTTAATATGAAGCTTATTGAGAATTTAAAAATAAAAGCCTCAATATTCCTCTCAGGTTAGGGCACCACCAGAGGCGGTGCAATAATATTAGCCTGCATATCTTTTTCTCTCGGGTTAGGGCACTGACTTGCGCAGTCAAGTCAGTGCCCTGACCCCTAATGTCCCTAATGTCTCAAAATCAACTTGTCAAAGTCCCAGCCCTACTTTTTATTAATTTAGGGTCAACATTTTATCCTGTAAGTCAAAATATAACTAACCTTCTCTGAAAGCTAACCCTCGTACCCGGCCCTCAAGGCCCTTGGGCACCACTGACAGCAGAAGCACATATCAGTGGACTTCAGCAGAAGCAGAAGTCCCTAATGCTAATGCCAGTGTCCACTGTCCACATTTCTAAAGGGTTTGTTCAAAGAACTTGATTAAAATCATTTTATTGATTGACCCCACCACTAATAATAATATGATTTTAAGTTGAGCCTCCATCTGTTGATGAAACTCTTCTGGATTACTGAGGCACCAATGACTACTTTAATATGGAAGCAATTTTTGATAATGTTTTTATATCATTCAAAACACTAAATGTTACTGGAGTAAAATTGTCTTATGACATACTATATCGAAAGGCTTGTTAGGTAATTTCTGCTTTTATTTCTTAAAGTACTGTATAAGGATTTTAAGTATTTTTGCCAAACTGTTTAATGGGAATAATAGTAAGATGGTGATGGCAGAAATGCTAGTGTTGCTATATGTCATGTAAGGATTAAAATGGTTCCTGGGTATCATCAGGTGAAGTAGAGGTCCGCTGCTGGTAAAGCCTGTCAGTCCAGCTTAATCGTCTTTAACAGCCTCTAGAGTTCATTTTCAGGCAGATGTTACGTCTCACTGGATTACAGCCCTGTTGGATGTCCACAGAGTCCAACACTGCAGCACACGATGCAGTTAACATACAGGAAATACTGCACGCACAAATCAGACGTCCAAGGACACGTTCAGCAGGAGGAATTCTTGATTGATTCTACTATTATATTTTATTCCGCTAACATTTTGATTTTGCTGTCCCTCCTTTCCTATTTCTTCCCATCAGTTTCATTTAATTTCATCTCACTTCTCCTTTTTGTCCTTCTGCCTTTTATTCGTTGAGGGTGGTGGTGAAAGATGTGGACGTAAGCACCCGCTTTACTGCCAGGCCCTGCATTCAGTCGTTCTGTCTCGCTGTCCATCTCTTTCATCTTTACAACATCCAATTTGTTGTACAGATCCACAAGCTTTGTATGAGTAATGTGTATATGTCTGCCTGACATCTGCTGTTTGCACAATGCTTTCACCAAACACGTTTGACTGTTGAGGTACATGTCGTAGGTACAGACAGAGACGCTCTAATGTCCGAGTCTTTAGAGATAAAGAGCTCTCTCCAATCCAAAGATTCCTGGTAGAGGGCAATAAAGGCTGTCACAGTGACGATGCCTTGGCAATGAGATTTCCTGGATAGTTGTAAATGTTCAATCACTCTTTCCATCTTTTCTTAACCTCTGTGTGCCCACAGCCAAATGAGCTGAGAGAGGGGAGCAAGACGTACGGCAGAAAAGAAGAAGGAGGAGGAAGAGGTTAGAGAAGCGAAAGGAATCAACTTAATTAATGCAATGGATGGAAAGAGGGAGGACAGAGTTGCAGGAGAGTCTGACTTAGAAGGAACTGATTGCACAAGCAGCAAGGACATCTTGGTCTTTAACACTGCTCCTAACCCTGGACAGATGGCCATGAGCTGGGGACAGAGGAGTTACCAGAATGTAAATTTGTGTTGAGCACTGGCGTGTTTGATGTGGGTAGTTGTATTTGTCAATCCTTAGCAATTTCTCTTTGACTGTTAGAAAAAGTTATATGCTATTTTCAAAATGTTGCAGCGAGACTTTTAACTGGAACCCGGAAACAAGAGCACATAACACCAGTATTGGTTTCTCTGCATTGGCTCCCAGTTTATCGGATTGTTTTTAAAATTATTTTATTGGTTTTTAAAGCTTTACATGGCCTAGGTCCAGCTTACCTTCAAGACCTTTTGATAGCCATTCTGTCTCTAGGACACTTTGGTCAAACAATACATTTCTTTTACATGTTCCTAGAGCCAGATTGAAAAGACCGAGCATTCGCTGTTAATGCTCCTAATCTGTGAAACAACTTGCCTTTTACCATTAGATCTGCCCACAGTCTAGAACACTTTAAATCACTACTTAAAATTTATTTTTATTCTTTAGCTTTTCCATAAAGCCTGACATTGTAATTTCCTTACCCCTTCTGTTTTAATTTGTGTTTTATCTGTGTTTTATGAATACTGTTCAGCACTTTGGTGCAGTTAATATCTGTTTTTAAAGTGCTCTAAAAATAAAATTGACATTTTCTGTGTTTTTATATGGTTTCTTAGGGAAACCGGATTGCTAATTCTAGGAGCTAACAGTCACAGCTGGTAGTACTGCTTCACAATTTCAACTTCAACTCCTGCTACATATAGTGCTTCTGCTTTAGTCAGGCAAAATTCAGGTGAGCAAGCGTAATTTATCATGAATGAATGTGAGAATTCTTCAGAAACACATTTTTTCTCTCAATTTGTTGCTCCGAAGCCTTCAATGGCAGGAAGGGGGGCAACTACAATGGTCTTACATAAGCAACTGTCGCTCCCCGTCAACATAAGAACAGTTATGAAGAACAGTTTTGAGGAAACAATCAAACAGCTTGGAGTTCGTCATTCTGCAGATAAACAGATTCACAGGTGGAATATGGAGAAGAAAGTTGTTTCTCTCTTTCTCTATTGCGCGACATTTGTTAAAAGTAACACAAATAAAATGGCAAGATATCTAAGAAATGAATCTTACTTATTGATCAGTGAGACTGTTAACAGTTTTTTTGCTGCCCATCATGTGAAAGGTTCAAATGCCAAGCAGACCGGAGACCACTTCAAAAGCAGGAAATGGACTACATCATGAAGCATTCTGGGTAAATACAACCAAACCAAATCAAGTACATCCAAGTACACCTCGCTGCAGCAAACAGAAAGGGGAGGGAACAGGCCATATGTCAGTCTCATACCTTATTTTTAAATGGGACCATTGCACTCCGGAAGTGAAGGGGGCGCTATTTCCTATATTATCTGCGGTCTCCCGTTTTTATTTTCTTTTGAAATCTGTGATATATCTTCATCTTTAGGAAGGAATTTCACTCTCAGCATGTATTTGAACTTTTTCTCTTTTTTTACTTCAGCGCAGATCACAGCTTAACAAATTCTCTAGCTTTCAGTGTACTTTTGCTCTTTCGTTTCATCTTTTTGGGTCTACTACTGTCTCTAGTGGCGTAGGGGTGGTAACACAACTAATATAATTACATTACTAAATGAGAATAGCACAAAGTCTTTATTATTTACTATTAATTCCGGCATTACTGGTACCGTAAAAGACAAATTATCTTATAAAACACCATATTTTCATCATTTTCTTAAGGATGTAGAGCTAGTTAAATGACATAAACAAGATATTTATATATTATAAATATCTAAAGACATGAAAAGCAACATGATCAACTATGATAAAAATACCATTTACCATGTATACATAAGAAACTTAATTGAGCAAAAGTCAATAACGAACAAATAAATTAGGTTCACAGAAGAATAACAAATCTGGTTGTTACAATCAGGGTTGTTAACCAGAAACAAGCAAAAATTCACATCTTTGCTTATATGGTGCCATGTATATCAGTCTGATAGATTTTTTTTGTTGGTAGAGTCTTATATATAAAAAAAAAGGTAAGATGAAACTAGTAAGTCTTTCAAGGTGTAAATTTTCCTTAGACTCTAAAAACTATAAAATACAACACATTCATAGAACCACAATATCAACAATTTGTGCATAGAGTAAAACACTTAAAATGCTATAGGTAAATGTTATCATTTAGTCTGGTTAAAAATGATTATTGCACTGTCAATGAATGACTTTTAATCAATGTTTTTAGGTACCAGGGGGAAACAGTAATGCATGAGCTTCATGAGCTTAGAGGTTCAAACTGATGAATAAAGAGGATGGATGCTATCTGCTGAAATTCCTTGCTGTCTTCCATGTTCTTTCAAAATACTTTGCCATTCTTAAAAATGGCAAAGTATCTGTATGCAAAACTATTCTGGATCAAATCTTAGGCCACCTACAACTTTTATGAAATTTGATTAAAAAAATAAAAACACACACACAAAAAAACAAACACAGCAGCAAAAGCTGAACATGATGTAGAAAAGGCCCAATTAGAGGGTGGAGCTTGAACATATGTTTACAAAATCTGAAAACAGGTGTAAAATTGTAAAAAACAAACGAACAAAAAATGTGGGCCAGAAGTTCCCCACAAAAATATAAGAAACTGGCCAGGTCTTATAAATAGTGTTTATTTCAAGTCAGCTGGAAAAAATGAGTTCCAGAAGCTTCTGAATCCTTTGGTTTACATGGAATTTTCTTTGTACTGCTTTATTATTTCAACTTTATTTTTTCGATCATTAGTTTGTAAGTTGTTTGTAAAGCTTTTTATTTATTTATTTTAAAAAGTGAAATAAGATATGTGAACTTTTCCTGCATAGCAAAGACCAGAAGTGTCATTAATGCTATTAGAATTTCTCGAGAGCCACATATTTCCTCCCACAGCTGTGTGCACTCAGCAGTTTTTCTGTGCATGTGCTGCTTCTTCCCTGGATGCAGAACAGGGCTGCTGGAGATTGAGCTATCCGTCTGTCTGCAAGACAGAGACGGCCTCCCCTGCATCATTCCTAGTAAGCAGCAGACTCAATCACAATAAAAGCCTGCTGCGCTGGCACTATGCACTCACAGCGTCTGCTCGGGGGAGATCCATGTGATGAAGAGGACGGGGACAGAGAGGCAGGGATGAAGAGCAGCAGCAGCGGGCCCTCCGCGCTCCCTTCCACCTTGCCCGTCTCTCCTTCAGGATAATGAATCAGACATGGAGAGAGGCCGATGCATAAATAAAACCTGCAGAATAGAGACCCTGTGTGCTGCGGCTGCATGAATCCAGCTTTCTTTTTCCTCTCTAACACACACCACTCACTCATCTCACCACTATCTCACTCACAGGAGCTGTTGTGCTCCCATAGCATGTCTGGACCATCATAAAAAGCTTTCAGACAAATGGCAATCTGTCCTTTAAAATAAATGAGGTGACAGGGAGAGACAGATGTGAGGATGTGTGCAGGGGGAAGTCAGGATCTTCATGTTACTCTGCTCTCGATGATCAACCTTAAACACACAAAACAGCCAAAACAAGACCAAAGAGTCTGCTACTATCCTGTAGGAGACTTTACTTTATTTTTACTTCATGTTCTTACTTTTTTTACTTCCCTTTCCTATTTTCTTACTATTGTTTCCAGTGTCCTTTGTAATATTGCTCTAGTCAGACTTTTTTTTTTCTGCCCAAGAAGAAAACAACATACAGCTTTCTTTCATCTCTGTTTTGAACTAAAAAGACAAAGATCAAAGTTTTAATGTGTTCTCCAATGGCCAAGAAGGAAAAAAACATCAATTATGCAAAAAAATATTTACCCATTTAACTTAACAGGAAACCCTAAAATTTGCATATCCAGGTCCAAGGTCTGGGTTTGGTTAAATCGAACTCTGACAGGGTTTGAATGCATAATGTGAACACCAAGCGAACGCATATGTGTGGGCTGCTTTTACAGTGGAAACAAACATAATACAAACCTGTCTCACTCATTAAAAATGATGCACTATTTCAGTCCTAAAGAGCTACCATCCTGCAGCTTTCAGATGACAGCTCCAACACACCTGGATCAAAAGGCTGGCTCATTACCAAGGCTTCTCTACCATGATGGCATGCTGAATAATTGGTAATTGAGTCATTAATTTGACTGTGTCCCAGTATGGATTCATCTTAAAGCATCAGCGCATGCACACTTCATGCTTGATTTGAAGCCACTGCTTTCCCTGTTGGCCTTCCTACTTAAAACTTATTTGCATTTTAAAAATACTATCATAATAAATTACAGTAAATTAATTAGAATCATTTAGATTTGATGTGATTTAATTGGGTGCTAATTGCTTAGGCTGAATTAAATTATCTTTAAATTGATTTAATTTGATGAGAAGGATTCAGTTTGAACTGGTCTGCAACAAACTTGATGACCCTGAACAAAACATTTTGACCATTTCTATTTACAGTCTTGTGTTTTTTACCTTATTTTTCATTTGCTACTCTACATTTCTCTTACATACCTTCAGTGACATTTTCATTTGATCATGTGACTTCTGTATCTGAGACTGAGCATAACGGTTATTGTCTAAATCAGTGACATAATCCTGAAGGAGACAGACTTCAGGTCCTGGTTTTCCTCTCCATTAATTTTTGACTTTACTCTGCAAACACATTATGGTGTTTTTGCATTACTAAACACTCGCAGCAAAATTCCTGATTGTTACAATTTGTAAGGTAATCAAACCTGGATAATGACTGGATGAACATTCCTCATACCAATTCATTTTTTCCTCATTTGAACGTATCACCAGACAAAGGAATGAACCTGGCGAGTTTCTGCTGACAGAAACATTTTTCATAAGAAATACTGTATTTCTAATGAAAGTGTTTTTCTTTTTCTTCTGAGAACGTATTGCACAAGCTAAGACAACTGAAGCTAGTCGTAAAGGAATTAGTTTTTTCTGAAAAAAAAAACAAAAAAACAAAACCTTCCTTGTGTAGTGGTGAGATCAGTAGTGGTTTCATCAAAATATGAACCAGGTTCTTGTGAAAGTTTTACTCTAATTAATGCTTTATTGTTCAGCTTTACGTTTACCAGTGTGAATACAGTCTAAGCATTTTAGTGCATGTTATGTGATGTAGTGAAGGGGAGAAAGAAGGGCAGCTAGCTGCTAAAAAGAACAATATTCATCTCCAATATCCAACTCCCAGTGGCTCATTTGGGACAAAACAGCAAGCCAGCAGGCCAGTGGCTCACGTCTGAACCTTACCCAGCCACACACACTCCACAAACACAAACACCCTCTGGGCGATACAACAGCCGCTGCCCTGCGGCACGGGGACGATGGTGAGTAGAACCCAACCAAAGCGCAACAGAACAAACTATCAGCGTCTGGCGGATCAGTGTTTCCCCGTTCACATCCAATCACACGCACACAGGCAAATATTCACACAAACACTAGCAGCTCTGACTATAATCTATTGTCAATGGCACAGTGAGGCAGACCCAGCAGACCAGTCAGAGAAGCTGCAGCTTGCACAGTGGAAAGGTGCGCCATCTATAGGGTAGAAAAGGAAAGGCGGCTGGAAAGAGAAATTACTGCACAGGGACTCATAATTTCAAAGTTTGAAAATGTGTGTATTAATTTATAGAGGGTGTTTTTTTATCAGATTATTTTAAAAAGAAATAAATTAAAAAATGTTAAAATACGGAACTTAATGCAATCTGATCTACTTTTCTAACTCAGAAGTATGAAGCAAAAGTAGAGATGAAGATAAAAGCCTTATAATAAAAGATCATATATATATATTTGGCTAATTTTTTGTTTGGAATTGATTCTGCAATGGCAACAGCCAAGGGACAAAAACACCAATTGCATTAAAGTTTTTAATAGGTCAGCTTCATACAGCCTCATTTCCTGCAAACAGGAAAATGAGATTTACTTAAATAATGATGTAATTGTGCAACATAATCCAGTCCTCGGGGAATTGCTGTGCCAAGAAAAAACAAGTTTAATTGGACAAAAGATAACACTGTTTTTATTGCACAGACAAATGAAATACAAGATAAAAATGATATCAAAAGTATCCTTCATGGCACAAACCACCCGATGCGTCTCCATAGTCTTATTTGTTCCATAGCCTCTCTGTAGAACACAGCACTATGTGCAGAAGTACACAAACCCCTGTCCTGGCAATTAGAACTGATGGGAGCTTGGGTAATGAGGCTGGTTTAAGACTTAAACCCACTGATGATGCTGGCAGCCTAAATCAATAGCTGACAGATAATTAGGCTGAGTAATATAAACAGATTAATATCTGCCTGCCTGTCAAGGTACAGCAGCAGCAGCAGCAGCTGCAGTGAACATGGGAAATATGTGGGAGGGTGTTTGAAGGCGAGCCACTTTTGACCGTTCAGCAACTAATGAAGAGACAAGGTGAAAGTCTGTGTGGATGACATGGATGAATAGACATATTGATTTTGACTATAATGCTGACTATAATGCTGACTTTTCATAACAAAGATATTGCAAAAAAATTATCTCACCGGGTCAAATCAGACTTACGCATCAGAGGGTTATGAACAAATTTATGTAGAATAGGATGGAAAAAGTCTAGGATGTATAATGTTTAATTAGCCTTTTCTTTGAAAAGAACTTAAGACATACTATGGTGATATTTGCTGGACCGTCAGATTGTTTACATGCCATATGTGAGCAAATTGATATATTCATGTGCAAAGAACTTTCTACAGCTGAACATTTATTGACTTCTCATAGGAGTTGCCCAGTTTATCATGGGGGTGCACTTACTTTGTCCTGAGGCAGAGTCCCTGCCTCAGGACTTTCTGCTTGGACTTTCTTTTTCCTGTGCATTTTTGTGGTCTGGCTTCCCCCCTCAGTCCTCATTGCTCTGGGCTACTGTGAGTGCATGTGTGCGTGGGGGGGGGTATGTGTGTGTGTGGTTGGTTGTCCTGCATGTTTGTTTCGCTGTGACGGACTGCAGACCTGAACAGGGTGGACTTCTCTCGGCCGTCTTTACTTTGTCTGTTCAGAGAAATACTCAGCTGGACCATGAGCCTGGCAGAAGTGAGATTTGGGCTTTGAACTGACAATCTGTCCAGGCTTTTCCCTGCACAGGACTGGCTTTAGAGATACAGGGATCTGATGAATAATCAAATTGTTATCAGAATATATTTGTTAATAAATACATTTTTTGTTTCTGTGATTTTTTGGAAGCTGTGGTGTTATTTGTTTTTGTTTTTTTTCTGGGTTTTTTTCTTTAATGGATCTCCTGTGGTATAAACTGATACTATTATTAAACAAGAAAGCAAAGTCAGTTTGGGTTTTCTTTGTTATTTTCTACTTCTTGGCAAATTGAAGTGTTTGCTACAGAATGAGTAAGTACTAAAGACTTAAACTCCAACTTAAACTTCTATCTTTATCCAGCATGCCTTTTGCTCTGCAGCCAAGGCCAGCGCAGTGCTAGCTGACAGACGCTGGACAGTGTGCAGAGCGGGTTGAAGGTGAGTCAAGCTGGCAACCAAGTCTGCAGCCAAGTTGATAATTCTGTTAGCTTGCTTGGCTACAGCAGGAGCGGCGCAGCGCTCTGCATGCACCTGGCTTACAGAGCAATCTCCTGAGATAGAAACAAAGAGCGTGAGAGGGTGGTGGAGAGATAAAGAAGAGGAGTAAAGGAATGGAAACACAAGTGAGACTGAATAAAATATAGAGAGGAAGAGATAAAAGGCCTCTCTGTATTCACCGGGCTTCCACGGTCTCTCAGGGCCAGGATCACCTCCACTTATTGAAGAATAGGAGCCGCTGCTGGACCGGCTGATAGCTGAGACAATGTATGCGAGGGCGAAGTGAGAGAGGACAAAAGATCAGGGGGGGAAGGAGGGAATATGACAAAGACAAAGAGGGCTGGATGAGGGAGAGAGTGAACAGGAGCTTTCACACTAGTTTTCCTCCATTTATGCCCCGGCGTTATTAAAAACAAACAGGCGAAGGCGACTCACTGAATGCACAATCGTCTAACTGGAGTTTTGGGTCACTGCAGCACTGAGGCTGTACATCGCCAAGGTCAAACACACAGTCGATAAAAAGAGACACAAGAATCTCCAGATCTCTATTAAAGCCGTTCCCCCTGCCTTTATATTAGCTTTCCCATTTAATGATAACCAAACAGGAGTTGAGAAAGTCAGCACTGGCTAATAGCTTTGCTGCAGCCTTTAGGACCCATCATGAACACATCTCATATAAATGCAGGAGTTTCACATGTCATAAACAGTGTGTGAAAAACATTAAAGGGGAATAAAGTGGAACTGCTGCACAGAACTTCCGTTTGAGTCGAAAAGGTTTTTATATGTAAAATCGTCAGACTTTTTCATTACTAATATCAAAACACAATGAAAACCTATTTTCACAGAACAGAAGAAGTTCTGATTGGTGAATGAGAACTGACCATGAATCCAAAGGAAAGCCTGGACCAAAATACCTTGATCTCTGGGACCGGAGCCTGAGCAATGTGATAGCTGGACATTCCCATCAGGTCTGTATTTGCATATAATTGAGCAGATGAACGAGGCGCCTTCAGGCATCAATAAATTGTTCCCAGGATGAACCAGACTGCAGCAGCTCCATGATTCTCTTCCTGATATCGCAGAAGATTTCTGCTGACTTTCCCATCAGAGAGCAGTGAGTTCCAGGTGAGGCCTTAAAATCCATCCACAGGTTAGCATATTATTAACTTTCCTCCTTGTTTTAAAAAGCACTAATCACTGTGAATTTAAACTTCTGGTTTTGAAGACATCAATAAGTAAATCTCTGGCTCGTTTCTCTCATTGTGGTAAATATAAATTATTTTAATAATTCTAACTCACCTAACAAGAGAAGTTTGTGTATGTAAACTTCTGGTTTCAACTGTATGTGTAAATGTGGAAGCAGATCTAATGCCACAAAAACTATTAAACATTCCATATTTACAGATTATTGGAATTAAAAGACTAAAATTTCAACTCAAATTTGCAGGTTTGGAAACGCAGAAATTAAAAGAATTGGAGTTTATGTGTAATAAATATAGCTTTTCTCTTTCAATCAATAAAATATGCAGCATATCACACAAATTTAGTGTCATTAGTCGCCCCCCCAAAATAAAGCAAAAACTGGGGCATAGAGCACCTCATGATCATCGTACTTATTTTATGAGCCAAACAATAACTCAGGAGCCAAAAAACACCAGAGGAATGTAGACTTTTTGAAAGGCCATGTCTGTCATACATGTACATTCCAATACTGAAACAAATGGTAATAAAAGAAGGAGAAATGGCCTGAATAAAATCCTGTATGCATGTAACGGAAAATTGTAATTGGTATAATTTAGCTCGGGTTAGCTGGAGCAGAAAGCAACTTAACAAGGGTTCACCACAGCGACAAAAATGAATAAAGAGTCATTTTGTGAAGGAGAAGCTTGACATTATCAGCTCCCCTGGAGATGCACAGCCATTTGCAGATAAATTGAGGCCCTTAGTTTAAAGTTAATTGGATCAACCTGCGGTACACCTTTGGAGTCACAGAGGTCAGCTCATATTATTCATATTCAGGTAATTATGTATTGCGTGGATGTCTCTTTGTCAGCCTGCTCTCTAAAGCCTGAACTGAGCTGAACATGTGAGGAGGTTAACGTGGCCTGGAGCAGCGGGAGGAGCAGGCCAAGCACCGGGTTACCGCACTCCAATTTCAGCCAGGAAAAAAGAATAAAACATGGAATATGTTAGACTACTTCCATTTGTGACATTAGTAGTACACTATTACACCCATGATAACATGCATGCTGTTTATATTTCAGGGCTGTGCAGCCATTTTCGTCCTCATACCATTCTTTAGGTCTGTCTTGCACTCAGTCTTCGAGTCTTGTTCACACACACCCTGTTCTGTGGTACCTCACCTACACACACTCACACATACATTTTCCTGCCGTGGGAGACTGTGGCTTATGTCCCTGTGAATAAAAACCCCATTATTCAGCTAATTAATAACTTAATTAAAGCTTGCTGGCACGTCAGCCGTGGTTGATTACATCATTATTAGGAGTAATTGGGGATTTCTTTTATGGCACCTTGAGAGAAGGAAGCAGAGAAAGACAGAGAGAGAGAGATATTCCTGCATCTCCTGCAATGTTCAGTTTAGCATTTATAGAATCACTCATTCAAATCAAACTGTAGGAATGAAATTGAGCTCAGTTTAATCAAACGACATCAGTTTACTGCTCTGTGCAGAATTTTTCTTCTCACTAGTGAACTCATCAATAAATCAGTTGGCAGCTGTTTTGGGATCATTATTGCACGCTATGTGTTACGACTTGAGTGGAAAAATATAAGTCTGTATTAATGCAGAGACACTAGAGTATATGTATGAAGAAAGAATTATATTAAAAAGACTACATTTCTCTAAAAAAATTAATTTTCAGTACTCAGAGAAGCAAATGATTCAGGAGTTCAGTCCCACTGCAGGACAAAACTGAGAGGGAATAAAACATTAAAAATGTGCCTCTTTTATCTTATCTATCTTATCTTTGTGTAAGATAGATCACTATCTTACACAACAAACACATGAACATTATACATAAATAATAGGATGGCATTCATGAGATTCTAAGATATGTATAATAACAACAAAATATGCTGAACATGAATTAGAAAATGTAGACACTCTGTTCCTTCTCCACCAGCGATTCACATCTAGGTGTCACTTTCAAAATAATGTCTTCAAACATCATCAGCCTTCCACCAGAGACTGTCAGAAGTACTACAGCACCAAGGGCAGCATGTCTACACAGTTATTTATAAAAAAAGAATCAAATGATTTCAAACCAGACTTTGAAAACTCTCCCATCAGATCGGACCACCAGTAGCTGGTTTCCATTACAAATGAGCACCAAAATAGTTGGAAGTATTTTTTCTGCTTGAAACTTTTTCTTTTTACACTCTACATGTAAATTCAAAATAGCTCATTTGACACATTTGCAACACCCCCTGTGTCTACTTTTTAAATAGATACTGTTCGGGTCAATTTGAACCGGCAGTCAAGTTGAAGGGTGAAAAGGGTCAAAAAATGTCCAATTCTATGTTTTGTTTTTTTTTGCAACTATGAGACATATTTCACCACACACACCCCCACAACCATACACATACATACACATGCTCACACACACAAGCCCGCCTTCTCACTATTCTCTTTAGTTCACTAGGAAACTGTGAGAAAGCAGGTGTTCATACAACTTTTGACAGAAATCTTTTCTGATCCCGTGAACAAACTCCACCCACTCTGAGTGACACTCAGCAGAAGTGGAGGAAACTATAAATACTCTCTGCATGACTCATTTGTCTTGATTTTAATCAGTGGGTCAACTTGACCTGGAACAATATATGTGTCTCAAGTTCAATTATAAAGATCACCCCTTGAAAAAAAATAAAAAAATAAAAAATTATATTAAAAAAAATGGCAAAAGATCAATGTCAAGGATAATTCTTGTTTTTTTGTGTATAGGTGTTTTCAGTGGATATAAAAAATGTCATTTACATTGAGTAAATTAGTAAATTGTCATCATTGATTCTTTATTTGTGAGAAATAAAACATCATTACACAAATATAGATTCAAATGGTTAGTATTGGAGTTAATCAGATACAAAAATGTTTTGGAGCATTTTTTTGGTTTCTGACACTACTGCATAATTAAACACTTCACGGGTCAAACTGACCGAGGAACATTATTGCTGTACCTCAGAAACGAACATAACAGGAGGGTAAAAAGCTTTGAAATAATATCTGGAGAACTTTTAAAGAAATACTTTAATACCGAACCTCAACTTTCTAGGTTCATGTATGACCAAAGTTAAGACATGCACAACTGTTTTACAGTCTGCTTCCAAAAGCCATCTGAAGAGGCTTCTGCTACAGTCTATGAAAGGCTGCCCTTTTGGTTCTTAAACCAGTGGTACCACTGGTTCTGCATAGAACCCACCTGCCAGTTTGCCTGTCGTTCCAGAACTGGTTTCTAATTCAGTGTTTTGCAGGAGCCCAGAAGTCAGCTCAGACCTGAGTCAGCCGATCATCTAACAAATTGAAAACACATTTTGGATGTCGTAAGCTACAGAATGAAGTTATTTCTGGTATCATTGAGCTGTAAAGTTGGGTTATATTGTTAAATTCTCAGACTTAATTGCAAATAAGTGAGTCAGTGATCATTTGTTGTCATCTAAGGAGTTTTATTTTCTGGTATTTTTGAATTAATTCCTTCATGAGAGATTAACAAGTCTGACTGACAAAGCCCCAACTCAACTAAACTTTAACTTTATAAATAATTACAATTAATAATAATATAATTACATAAACCAAACATTAATGCAAATGTTGAATTCCATCATAATCATAAGCAAAGCTCAGGGTTACAGCCAGTCTTCTGACATGTAAACATTTAGCATATTTTATAGCCTCTTACATAATTAGAAAACATTGAACTGGCTTCCACTCACCCCAGCAGTGTTGAATCCACTGTTTCCTGAGTGCTACTGAGCTATGATAAACCATCTGAAATCTCCTCTACAATGACTGAAACAGGAGGGCATAATGAAATTAGTCCAGACAAACCCAATCCTTTCTTTTTCTGCCTCATTAGAACCTCATGGCCATTCACTGCACACTCCCCGGGTCTCAGGTAGGAGCCACTGAAAGCCCTGCATGTGAATCCATCTGGCTTCTTTTAATCAACTGCAGGTTGAAAGGAACAAAAAGTTGACGAGTGAAAAGAGGCAGCTGTTTTGTTTTATTTAGCTGGGGTATTGCATTAAGCAGTCTGTAACTAAGACTAATTATTGTCTATTTTTTTCCTCTATCATTTTAATTTTCTTCATAATTTTATGTAATCTTGTGTGAATAGCACCCTACCTCTGAAATAGCTTCATATATGGCTTGGTAATGAGGATGATTATGTCTCACAATGTATCATGAAACCACAACGAGTTCTGGAAACATCAGCTTTAACATCTGGAAACCGCAGCCATAGAACAGTGGGGTAAAGGAAGACTTTGCCCCAAGCAGGGCTGCTCCTGGATGGATGGGTGCAGCCATAACAAGGCTTCGCTCCAGTCCAGTCTGGTCTCTGTAGTTAGGTTTACAAAGTATTTGCACTCTCAGAAATTTATTCTGTTTTTGCTTTTTTGTCACACTTTAATGTTTCATATCATCAAACGAATTCTAATATCAGACAAAGTCATGGCACCTGGGCATGTAGCTCTGAATTTTTGTAAACTTTCACACAAACTGGACAATTTGGAAGATGTTCTTGCAGAGCAGGTCCCCCTACACTGGCCTTTATATAAACCTCATTTCATTTTAGGAGAATATGTCTCCAGCCTACACAAGTTATAAACATTATACCGCTGGCTTGGCACAACTAAACTTTGACTATAACTCAGCCTTTCAGAGTGCTAATTAATTAAAAATCATGCATGATTTTATGGATTTATTATTTTTAGATTCCCTCTCAGTTGCGGTGTACCTATGAAGAAAATTACAGAGCTAAATTCTTTGAAGGAATCAATGTGTTAAACACTCCCCCAGGACCCTAACATGGCCCTCTATTCATATTTAACTGAATTTGCTACCGGAAGTCTTTTAAGGCACAATTAAGGATGGGACAAATCTTCTATTTTCTTATTCAAGTCTGCTGTCTAAGGAAACAATGTTTATTGGTGTGTTGAAGGACACTGCGAATGGCTGGAATCCTGTCAAAAGCAGCAAACAAAAGAGCCTGATGTACCGGTCAGTCTTCTTTGTCTTTTGCCAGATGACAACTCCCTTTTTATGTCCAAAATGGAGCATGTAAATAATAATCAAGTCAGTCAGGATAAACTTTCCTTCATCACTTTCTGTGCGCTGGAGAAATGGGAAACCGTAAGCCTCCAGGCAGATCCATCTCCAGCTTCCATTCTATTATTTACTCAGGATCAGAAGCATTTCTGACTAATGAGCAGCTCCGCAACAATCCATGTTCAAGCCATTGAGGAGAATATAGTGTTTGTGTAACAGAGCTATTCTTAAGTGGATTTTATTGGATTTTTTTTACCCTCTAAATCCCTTTTATTATGCTGTAGTAGAGGAAGAAATATTACGGAGGAGAAATACAGTGTTTGTTTGTTTTTTTATTATTATTATTATTATTCATTTCTCTTAAGAACATTTAAACAGCTCTAACCTGTGAGAATTAAGAAGCTGGAGCATTTGTCCAAATTTGCTGATCCACTTTTAAATCCTTATTTATTTAGCTTTATACACTCCAGCACATTGGGAGTTGACTGACTATAAGCTCATTTAAAGACACAATTTCCAACTTAATCTCCTTACACAAAGGCACAGTGAGAAACAAATAAGTGAATTACAAAGATTATCTCATGGCTATCTAAATCTCTGGCAATTTATTTCCAGGAAAGCTAATAAAGAAAAAAAATATATGTGATTTTTGCGAGAATGCTGAAAGGCAAATGCTTTTGTTTTTACAGGTTCATCTTCATACTGTGGGGTGCTTAGTATCAGACATGCTACAGAGGGACCTTCCATACCATGGAGAGCAAACTATTTAATAATCTAAAGACAGAGTTGAAACTCTGCCAGGATTAAACTCCAGCTTAGATTTCTATTTCTATTTTCTAAGTCTGAAAGGAATTTG
This sequence comes from Xiphophorus maculatus, assembly GCF_002775205.1. Taxonomy (NCBI): domain Eukaryota; kingdom Metazoa; phylum Chordata; class Actinopteri; order Cyprinodontiformes; family Poeciliidae; genus Xiphophorus; species Xiphophorus maculatus. Next base: position 28,561,591 of record NC_036451.1, read on the forward strand.
GACTGAGAAGTAAAGAGATTAAGTTTGATTTAATGTTCATATCCATTTTTAAAACATCCTCTTGTCAGAATTGAACTAGACTGTTCTTTCTGACATTCTCCCAACATTAATTCTGAATCTTTTGACACATCAGCATCATTCATTCAGTTCTCTCAGCTTTTACAGCACATGTGTGATTCATGTCAGTCTGGGGTCTGCAGCTCCAGTCCTCCAGTGCAACTGCCCTGCAACTTTTAGATGCATCTCCAATGCATCTGAATCAACAAGCTGAATTATCTGCTTTGCATGTCAGAAGGTTTTCGATTGGTTTGGTCATTAACTTTCCCTTTGATCCAGGTGTGTTGGAGCTGGAATCCATACAAAATTGGCAGGACAGTGGCACTTGCTGGAGTTGCAGAGGCTTGATGTAAAAGGAGAAGCTGCTCACAGATTCCCCCAATGGGGAAAACTGCAGAGGACTCATTATGTGACTGAAAACTTAGAAGGGCTGTTATCACTTTCCATGGAATGTTAACTAGAGGTCTGCATGTACTCTTAATCAAAGATCAGAATTTCTTTTTATTTCACTTTTTACTTTTTCCTCCAGAACAAAATCCTCCTTAGACAGAAAGGGTGTTAAAGCTTTTCACCATAAAATGCCACTTGTAGGACTGTTCTTTTTGAGCAATGCCTTTTAAACTGAAAGTCTGATGTTTACCTCGTATGTACCTTGACTGGCAAACTTCCCCATAAAAAAAATAAATAAATAATCCCCATAAACTCTCCTAAACTTTGTGCCTTCCCAGGAGAGTTTAAGTTGTTTTAGCTGCAAACCAACATCATATTGAACCACTTGGATTAGGAATGGAATGTCACTTAAGCTCATATGTGAATCAAGGCAGGTGAGCAAGTACTTTTGTCAATGTAGTGTATGTCCATACACAAAACTGAAAATATTATTTTGTTTTTGTTCAGAGATACTCAGGTACAGTGAGAGAACATTTTAGCTCAAATCTGCTTATTTAATTAGGATACTATATGAAGATTATGTCAAATTATGAGGACATCATTTTCAAACTTTATTTGTGCTGAATATAGAAGGTAAAAGTTGCCGTCCTCTCTGTGAGACATGCAGCTAACATATTCAGTTGTCAGACTAATAAAAAGGAGTGTATGTCTAAAATGGGATTGAAACTATGTAATCCAGGAAAGACTGTAATCCTTTTCATGGCAGATAATCAGAGTATGGTAAGGTCAGCTTTTCGTCAAACAACACTGACAAATCAAATAGGAAATGACTGAAATGTATCCCAGTGAAACGAACCTCTTCACCAGGATTAGTGTTAGTGATTGAGGAGAAATTCTCTGAGTTCTCTGTAACAAAAGACCAGTCGTCCTCCTTTTAGGATTTCCTACTGAGAGAATTTGTTCAGTGTGCTTTGGCTTTAATCAGAGCTAAACTTGCCAGCCAGGTGGTGCTGCAGTCAATACTCATGAATACTCATGGATCCTTCAGCACAAAGAACCAGCTTCAGATAAATCATCTTTATGGAGCCACAAGGTGAAGAATTAACAAGACGCTAACTCAACTGGCTAACACCAGTTAGCACATAAACACTCAAATATTTCCACTTTCACTGGAAGTCAGAACTCTAGCAATGTCCCAATCAAATGTCACGGTATGAACCGTGTTTCAGCTGTAAATCAGAAACCAGAGTTTATTTGTTCTGTGACATTAATACGACATACAAAACTACTAGCCAAAAACAATACCTTCACGATATATGAATTCAAACATGTTCACACTTGGACAGAATTGTTGGTACCAGTCTGTTAATGATTTTATAATAATGTACAGAATTATTATGACATTATAATAATGCTTATTATGATGCTTTTTTAATCATTCTTTTGAACTACAATGAAAAAACAATTTATGTTTTACTTTGATTAATATTCAGAAGAAATGTATTATTATTATAACTTGTCAGTTTCAATATATTTCAGTCACCACTATAAGATATTCAGTCATTAACAAAGGAGAACCAACAATTTTGTCAAAAAGTATAAAACAACAGTTTTCTACAGATATCTAAGCTCTAAACAAGCATGCAGAACCATCTTGGGTTTTGAGGTCAGGCTTACTGAGAAACATCCAACTTGCCAAGTGTTGTTTTAGGCAGGAAGTTAACAGAACACCCCGTGTCGGTTTTCCCAGTTTGGACCTTTCTGTGTTAAAGCTCCAAAGTTCTTAACCAAAAAATTAAAATGATTCTATTCTTTAACTTGAGACTCAAATCATGAGTCTTAATGAAATGTTCATTTTCTGCTGTGTTTGGCAGAAACAAAATTAGAGCACTGTTTTAGACTTTACTGGACCGTTTTTGAAATCTAATGGGTTGCCATCTACTGATGCACCAACTATATTTCAGAACATGGAGAGGCATTTTGTCGCAAATGGAAGACAAGTATCAGCAATAATAAGTAAAAATAATGTTGCTGAGGGGCCTGTTTGTATATCTGCTTGTGTCTACCTGATGGCCAGACTATGCCACTGCCTCCCTAACTTTGTGTCATGTGTTAACACGTTCTGTCATGCTGGCTTCTGGCCAGACTCTAGCTAATCGCTTCCTGTCATTTGCAGCATTCCCACGTGTGTAGGAACGCCTGTGAGCTAAGACACACTCCCCTCAGACATTCCATCAAAACAAAAATCAATCTATGCATCAACTGTTCCGTTTCACAAAAAGAGAATTAACATTTTGAGCTTCCTTTAATTGGCTTCATTGCAGCCATAAATCACAGTAAGATACAAATGTGTCCTGGTATGACAGTCAATAAAGTCATTATGCAGGGAGGCAGATGGGAGCTGTTGCTGTAATTTCCGTTTTGGATCAGAACAACATGAATTCATGAATTTGAGCTCTGCTGCCGTCCAGCAGAAGGCTGGAGCAAATAAGCACTTCTCTGATGACTGCATGTCTCTTCACACTCTGACAGCGGTCATCTCTCAACCAGCACACAGCTGCCTGCTGGCACAAATCAAGCACGGCCAAATTTAATCAGCTGCACATGGAGGCAAACCAATCTAAGGGCCTTTGGGCAAATGCAAATTTTACTTCTACAGTGAAGCTGCCATTTTGCTTTCTATTCCCATATTTTTTCTTCCAGTTTGAGAAACATGGGTTCAGGCAGCAAACACGGCATAATTAATAGCATTGTATGAGGAAACATGCAATAACACTATGAGATAATCAATTGCAATATTTTAAATGCAATCTAATATAAAGAACCTAAAGTGGGCTTATGATTGTAAAGTGCTGCCTGGGTACGGGAACCCCAAAGGGCCTGCAATCTGAGAATCAGTGGTCCATACATCCTCCTCCTCTACAGAGTCCAGAAAAAAAGTTCTGACCTACATTTTACAGCTCATTAAGTATACAAAGACTAGCTGCAGAAAATAAACCGACAGAGAGCATGAGTGTGTTGTCTCTGGGCTCATTCCTGAGAGCTAATGTGTGGGAAAGTTTAAGCTCCTGCATGCACACGCCACACATTCAGAGAGTCTCTAGAGCCAGGAGCGAAAAAAATCTGAATGTGACTTGATGCTTATGGAGAGGACATCCATGCAAACAAACAGGAACAAACAAATCCAGGATTTTATATTACCATGAAGGAGTCGCTGTTATTTATGTATTGGAGGATGAAATGTTTATATTTCAAAATATAAGAGCATTTATTATTACTGCAGTTTAAAAATGTTCAGATATACATCCACAGAAACTTTCAATCTGTGGATTGTTAAACAATATATTACCAAACATAACCATTTAGTACAGGGGTGTCCAAACTTTTTGCAATGAGGGCCAGATTTGATAAAGTGAAGATGCCCGGGGGCCAATAGTTTGTTTGGACATTTTTTAACTACAAAAGTTTCATGCAAATACACACCGTTATAAAACAATTTTCATTGTCACAATTATCTTTATTTTTCAAATGACAAAATAACCAAATATAAGCCACTCAGGCAGATGAGAATAACTCTAAAAACCCAAATTCTGCCTTTCATTCATATCTGGAGAGTCAGATAACATTGAACAAACTGTATGAAATACCTTAAATTTACATGAGTTTAAAAATATCTTTGCCTCAAGAACATTTTAAACAGGAGTTATAAGTAATGCAAAGTTGTCTATTATTATTAAATCTTAAAACAAGTGAATTTTGCTCGTCATTTACAATATCTTTCAGAAAGTAATAGTTTGTCACATCTACAGGTTCATAACATCAACAGTAATAACCAAATCTTACTCAAGAGTTTAATAAAAATAAGTGCCATAAATCCAGGTGCATAAATGTCCGATTCGCTCTTCACTGCTGATAGTGACAGACGTTACCGTTCAAAATACTCAGTTTCATGTCCTCAACTCTCAGTGCCACACTGTTACTGCCAGGCAAACATTTTTCTCAAATTCTTGCTTCTTCTCAGGGCAAAATGTTCTCCACCATTTTCATAACACAGTTTTGATAAATGTACCTCCAGTAAAAGGTTTGCCATGTTTAGCTATTAACATGGCCACTTCGTAGCTTGCTTTGGTGGTATTTTCTTTTGACTCACAGGCCCGCGCGAAGAATCGCTGTTGTGATGCCAGTCCAGCTTGGAGCTGCTTCACTTTTTCAGCACGGCCACTTCCTGTTAGCTTGTTGTATGTGTTAGCATGTTTAGTCTGGTAGTGTCTCTTTACGTTGAAATCCTTAAACAAGGCAACCGTCTCATTACAAATTAGACAAGCACAATTGGCTTGATTTTCAGTGAAGAAGTATTATAATTCCCATCTCTCTTGAAAGCGGCGGCCCTCACTGTAAACTTTCCTCGTTTTCTTTGCAGTGGCCATGGCAGAAATGAGTGGAGAGGGGTTCGCTGCACGGAGGCAGAGACTGATAGTATTAAAGTGGTGCTGCCACCATTTGGTGAAAGGAGGAATTACAGTTTCAAGTTTTATGATTTATTTATTCTGTTTGACAGTGGAGGCGGGCCATAAATAATACATTATAAGACCGAAGCTGCGGGCCGTATGAAATCTGACCGCGGGCCGTAATTGGCCCTCGGGCCGGACTTTGGACATGCCTGATTTAGTACAGTACAGTATCAGTCTAGATAGTAGAGAACATGTTGTCATTGTGAAAAAAACAAAAAAAAGAATAGTTGATTTTTGAAAACAACACAAATTCTTTTCTGTCTTTATGTTCATCATGGATAACTAATGATAATAGCATACATTGTAAAAAACACAAAATAATCAATGCTGTCCTTAAAACATCTCAGCTTTTAAGAAAGTCACATCTCTCTTTTATTATAACCCCTCCAAGACAATTTGAATAACAGATGTGATGTATGTTATCTATGGATACACAAAATATCTGCATAAACATTGGTATCGGCCAATTTTAGACACTATTCAGCATATCAGTATTGGTTTAATAAGTAAAACTGCCCCGATATTAACAGCCAATCTTTGTATCTATTTTGTTTGTGTTTCAGGAGAAGAATGTGGTGGGTTGGTCATGTGGGATCTATTCAGTCATATGACAGTAATAGGTTTGTATGGTGTTTAATTGAAGCAGAGAAGCAATGTGGGGTGTGTGGTTGCCTTAACATGGTGCTGAAAATGTAGGTAAATATTAGCCTGGTAAAAACCAGCGTCTTGTTCTACGATTGGCTTCATTCAGAGGGTCTGAAGAAACGATAGCTTCCTGGAGGCATGGACTCTGTTGAGGTTTTACATTTTACCCCAATGCTAACATTTGGCTGTGACGTATGTAATGCATCATTTCAATGCTAAGAAGCTTCCTGGATACTGACTGCGCCGTAAACAACAATCCTCCATTGCAAAGAAAGAAGAGCAGATCAGCCCAAATATTCATATTAATGCATCTGTATGCTCAGTATTATTAGTACTGGTACTGGTGATTTGAAGGTTGAATTTGTAACTGATTAAGCATATTTTGATTGGGAAATCCTGACTCTTAGGATTAATCGAGGGAAAAGTTTAAAACAGGTTTAATACCAGAACTGTTGCACATAAAATTTTACAGTTCTGATTACATCGGGGCATGGTCAGTAAGAGAAGATCTGTGTATGTGGACCTACAGAATACATGTGATGGGATGCTAAGAGAGGAGCTGAAGTACTGCTTGGGAATGCCAGATATCTCATAGAAAAAGAAGTGACAGCCAGACAGCAGTGAGGTGTGTGGTAGAAATGGTAGCGTTGGTCAAGGTTGGATTGGAAGTGCTTTGGCGATCAGAGTTCTGTGTGAACGGTTTACCAGCCCAAAGCAAACAAGAAAGTGTAGAAGACCACAGCAGAGTTTTTCATACCTGCGGTGAAGGAGGATGAGTCTTGTTTAACAGAGGAGCATCCTAGTGGTGGGATGAAGGGAGGAGAATGACCACCTACCATGCTTCAGAATAATCTTATCAACTGTTCTTGAGCAAAAGTTGCAGGCAAAATTAATCTATAATTTTGCAGCAGCCATTGGATTAGGCCATCAGTGTCAAAGGACACTTTGTTTCAGAGTCAGTCATTAAACTGTTTGTATTTTTAACTCAAAAGCTTAGATTCTTGTCCTACTTGTCTAATATGGTCATCAAAATCTGCTCAGCCAACAGAGACATTAATTATGATCACTAGAGGCTGTCAGTAGCAAAAACAAGCACTTTTACTTTCCCTTGAATAACTGTCATTTGTAATTATATTGTGACAATTGCCTGTCACTGGGTTCGCTCATAACACTTAAGAATGTCAAAGATTTTAAAGTTAATGTTTGAAAGTCAGATACAAACTTCTTTCAGACCTTAACGTGTGAGCAGACTTTCAGCTAGCTGGATGTTAATATCGAATGGTGAAAAACGGAAGTATTGCTTGTCCATAAATACATAAGAAAGACTGCTTAAGGTTGCATATGTGTTTCAATAATCACTCATATCCTCAAGCCAAATCTTGAAAGCTACAGAGAATAATATTTAAGTTCTTGTCCTGAACATAAATGACATAAAATAACAGTTGCATTGATGATAGAGGGTCCTGGATAAATTATAGCTTTAACTCAGTAAATGTCTCTTTCTATTTCCTTTCAAAATCAACAACAGGGAGATTGCAAAATGCGACACGTCTAAATGTATAAGCAGTCAACAAAAACAGCATGTTCTTCCAGTACAGTCGTAAAACTAAGCACACACAGACAGATATGTCGTTGTAGCAGTGAGTACAAAGAAAGAAAGAAAAAGTAGAGGAAGAACATATCAGGACAGAGAGGGAGTAAAATGAAGTTGAGGAGAGTGGAAGGGATTGATTTTCTTTGACATTTCCCACTAAAAAACTTTTGAACTCGTCATAAAGACTCAGAAAAAATGAAAAAAAGAAACCATATCTAATACATACACTGGCTCCTCCAGCCGTTCCTAAGCAACAGCCTTCACCGGAGGCGAGATCGACGAGGAAGAGGGATAGACGGAAAGATAGCAGCAGAGAAGCAAGACACAGATAGAAATACAGAGATATGGGAGTGAACTCTCTACAAAGCGTTGGGTGGAAGCTTTGCTGTATTGATTTTAGGTGATATCCATGTTTAATGTTTCAGGATGGTTTTGAAAAATCCAATGGATTCTATTTGGAAGACTGAAGATGCCAAAAGGGAAAGACGAGAATGAATGTTTCAACAAATATAAACCGATACAGAATGAAAAAAAAGGAAATGTAGTGTTAGAATGTTCTTTCACTCTAAATTCCTTTCATTATTTCCTACTCAATTTACAAAGCAGTTTTATCTTAGCTTTGCAGCTGCAGAACTATTGATGCTTTCACACCTCGTCATAAGTCTCCAATAAGACAGAAAAAAAATCCCTGCAGGATCTGAAAAGTTACTAAATATAACGGCAAAGTGGGTAAGTTGGTCAAAGTGCTTCACCTCGCCCTTACCACACCCCCAAGAGTATATTGGCTAGACCCACTTTGGTAAAATTTTTCAAAATGTGACTGAGGGCGTAGTAATGGGTTCACATAGATGTTAGTTACACTATAATGATTATTTATAGAAATAAAATACTGACAGGGCATTGGCCTCCTCAATGTTAGCAACAGAATGCATCTTTCAAAAGAAAATCTGTACTAAAGAGCAACATTTTCACATTTAATTTGGAAGCATCTGATTAAGCTACAACATCAAAATGGTCGACCATGAAGTCAAGCAGCCACTTAAAGAAAGCTCACAGAACCCAGCAAACTAATAAATAGGCCCTTGTGGAGATTAGAGAACTAATTAAAGGATTTGTACACATCCTGTATAATACAAAGGAACAGATTATGGAGTATGTGTAAAAAAAGAAGAAGAAAACAAAAAACAAAATTAAGCTATCAAAAAACTTTGAGAAGTTCCTAGCAAAAGAAAAAAAACAGCTAGTAGCTTTTTTCTAACTCATTCTATTTCATTTTCTTGTTAATACCCATGACAGCAGCATCACTTTCTCCAGAAACTGAAGTATTCCTTTTAATCCAGTAACATGCAGATCTCAAGAGACATTTTCTTTGACATATTTTATATACATATATAGAATAAAAATCTTTTTTCCTCTTGAATGTCTAATAAGTATCAGACATCCACTGTAGGAGAATCTGTCTTTGCGCATGTAAGAGAGGTTGGGAGCACAAAGAGAATATTTAACCTTCACTCTGGCATGGCAGCCACCAGATGGCTGCTGACACCTGCACTACAACTACCTCTGAACACAAACCTGCAGACACACATCCGGAGAACAACCAAAGATTTAGGCGGTGCTGCTTTGTTTTTGCCATCAACAGGGAAGTCCCAGTGTGCTGATGAAGTGATAATGAAGCGTATAGGCCAAAAATCTGGATACATTAAGCTTCACCAGAGATACTTCAGTAATGAATGCCCAAAGAATGCAGAATAGACCTGCAAAGTCCAGTTAAGAGCTGAATTCCCAGAGTTTAGTACAACTTCATGACTGTACTTACCACTGCTAGTGCTCAGCTTGCTCACTAACTCTGAAAAATCAGTTTTCTTCCACTGTTTCAAACATGGCTAATATGAGAAAGGCAAATTTTCCAGAAGGTAATAAAAATAGGAAACCAACTTTATCTGTAGAAAGTAAAGGCTTTTAAGATAAAAGCTTTATACATGATGTACAGATTATCTGTACACTGTTGTTCTGTATTTTTATCCTCTTCCACATGGCGTGCTCTGCATGGGAACAACGACAAAAGAGGCCAAAAAAAAAAACTCTATTTGGTGTAGAGATGGCAGCTAAAGATAGACAGTTTTTTGTTTTTTTTCACCCAGAAATATCTAATGTAAGATGTGAGTGGGGATCAAGGCAGGGACTAACAGAGATTATAAATAAGCAATGATACTCTCTCTATCATCTCTGCCTTGTGTAGATCTCTCTCACCTCTCTCTCTCCTTATTTTCTCTACGTTGTCACTTCTTAGGGTCTCTCCTCTACACAGACTCTTTCCTCCCTCTCACTCAGTACTGTGTGTTTTCTTGCTTGTGTTTTTTTTATTCTTGACATCTTTTTCACCACATCAGCCACCATTTGCTTCATAGCACACGATTGTTTTCAAGAGGACATGAGGCATTGTCTCTGTTGTATTGTACACTCGCATGTCTCTCATTCCCATTTTCTTGCCTCCTTTCTTGGATGTGTGTCTCTTGCCACTAAAAGCGCCGTGCTAACAAGGCGTAGTCAGAGGTCCTACGAATTTTCCATTTAGAAATTCCACACTTTTCCAGACTATGGGGATTTTTTTTTGCAATATATTTATAATTTGGATTTTATTTTTTATATTTATTTTTGGCAAATCATTAAAGAACAAAGCTCTGAATCTGATTTCAGATTATGCAGTGTGATAAAAGGTTATGTCATTTATGACAAAATTGCTCGTAGTTGTGTTCTTGGGCGAGATATTGAACTCGCCTCTCCTCCTGGTGGTGAACAGAGATTACAGATACAATGAAATGTACAGACTTAAAATTCAAACTTTTTTCCATTCTATTTTTTTATTCCCTATACTAATCCTTGGAAAATCTTCAAATCAATTTCCAAACCTTTCCAAACTTTTCAGGAATTCATAGAAACCTTGCGCAGAACATTTTAACTTCATATCTTTCTTTAAGTCCATAATACAGTTATAAACTAGCATTTGTATATTTTAATATTTCTAATGGAACCTAAAATTCTCACCAAATGTCAAGAATCACCAAAAAAAAAAATCAAAAGATAGGTGTGAGGATTTAATCCAAGTAAAAACAAAGAATATTGTTTTTATATACCTGTGATGACTGAGATCAGGTCACTGTGCCAAATGTTCACCTCAATAACATCATGAAAACAAAGAATGAACACTGATGTTAAATTACATCATGCTGAGACATTAGATGCCTGAAAGATAGATTTTATTCCTTTTCTGTTAATGTTCCCACTCCACTTCATGGACAGCTAGCCATGGTATCAAATCTTCAGCGGAATAGGAAAAATAACTTTTGGCAAAAAATGCAGCACAAGCAGATTCGCATTATTACCTGGAGCCACACCTCCAGCCAGCTGGAGGAACAGAGCATGAATAATGCAGATTCAATGTAAACAAACTCCAAGATGTTTTGCTGGAGAAAAGCTACACTGTGAGAATGATGGATTTTGGGGAAAAAATAAATAAAAAATGCTGGATTAGCTGTCCAGCACTGAAGCATGTATCTACTAAATAGTGACCTCATTACAATTATTTAACAAAGAGAACTCCAGAGACATAGTGCTTACCTTCTGGATGAGGTACAACCACTCTGTTATAGTTGTTTTGTCATGCAAATTCTTATCAAACTTTAAAATGTTGCCAAACAGAAAAAAAAGTGTGAATTATGAAATTATGATGTAGTGCATTTACATCTACTGGCTTGGAGTGAATTAGCCGAATACGTAAAGCGTGATTCCATCAAATGTTGGAACAAACTATACATGTTGCACATGTATAGACCACACATCTCCGAAACATCAAGAGAGTTTCTTGATGTTTCCCTGAGTTGAAATTGGGCAAGTCACACTCGCTTTGGTCTCTTCGTTGTACTTGTTGCTTCCAGCCATGTTGTCGCACACTATTGGAATATCTGGGAAGACAGATATGCCCACACCAGAAACAGCTGATCATTCATGTGAGGTAAATGTTCGCTACATCAGAACCTATTTGACAAATGTGTTTCCATCTTTCCTTTTACGCATTAACTCTCTTGGAGCCTCTCTTGGAGGCGAGGTGTTTTGTTTTTTTAATTCAAATTTTTATTTAGGAGCAACATGAAGAAGAAAATGTGCTTCATCTGTTCACAGTGTTACACAATATTTTACAATTCTCCAGTTGGTTGTATTAATGAAGATGTACATTTCCAACAATTATTCAAAATATGGAATAGGTCAATGTTGCTGTTGGGATTCAAGAAAATGTAGACACAGTCTCCTTTTCTAATGAAGACAAAACCAAAACCTAGCTCTCAGTGAATAGGCAGCATGGGTTTCCACTAACCATGAAGGCTAAAGTTGTCAGTCGTCTCAACACACACATCCACACACACACACCAACACACCCCTATGTGCATGCTGAGTGAAAACACAACACTTGGAGATCTGCTTGTGATGCAAATAAACTAAACAGTTTTGGCAAAGTGTATGTTTAACTAGTCACCATGGAAACCCAGCAGGAGATTGCTTGGTCTGTTTGCTGCTCTTTCTTCTCATTTTATGCTTACACTATACTGATAAATTGTTGAAATTATTTGATAGAAAAAAAAAAAATAAGCAAATGTTCCTTTGTGGACATTTCAATATAGACATTGGAAATCGGAAAGACCTAAATGAGTCAGTGATTTAATTAATTTCTCCAATAATTGATAAACCAAGAATTACATCACAGAGTGCAACTCTCATTAGAAATATTTTCCCTGATGTAATGGTCAAAAGATAAAGGAGTGTGGTCTTGGTAAGAGATGTGATCATTTACCTGTTTTTACAGTTTACAGTGACTATCATTGCAGTAAAGGGGGGAATGCTACTGTGAAAAAAAAGACAAGAAATAGATCAATTGAAGAGAAGAAGAAGTGTTGAAAGATGACTTAAGAAAACAAAATTGGGATACAGTATTTGTACATGATGTAAACAAAGCATATGACTTTTAGGATCACACTGCAAAGACTATGATAAAAATTGCAAATCGCCAATTTGTGCTGCTCTTTACCAAAGTTATTAACAAACCATGGATGAACAAAAAAAGATTAAAAAACACCTGCATTAAGAAAAAAAATATGGATAATTCAAACAAAAAATCTGAAGAGAAAAATAAGAAATATAAACACAAGTTAGTACGGATTAAAAAGAAAACATAAAACAGACTATTACAGTCAGTTATTTAGTAAAAATAGAAATAACATTAAGCCTCAGTAGTGTGATAAAAGACAAACATGTTTTCCAAAATATATATTTTTAAAAAGCTCCAAAATTTCAAATAGAAAGAGAAAAACAGCTCAGTTCAATCATTTTTTTACGAATGTTGATCCAAGCCTTGCAGCAAACATCCCCAAAACAAAAGTTGATTACAAAAATATTAAGAATAATTTCAACACTGTATTTATTTCCAAAATAGAAAGAGAAGAAATCATTTATACTGCTAAAACTATACACATTGACTCATAATTTAGATATAGACATGAGATTAGTGAAATCAATAATCAATTTGGAAATTTGATAATGTTACTTTTTTCTTTATTATCTTTATATATAAATTCCCTGCTTTGCGTTTAAGGATGTGTCTATGTGGATGGTTGATGATGCTTGGTTGCTTGTGTTGTAAATTGAGGTAAACTATATAAGATGTTTGTCTTCAAACTACTCCTTTTTATTCAGAACCTTTGTCTGTTAACATGTGACATGTTCATTTTAAACTGTAAGTAAATGAAATAAACAAATAAACTATAATTCCTCCTCAAAACGCGTCGATGAGAAAAAGGAAATAGCAAATCTAGAAAATGTTTTTAGATTTGCTCTGTTACTACATTTATTAAATCAGAAAAGATCAAATGCAGTTTCATTTAGGCTGTCTGTTGCATTTCCTGTTAAATGGTTTACCATTTAATATGAATATTTAATACGTTTCTTTCTCCGAATTAATCCTTGTGAGCTGATAGACAATACATAACATTTTCTAGTTTTATTAGGAGGAAGTCTGTCTTTGTCTGAGGACAAGGTGCCTTCAACATTCCAGTGATATATTTCCTGTATTTCTTTGGGACAAATATTTCCTACCAGTAAATAAAGAGGCAGACAGAATTTAATAGTTTGGATTTTATGTCTTCTTATACTGTTGATTGGATGTTCTCTTTTCCTTCCACTGACCTTTGCTCCTGCCATCAGGCTGATTTAGCGAGGTGCATAGACAAGGACAGATGAGTCCCTATCAGGAGGAGACACTTGCACCTGTTGGTAAATTATTTGGGCTCTAATACTTATTACCCATGTGACCCGGTGAAAATTGGATATAAATAAACCAGCAATAAATCTGACACAAAATATACGTTTCGGTGCACTTGGCATTTCAGGATTTGAGCTTCTACAGAAGCGGTAGCTGCTCTTTGCACCGTCATTATTTCCCCACTTAAAGACAGAGCCTGAGCCTGTTTGTCCCCTGCTGTACTTGATGATCCTAACACGGCTTCCTGTGCGGCTTAGTGGAGGGAAAATTCAGAAGTTTGCCCCTTCAGAACACCTTACAAATCAGCTGCAATTTACGGATTAAATCAATTTTTATTGCTGCGTTATTTCCCTTCAAACACTTTGTCATTTTGATGAGTTGAGTGCAAATCATGTAAATGACATTAATGGTGTAAATTCATCATTAAAAATGATGGATGAATCAACTCTCCATGCATTATTTATTCATAGAATCTTTCATTTTCACTTAGAGGCCGTAGATGAGAGGCCGCAGTCACCTTCTCGCCAATTTAGCGCATGATAACTGCGGCTGAAGTGTTTGAGATAACTCACATTAGAGTGGAAACAAAAGAGAACTGTGCAGTACCGTAATTAGCTCCTGACGGCACTGGCAGGTCGAGATATCTCCTCACGTCATGTTTGTGTCTCCAAAGTGTCCAGCCATGAAATTGTAAATCACAAAATTAAAGATCTGAATGTGTGACGGTTTCACAGCCATACTGCAGCATGTCCCTATGGCGATAAACCACTTCAGAACCTGAGGCTGGCCCAATATTTTATCTCAGCACCATCACAGAAGGCAGGTGGAACTGATTGAAAAGAAATTATGAAAGAGGAGAGAAAAAAGAGGCATACAGCATCTGCAGAGCCTGGTCGAGGACATTGCAGAGAAGATTGAATACAGGTTATCAAATCTAGACCCAAAATAAATCTCTTTCATCAAGCTCTTCGCCTCATTCTTTCTCTGACGCTTTTTTTTCCCTAAGCCGCCTATATACTCTGTATAACCAGATCAGGCCTGCGATGAAGCGCTGACTCAATCATGGCTATGGCTTTAATCCAGAAGTGCAGAATTATCTCTACCACTAAACCCTGACACGAAAAACTCGCCGTAATTTTAAATTATGCTTTTATTGAATTTTTGAAGATACTATTTTTAAATCTGGTGTATTGTATCAATATAAATCAATATTTGAAGTAACAAATTCTCATTAAACATAAAAATGTGTATTTTAATTATATGCTATCACTCATACTTACCAATTTATTAGCTGTAACAACTGATGTGTAATTATACTGGAACATAATTTGTTTACACATAATTGTGAACCAATCATAAGCTGGATTTAATGGGATTGTTATTGTAGTTTGTTAAGTCACAAAATGGTGTAACTGAAATATTGCTAGACCTGCAAACTTATGTCCAATGTTTTTTCCTGAAAAATGTGTAATCATCAGTGATAAAATCAAAATGTATATATAAAGCAATTCTTCCCTACAAAAAATGAAATTTTTTACATTGATTTGATATTTAATAGATTGGTCTAAAATGTTTCAGTTTTTTTAAGTTTTGGTCACCATTATGAAGAGTGGATGCTAACTAACACCCTCGCTGAAACAGAAATGATAAACTCTTCCATGTGTTGATTTTACATTTTTATTCTTTGGGTACTTTAGCTCTCAAGGACAACAAAGATACAAAACTGAATGGGTTTAATGGAGAGCAGTAATTTTAATCTAGAGCAGTAATTTTAATCTTTCAGAGCTATTTCTTCTTCTTTGCTGAGCAGACAGGCTATCTATCAGAGCAACGTTGCCCTCCATGAGGTTCAAGTAAAAACTCTTTAACTGAAGCAAGATTTTAAAATTCTTGGCTAGTTTTCAAAACCTGAGACCACACAGGCAACGGCGGTCCTAGCCTGTTTGGGGCCTGGGACAAACAACCCCACCGACTTTGTCTGACAATGACGTCTCCTGACATGGGCAGTTGCCTATGTCACCCATATCAGAAACTGCCACTGCACACAAGTATATGTGTAAATATACATTATTTTTTTCACATTCAGCTGTCAGACAGGAAATCTCACAAAACTCATGATTTCAGAGTAAGCAAACAAGGCCAACAAAGAAAATGCAATGGCAGAAATATGTGAGCCACTAACATCCACCAGACCTTCTGATGTGCCATGACTGTTCTTTGTCTTCTGCATTTCCCTCTGTGGTTCTATCACTTGCTTTCTGATTGCATACACATCACACTGTGTTGTAGTATGTAGTATGTTGTACCCCACATGCTAAAAGTATGAATATAGCTCTGTATTTGTTTGCAAAGGTCAAGCATTTGTACCTGTGTACTGCCTTCAGAAAAGGTTTGACTTATGCCTGGTTCACACACCAAGATTTTAAAATCTTCTGATGATGTTTGAAACCTGAGAGAATTTAAACATCATGAGCAAAAAATCACACACAGCTATAGCAGATTTGTCTGTATAGTGTGTGGTGAGGTGGGAAGTTTGTGGTTCCAGTTGTTTATGCTTTCTTTTACACTGTTTCTTCACAGGAAATGCGACAGTTTTATTGTATTGACTGACCTCATGGTAAAATCTTGTTTCAGAAAAATTTGCATGACAAAAATCTGGCCAGTCTATGCAGAGAGCACATGAACAGCACAACAATTTGTGTTTTTAAAAATGAAGAGATCAAATAAACGTATGTCGAACATACAACAGTTTGTCAAAAATTACTCGAGTTTGTGCAGCAGGTCCTTCAACAGATCTTTTCATAAGTAACAAAAATTGCTTCATAAACGTGGATTTTAATTCAAGATACTATAATCACCTGCCTCATGAAACCAGTGTCATGTGAACACCTGGCCCCAGCACATGTGAAGTAACACGAAGAAGGGCACCCAGACAGGACGCTTCATCAGGATGTGTAGAACAGTTCATTATGTGGCAGACAGGTCATGACAGGTCTCCGTGGGCTGTCGGAAACGAGAACGTGCACCACACCAAACAATTAAGACTCTCTCCACTTCACCCTCAGAGGCAGACGCATACTGGAAGCATACACACTCACACTTTCTGGATGAAGGGAAGCAAACACAGAGTGGCGGCATAGTTACTTTGGTAACTGCAGTTTGCTCTGACAGCCATTTTAATGAGATAAGGAGAGAAAGAGGATGAGTCAGTGCCACCTTCCTCCCTTCGTCTCTTCCTTCTTCTATATGTGGTCAGAAACAGACAAGTGCTTCAAAGAAAACAAGACAGCCGAGGAGAAAATGGATGGAGGACGAACATGGAGGAGATACAAGGAAAGAACATGCGCCTGAAAATAAAACAATGATAAAACAAAGAGGAGACAAGAGGAGAACCGGTGATGTTTGGCTAACAAAAGGGAAGCAACGCTGCACAGGCCAGACTGTGTGGAAAGGGTATATGGGAGTAAAAATAACAGAGCTGCTCATATGGTGGTAAGGATCTTTAATGCTTGACTTGGAGGAGGCAGGGGGGTCAGCACCAGCTGGACAGCAGATCCTTCCTCTCCAAACATTTAACTGAGTTAAAAGCAACATGGTAACTTAAGCTAGAAACCGGTTGCTGGATCCAATATGCTGCTAATGTTTGTCCAGCAGGTTGCTGCTTACTCAGCTCTCCGTCACTGACTCCTGTCACCTGTTAGACAAAGCTGAGCAGCAGGTAGCTGGATTATCTTAAAGCCTACAAGCTACACCACTCCACTTCAAATAGAATCAAGAAGGAGGCCTGCTGGGAGCACCATGTAGCAGCACAGCTACCTGTCACTGTAGCATTGTGAAACCACAACTATGCTCTGATGTTTTAAGCTGCAGGTTGATTTCAGTTGGCAGCAAACATCTAGCACAGCATTTATGCTCAGTCAAATGAATGTTTCTCAGCCAGTCTGTAGTAAATATGTAGAGCAGGACAGGTTATAGATCTTTTTCTGACTTATCCAAAGAATGGCTGTCAGGCTTGGCTGGAGATCAAGGTACAGTGACATGTTACAGTGTCAGCTGCATAGCAAGGCAATTCTGGAGTGAGATGTACCTTAGGCAGTGGATCTAACTACAACATTAAAGTGTAAAGGTGATATATAACATTGTCACTGAAATATTAGCCTTAATTCATGTACATTATTTTTCATGTTTTTAGTTCTGGATAGAAATGTTCCTATAAATAAAGCTATGCAAACTTTGACGGACCACCATATTCACATGAGAGTATAAAAAGTTCAGTCTGTGAATAAGAATGGATTCCAACAGTCATTAACAATGACCAGACTTTAAGCTTGGTAAAACTGCTGGAAATCTTTACCCCACTGAAGAATTTTAAGAAGTGCATCTCACTAAAAATGCAAAAGACACTTTATCTCCTTTATCTCACAAAATAGACTTTCCATCCTTTTCTTCCAGTGTGTGTAAATGTGTTGTTGTCTGCACATCCCTTATCTACATTACCATCCACTGAAAACCTCGTAACTCTTGCTAAAACACACTCTCCACCACAGGTTTTCTATTTTCATCAGTTAAATGTATGCACTTGTCCAATCCCAGGGTTGCTGTTTGATTATTTTTATTCTGTATTTAAAATAATTTTGAAAGTGCACTGCTCTAAGACTCAGAGTTCTGTTAGAACACACAGCAAAACACAATCACAGTCAAAGTGGATGCCAGATGGTCACATCTGTGACCAACTGCCATCGTATACAAACCAGGTGTTGAGTTATTCTAATGTGTGCCTGTGGGCGTGTGCTTGTGTTTGTGTGAGAGAAAAAGAGAGACTGTGTTTTCACAATGGAATAACACTAAAACCTCATTGTCTGAATTGGAAAGCCATTCTCAGATTAGAGTATGCCTTTGATCTGTTTTGTACAATCTATACACAAAAGTTTGGATAACAGCCCTTATTTATGCCTTCATATAGTTGTTTGGTCTTCTTTTAATATGCCACTAACAAGGAAGATGGTATATGGGACATCATTTTTACAGCATGTGCACCCGTAAGATTTCCAGGTTTTCATGCACAAACCAAAATACAATACAAGATTCTTAGGTCTTAAATTTAGATCATAACGATTTTAAAATTATCTTAAATTTTGATTTCACGGAACCTGCAAAAAACCCTAATATAAAGTCATTAAAAAAGAATTTTTGTAAGTGTAGCCTCTTACATTTTCATATTTTCTTCTTTTTCTTTAGGTTTTGTGGCATTGGCAACCAACTTAAAGAAGAATTTCCACCAAATTTTAATTTATCAAATAATTTTAATGTATATTTTGAACGAATTTCTGATAAACTTTAAAAGGTTGTCTCTTTAGTCTCTCTCTATGTTGGAACTGGAAGAAAGAGAGCAGAGCCTAATTTTTTACTTCTGTATCAATCAGCCTTACCACATGATAGCATAGCAGCTGGTGTTACCCCCCCACCCCCAGACCCTGAGACACTCCCAGACAAAATGATGCTGCGTGTCTTGGTGCTGGCGTGGGGAGTGTTGGATGTCCTGTCAAGTTTCCTGGATGTGATGGTGAAACTGATGAAGATAAATATCAGCCTCAAAATGACTGCCTTAGACAGATGCAGAACACAAACTGTTTTAATATATCAAACTCACACAATCCAGTAATATATCACACAAACATTACACACACACACACACACGCCTTCACACGCGCTCACACATACACAGACAAGTTTAATTCATCATTGCTCTGTGACCTATATAATGTTATGAAGAAAACCCCAGCAACACAAAACGCAGGAGGAGCAAAAGACGTGGGAAGAGTGCAGAGGAATGGTGGAAAACATAATGGATGGAGGCAGGAAGGCAAGTAATGAAGCAAGCTGTGCAACGCAATATGGTAGCAGACAATAAAATTTATTCAAACCACTCGCAAAATATCTATCGTTACACCAGGAAGATGACAATTGTGACTGACAGCAGATCAGAGTCTATCTCCATTTAACACCCACTAAGCTGGTTCTATTGGAAATGATGTAGTTTGTACTTCAACGGCAGAACAACAAAGATTCGTCAGGCACAGTGATGATTCTCTTCTTAAACTTGTTCAATTTTTTTACGTTTCAGGACCAAATTAAAACTGGTCTCTAACAAACTAGATAAACAGGCTTCCTAAATGCCTCCCTGGTGAGGTGTTCAGGGCTCATCCTGCCAGTAGGAAACCCAGAAGAAGGTTTCACAGGACACATCTGGCCTGGCAACGCCTTGGGATTCCCCCGGAGGAGCAGGAGGGGGCAGGGAGACCTGGGCTCTGCTGCTCTTGCCACTCCCCAGATAAGTAGATGATGGATGGATGGAAAACATCACTGGGAATATTGCACAGTATTATTGCTTATTTAATACAAAACAAGCTAAAATGCAAGCTTGTGAGAAACTAAATATAGAATATAGGTTATATAGGTTCTTTGGGACATTTGGACGGTTTTTCTTTAAAACAAAGAGTGTTGTCTGAAGCTTAGGAAATTTTGGGTTAAAACCATTATCCAGAATAGGAGTTTTGCTTTCATGTTTGAATTAGAAAATTTAAAAAATATATATTTTGATGACGTACCTATATAAATACATAAGTTCTGTGTTTGATTTCAGAGAACAAATTGAAATCAATGAGAATCTCACAAAAGCAAAATCTCTTTTATTCCAATAAATATATATTGAGTATTAAGAATCAGATAACTGTGTTTAATATGAAAAGTAAAAACCAGTGGGATGCTTTGTGCATCCTGACAGAAAAAGACTACGGTACCAACGCTCTTCTGTCACCAAAACTGAATCGTTAACAGTTTTTTTTCTCTTATTGATTTGCAACAAATGACTCTCTCCCCCTGCCAATGTCTCCTCCACTCCTCCTGCACAGTGTACAGATTACATCTCTGCTGTCATTACGCAGCTTTATTTTCCATAGCTGAGCACAAATTGTGTCTTGCTGTTTGCCATCATGCAGCTTTATTAAAGCAGCAGCCACACAGTGTCAACAGGCTGCTCATTCTGATTCTGCTTCCTGTTTGTTCTTACACAATCCTGCCTCAGAAGCCAGTTGGATTGGAAAATTTTCAGCAGCTGGAGGAGCAAACACTTCAAGTGGACATTGATTAATTAGAATCCAGCCTGTGGTAATACTACATGCTTATTTACTTTCTTTTGGGGTTTTCTTGTCTTGGGATGGAAATCAATCACAAGTTATAAGCAGAATGAGCCTATGATGTCATGAAACAACTAGTCAAAAGCTGTTTCCAGCTTTCTCCTCTAATCTGCAACACTTAAAATCGTCTTTTCAAAAAATTATCTTATTGTTGTAAGAAATATGCAAATCACCACTTTTTTAATACACCTCTGCTAGGACAACATTAGCTATGTTTCCACCCAATTGTTACGTAAAGTTTGAAATATTCAAATGTTGCAAAGATGAATAAATAAAGCAAATTATATGTTTGTATCTATGTAAAGCATATTTGACATTACATATGGATCATGCAGCACACCTAATGCTAACTTAGCAGCAAATCAGAGGTACTATAAGTGACCTGTTATGATCCATCGTTTTCCAAACTGCAGCCTTCTCAGTGACAGAAGCAATATTCCAGCTCAGAAATGTACAGATTATATTTTTATATACTAGTATCTCTCTCCCAAAAATAACACCTGATAGCTAAAATGGATCCTAGAATCAGTGGGGAGGTTGCCTCACTACCACCATCTCTGGAGTAAAGGCACACTTTTTTCTGCTTCACGGTATCTATGGAACAATATGGAACAATTCAGACATCCTCTGACCATACAGTTAGTTTGTGTAACATACATGACAGAGACTGTCATGGATTAGTTTAGCTCATGGCAAAAGAACCATGCAGCAAAAAAAAAAGACCTAAAAAAATGAATTATTCTACAATATTCTGTGGGAGATTTTTCCTGCCAAGAGTCATCAGCCTCTTCAACTCTGAAGAAAATTGTGTAAGTTACAACAGGATTTAATGTCCCTCTGGAATTAATAAAGTATTTTTTTTTATTATTTAATTGACTTAACTTTGTGCAGGAAAGAGTTTTTCATTGTTTACAATAGAATACATTTTGCCTCTGTGCCACAGATAGCTGTTGTAATAGGAAATTGTTGTGCAAAGAGCAGCTAAAGTTCAAGTAATTAGTCCTGTCCATTCAAAATCCTCAATACGTCATATGTACTTCAGCAAAAATAAAAACAGGAAGAAGACATTAGTTTAAAATCTGTAAAAATGTACAACATATCTGTCATTGCTCAGAGGATCAGTTAGTATAGAGCTCATGTAGTCACTGGTGAGAGTATAGGATAGTTTAGATTGCAATACTGATGAAATGTAGAACTACATTTACTGGCCAAGGCATAGCTTTTAATGATGTAGCATTCTGGGAATGAACAAATGCCTACTAAATCGACATCAGGTGAAATAAATTCTGATTTGGACAACTGGAAGAGGTTTGGATTAGTCCACTTTCTTCCTCACATTAAATCAAATGTTCAGTACATACTAATGTACTGCCAAAATGTTGCAATTGAAAAAATTCTACAAACTGTTTTCTCAATTAAAAGGACACCAGCACAGTATTTAGTGGAACTTTAACCTGAATACAATCAGTTTCTTGAGATTTGCTTCACAGTGAGAAAATCTCTTTTGGATAATAATGTACCTTCATGCATACCAACACATTACCAAGATGGTATAACAGTGTAAGTCTGCATTATTAACGACCATGATAAACCTAATCAACTAGTGTTTGCACCTAAATCCTGATGTGTATTAATCTTTTCCTAACCTTACAAATCTAACTTGTTTTAACCTAATGGGTTGTAATAATGCAACAGCCTACAAATGAGAATGACTTGTTTATTTCCATGTGACTGTGTACATGGTTCTATCTGCAGGGTGCACATGAGTGTGGGTGTGCAGTTTGACTCAAGTGTCACTGGCTGTAACCGCTGAGCTGTGAACTAACAAGCTCTCCGCTAATTGGTTGGAGTTTGCAGGAAACTGAAATAAAGTACTCTTGTTTTTGCTTCTCCTCTTTCCCCCAAGAAGTCTGAATGAAAATAGAGATAAAAGACAACAGAGTCTGCGCCGTATACTCACTGATGAACACAAAGGACAAGCTTCTCACAGAGGAGATGCACCTGTTAAGGAAAGCAAGGAGGAAAAGACTAATTGAGCTGCAGCAATGCTTTCGGATTTGTCAGCTGGATGGATGCAGGATTCACATTTATAAAACAGCCAGCCTAACAATCTGAGTTCTATGGGTTCGCAAAGTGTAGTCTCTTCTGGAAAACACTACTTTCCTCTCCCCACATGTTCTGTAGCCTGTTGTGTTACTTCTCTTTCCAACTCTTTCTTCTGAGTGTAAATGCAGTAGTAGCTCATGCTCTTTCAATGGACATCTGTCAATCTGTTTCGGTTAAATCTTTTCTCCATACTGCAGCCACTGGTGGAGAGGAAGGATAAGATGGCTGCCTCAGTCAAATGAAAATAGCTTGAACTTTTTCAATTTACCACCAGGAAAAATGGGATTGTTATCACTGAAAAGGAACGGCGGAGTGATTCGTTAGATTATTGTATAACTACACCATATTGTGCTTGTTTGCTGAAGTGCAATGTGGAGTGTTTGTCTTGAGAAATATGATTAATAACAACCAATTGCATCATTTCAATAGGTATACATTTATTTCTTCTATGAGAAACTTGTAGGGTCCAAATGAGCCCGTCTCAGCCCGCAGGACTTTATAAATACGGTCTTGCAAACAAAATCAAGCAATTTTTTGGGGGGGGGAAGTGCTTGGTTATCAAAAAGCAAATGTGCATGTTACCTCAATATTTAGATCATGTGGAAACTAAATATTTAGCTAAAGGGCAAGTATTTGGTTAATATTAGGTTAAAGTGAAAAGCTAAAGTTTTAGCATGGAAGTTTAAGTTTTTAAAAAGGAACCCCTGTTTACCTTTATTTTATAACAGGCTAAATACCCTCAAATTATTGATAGTCTTTTAATGTATAACTTTACAAATGTGTTGGGACTATGGTCCCATACTGCTGCTGAGCAGGTTGCATTACCAATACGTCTATTACCTGCTACCATGACATGCCTCCTTCAGCAATGACTCAACCTGTCAGTGGGGGTGCTAGAAGACAGTAATAAATATTTGCTTGCTCACTTGTTCATGCATGATGGCATGCATATGTTTGTTGGTAGCAGTGCAACCTTGGCACACCCTGGAAAACCTTTAAGCATGCCTCTGCACAACCTACCGCAGTGTGCTGCTAACCAAGTGTATCTTTTAAAGAAACTGGAATTCTATTTATACATTTTCCTTCCAGGGTCACATGGAGGATCAGATAGATAGAAAGCAAGTAAACGAACCAACAAGTCAGAACAGAACAAAACACAATATGCCTACTTTATTTAACAATTGGATTAATGTAGGGACAAATGATTTTTTAAATTTCTTAAGGATACAAGCAGGGATTCTAGACTGTTTGCTAGATGGTAGCACTTTGTACTGAGTATGGTCTGACAGCACTCTACAAGCAAGTCTGAGGACAGACTACATAGATGGACTGCATACCTTTCTATAATTATAATTGCAGTTTGATCCATTCAACTAAATTTAGTTTTCAGCTGCACACAGAGATCACCAGATCATGCTGACATTCCTAAGCTGATGATGCTTTAAAATGGAATAACAGCATAAGCTTCTGGCTAGCCTCAAGGACTTTGTGTCTATGTGAATTAAGCAACCAGAAACCAAGAGGAGGGGTAAACTTTGGTTAACTGGCAACCTGTCTAGTACCAGACAGACATACACACTCACACCTAAGTAATTAAGAGAAACACACTACTTCAGTGTGAATGTGTTAGGATTGTGGAAGGAAGTCAGAGTAGGTAGAGAGAACCTGCACAGTCACAGACTGAACATGCAAGCTTGACAAAAAAATCCAAACATTCCTGGACTACCTTACTGCATTGAAAGGATTAGCAGCAGATAGCACTGCAATCCCCCAGAAGTCTGTTAGAGCCAGTGCCCAGATGAGTAAGAGCTGTTTTGGCAGTGAAAAAGAGAAACCTACTTCATACTGGGCAAAAGCACATAATGTTGTTCCTAAAGGGTTTATTTTGCTTGTAGCCAGACAAATAAGTGCACAGAAATTATAATAAAGACTCTGCATAAACCATCATTAATGAGATTGGCCACCACATTTGGCATATGCACTTTATTGGGTGAATATTTTTTTCAGATTGATGCACTACCCTCATATCATCAAAACACTTTGCCATGCAGGTTTCGTCTCCAGCCAGCTGTCTAAGCATATGGTGAAGTTTATTGGCAGGATCAGACATGGCGAGTACCTACAGCGGCAGTGTTGCACACTGCTGCCACTGACTCAAAACACACAACATCAACCGTTCTGGTCAGCACATGCCGTGGAAGCAGATGATTGCTGGAAAGCGGTTAAGTCTATACATCTCTGTCACTTTGTTTTACTGCCGTCCCTCTAACTCTAGTTCTCCCTCACGTAGCTTCTCTCCCCCCAGCTGCCTAAAATATTCACACTACAGTCACAAGGGGAGATTGTAGGAGGACAATGTGTGTTTCTCGTCTCCTCCACAGTGATGCAATGTAACTAGCTGGCCTCTCAATGAACCTATGAGACTGTCTCAGCTGTCTCACAGCTCTCTGCACATCCATAGAGACACTCTGGCTGTTACACCCTGGTGTTCTCTTTCCCTCACTTGATTCTGACTTATACCAATAATGAAAATGAGTCAGAAATAGCTGGCCTACTTTGATTTCAAACCATTACAGGAGATCCACCTGAGGGGTTTGTCCCATGCTTCAAAGTTGACAGATGCTTCATAGTTTAAAGGGTAAAGACTGGGTTAATCGGTGAGTTGAGAAATCATGGGACCACTAAGAGTTTCATTTTCTTAGAGTAAAAGTGAATGCATGCAATATTCAGGTTGTGGCATGGCCAACACAAACATGTAAACTACCAACTTAATGAAGACATCTGAGTATTATTCATGCTAACTTTATGTGAAGCAGCTAAAATGTTCCATTTAAATGGCAAAGCAGTCAGAAAGATTCATGCCAAATATCAGTAACTTCAAAAATAAAACTACTAACACAAGAGTGTTTCTTAATCTCTTAAAATAACCCATAAATATGATATCACTTAGTAAATAAAATTAGGTTATCAATTATTTGGTTAATTGAATAAAACAAATTGCCTCACTTTGCAGATTTTTCATTTGACCAAGCTTATTTTATACAAGATTAAAAATACACTGAGAGACTACAAAAACATTTCTCTTTTAAAAGGGACATGCAAAATTCATTTTTTAGCCTTTAAATACAGTATTATGCATACTTTGAGTCTAGGAGTTCAAAAAAATTTATTTATTCTCTACTGGTGCATCATAGATTATAAGATATGAGACAATAACAGTACGTCCCTTGCCCGTTGCATCTATAACATTTGCTAAGTTATGAAAAAATGCTTTTGGCAGACAACCAAGTGACTTTGAAAATGGATGAAATCAATAATTTATCTTAGAAGGAATGTCTGGAAGTTTGTAGCTCTTTTGTCTCTTGAGTAGATGTGATAAACAGAACTGCAACACTTCAACTACCCAGAATAACTATGTTAACATTAAAGCTTATGTACATTCATAATTTTGTTTTATACACCTAAATTACTAGAAAAAAGTTCTGCAACACACAAGCACACACAACTCTGAGGCTCAAAGTCACCACAACTGTGTTCAAGAATGCTTTTTTACATTAATGGGGCCTGAAGAGTTCTATATTTTGCAAATATACAAATGTATTCTGTATGGTTTGCTACTCAGGACTTACTTAAGCAGCACTCTCAAACTTAAAGGTTTGCTTCTTTGGAAATGACATGAAGAGCGGCTGAGTGAGGCTAAAGCAGGGACACTCAACCAGGGACGGAAGAACTGAAGGGCCTTGGAGAGTGACTGGGAAGCAAACGGTGAAACAGCAGTGACATTGACACTGTTTCATTCAACAGCGCAATTAATCCTGTGGAATTAGAAACATAAGATTCACCATATTCAGCAGAAATTGAGGAAATTTATAGCATTTAATTGCTCTCAGTAAGATGGTGAAAGAATGAAAAGGAACATTCTCTTATACGGTGGAAATATCTGTAATTTATACAACAATTTACTTATATATCGGATATACTGTATATACTTAACAAATAAACTTAGTACATTAGGTATTTTGGAGACTAGGTACAAAGTAGCTTGCAAAGTTTTTTAATGTAACCTATCTTGGTCTGCAAGGAAATGGGCAGCCTCTCAGGCAGACTGATGGTGGATAATAGAAGAATCCAGCAGTGAGTGAAAGAGAAGGAGGAGCTTGATTACTGGTAAGTGCCAGATGGCTGATGGGGAACAGGGTCCAGCTGGGAGGGGAGACCAGGCAGCAGGCTGAGGGAAGGACAGTAAAAAGGAATAAAGAAACTGGACATTTTGTCAACATATGGTTTTAGATCAAAATGTGTTTCATTGCACGTAATGATTTATAACACTACAATTAGCTTGATTAAAAATGTGAACTGAGTACAACCTTTAGAATTAACATCTTCCAGTACTTCTTGCACCAGGGATTAACAGCCAACCAGGGATTAACTACCCAGAGTCAAAAAGCAAGTGGATAATTGTGTCAGTGTGCACTGAATGGACAAACTGTCTCACACAAATAAGCCAAATTGCTAGCTTAGTGGTTAGCGTGCTACTTTGTCATGAGTGTAAATAGGAAACTTGTTCCTACTTATTTCGGTATTAATAATCCAAGTGAGTCAAGGGTTGTTAGAACAGTGAAGGTCCCGACAGGAAGAGACCAGATCAGTGTGCAGTTTTTGCAGTGAGAACCATTTTGTTGCTATAGCAGCTCGCCAAGCCTCATTTAAACTAAACTTGCTCTCCAAACACAGGATGAATAATTCTCTTTGAGCCACCTCCTCTTTCTCTCTTCTACTCCTCCTCCATCCTTTCTTCCTCTTTCCTATCCTCTCTCTACTCTAGAGGATTTTTTCTAATAAGAATTTTTTTGGAGGGGGGGGCAGATGCGGCAGCCTTGAAATGCTCTTCCTCCAGGCTGAGATGGATTTATGATGCGCTGTCAACTTGTGGGGAGAGAGAAAGAGAATAAGGAAGCACAGTAAACATGTTTTCCTCCCTCCTACTGTAATTCGAAGGGGATGGAGTTTAGAAAAAGGGAACACAGCGGGGTGCATTTTCATAATCTCCTGCATTGAAAGTCAAAACAGAACAACAACAAAATCCTCATGCAACACAAAGATATGGCTAGGTCACTGCTGATATTCTTAACTGATTCAAGAGGTTTAATGACATAAATAGATAGTTTTACATTACAGGTGGAGCTTTATTGAATATAATTTCAGCATTACGCTGATTTTCTCAAGGGTAAATATTAAACCAGCCATTATCTTGTTTTTTCAGTGTGTTGGTGTTCTGACACACTTTGTGACACTTTTTATCAGGAGTGAAAAATGTAGAAAATAGACCAAATAGATTTATTTATCAAATCATCTTCAATAACAGAACAAGTTGAAAATGGACGGGAAAACATTTGCTGTCAGGGTTATCAGCCTAAAAGAAATCATTCCAGATAGAATGTATTTGTGTTTAAATGTTTAGACTACAGTTAATGTCCTTAGGCTGTGTGTCAGTCTTCTTCTAAGCTATTTAACCTATAAGAAGATCTCAGAATGGTGCACTATGTACATAATGTGAGTTTTCTTACACACACAAATCCTTTATTTTTTAAGTTTAATTTATCATACTTGCAGGACATTGTAAAATATCAAACTGTACTGTTTATGTATAAAATCTGTTATAATCTGTTACTGAAACATCTTCAGAAAATGTTTTATGAAATTGAGGGTGGGCACAACTTAAGGGGAACACCAAATTTCAAAATATGTAGGATTTGAACAACTGTGAAAAGATTTTGTATCTCTGTACCTGGAGTCAAACAATGGAACAAACTGAGTTTGGAACTGAACAATGTTCAACCATCAACCAGTTTTCCGATGAAGAATCTTGGAGGCAACACTCTTAAGAATTACCTCTGAAAAGGTAATCTATCTTATTGACCTATTTTAAAAGTGTAATCTGTTTTCTACAGCCATAATTCTTTATGTCAGGACATAATGATTCATGCTGATGGTCTGCCATCAACTTTCACAGATATGCAGATAGGAATTCTGTTAACAACATGTTACAATCATGTCTGAGGACGTTAACCTCAAATGGATGTTGGTGTAGCTGTTGTCAACAAGCAAGATGGTTGCAAAAAACACAACAAAAAAAACAAAAACAGGTTTTTGATACGCTGCTGCAATGCCACAATATTTATTTCCATCCAGTGTCTCATTATAAGATCTTGTATTGATGATGGGAGAGTCCAACTGTCAAAGCCTTCACCTGTGTTCAGGTCTGAACTCTGTGGAGATTGATCCACATGCCAAACTAACTGCTTCCACTACAGTTTGCACAAATCTTTGTCTATTTTCTCCTAATTTGGAAAGAAACAACATTTTGCACCCCATTGAAGCATTTCCATTAAATGGGAAATTAAAGTAAATTACATTAAAATCACACACAAATAAGCTTGTTGACGCAATAAGTCATTAAAAATCACGGCAGTGACAGATGTAAACACTTCCATGAGATATATTCATAATTCAGCTTAATTGGACGGTTGTGTGTTCTGTGAAGGCCCATCAATAGATGGCTGTGTTTGAAATGTGTTGCTTCATCATGAAGGCCTCCTACAGATACAACAATGACTTTCACTCTTTTTTCTCTCTCTCTCTGTATTTTTAACCACTTTTTATTCAGCAAGTATTAGTTTTCTGTTCTATATGAGTAGTTAGTGACAGCAAATGTCACTGCAGCAAAGTCAGGCTCAAAGAATAAGTGACACGCTGAGTGGAAAATGACATTTGTAATAATGACATTGTAATAGCCAGATCTGAGATGCTAAGAGGCCTGATAATAATAGCCTCCTCTCTCTACACATGATGAACGCTCCACATACAAAGAATACAATGTTCCACACTTTGTTGAAACGGTGAGAATGAGGAATGCCAGTCAGTAGTGATAGCTGACATGTCTCTTTGTTGAGGTTCCTTAGAATCATCCATGTCTCATTCATATAATCTTGTTAAAGTTTCAAAATAAATTCTGTAGAGAACAGGAGAGTAATACCAAAACCTTCATCTATAACTACATTTCTCGCTGAAAGCAATAGACTTAACATCAGGGTCATTCTGTAGTGTTTTGTTGACTTTTCTTGTTTTGTCTCATATCTACGCCTTTGTTTGCTCCATTCAGTGTACTTGCACACTATTGACACATTATTTCTCAAATTCTAAGAAAGATGAAACTAGTCAAAAAGGAGCAACATTTCTCAAATTTCTCAGTCATCATCCTCAAAAATTATTTTTCTAATTTCAAATCTGTTTTCTTTGTGCTAAATAATACATTGAAATATTTATTTCAACCATAATTTATTGTAAATTACCTACAATTACTAAAGTAGTGGGTAACGTAGGTGGGTTTTTTAATGAAGCAGTGAACTGTTTCTCATAAAATGCTGTACATCTATAGAATTATGATACCAGATCTCAAACATATAATTTTCTTTAAAAAAAAAAACTTCTTTTTTTTTTCCTTTAGTGCAGAAACTCCAATGACTTACTCAGAATACTGGTTCCCATGGTAACAGGGGAGCAATGATAAATAAGCCCATTGGCACTAAAGATTCCCCTCACATTCTGTCCTGCTTCACTCATACTTTCTCTTCCGTCTTTCCGACTCCATTTTGCCTTTCTGCAGTGCTTTTTCTTATGACTATTTATCTAAAAGCAATACAACAGCTGAGGAGAAGCAGGTCTCAAAAAAAATAGATGAAGATATAATAGATCACAACTAGTGGTTGGACTTCACTAAAAATTTAACTGAGTTAATTGCGGGGTCTGCAATTTATTAATTAAAATCAATTGCACTTTAATTTAAAACTATATATTAACAAAATAAGCAACAATGTTGATTCAACAACTCTTTTTGCTGCTAAACTATTGAATAGACATATGAGGTCAACAACAAAGACATTTATTTTTAGTCTGTTTTGCATCATATTGGAATAAAGTTCTATACTATCCATTCATCTTTCCAGAGATTCAGGAACTCCTGATCATTCATGGAATTTCTTTAGAAATGTGGACTGTGGACATGTTATGAATCAGTATCAGTCTGGCTACTTGGTCAGCAAAAACTATTTACCATTGATGCAATATGAGGCACACATGCATTCCATAACCTCGAAGAGTTACCGAACAAAAACATACAGCTTTCATTACAAACCCTTCGCCTCCAGCCAGGATTTGAACCCAGGATCTTGTTGCTGCAGGGCAACCAGTGCTGCTATACAGTAAATATCATGTTTTTTGTTGTTTGTTTTTGTTGTAAATGTGACTGTAAGCTCCAATTGGTATGTGGTACATCACACTAAGTAAATCAGCACATAATAATAATAAGTTAATTTTATGAAGTAAATTTAACTCTGTAAAACTAATATGACAAAAATAGTATACTGTACAGCATTTCCTCTCAGTGGACAGTGACATTTAAATTATACTTACTGGTCAAGTTTGATGCGTCTCCCAACATGTGAACAGACACCTTTTTGGATAATAGAGTATTATTTTAAAGATGGATTCTTGTGTTGTTCAAGCATTCAAAAAAAAAGAAGCTTGAAATGTTTTTTCTTTTTTATCGTTCCAGGTGTATTGACTATCCTGAAGAAACAGATGTAGAATGAGTTGCAGCTTATTTTCAGCCAGAGCTGAAATGATTTATGTTTCAATCACTGCTCAGAAAGTCAGCCTCTAGGTCTATTGTCCCACTGTATTAATGTCGACTTTAAAAGTTTTTCGTTGCTTTTTGCTTGCTTAAAATTAAATACACTAGCACAGTCAGTAAAATAACGTTCAGTTGCTGAATGTTAAACCACATACAACTGCTTTAATTTATCATCATATACAGCCGTTAAGTTAATTGATCCAGAATGTGTCAATGTATGAACATCAGCATGATTCAGCATGTAGCAGTGACATTATCAAAATATACACCTGGATTACCTTTTCTAGTTATTATGAAATTACAGGCTACAGATCCAACATTTGATGAAATGATGATACAATTCAACATTGGACAGGGAAAAGTCCAACAGACAGAGCACACACTACACGGGAGGATTTGATAGTCTCTGCTGTGGCTGTCCTCCATCAGCGTTTCACTCTGTGTTCACCTTGACTTCTGTGTTTTGCTGCTGCGTTCAGGATGCTTACAGCGTGTCGGAGAGTCACTTCAATTAACATTGAAAGCATGGGAGAAGTTTTACTGTGTTTCTCTGTCCTTTGCCCCTCTCCTAAGGTAATGATTGATCTGTAAGGCCTTGATTTCATCAACAAAGGGGAACAGAATGCAGTGACACAAAAGAGTAATGCAATAGCAACCAAGTAAATTCATTTAGAAATAAAAATACCTAAAATACACATTCCAGTGCTTACATCAGCTTTTACAAATTAGCTGGAAAGACATTTTATTAGAAGTTGCCACAGCTTTGCTACCCCCATTGCCACCCTAGCTGGTGACTATGAATTTAGTAAATAGTTATGGCAAATCAGACATTAAGAATGAGAACTTCTGACAAAACTGAATGTAACACACTGACACCGACTCCAGATGTTCTGACCATTGATTACTGCTTTGTGCATCACGTGACAATGGAGGAGCACAAATGCACTGAGTCAGGAATATTTGTGGTTGGGAAAATGACACAATAACACAAATAATCTGTTAATTGTCAACACTATGAGGGCTAGATAACAAGGTCCAAAGATATCGACTTAATCAGTTGCCATAGCAACAGGTCTGCGTGCACGATGCAAGTTGTTTAAAGTTGTTCTTCACCTGTTTTTTGCATTATTTTTCTCTTGTGTCACACTGCAGCCACTCTAATTTCTAAAATTAAAAAACAAAACAAAAAAACCCTGGTCTAATTGCCTCATTTGTTCGTAGAAAGTGGCAAATTCATAGATAGATATTCCACCATCAGTAAAAAACCTTGCTCCTGTCTTTCCACTCCATAGATATTTTTCTAGATTTGCCACTGATTGTGAGGACATGAAAGAGCAAAATTAGAATGGTGTTGTTTCACAGAATCACAATTCATCATTTGAAATGAATGTGTTCTGTATGTTACAACAGTGGCCCATAAGGGTCAGCCAAAATGAAAAACCACAACTGGACAACAAAAGCCACAACA
The DNA here is from genome assembly GCF_002775205.1 of Xiphophorus maculatus. Lineage (NCBI taxonomy): Eukaryota > Metazoa > Chordata > Actinopteri > Cyprinodontiformes > Poeciliidae > Xiphophorus > Xiphophorus maculatus. The sequence goes on from NC_036451.1 coordinate 28,594,563, forward strand.
CAACAGTCAATGGAATTTAGGCTTAAGCAAAAAGTTAAGAAGTCGACCTAAAATAGAAATTATGCTAAAATGAAGGGTATGCTAAAATATAATTTAAAATGACTATTCTGAAATAGAAGTTAGGAAGATCAAATGGAATTTAAGCTAGAACCAATGTCATGCTATAACAGAAGTTACGATAAATGTTAACTCTTCTGGGACACCGTATATTATCAATGTGTAATAATTTGGTTTAATGAGTGAATGTGCAACTGAATTCTGATGCAGACCAAAAAGTGAACTCTAGTCTGCCTAAAAAAATAGGTCTTGGTTTGGTTGAAGTGAACTTTAGTGCTGTTTGAATTCATTATGTAAACTCATCTGTCCATGAGTGGAATGGAGACCGCCCCAATAGCAGGACTTGGACTAAGGCCTTTTGGGTAAATGCAACCAAAACAATGCTAGTGGGAGAAATAGCTTATGTTGATCCCATTGTTCAGTGTCTGTGTGGCACCTTTGCTGAAGACAAAAGAGAAATCGTACAAACGCTCTCATTTTAGACCACTCTATTTTTAGAAGTTTCTATTAGTTTCTCTTCTTCAGAGTTTTTTTGTGTAATTTCCTTTAGTGATTCTTGGTGCAGTGCCCCCACGGGTAAGGAGTGGAACAGGTTGATCAAAGGGTTTGGTAGGTTTGACTCAGTGCAGTGTGAAAGAGAACCAAAGCAGCTAAAAATGGAACAACTGTTGCAATTTCAGACCCAATCAAACTGAGTCTAACGGACCATAAGGGATGAAAACAGCCTTCCTTATCCTAACCAGAAAAGCTCAGGCTGCTCAGATCAGTGAGCTGTCAGTCACGAGCTGACCTGTCACAACCAATCCGCTCCCTCCACTCTCCTCCCCCTTTAGACTGCTTTCCATTGTCGTAACAAAGAGGAAATAGAAGAATAAAATGGAGTGGGTTCATATTTGGGGCATAATACTTAATGATTTTGCTTTGCACTCGCTTTATTGAAAACAGTAGCAGGTGCAAATTGAACTAACGCCTGCCAAGGTTATCAATTTCACAATAGTTATTAGTCCCCAATCTCCTCCACAAAGCCACTCAATCAACACAGACTCCATTACACTGATGTCTGGGTTGTCAACATGCACACACACACACACCCACACACGCACACACACACACACACACACACACACACACACACACACACACACACACGCACCCATAGAAAACACTGATTTCTCCTTCCAGCAACTGGTGTCTGCTGCCACATTAAATGCTGTGCCATAAAACCCAAATCTGTCCATTCAGTCTCTGCTTTCTTCTGCATGACAACAACAATAACTTGGCCTTTTTGGATGCTCAATTATGTAGAAGTGCTCTTGGGCAGACAGGCAGATGACACCCTTGGCTCCTGTTGCCGAAGAATTTGCATGTGCGATTTGTCAAAGCAATCTGAGAATTTTTTGATGGTGTCTTTCTCTCTGCGTATGTGTGTTATGTAAGTCTTGCAGGCATTTCCTCTCCAAAAAAGGAAAGTAGAGTTAGCTGTGATCTCTTGAGATTATGCTCTGCAGACAAAATCTGCTTCAGTATGAAAATATTCTTCATCTGCTTTAAGTGCCAGTGGTAGAAAATTCATTGGTTTACCCATAACTTCTGTCAAATAAGGCTTCAGAGATGCACACAGCATGCAGTGTAACAGCTTTGCTGTACAACAATCCAAGTTGGGAGATAAAATTAAGACTTTCGCAACTAGCATTCTTTGTGAGCATTCAGAATGGATTTTGTCTAGGCCAATAGGAGCAACAACTAAAACCTTAAATCCCACAATGTAAGAATGGAAGAAAAAGCAGACATGGTTCTGTCATATCTGTCGCTGTGGAGCTCACCTCACTAAGGTAAACCAGACCGAACAGAACCAGGTATTTAAGATGAACATTTTAGAATTGTAAACTGGATTTATTTAGTAGTAAAATTTTTTAACACTAGGATTAACACAAAGTTTGTAGAAATGGGGATGCAGTTCTTTTTCTGTGTTCCACTTTAACTCAGAATAAGTTGGTGGATCTCTTCCTCTGTTCATTCTCATAGTGATCCAGAACATCTGGCAGGAAACCAACAATGCAGAAAACTGCAAATGTTGATCTATTCCGTAATAAGAACCATTTCTATAACTGAGAGCTTCTTGTCCAAAATAGAACTCATGAAAGGAGCAAACGTGGAGCTGAGCTGGAAAAAATCCATCTGCACTCCAGCGTATATAGGTAGTGAGTTATTGGGGATGAATCAATGTTTAAAAAGGAAGTGAATCTGAAAACTATTCTCCCAGTCAGGATTAATTTGATTAACACAGAGTCAGTCCTTTATGTTCAGAGAAACAGTGAGCTTGTAAAAGCGTGTTTCTCACAGAAAAACTATTTAGTTTTTTCTTCATTTCAGGAGACAAACCCTTTTAGCAGATGTTGCAGGAAGGTACTTAGTTCATAATGAGTAAACTCCTGCTGTTCCTCCTGTCAGGCTGCAGGCAGCAATGGAAGGAGTTGTTTACACTGGTAAAATCTTTCTTTGATTGCCTCAGATTAGGCCTACCCTGAAGTAGGGGAGGGCAAGACATCGATGTTAGATTGTGAAGGAACATGTTGATGACTCTTTTCCTTCAGCTTCACAAACTTTATCCCAAATTGCAGAAATCAAAAGATTACTGGTTTTATGTTGCTTACAATTGTAGTAGCTTAGCATTAGCATAGTTAGCATCACCTTTTGAAAATTAATCCAACTTAGATGCTTTAACTATCACAGATCACAAGGTATTTAAGATGGACATTTAAGTAATTTTATTTATTGATTTTATTATCAGCTTTTTGGAGATGCATCTTTTTTATATTAAAATCCATTTCTTAGACTTTGCAACACAGTTTGAGACATACTGTAATTTAAGTGTTAAGTAAGCCGACAAAAGTATTAAATGTCAATTCTGAGAAACATAAATTAGCAAAACTACGGAACCCCTAAGGGGACCTAAGTTAAAAAAAAGATTTCCTGAGGGCATCAGGTACTTTCTGGTACTTTAGACTTTTCTTTCTTCAGTTTTTGGATGACATTATCAGAGATAATGTGTTTTCAGGCAGTATAATCTAGTCTGAGTTTGTGGACATTGCTTTGTTGACTGTCCATGGTATTTGGTACACATACTATCTGGTGTGCTTGATTTACTGTGAGAGAGTGGGTGGTGCACACAAGAATATATATGGTGCGCATGAGAAACCTATTTTATTTTTTTATTCAAGTCCCCGTATGTGATCCATAAAAAATTGTGCAAACTGTTTTCATAAAAGTTCCATAATCTTCTATTCTTTCATGAAAGGAAATTTAAATAAAATGGAGTTCCTGGTTTAACAGGAAGAGTATAATTGTGCTGTGAATTTCTCTCCAGGATTATACTGACGACATGGACACTAGATTTAGACATATTTGACAAATGGATTTCAGAGGAGAATAGAATAATTATTGTATGACTAAGCAGTGTACCACAGCTAACATGTTGAATGACTCGCTTCACCCTAAAGTTCTCTTTAATGTGTTTTGTTTCTGAGCAAGTAAAGCAAGTATTAAAATACATATATTTGACAAAAAATTTGATCCACAAAATACTGACTGTATTAGTCATAAATAATCTCATTGTTGATGAGATTATTGTCATTGTTGAAGATTTGTTTTTGTTTTTTTAAACTGGTGTTAGCAGAGGATGCGGTCAAGTCATATGACTTAAAACAAAATCAGACTTGAATAACCATTTTAATGATTTTAAACTCAACTTGTTAAAATCACCAAAAAGCGTGAACTTTCATCGCAGTGACTTGTCACTGGAGTTGATTGACTTGAAAACACTTACAATGTAACACAGCACATGTGTGTGACAGACAGCAGGAGTCTGAGGGAGACAGAGAGAGGCCATTTGACCTAACAAAGAGAACCTTGTATGCTTAGGCTAATTTAACAGATTCACCATTTCAGCAGTTTCAAAGCAGGTGACAAAGACTCTTCCAAAATGATGAAAATGTCAGAAAATATGACGCTTCCATTGTGACGAGCTAAATTGTTTTCTGTTGGGTTAGCAGCTCTTTGTGCCGCGGTGAGGAAGCTCTCACTGCTGCCTCTAGCAGATTTGTAGCCTGCAAGGCACTATGCACAAACATACATTCATCTACTTTTTATTGACTGGGGAAAGGCGGAGATCACAATTTCAATAAAAAGCCAATATCGGGTGGATAAGAGTAATATATTTCATGGGGTAAAAGATAAAGAAGCACAAGCTGACACTCAGAGTACGCTAAAGATATACAGTGTAATTTATGGATAGATTAAGGGAAGGTGTAGTTTTAACATATCTGGGGGGATTTTTGCCCACATTTTTCAATTGGGAAAATACAATATGACTATAGTTTACACTCCAAATGGAATGTGTGAAGCAGAAACAACTGTGGATTAATCAGTTGATACAGACACCCAGATCTTGACATATGTTGTACCTTTCTGATGACTTGAGACACTGTTGGATTGTTCAATAATAAGGTCAGAGGAAAAACATGTTGGAAAACAGTCTGTCTTTACATGAGTGTTTCTTTAACTTTCCTCTACTGTTAACTTTTTTCTACTGCTATGTTTTTTTATTAAAGTCTGAGAACTTAATTGATGTAATAATATTGATATTGTGACAGATATATATATACACGTGTGTGAGGTTAACAATCCTAATCCAGAAGGATCCGTCAAAGGGTCCAGTCCCACCCAACTACCGACCAATAACCTGCCTCTCCACAACATGGAAGCTCATGTCAGGCATCATAAGCAAACACATGGATAAACACATGAGCACGGCACAGAAAGGTATCAGTGTAAATAGCAGAGGAGCCAAACACCAACTCCTCGTAGACCGCACAGTAGCCCGAGACTGCAAAACCTGACACACCAACCTCTGCATGGCTTGGATTGATTACAAGAAAGCCTATGACTCAATGCCGCATACTTAGATCATTGAATGCTTAGATATATAACATCAACAGGACTCTGAGAGCCTTCATTGCAAACTCGATGAGGCTGTGGAAAACCACCCTTGAAGCCAACTGCAAACCACTTGCACAAGTGTCCATCAAATGTGGCATATACTAAGGAGATGCTCTGTCCCTGCTACTGTTCTGCATAGGCCTGAACCCCCTCAGCCAAATTATCAACAAGACTGGCTACGGATACCGACTCAAAAATGGGGCCAACATCAGTCACCTTCTCTACATGGATGACATCAAGCTGTATGCCAAGAGTGAGCATACAGCTCACTCTTGCAGGATCTACAGCACGGACTGCAGGATCTACAGCACGGACTGCAGGATCTACAGCACGGACATTGGGATGTCAGACAAAATGGTAATGGCGAACCAACTAGACATTGTCGTAGTGGATAAATAACAGAGGAAAGCCGTTGTGGTAGATGTAGCAATACCAAGCGACTGCAACATCAGGAAAAAGGAGCACGAGAAACTAGAGAAATACCAGGGCCTCAGGGAGGAACTGGAAAGGGCCTGGAAGGTGAAGACCACAGTGGTGCCTGTGGTCATCGGGGCCCTCGGGGCAGTCACCCCCAAACTGGACCAATGGCTACAACAGATCCCAGGAACAACATCAGACATGTCAGTCCAAAAATGTGCAGTCCTTGGCACAGCCAAGATACTGCGCAGAACCCTCAAGCTCCCAGGCCTCTGGTAGAGGACCTGAGCTCAGAGGATAAGAACCACCCGCGGTGGGTGAGAAGGGAATTATATATATATATATATATATATATATATATATATATATATATAGATAGATATAGTTGAAATTCTCCAGTAGAGTTGGATTCTACTGGAGAAATTCAACTCAATGGGAGAACTCCCCGACAGAGCACTGAACGGAAGTGCTATGCTCATGTGTCCTCTGGGTCTCCTGTTGTGATGAGAATGTTCTCAAACAAATCATACCTCTGGGTTAGAGATGACTCTGTGCCATGTACGAAATATGCATTGATGCCTTTGTAGTGGCTGATGAATAGATCTATGTATATCACTCTTTATTTTGCTCCCTGGTGAAAAATTCTGTAATGGTGTTGACCAAAGGGTTGTGTACTGACAAAGAGCTGTTCAAAAGAGTTCTGTGATCAGCACTGTGTGAAAAGTTCTGAGATCTTTTTACATGAAGAAGAAAAGGGATGCAAAAGAATAAAATGTATGTAATAACACCTGACATGACTTCCATGGTTACTCAAACCCTGTTTGACGAGACCCGTTTGGGTGAAAAGCTTTGCAAAGCCTTTCTGAATCAAAATTAATGTTTGCACCATTTGCTTTAATTATCCTCTCTCCCCAGAGTATGAGTGTATCCTAATGTGTCTCTATTACAAGCCCTTTACTCTTATTCTTCCACCCATCTTGGCCCAAAGGTGGTATTAATTATTAAGACCACAGTCATTATTTCAAATATTAGAAAAAAGGAAATAGACTTTTTGAAAGCTTCTAAGACAGAAAAAAAAATCTCACAAAGCTTGTGAAAAGAAAGGCCAATCACCTTGTCAAATCTGCACTTTGCATATTTTTTCTTTGTGTGGCAAAGATGTGTAAAGTAGAAATAGTAGAAGTAGAAATTTTTTATGTATTTTGCACCTTTTCCCTGCTTTGAATTTTGTTTAGTATATATTGTAATCTCTTCTGTTGTGTTCAGACATTTTGTCTCATCAAGCTTAAATTTGAAGACAACTTGTTTTATCCGAAATTTATTTTCTTATAGTTTGTCATAGCAGCACATTCATTAGTTTAGGTAATTGAACACCATCACAATGACATTTAAGCTGCATAAATGCATTTAAAAAAAATAATCTTGTTTCCTTCTATCACTATAATATTTCAGATAATTCCTTCACACCACTGCACTTTGTTTACACCGTGGCTTTATCCTGATTCATTTTTTCTTTTCACTATATACTGTACAAGAGACCAGTGTTTATAACCCTGACTCCTCTAACATAGCTATGCTGTGTAAAATCATTAGCGAAAAGAGCTTTCGCTGTGTAATTATTATTGATTCAACTACAAGCTGTTTTGGCCATCTGAATAGCAGCTGCAGCAACAAATTCACAAGTTATTAGCAGTGTCTTAAAAAAGACAAGCCAACATGAAAGATAGCAGAGGGGTTGTAGTAAATATGAGAAATTAAACCCCCACGGCTTCTCAGAGGATCAACTAATAATACACTACAGGTTCTTGGGACGCTAAGCTGTAATATGGACACTTTTGCCTTGGAAGACAGAGGGGCTTATGATTATGGGGGAATTTCTCTGCCATATTTAGAGAGTACATATTTTCAGTATGAAGATTTCATGTCTTTCTTCTCAAAACCTGTAATGTTTGTACTCAAAACATCTGCTCTCTTCCAACTATTCACTGTGCTTTCTCAAACCTTTCTCCTCGAGTTCAAAATTTCTCTGTGCTCTGATCAAATCTCTTGCATACTTCTCTGCTCACTTGCAAATTCTTTTCTGCTCTCTCTTGGAGCAAAAAAGTACCATCGCCTGGCATCCTCTCTATAGAAAGATTACCTATCATAACTACACAGATGATACACAGCTCTACATTACAATGTCACCACAAGAACCCATCCAAGCACTGAACAGCTTAGAACAAATAAATATGTGGATGTGACAATTGTATCCAGCTGAACAGAAACAAAACTTATGTTATTACCTTTGGACCTGAAGAGGAACGATCTAGAGTCAGCACACAGCTTCAGGTGTTACAGCTGGATCAGATCAGGCCTCAAATCTGGGTGTAGTGATGGACTCCATGCATTTATCTTCAGTTATATTGATTATTGCAACAGTGTCTTCACAAAACGCCCTTAAAAAAAAAAAAGCTACAACTGATCCAAAACGCTGCTGCTGGCGTTCTCTCTAAAATCAGGAAGATAGAGCACATCATACAGTTCTAAATTCATTCTGTTGAAGAGAATAAACTTTAAAATACTGTTGTTAGTTTATAAATCACTGACCAGCTTAGCACCACAATATATTAAAGATCTGCTGTTGTTGTATCAATCTTCCAGACCTCTCAGGTCTTCTGGTTCTGCATCCAAAGAACCAGAATCAAACATGGAGAAGCAGCATTCAGCTTCTATGCACCAGGAATTTGGAACAAATTTTAAATGTGTTCCAAATTTGAAAACAAATCTCAAATTTGTTTGAAATTTGAAACAAATTTGCAGAAAACTGAAACACTGAGTTCCTTTAAATCCAGGTTAAAAACCCAGATGTTTAGTGTTGCCCTTGATCCATAACAAACAAAACATTGACCAAAATATTCAACATGTATTGATGATTTTAATGACGACATTTGACAAAAGGTAATGTTTCTTGTTTTTGAGACTTTATATTTTTGTGTTTTAATGATGTAAGGTAATTTGAACTGCCTTATTGATTGATTGATTGATTGATTGATTGATTGATTGATTGATTGATTGATTTCATAAATGATTCACCTTTTGGACACTTTGATTCTCTTAATTTCTTTGTGAACATATTTGGCTTCTGTACATGTATTTGTGGTTGTTAATTTCTCCAGGTAATTTTACCATGGATTTGTCAGGTGGAATTCTCAGCAACACCAATTCCTCATAAAGAATTTGCCCCCAAGTGCAGATTATCCAACATCATAATTCTGCTGTAGGTTTTTATCTTCCAATGTGCGTGTGTGTGTGTAAGCACCTATATGATTCACAATAATAATAACTCTCAGCCCGGCTAAGATAAACCTAATCTGACACAGGAAGTAATTCCTTGTCTTTCTCCAGCAACAGTGGGATTTGCCTCTGTGGCTGCTGGCTGATAGTGTCATGGTAGAAGAATGAGGGCTTCTGGCCTCACAGAGCAAGGATTATGTCTCGACAATACACCTCTCTCAGAATGCCTGGTCTTTATCTAAACTGTTGCATTAGACTATTTGAAACAGGTACGTAATGGATTTGTAATTACACAATTACAAGGTGTTAAATATAGATGTTCTCATTACATGCAGAGATACGAAGCTGACACTGGCTTTGTTTCTGAAGGTTTAAAACCTTTGAATCTCTCACAGCCATTAAGCATTGAGAAAATCTGCACTTTTTTGGAAACCTAAATGCATATATTTTCAGTTCTTTTCCTTACAGATAATGATGGAGAAATAGGCTCGACTGTCTTCGTTGGCTCCAGTATGAGCAGTTTCTGCTGTTGCTGCAGGCTGGAGAAAAGCAGAGGTACAACACTGGAACAGTATGTTGAGGTAAATCTAATGCCATCTGTGTATTACATAACTCTGAAAGCAGCTTGAAAAAATCACTCTCATCACGCCGGAGCATAAAATAAGGGAAAGCTCTGGTAACGCTGCATATGTGATTACCCAGGGCTCTCTTTCTTCTTCTGACACAAATTTTAAAGCCTTTTTGTCCCCAAATTCTGTACCATCCATAGCAACCACATCGACCACACATTAAAGTGGAAATGTCAAAGTAAATGGAAGGAAGCTGGAGCAGAAAATTGTGCTTTGGAGAGTTTTCTTTTCTCTTTTGCCCTGGTTTCCTCTCTGAGTCTCCTGCCAGACAGAAGATCGAGTCTGAAGTCTAAATAAATTGTGCTGTTGAATTTATCACATACAGGGAAAAGTTTGGGGCCAGGGATTTTCCATGATTATCCCAAATATCACTATTTGTTCAAAGTACAATATTCTTTCTTCCAAAGTATACAGCGCTCAAATGTCTCAGATCACTGAATGTATTTTCACATTTGATAAAGATAGCCTGAGTCAGTGCACAAGGCAGTTTAAAAATGATGATTTCATTTATGAAAGGGAAAAAGCCCAAACTGGACTGGCTCTGTGGACAAAAGGTAAGAACCACCGAAGAACTGCCTGTGACACCTTTAGAAGCAAAAACTTCCCTTTTTTTTAAGTCAGCCATGATGGAGGGTTTTGTGTATGAACAAGATATTTAAGGTCATAACTACTGTATTTTAATTGGATTTAACTCCAGACTTTGTCTAATATCAAAAACTCATAGCCACATACACAGCTTAGTTTAAATGAGGACAGCATCACCAATGATTTCCATTGGTTGGCCTGCTGCAGTCAACTAAGAATTATAGATCTGTCTGTTACTGTCATACATCTCTGCTTCTGCTTGTTTTCTGCTGCTCTGTGACCAACACAAAGACAATCTACCTCACTTAAAGAGCACTTACACCCACAGGAAGTACACACAAGATAGAAAACACACAAGCACACATCAGGGGAAGAGTGTGTTGGTCAAGGAGGATAGCCATGACTTTGCCGGAGGGAGTAAGGACAAGGGAGCAAGGGTAGGGTGGCAAAGGGAGTGAGACTTACAGAGATTAATGACCCCAAACTGTCTGTTTAGAGTGTGTTTGCCATGTGTTTGTGTGGGGCCCCTCCAGTGGAGACATTATGCAGACGATGGGCCCGTCTCTGACGGATGGGCTCGTTTAGCAGTGAGAGGCTATTTCCACAGTGACTCGAGCTGGCTCTCACACAGAAATACACTCCGACACAGCAAGCGATGCTGCCGGTTCAGTGTGGGTGTCACCAAAAGTCAGCTGTTACCACGGCCCCCAACTGAGTGACATATTAACCTGGTACTCTCACAAACACACCCCCGCACACGCACGCCCCCATGCATCCACACACTAACTGTTTTTACCCACAGCATGTAAACTGAGGCAGGATGCTAACATGATGCGATCATTGAGGGGCTTGGTGCAGGATTCTGCTTACACACACATTTGCATACGCATAAATTTACATGCGTTTCTAAATACACACACACAGGAACAACAAAGCAGGCAAGCTGCACAATCAACACAGAGAAAATATGAATTAAAGATTGATTGACATTTAGTATTTTCTCCCTTGTTAGGTTACAGAGTATATTTGGTATGTTAGACACAGAGGTCGCGCTAGACTTTTTTGCTCTCTGTCATCTTGACCGACAGCATTAAAAAAATTGGTCATGTACTATTTTTACCCGTAAAACTATAATCATATTAACATAGGCTATTGAGCCTCATTTTTATGCGGTTTAGTTAATATTCACCTAGTTGAACCTGAATCCAGATCCAATCCCACATAAAGCAGATAAACAAATCTAACTTTTTCTCTGTAGCGACGAAAACCACTGACTGTGGCCCCAACAACTTACAATACATGAAATTAAAGACTCCACTTAAATTACGGTCAAAAACCAACCGTCTCAGAGGCAGTTTTTACCCGATAGCAGTAACAAAACTAAATGCAATCAAAAACAACCATTAATCATCATGAATGATGTATGTGAGAATGTGGCTGTTCTTATTTATTAGTTTGTTTGTTTTTTTTTTTTTTACCAGTTATTTGTTATTTGTTACATTGTGTGTGAATTGTGAGACAGTTATTTTTTGTTTTTAAGCATATGCACTGACTGATGGCACTTTTTAAATTTCGTTGTTTTTGTGACAATGACAATAAAGATTTATCTTACTTCACCCGCTGCGGTCTGAACGCACAGCCTCACAAATTCCTCCTGGTTCGCATCTTCAGAGAAATCTGCAGTAGTCCATCAGTCAGTTGGATCTGTCTGGTCCAATCCGATCAATTGAACTCTGTGGGTTTTTTACCCTATGCGGTTCAGGCGTGCGCTTTTACAAGGATCTTTTTACGTGGTTTTGCTTCCCCAAAACGGGCAAATGTTACGTCTACATCGCTCCTCCATAATGCCATTTTCCTTCTGGGCATGGGAGCGTTACATGCACCCAGAAGGCTCCTTTTATTGAAACCGCAGGATGAATTAAGTTTAATTCTTCGCAGCGGCGGAGTCGTGTCCACATTGGTTGTGCGGCCGCAGCGCACTGCGCATGTTACGGTCTAATTAACTTCTGCACCGTCATTTATTTCCTCAAGATAAACTGCCGGCTCCTCTGTTTAGACCGTAGATGGATTAACACAACATTGAAAACTCTTTAGCTTTCTCTGTTCTGTATGTATTGGAGACAGGAATTAAACGCGTCATTTCTACCAAAGGTTTGGTTTGGAATGTGCTTCCTAACCAGACGCTCCAAAGCGTCCGGTCCATGACTCTTCAACACGCTGTCAGCTCCCGGTCAGAAAGACCCATTTAGTTCAGTGTCCATGAGATGATATTCAGAAAGGATTCTTTTATTGATTGATTTTAGTTGCCTCTGCGATGAAATCGTTGCGTAAAGTCTAAAATGTCTGCTCATGTGCATCAGTCAAGGGTGTTAATTATAACCTGTCAAAAAGACTGAAGGGCTTCAAATTTTCCGTCGTTTAAATAAACATCTGGTCAAATACAGAAAATGTTCAGTTAACGCGACCTCTGGTTATACATCCTACAGGGCCTCAATGGTTTTTCTTTTCTAAATATTGTTCTGCCTTGATTTATGAAAGTCTTTATTTACAACTACAGTTGATATAGAGTTGGAACAGATGCAGAACATGGTAGGTCAGGCTCTGGAAACTGTTTATTAGCAAAGTGCTTGACAACAATGTATTTTGTGTGCTTTTGTTTAAGTGAATCACAGTATTCATATGAAAAAGGTTACAAACAGAAATCATTCGCATCTGGCTTGGTGATACACATTCTGAAAACTCAGTATTAAAACAGTATAAGTACAAAATACAATCAATACCTTCAACTGCAGCCATGTGACCATCACCATTGTTAACCCTATTAATCTCAGCACTTTTGCTTTTCACTCCATTTCATGATTCAGACTCACTAAGCTATTGAAGGCTGCTACTTTTTGGACAATTCCAGGGCATTGAAAAAAAATTAAATAAAGGTAAGTTTGTTAGAACCTGCAAACTCAAACATGGGTATGAAGTATATTGAGGCCCTAAGAGAAGGTAGTGATTTTACAATGTTAGTTATTTTGAAATTGTCTAACTGAATTGAATTAACTTCCATTTGGTTTCTATATCATCAGTTTACAATATATGTCTCCAGACGATTTAATAATTCAATCTATTTAAAGTCAATTCAATCGAAACATGCAACAGATTTAAAGTTAATTGCACACATTCTATTTTTATCCTTATTTAAAAATAAACTTTGTAGTCAAATTCAGGTTGTAGTGCCATTGGCTCAAATGTTTTCTGATTGCACCGAGGAACTGATTTTGCAGCAATCCCTCCTCAGCATAATGAATAGAGTTGATTGTCATAATGAAATGTGATAGCTTTGCACCAATTTTGAAGCCAAACATTCTTTTAACATCTCTGTTCCATATAATTCTCTAGGGATACTTTACTCCATAATTATTTGCCCCCCATGGGACAATGGGATTGAAAGCATTTATAGATATTCTATGTAGGGCTTCCTAAATGTTTAGTGCCAGACACACATTAGATGCAGCAGACGGGTGAATGTGGTACATCTAGTGATTGAGAGAAAGTGGAAAAAAAACAATTTTTTTGATTAAATCCAATTTATTTCAGAATCAAAATGAGGTATCTCATAGAGGGCTGGAATTACATTTCTCCTCCAACATTATACTATTTTTTAACAAGAATAGTTAGTATTAAACATATTCTAATGAGACAGCAGACTCTTCACCAATCTCAAACCATCAGCAGTCATAAGTATCCTCATCAGCGCTAGTTAAAGCTTTCATCAACCCAGAGTCTCAATTGTGTAAACTTCTTTAATAAAAATTCCTAGGGTAGAATTCTGATTGTTGTTTAATATCAGTGCTTATATTTGTTCAGTGTTTCAACTTTAGTACTGAATTCATTCATTCATTCATTCATTCATTCATTCATTCATTCATTCATTCATTCATTCATTCAGCTATGCTACGTTATAACCAATGACATTCAGATTTCCTCTTCATCTTATATTTTATAAATATTTCTATTTAGAATATGTCTATTCATCTTAGAGATGTTGTAACTTAACATTTCATATCTGTTTTTGATTCCTACTGTAAATGATAAATTGTGCACACTTGAGTGGATTACATGACCCACAATCTAAATCAGCAATGCACTGTGCTGCAGATTAAGAGAGACACAAGAAGACTGAACCAATTTAGCCCGTTCTGTGATAGACTCCTCCTCGTTTCCAACGGACACACGGAGAAAAAGAACGACAGACACCGCACAAACTGCAATCTTACTTGTGTGACTTATGTCAAATTGACTTCATGCAAATGAGTGTCATGTTGATCCTGAAGGGGAGAGACAAGAGACAGAGAGGAGAGGGAAATCAAGTGAAAAAAGGAGGAAGATTATGAAATCCACAGAGATGGCCATTAAACTCAACATAAACCGCAATGACAAAGATGAGTAAAAAACCAGAGCAATTTCCAGAGTAGGAAGGTGGTGGGAGGCGGAGTGTGATCAAGTCAGAGAAACAAAGTGTTTCAGCAAATGAAATCCATCTCCATAAAACTCAATCCTCTTAGTCTGCAATATGCTCCAAATGGACAGATTGATATAAGGGGTCGCAGCCCTGACCGTATCCCTGGCAACCATACTTGTTACCATCCCAACCCTAACACTCTATTTCTTCTTTTCCCTCATATATCCTAACCTTTCTTTTTTTACCTAGTCTGGCTTTTCTTGCTGTTTTTCCCATTTCTATAAACTCACTGAAATTCACTCAGATCAAATTCACTGACTGTAGAGTGGATATTAAAGGAAATACAGTCCACACCCTTGGCCCTCGTTAAAGGACTGACTCTGCAAGCTGAAAGCAAATATCAAGAGATTACTGATAAAAGAGTCCAACAGAACCCAGTGATTTTTACATTGCGCAGGCAAACGGCTCACACTTCTGCCTGTGGTCTATGAACACAATAAAAACTACATAATCTCACACTCTAAAGGTTCTCACGTACTCCATCCGAAGTCAAATAGTCAAGGCGTGATCACATGATTTCCAATTCGGAATACATGAAACCCTCACTCTAATTTTACAAAATGCTCATGAAGGGAACAACCTTCATACAGACAGCCTCTTCTATGGACGACGATATTGCAATTTCCATCCCTGAGTTTTTAGCCATTTCACGTTCTTACTATTTATGAAGGGTTATGGTAGAGTTAGGTACATTGTACAAATGTAAGTACACATTTAACTGCATTGAATAAACATTCTGTAAGAGGTTTCAGGTTTCCTGTAGATATGCAAAATGGACAGTGGAAGTGGACTAATGGAAATGAAATATCAATATGGCTGTCTGAGCATGCTTTGAATAAAACGCCTAAAAACTTCTGACCAATCACACAATACCTCGCACAGAACTCTGTGCAAAATCGGTCGACATGGAACGGGTGTTGTGAAGAGGATGATTCCTCTTTGAGGAAAAAAAATGACACTTTCATAAAGAAATTTTTTGAAAAAAAAAAAAAACACAATTTAATTGTTATAATGTTTCCATTAAATAAAAAATGCAATTAAAATAATTGATTACGTTTTTCACGCAATGTCACTAAAAATCATGTCAGTCATGCGTGTAAGCATGAGATATATTCATATTTCAGTCACGGCTCTAAAGCTCATTATCAGAGGAGATGTCAGCATCTTCCTGAGGCATTAGCGCGGCAAGCCCCTTAAACTTGTGAGCCCTTAAACTATGTATGCTGCGTTTTGGGGAAAATCTGGAGGGCAATATTATAGAAGAGCTATGGATTCAAAATTGTCAAATGACACACTCGATGAGATGAAATGTGCAATGCTGTGAGAGCTCTTGTGGAGCCAGCTTCACATTGTCTAAGGAGGCTAGTGCCTACAAATAAGGAAGTAGCTATTGCTGCATCCAAACTATCGTATCTCATGTGATGTGATAAAAAGTTTTCCATTACAGTTTTTGTGGATTTCACCACAAATTTTGATACTCCTTAAAAATCATGTAGTACTAGCTGTAACACATTTTTTATTGAAAAATCATAATAAAATAATTACTTTTGTAATCCCACCTTAAGTAATTTTATGGCCAATGGAGAGGCAGCTTCTGAGAATTGATTTTGGCACTTCGGATGCAGCATGTGGGAGCCTTAGCCCTAGCTACTCAACATTTCCTAACCCTAATTTAATGTCATACTGAGACGTTGAAAAGACCAATTCCTAAAAAAATCCCTTCTGAACTTAATCAAAAAGATTTTTAAACAGTTCAGTAAATCTGTGTGAAACGCCTATTTGCATTTCACCCCAGCACAGGTTCACAAACAGTCATGTTTCATTCAAATCCAATTTAAGCACTAAGAACCATTTTTTTATTGACTTTTTCTTCCAACCAGTTAGAAAAAGCAAAGGCACTCCTCTGACCTTCAGTGTCATCTACCAGCTTTTAAACACAAGCTCTACATGGAACTGGAGTCGTTAAGTAATGGTAATGGTCACCTTAAGGTGCAAACATCATTCCATCATGACGGTGGCCTAATGCCACTAAGCTGACAGTGAAGTCATGAACTGAGGTGAGTTCCTCCGTGACTGTGAATAGCAGATGTAATCATGCATAAAGCTTTTCAGGCACTATATTTATATCTACTTCCTGCTGAGAGACTTGGCAGACTGCTGCGAACTGTAAGGCAACGATTGAGTGAACAATGAAGCCTGCGGAGGTCATCAGTAGGCTAGTTTGTCATTCGCCCTTGTAGCTTGTCTTGTACTGCAGGAGCTAAGAGTAATGAAGTACAAACCACATCTGTCCTTGTAAGATTTCTTATACTCTGTTTAGCAATAGACATACAGTATTTATAAAACTCACAATTTAAAATGTGAAAGGAATGAGCATAATGTAAAAAAAACAATAAGACTCAACAGGAGCTGCCAATTTTAAAGCCACTTTTTCATGGCATGTAGTGTCATGAAAAAGTATTTTCCCCTTACACATTTCTGATTTTGCTTTTTTTCAGTCACATTTAAATATTTGAGATCATTATTAATGGAAAAAGCAATCCAAACTAACATGGGCGTGTGAGAAAAAGCTGTGCCGCTTTTTGTCTCAGCAACTAACATCAAGTATTTACATCAACTAAACGTAACTTTTTTTGGAGGAACTTTATTCCACTTTTTGTCTTCTTGATTTAATTCAGCCCTTTTAATGGGTACATGTATTAGTAGCTAAAATAAGGTAACTCCAAGGCATCTCAATTTAAGCACATGTTTTGACTAGGTCATTCCATTACCTTCATTGTGTTGTTTGTTTCCTTTGAGCTATTTTGTCATCAGGGGAAAATAGATGCCAATTTTGACCAAAACATTATGTCAATCACAATAGTTCATGATATGTTTAACAAGGGGTAATTATATTTTTTTACATGGAGCTTCATTAGTTAGGATTGTTTTTTTCATTAATTAAATATCATTTAATCTAACTGTGGCTACAAAGCAATGCATTTTTTTATTGCTTCCTGTTCCTGCAGCATCACCATAAAGCAATTGTATCTGTCAAACTCACCCATCAAATTTCAGGGGTGAAACACTGGGCTCCAATTATGAGTTTTGCATATTTTAGAAAGTATATTTTATTACAAATATGTCTTTGTTATTATTAAATATATTATTTAAACACTGAATTTAATATTATTCATTTCATGGTACATTTAATAGATGCTTTAATGATGTATTTTTGTGTTTCATTTGTCCCTCTTGGTCATCCATAAATTTGGGTCTCCACAGATTTGCATGTTTTTATTCAGGGGTTAATGGCCAACAAACAACAGACAACTTCAGTACATTTTAAAAAGAAAAACTTTTAGTCCAAGTTTGAATTTCTTTGGATTTTGGAAAAATCCTAACACAGGCTCAAAAATATACGTACAACCCCAGGAATATTACGTTACTTGTCACTAAAAGAGTTGCACCCTAGCTGAATTTTTGTAACCATTAACAATATTCTGGTAAAATTCTGGCTGGCTTATGTCAAATGGCTCTTCTTGGCAAACTTTATCTTAGTGGAGTTTATCTTAGTGGATTAATTTCATAGGACAGACCTGACTGGGTCTCTTTCCACTTAAAACTTGCAATGTTCTCATGTGATGTGCCAATACCGTGAAAGTCTTCTTGACTCTCCTGTTATGTTTGTTTATGAGGTTGAGCAATAATGTTCCTGGGTCAATTTGACCAGTGGAGTGTTTAATCATGCAATAGTGTCAGAAACCAAAGAAATCCTCCAAAACATTTTTGTATCTGATTATTAAATCAGTCAAGTATATTTGTGCAGCACATATTAGCAACATGGCAGCTCAAAGTGCTTTACATCACAAAAATATGTATAAAAAACACAAAAAAGTCATAAAAACATCAAATGGTCACCAATTTGAGAAACCAGCAACAAACATTACTTAGACATAGACTTAGACTTAGACTGACTTTATTGTCATTTTGCATGCACAGGGTGTATACAGAACGAAATTTCGTTGCATACGGCTCAGGAAAATGTTTTGAGCTTCCAATGTTGTGAGTGACCTCACAACATTGGAAGCTCAAAACATTTTCCTGAGCCGTATGTACATTTTGCACAGTGCCTTCATCAAAAACATCAACAGATCAAATATGTTGGTCAATGTTACATTTATTATGGTTGAAAGTCCACTCTACCAAGGTGGGTAAGAAACTCAGTGTTTCAGCTGTTTTGCCATTTTCTGGAAGTTTTTTCCAGATTCTTGCTGCATTGAAGCTTATATGAATATTTTACTATAAAACTAACTGTGACAACTACAACAACATGAAACGCACTACAATATCTGGTTTGAAGTATATCAATTTGCCAACATCGGGCTTGATATCTGTTTACATGAGAAACTTTGACCAATGAGTTGTCAGTAGATGGGATTACGCATTCACCTTCCTATTTATGTGCCATCGATATTTACAATGCATCCTGTATCTGAAGATGTATTTAGAAAGAAACAAAGCAGGCATTATGATTACAAACCTATTTAAATTCAGCCTTTTTTACATAAAGACTTCTCTAGTGAAGAAGTGAAACAGAAGACATAGAGTACATCAGACGTATTATAAACTAATAAAGAAGAGGATTAGGGCCACTCAAAAAAAAGATACAATAATTTGCCAGATATCAGAGATTCTTTTCTTGTTGTTGTTTTTGGTAGCCCTAATCCTCTTCCATAAACAAGTCATTGCAGTCATTATACTCTCATCTGAATTTGAAAAGATGTGGATTTGCAGTGCCATGGTAGGAATGGAGATTTTTTACTCCATTTAGTTATTTATTCATCTGTTATTACCCTGACACGCTTTACTTTGTTCTATTTTGGCCTCTTCCACCACCGGGAGACGACATTCTGCAGAAATGAAGCTGCTCCCCAGGCACAGGGAATTATGCACTAAGTTACTGGAGCAACATTTCAGCTGTTCTCTGAAGAACCTGTATTACACTGAGACTTCGACACAGTGGGAACACCGGAGGGTAAGAGGAACGCCGACATGCACCGACACCAAATTTGAAAAGAAAAGAATGTTTACGGCCGTTTTAGTCCTGTTAGTGGTGTAACATAATGAAATGATGTATTAACAAGATAATACACAATATTAATGACAGCATTTTGTAAACATGCATTTTGCTGGCATCACGATGCTGACATGCAGCACATCTAAGTCCATTGTGTCATAAGGGTCCAATGTGATCCATATAAAGCACAATCATTCTTTGTTTCTCCTGATTCAAATCAATAATTCTTCATAAAAATAACTGTTTTATTAAGATGATGTCATTTTATGTTCCTTTATCTTTTGTGGTGTCATTTAGAGAGACTGATTGTGAAAGGATGAGCATAAAGAAGATGCCCAATATTATCATTTAGCCCTGCCTGGAACAGCTAAGCAGATCTCGCGGTGATACTTTATTGACTTTTGGGAAGTCAATATTTAGGATCATAATAAAGACAGAAAAGTCAGTTAGATACAGTTTGGAGAAAACAGGTTTACCAAAGGGAACAGAGCAAAGCAAACACTCAAGTTACAGAGGATCTCTCAAATATTGCAGCGGTGCTCTAGTTTTCTTTGAAAACTGATGATCCACAAATTGATTAAAGGGGATCAGTTCGTATTCAATCTTTTTAAATCATATATTCACCCTACTGCTAGATACTTTATAGAAAATTACACTGCCTATTGCTACTCATGCTTATACTGAAGATTTCAGAAAACTATTTACTGAGTGAGAGAGCATTTTGGAGCACGCATGTAAAAAATAGATTACTTAAAGACAAAGTGCAAAAAAAAAAATACAAAAGGAGGCAAGTTCACACCTCACTAACAAAGTGAATTGCCTCAATATGTATTAGTTAGGCTTGCTGCCCAAAGAGCACTTACTGGTTCAGTGTAAGGTTTGATACATTTATACATTTATATATAGATATAGACATATACATACTATCTAGTCTCTTAAAGTCAGGTGTTGCAGTCACTTAAAAGGCCACAGGTGTTCCTAAATACCAGCAACTCATCCATAAACTTGTAAGCCATTTTAAAAAACCCATGGATGCTGAGTTCACCAACCTTTTGTAGTCTGTATTTTCAGACCTCTAAACTCCATCTGATCACCCGATTAGTTCAGGAATGTGAATTATTTTCCGTGATAGAACAACTGTATTCACCCCTTCGCACCAACTACAGTGCAAAGCCCTGGATGTTGCACTGGAAAACATGCCACCAGTCAGATGTGGAGAGTTGTTTTCTAGAGGGATGAATCCCACTTGTTTGTCCAGTTGATGAGTTTTGGTCTGGCTGTGGAAAAGAGATCAGTACTGGTCAGATAGAAGTTTGTCAAGACGTTTGGCACAGGAGAGATCGTGGTGTGAGACTACTTGGCCTCCTTGTTCCAGAGAAATTCATCAGTAGAGAACTGTGCCCTTTTAGTTCCAGTAAGACTTCCCACAAAGCAAAGGTTGTAAAGATATGGATCGATATGTTTGGTGTGAAAAAAACTGAATGAAAATTTTTGTAAAGACTGCAAAGGCTTTGTCACCCTACATTAGTATCTGATCTAACAAATCAATTTTTGGAAGAATGTCAAAAATATATATATCTTATAACCACACTCCTTAGAACATTCCCTGAAGAGGTAAAGCTTTTAGAGTGGCAAGATTTGACTCATGTCATAAAACCTTATGAATTAAATGTGATGTCCCTTGAATTTATTTGTGAGACAAATTAATTTAGTATATTATATGTAAAGATAAAGGTTAATCAGTTTCCTACCACAGTTCAAACGCATGCATGCCCAGTGTAATGACAACTCCAAACTTATTTTTATGGTTGTGGGCCCCTGCGTTGCAATATAAACAGGATGATAAGCTTTGCTCTACAACTGTACCTTTTAAATTGATTGATATGTACTGTATGAGTGTTGCCCAAAAAGGCTCATTTCTACACCTTAAGCACACTGCTTTTCATTTGGAAACCACCCAGCTCCAAATAGCACTGACAAAAAGTTCACAATCCTCCAGTTTTGTTAAAAGATTGGAACTCACATCAGCTGGAGATAAAATGCCATGCCTCTGAGTTGTAAAAAGCTGTAATTGTATTTCAGCTTTGTATCAAAGAGCTCCTGATTGAAGGATGAGGCAGGAAACTATCTTGTGTACCCATCTGAAAAATGGCCAGGAAGCCTTGTCTTAAAGACTACAGCAGGATACAATAAGTCACTGGAATGGGTTCAAGTGTGCATCAATCATTCCTCCATCCAATCAAAGGAGCACAGATGGCGAGGTACGCCATCAGCCAAGTTGTGATTGGGTTAAAAGGGACATAGCATGGAGTCTGTTGGTGCATTATCGGCTTCAATCATTGTAATGCACCATGCTCCCAGAATGACCTCTGGGGTGTGTGTCCCATCATATATCATCACTATCCATCTCTGCGGACTCACTGACCAACAAACTCACATATCCTGGCCCCTGAAGACCGAGATGCAGCAAGCTCCCCATCCATACAATATGCATGAAATAGCTCATACAAACTATTTCAAAGCATGAATGCACCCCGAAATAGTGTATCACGGAGTCTATGAGAGAGGAAACAGGATTAGAGCAGTGGTTGGGTGAGAGCAGAGACCTGTAGCACAGACACAGAGCTCCATCACAGTCTGCAAAGCCTTGTAGGGACAATGAGACAGTAAGAGGCTGAGAGATGAAAAGAAGGATTCCTTCCCAGTTCATTTCAGTCCCTCCTACTGCTCTTTATCTAACCCTTGACTTGGATGAATCCTGTTATGGTGTGACGTGAACCTGGGGCAGCAGAAAAAGAATACATTGGACAGACAGAAGCAGGCAGGGAGCTGTGGGGGCAGAGGCTGATAGATGCAGCTGAGCTGAGAGGCTCATAGACAGGTCATTGCTCAGTCCGCTATGGAAAGTTGTGAGCTGGCATGAACCCACAGCCAGATGGAGCTGTTAGGGTCAACACTGGCAGAACAAAAACACCACCTATTTACTACTATTCACTAATAACGTTGGGTTTCTGCACAATATGTACTTTGTGCTGAATTTTGATCTTCAAGCACAGCATTACATCTGTACCCAGGTCTCTGCAGGCATGTATGCTTTCTGTGATAACACCAACGACTCACAGAAGAACAAGGACAGTGGTAGGCAAACAAATCTACTGATTCATCTCTCAAAATCATGTTCTTCCCATTCTAATGGGGATAAATATATATGGCATTTATTGGGGGAAAGGGAGGAAGTCAAAGCTGGTAAGTTTTTGGGTGAGGAAGGGTCTCACCCGGAAACTGACTGACATTAAATTTCATTACAGCTGGGGGAATATCAAAATGATTTTATGGAGGTGGATGAGGGGGTGCAGTTGCAGTTGGGGGAGTATGACAGCTAAAAATCAAAACACTGACATATATTACTTCACTGGAAATCCATGACAGATATTTTCATGTTTAGTGTTGAGCATTATTAAAAGGAAGATTTCCTTTTATATTAATAACGAGGGGGTATAAATATAAAGGGGAAACTATAAGAAAGAAATAAAATGCATGTGATAAAATAAATGAATTTGAGAAACATATTTTTTATTCTGATCACTGTAAAATAAAAAAAATAAACATCTGTTCGTTTTTTTACAGATGTAAAAAAACATCTGTAAAGTTGGACTTGTAACTTCAAGTCCAACTTCAACACATGATGGGAGAAGCAGGAATGAGATTTCCAGTCCTTTCAATTGTAGACAACTCACAGTGAATCACAGAAAAGCAATCTGTTTATCACAAGGTCTGCAAACATGAAGCCCAACATCTATAACAAGCCAAAATGCAGTACTGAAATGAAGCTATAGACAGCAGCAGAAGGCTACAAGAGAATCAACATTTGCCATACAGTGGACCTCTGCCTAACCATTGTGCCCATTTTTTTTTTTTTTTTTGCAGAACATAACTCAAAATTATTTGTGGAAAATGCACCTATTCTTAGATTCTTTTTCATACAGCAAACTATTCAAAATAAAATGAAATGCAGCTGGGGAAGCAGAAATACCTAGGCACAATGCTAATTCCAACACTATTAGTTGATATTTCCAAAGCAACCAATCCAGGAGCGCAATTTACTGTGATTGGTGCTGATTGGCGTTAGACCCAACAGCAGAAAAAAAGATGGTTTCCACTGTGTGTAATAATGCATATTAAGGTATTTTAAGTGTCAACTATAAAAATAGGTAGTTCTAATTAGTTTTAGAGCTGCCTTCTAAAGATAGAATATTTGAGAGGGAGTCTCAAATATTCACAGATTTTACATTTCCACAGAAAATTGTGATCACCAACCCTTGTGGATACCAGAGATGTCCACCGGACTCTCAGTTGCGCCATGTCAGCTGTTTGGGATTCCTCTCCGTTCTTACGTCACCGCGCTTTCTGATTGGCTACCTGTCACATTCAATGGGCTGCGTTCTCGCTCCCAGTCAGGAAAAACCCCACAGGCTGCGATAATCGGTCCAAGACAATCAACATGTTGAACATGCCCGATTTTAGCTCGGTTATATTCAATACACCACCACGTAACACACCACACACTGCAGGACGTTGTAAGATTGTCGTAAAGGGAAAATCGTGGCAAAAAAAAGGCTTTAGCGGGAACACCAACATACAGAAGCATTATCTGAAGGTTCCTCCCCCCCAAACTACCCCCACGCCCCGGCCGCAGCAAAATTGCCAAGTCTTGACCGGTCCGCGATAATAAAACGGTTGGGGACCACTGCTCTAAAGAGTTAAAGATTTTACATTTCAACCTTTTGAGGACCACTGCCCTTACTGTAAGTGCTGTATTTTACATCTTGAAATTTAGCTTGAAGCAGACGAGTCAGGGACCCTGCTGTATCACAATGTTTTGTCACAGTTCAGCAAAAACGTGGCAAAACAGGAACATTACTGCTGAGCATTAACACACTGTGAAATTATAATGGCTAAATAATTAGCACACACAATTAAACAGTGTAATGGAAAGCCCTATGAACATAAGGGTAAACCTGGGAGATATACAGAAAGTAAAAACACAATAAGATAATTTCTTACTTGACAATATTGAGCATTAGGGATTTCACAACTCAGACACTATAATTATGTGTCTGAGACAGGAAGTGGGTCATAGGAGATTTATCTTGTTAGTGAATGTAAGGGTTATCTTTTCCCAGCTAGTTTGAAAGAAGCTAATCTATGGTTTAATTGGTTCTTGCGGTGCAAAGAATAGTTCATCAAAGGATTTAGGATGGACTATGTATTATAGAGGAAGGATTAAAATGATATGTGGTCACATTTCTGGAGGACAAATCTCTCCTAGCAGGACTCACTTGTGTTGTCCCTGCAAAGGCTAGAATCTACTCCAAAGAAAAATTTAAAAGAACAATATGGTGCAGAAAAATGGAACTCACTGACAGTTCTTGTAGATACACAAACATTCAGTTAGACAGAGGAAAAGCTAGCACATTTCTGTGACTCGGTCACATATAGATTGTACTATTTCCACTACGTTCCTGAGAAATTTTAACTTCACTTTAACCTGATCCAGTCAAGACATTTTTGAATGAAAAGTATTGCAGTCTTTGATGGATTTTTGTCAGTCACACCACTAGCTGGTCATGTTTTCTGACATAGGTTCTTATATGACATGTAGGTTGATATTTTTGCTGCCCTTTAGACTTGTGAATCTTCATTTACATGCCACTGAATTGTAAAATTTAATGTAGTAACCTATTATCTATGAATCTATTAGATCAGATTCCGTACTGGGAAATATATGATAAATAGCATGGGGTGGATTTCCCAATCTCTTTTTTTTTTTGCCCAAGGTTAAAGCCAATGATTTTATACATGACTTCAGTTTTGGTTTTATTCTGTACAAGTGGAACTTCTTCAAATGTGTCTCATGTATTCTTTGAGAGGATAAACTATATGCATTTGAGAGAATGAGTGATTGCTTTGTATGATGTTTCTGCATGAGCTCATCATACTTGACATTTCTCCTTTAAGTTATTTGAGGTCACTTCAGAATCTGCACTGAGAAAATAAAACATTTGCAGAAACAGGGGCAGGTTATGTTAAGAAGCATCATCCAAGCCTGGTGTGTTAAGTGTGATTTGTCACAAGCAAAGGCTCTGCAATTGTGATTGAGTGATCTCCTCAAGTCAAGAACACAATTACAGTGTAATCACATAGCTCCCTTTCTGCTCCTCTAACTGCAGAGGAGAGGTGGACAAGCAGGTTGATATCGGTCAGCTAAAGAGCGTCAAAGCAAGTTTCCATAAAAAATGACCAAATGATGAGGACAGAGAAGATACATCTGGTCAGATCGTATAGATTCATGAGCTTCATTGAGTGGAGATGTTTCTTAGGTAAAGTTAGCATACAGAACAAGCAACAGTTTAATCCCCTTTAGAGGACCCTTATGACAAAAATAATCTTCAACATTTTCACGAATCAAAAGAATGAAAAGAATACTGCCATACACTACTATTTAAAAAACCATGTCCTGGTTTTACACTATTTGCTTCATTCAGAGGGTCTGAATGTGGGATTATTTACTGAAGGCGAGGACTCTGATAAAGTTTTAAAATTTTAGCAATCACTAATATTTGGCTTTGATACATGCAACATACGCAGTGTGATGCCATGAAGCCCATCGGAAGTTGCCAGTGATGTAAACAATCATCCTCCACTGAAGAGAGAGAAGTGCCTATCTGAACAAGATGGCTGTTAATGTTAATATTTGGCCAACAGGAATTGAACCACTTCCTTCACTCTCTCCGCTGCCATTAGTAAAACTACAGGCAGGTTACAATTCTAAAACAGTGCAGAAAATCAACATCCTTCAAGTCTCAGCCAAATAAGATGTTGCCTGACTGGGTTGGGTTGGCCAGTTATCGTCTTTATTAAATCTAGAAAAAATAACTCATGTTCTGTCCAAAGCCAACAATTTAGACATACACTGCCTATTCACAAGATATTAGATTTTGTGATAGTGCTAAGATTGTTTCTACTGAATGTATTAATGCATATAAAGTAAGTTTGATGTTTGAACTATCAAACCCAGGCAGTGAGAAGTGTTTTTAGAGAGGATCTCTGGTATCTGAAGAGTTTAGCTATTCATAGGTGGCTTCACAATAGATGTCTTCGTGTTCCTGCCTGGCCACTTCTTTTGTGGAACTAGTGACCTTTATTCAAGTTAGTAAGACAGGAAATAGGCAGAGAGAGAAGGGGAGAAGACATGAAGTAAAGGCCCCAAGGGCAGGAACCAAACCCTGAAGAAAGAAAAAAGAACCTTAATCAAGGATCAAAAGTCTCAGGTTTTATCTATATCTCCCAATATAGATGACATTATCCATCTTTATTCATTTATTTTGTTATTTAATAACGGATATTTGACTTCAAGGTCTCAGACTTTTAACAACTGTGTGTCAATGAAGACTGACCTTTCTGACACTAGTGGCTTTTATTTACAACAAATCAGCCAGGAAGTGAGTAGAAAAAGTAGAGGGAATCAAACCCTGGACAGCTGAAGACTATCAGCAGCCGCTCTTCCTCTACACTACGCACCACCCCTTCACTGTATAACTATAATCAGGTGAATAAATAAATGGAATAAAAAGGAGAATGAATATATGAGAGGAGGTAATGTGATGTAAGACAGAATCAGAAAAGGAGAACTATAAAATGTTTAGTTTTGAAGGACAGAAAGAAAAGAAAGTCTTCAAAGTTTTCTATTATTCTACTCTAGCTTGGCCACTCCACCTGTAAAATAAATGATATGTGTGAGTGTGTGTATGTTTGTTTACTGTGGTATATGAAGCTAAACAGGAAAAAAAATGAAAAAGGAAACATTAAACACAACGAAGGAAAGCAAAAAGGAAACCAGATTCGTCTCGTCTTTGAATGCCTCAACCACTCCATTTCGCTTTCTAATAGAACTTGATGTGTATTCAACCCTTAAACATAAAAATCCCCTCAGAATTAAGATCATTCCTTCACCTGTCACTCCTCCCTCCCTCCCTCTTCTTCCTCCTCTCTCTGACAGTGGTGATGGATGTTGCCTGTGCCTCAGACTGAAAAGGGAATAGACTGCTCTCTCTGTGCGTTTCACAGCAATCTGAAGCTGTCAATAAGCACACAAACACACACACACCTACACACAAGTGTGTGAAGCTGTCATGTCTCTATCAAACAACCTGTCTCATGCATCAAAGCCAGACAGCAAAACACCCAGAGAGCACGCAAACAGCAACAAAAACTCAAAGTTTGTCCATAGAAGATACAGAAAAGTTGCATTTCGTTATCGCAGCGTCTTCTTTTTCTCACCTCAACATTTACCTTTGATCTCTCAGCAGAAAATGTTACAAAAAGGAAGTGAATGTGAAACCAACTGTCAGTTCCATCTGAGTCATTGTCATTGAGTTGCACCATGATGCAGTTTCATATCATGACTAATGCAATCTCAGTGAAGTGAAAATCATTCACTCCATCCTATCTTAATGATGTAAAACTTTCACTCTGTGTCTGATTTTGTCTCAACATTAATCAACCAAGACATCACTTACAAGAGTGGATGTTGATGTGAGATGGGCAGTTATCCAAGGCAGTATGGGTAAATAAAAGATAAGTTCTGTTTAGTCCGCTTTAACTGAACGATAGCTTGCTGTGCCAAAAAAGTCTGGTTTGTCTGCAGAGGTGTATATTGAACTCTGATGTAGACTTAAAAGCAAACCCAGGTCTGCCTGAAAACTGAGGTTTTCCCCCTGGTTATTGCCAAACAAAGCATTATGATATATATGTTTTTAATTTATTAAAAAATATATAATGCCACTGTTGGAAAATTGCGATATAATGGCAGAGCACTTCCACGTCTTTTGGTACTGTCATCTCCTACAAAAATACTGGGAAGATATATTGAGACACAAAAAAATATTTTCTGTTGAAATCCTGAAGGACCCTGTGCAATTTACTCTGGGAGTTCCTCCTGAAACCCTGATTCACAAAGACCAGAGATATATATTACACTTTATTTTGCTACTTGAATGGAAAACTATTACTGCAAACTGTAGAAAACCATTCCCTCCAACCAAAAGAGAATAACATTAAGTTATGCCTTTAACCTCCTGAGACCCGGGCTTTTATTTGATGTGCATTTTTTATGTCTCCTTACTATTTGGGATTAGTATGACCTAATTTTAGTTGAAATTAAATTTTAGCTTTCTATGTGCTCTTGAACTATGTCAAAACCAATGCCCTCATATGAGGACAATGGGTCTGTTTTTGCATATACATTTCTCCTTGTCATTTGGGATCATAAGGACCCAATTGGCCTAAAAATGAAATTTCAGCTTTCTACAATAAGTGGTTATCTCAAAACCCAATGTCCTCAGACGAGGACATTGGGTCTATCTGTGTGACGATAAGACCATTCAATCAATGTTATTATTTACATCTGTGTTTACAAAAATGTAATGTCCTCATATGAGGATGCAGGGTCTCAGGAGGATAACTTAATGTTATGGAACATTAAGTGTTTCTTAATGACTCAAACAAGTCATTATGAAACACCTGCCTTCAAAGGTCCAACTGAAAATGGACATCTTTCCACAAAGAGGTAGTCTAGGGACTCAATACCTTAAGATGTTTATCGAGGATGGTACTTTTGTATGTACACTGCTTGTTTATTGATCTTAAATAAAAGTAAAAAAAAATAATAAAATAATATAAAAACCTGGGTCTCTGGTCTGAATGCATGTTCGAATGCCAAGTGGACCAGAGACCGCTCAAGAAGCAGGCAGTGGACAGTCCACTGCATTCATGACAAACACACAAGTCTGGAGCTAGTGGAAGAAATGTCTTGTGGGAAAGACTAAAGAGAAATCCTACAACTGCTGAAATCTCCACTCCATTTTTGTTTGCATTTTGTGAAGAAAGAAGTTGCGCTTTTTCTTCTACGGTTTTGGTTTTGTTTCCTTCAGTGGTTCTTGGTGCAGCGCCACCCCAGGTGAAGGGGTACACAGCTGGCTCTAAAGGTTTAGTTCGTCTGACACAATGAAGACACAATGAAGTGTGAAAGTGAAAAACAGCAGCTTAAAATGTAATATTGTGGCAAGTTTGTCTACTGATCAATCAGGTGTAAAAACATCTAGCAGTGGTGTAGAGGCTAAAACACATTATAGCTGTTCAGGAAGCTTTTCTCATTGAATTTCCTTCACATTGGCTTTCAACACAAAGCATAAAATCTTTAGCAAATGAAAACATTGGCCACAGTCTCAAAAGGTTTTTTTACCACTTGATATTCTCTGATACACTCATGTTTATTTTAGGGAAATGACCAACAGCTTCATGTCAGCATAGCTACAGTTTCATGTTTGCTTCAGTTGCACTGATGAGTCAGACAGGTCTGTACTTGACATGATACAAGTTAGAGATGCCAATGAACAGTCGTGATAGATGTGAGACAGATTTCACAACACTCCGATTGAATTTAGGCAGCTTACCAAACACTTGAAGGCAGATTGTTCTACTTTTTCATTTAGTAATTATCAATCAATCATCAATCAATCAAATTTTATTTGTATAGCACATTTCAGCAGCAAGGCATTTCAAAGTGCTTTACATCATTACAAACACAGAATCACAATGCAATATAGAATCAATCATTAAGTCAAGTTGCATCAATAAATTTGTAATTGATTACGTTTCAAATACAATTCTAAACAAGTGGGTTTTCAGTTGAGATTTAAAAGAAGTCAGTGTTTCAGCTGTTTTACAGTTTTCTGGAAGTTTGTTCCAAATTCGTGGTGCATAGATGCTGAAAGCTGCTTCTCCTCGTTTGGTTCTGGTTCTGGGGATGCAGAGCAGACCAGAACCGGAAGACCTGAGAGGTCTGGAAGGTTGATACAACAACAGCAGATCTTTAATGTATTGTGGTGCTAAGCCGTTCAGTGATTTATAAACTAACAACAGTATTTTAAAGTCTATTCTTTGAGCTACAGGGAGCCAGTGGAGGGACTTTAAAACTGGTGTTATGTGCTCTATCTTCCTGGTTTTAGTGAGAACGCGAGCAGCAGCATTCTGGATCAGCTGCAGCTGTTTGATTAATTTGTTGGACAGACCTGTGAAGACGCTGTTGCGATAATCAATACGACTGAAGATGAACGCATGGATGAGTTTCTCTAGATCTGGCTGAGACATTAGTCCTTTAATCCTGGAAATGTTCTTCAGGTGATAGAAGGCCGACTTTGTAACTGTCTTTATGTGGCTCTGGAGGTTCAGGTCAGAGTCCATCACTACTCCCAGGTTTCGGGCCTGATCGCTAGTTTTCAGTTGTAATAACTGAAGCTGTGCATTGACTCTAGATCGTTCCTCTTTAGGTCCAAAAATAATAACTTCAGTTTTCTTTCTGTTCAGCTGGAGAAAGTTTTGGCACATCCACACATTTATCTGCTCTAAGCATCTGTTCAGTGATTGGATGGGCTCTGAGTCACCTGGTGACATCGTAATGTAGAGCTGTGTGTCATCTGCATAGTTGTGGTAGCTAATATTATTTCCTGTTATAACCTGAGCTAGTGGGAGCATATAAATATTGAATAAAAGGGGTCCTAGGATTGAACCTTGGGGTACCCCACATGTGACCTTTGACCTCTTTGATGAAAAGTTTTCAATTGAAACAAAGAAATCCCTGTTCTTTATGTAGGATTTAAACCAGTTAAGCACTGGACCGGAGTTCCACTTTCAAAATAATTATGTTATTTTGAAAGTGGAATGTAGAGAGCAGTATAAAATATGCAATTTATGTTTGTAATTATGTCAATGTCATCTGCAGAGGCACATATTAAAAGTATCCAACTTTGCCTTCTTAAGTAAATACAAAGCCAACCAATACCACACTCATGTTTCCATATGACTCTGTTAACAGCTTCTGCAAATCAGTAAACATTCGCTGTCAGACAGAGTGATGGTTCACTCAGTCTTGGTTGTCCAATCTCACTCGCATTACTGACTAAGCAGTTGGGTAAACAGAACATAGATTGAATTAGTCGAACTCTGTCATTCGTCCTAGCTTCAGAAAGAATAAACAAACAGTGTGATCAGCATACAGGAATGATCTGACTGCTGCTTAACCAGCTTAATCTGTCTAAAGATCCAAAATGATTCCCTGCATTTCCTAACATGCTTGCTATCTCTTAGTCTGCCATAGCAATGGCAATGTATTTAGTGAAGCACAACTAATATGGTTAACAAAGCATTATGATTCTGGTCTATTTTCAGTGATCTAATGAGTCTTCTGTTTATGTTATTTGAGGAATTCAGAAAACAAAGAGCATCCTCTCTCAATGTCCTAAAAATTCTTTAGGCTGCAAACGTAAAGGCATGTGTGGCATATTCACAGCTTGGCTCTGTCTTATGGTCTTTTTACTACATTAGATATCAAGTTTAACTATTTTTATGCCATTAAACAAGTACTATAAAAGGGGCATTAAAAAAGAAAACAAATGATACATGATGGAAATACTATCAAAAAGTCATCATCAGCAAAATTCTGACCGTAAATCTTCTAACCAGTCATTCAGAACAATGGTGCTTATCACTAAATGGCATGCTGGAAAGCCCAAGGGGGGCAATCTGTTATCGGGCGGCGCTATTGGGGTCAAACAGCATAGTCCGTTGACTGGGGAGTAAACATTACTGCTTGCAACTAGCACAAGACATGGTAGTATGTTACATGGTCATACACAAGTATGATGCCATGTTGGCTGTGTGGGTTTAACCCCGTCTGGCAGAGTTGGACCGGTGAGTGATAGGTATTTTCCTTTCGAACCTAAATAAAAGAAAGAACCACAGACAACGTATATGAATTTTACGTGGAGCTTTTGCAAAAGGGAAGGCTCTGCCAAACTTCTCCTCCGAGCAGTTTTACAGAGCGTTCTGATCTGCTCTCACAAGAGCTCCTGTTTTAATTGTCAAAGAAGAACAGGCAAGGGGGCAGTCAGGAAAACAACAGAGGTCATAAAGCTTCTAACCCAAACATCTAACAACCCAGTTCCAGATGTGATATCTGATCAAAGGTCTGAGCCCGGTTCAAATCTCGGTCAGTACTGTCAATAAAACAAAATACGACTGCTCACAGGTAGTTACTAAATTAGGAGGTGAGTAAAGTTGAACCGACAGCTGTGACCTCCATACACACGTAAGGAAGAGAACACTTTAAACAGAAAATCACAATGATCTATAGGCTGAATGTGAACTAAAGTAAGAATAAAATGATAATACCAAAAAATCTCTAACAGTGAGAGTCCAACTGGTTGTGCAGATCCTTTAAATGCCGGACCATAAAACAACATACTGACCTTAACCTTACCACTTCATGGAAAACAAATATTCCTCAGGCTCTGCTGATGGAATGCTATTTGGAGACTTAAAGGATTTTTGCAATTCCTTAGAAGCATCACACAATATTATTGAAATGTTTACCTAACAACTTCAGCCTGTTGAGCATAAATTAAAGTAATTTAACACTGCTGTGTTTTATTACTTTATTGCTTAGGTTTATCAATCTGCAGATGTTCAGATATGGCTAGTTATGGGTCAAAATACCACAATTTTGTGGCTCAAAGATGTAAAAAATAGGATCCAGATGAAAAATTGGAGGTTAATTTGAAGGTGGCAACATATTTTTATCATCACTCTCATTGGTACCATAACACTCTTCCACAAACATGCTTTGGAGACTGAGACTTTGAAAGATTCCTGCTTCATGATGTTTTGATTTAAAGTAAAAAAATATGTATTGTTTTAGGGCAAATGAACACATAAATGCAAAGAGAAAACTCTACAGGGTCATTTGAAACATTGCATAAATAGATTTTAAGCGTTCCATTCTGCCTCATTATAGAACACCATCGATATATCTGAAGGGGCTGTGTAGTGCTTGGTGGAGCCTAATGAATGGAGCATCAGCAGTGACAAATTGATGGCACTTTGCCACAGATTGAACTCAGTAGATGAAACTCTGTGCCAAGTTGTCTGACCGTCCAAGGAGTATTGATTTTAACACAGATGATCATGCTATGGCAGATATTACACAACGCGGATGCTCCCCCTGCATTCGCAGCATAACAGCTGACCTTTTCATGTATGTCACCATAAGCTGCAGCTACTGGAACCCAGGGAAAACCTTCCATGTTGTAAGAGAAAACACACAACTCCAAGAAGTGAGAAATAAAGAGAAACGTTTTATTGTTTAGGCTGGCTAGAGTTTGAAAAAGTGAAACTGGTAAGATTAATTGCAACAGCAAAGTTCCACTATGTAAAGCAGAGATTTTGAATTTAGACATTCAAGTTAGACATGTTAAATGCAGCATTGTTTTGTCACAATATTGACTGTTCCAACTTCTTGTCTTCCTAGGGTATTTTCATACCTGATAGTCCAGTAGACTCCGTTTTGGACCAAAATTGTAACATTTCCATTTCACTTCCACACTGCACTGTGTCAAACCAACAAAACCCTTTGAAAAACTTTTGTACCCCATGTATAGTTTTTTCATGCACAAAATCATGCATGTTTTTGAATTTTCCAACATACCCAATATTTTCAAAAAACATCTATTAGATTAAAAACAGGGAAAAAATGCATACAGGAGGGTGGACACCGAGCGAGCTTAGGATTACCAACAACTGCCCAGCTCATTAATATGTCAGGTAAAATGTTCCCCTCAGCTTCAACAGGTATACTGTTCATGATCACAACTCTTTCATTTAGTATCACAAACCTCTGCTAGAGCTGTTGTCTGAAAAGTCAGTCCAGCTTAAGACTGAAGTTCAACACACTGAACAGAGAAAAATGGGACTCTCTCTTGTTCTAGACTCTCCTTTTTTCCCTTGTTTTCTCTATCCAACTATTCTACAGTGAGACTCTGAACAGTGCTGTGTGACATAGAGCCAATGAAACTTACTGAGATTACATCAGGCCACAGAGTAACTCGTGAGGTAAACTACTGCTGATTCCTCCTCTCCAGCCAACCCCGTTGTTCGCTCATTCTGCTGCTCTCCAAAGCAGTGATATCACAGAAACACTTCATATCCAGCCTCAAGCCACTAAATCAATTTCCTTCAAGCCAGGCCAATCACAATCACTTGAACGTGACTGCAGCTCCCCCAGCATAAGGTTGCAGTGCCAAAGCGACTCCCACTCTATTGGTCAGTGATCACTGTTGCTTCCAGGAACACAAAGGAGGTTCTACTGCAGGTTGGCCTCCCCAGCTGATTAAAATTTACATGCATAATTCATGTCAGCTTCCAACAAGAGTCCAGCACTTTTGATTATATTTTATCTTCGTCTTTGATTACTATCAAGTAATATAACAGTTAAAGCTAATTTGCTCTGAGTACTCAGGTTGTTAACATTAGCAGAATGCAGATTGTGCCGAGGCCATGGTATATTTTTATTAATGATGATCTAATTTAATTAGTGATATTCTGAGAATTTATTTTTGCACTCATTTGAGCGACATAGCTGCAGAGTAGTTTACTCTCATTTGTTCCTGACCCACTTACAGCAGTGAGAGCAAGGCTTCAATTGGGAAGCCAAAATTTGTCAGTCCATCCATCCATCCATCCATCCATCCATCCATCCATCCATCCATCCATCCATCCATCCCTTCCTCACTCCCTCCCCAGAAAACTGCCACAATGTTCCATCTGTAAAGCATCAGAGTTAAATTAGCCAGGTCATTGCCTTCCTTAGCAATTCTACACTATTCTCATTTCGCTTCAGTACTCCATCTGAGATTTCTCCCATTGAGCTTGATTTCTCCAGTTGAATTTCCTCTTGGCCAATCAGAGTGAAGGAGTTGTGAATAATGACGTTGAATTTCTGGCTGTTTTAGAATCTCAGTTTACCTGTGGTGGTACTTTGGTAATGGCAGTGGAGGAAGTGAACAAACCCATTCACTCCATGTTCTCCACACTTCCAAATACTGAGCAATTAATGTTGAAGCAAGATTAATGTTTAATACATTTTATTGTTGGCAAAGATGTCATGTGTCTCTGCATTTCGCAGTGGGGAATGGGTGTTTACAGCATAAGCAATTTCCGTTAAACTTCATCAAGATCATATAGTTTAAAACATCAACAGAGTCCATGGCTCCAGAAAGCAATCGTTTGTCAATAGTTGAGGGTCCGGTCCCTCTGGACAAAGCAAGGCGTAGAAGAAGGGGCTGGATTTTACCATGCTACTCTGTGGACTGATGAAAGTAGAACTTTGGCAAAGCCCTGTCTTGAACAGAACACACCTATTCAGCAGTTTGTTCATTTACACTGTGCCACTTTTCTCATAAGGATAAGTCAGCATGTCCATACATGCTGACTTATCAGCATGTATGGACGTGTGTGGTCCATACATGGACATGCTGACTTATGCTGAAATCCTAGTTTCGTCAGACATACCTGCAAACATCCCAATGTCTCATGCCTCTGTTTGGTGACGGTAGGAAAGTTACACCATCTGTCTAACAAAATGATACAACTGTAGGTTGCTCAAACTAGAATCCCTCCATATCTTTACTGCAGCTACAAATTATTAAAGCACTGGAGTGAAAACAGAAACAAAAGTTTAGCAGAGTGCAACACTGGGAACAAACCAGACTTACAGCTGACAATGCAAAACTTACTCTCCATCCAGTGGAACAGGAACAAAATAGCCTATAGTTAAAGGCTCTGGTCCATTTCTGAGGAAGCACCCAAAGGACAACACAACGTACACAATCATAAAGATTCTTGGTGCAGGGATAGTTTATTTATATTATTTCCTTTCAAAAATGAAGAAAAAAGTAATATATCAGCCATACATTTTAAGCTTTTTCATCAAATAAAACATACTTTTCTTCCCTTGATGTGAAACTGACAGGAACGTGTGTGGTTCAGAGGAACAGTTTGTGGGTTGGTTATCTTGCCACAGCACCCTGTTTTCGAGAGAGTGTCTCTATGTGAATTGCTCATTAAAGCGCAGCAGCAGCTACTGATAAAGAGAATTGGATTACTGTGATTAATACAATGTGTCACTTGTAATGTCTTTAACAGTATGAATCACAGAGCCCCATGTACAGAAACAAACCCACACATTTACTTATTTCAACAGTTTGGAGTTGCAGAACAACATGAAGCTCATCTGTCTGAGTAACACACAGTCCTACAAAATGTCACACACTCATAGCAATGGTGTTTTTTTTAAATGGCTTAGTGTGTTCAGACTTCTTAAAGCTTTGGAATATTGCACCATCATCAACATCATTAACAATTTTGTGAATTTAGTTGGCATGTGTGCACTACAGGAACATATTCCTCTGATCATGTCGGCGTGTACACGCCGACTTGAACAGTGAGTGTGTGCTGCTCTTCAGGGGCTTTGGGACCATTTGCCAAATCCCAAGCGTGCAGCACAGAGTCCTTTAATTGATGAAGTGAGGAAGATAACATCCACACGGTTGGAGATGATGATACTAACCTGAATAAGCAATATCTGGGTGTGCTTGTGTGTGTGTCTGCGTGCCTGCCTGTGTACGTTTTTGTGGTAAAGTCCCCTGGCTGAGGCTCTTTCTGGCACCTCAGGCACAACAGATGCTGCTCTGTTACACAGAACTGTGCACAGGCATTTATATACATGTGCATACAAACCCACATGTGATATATTGAGAGCAAAAAAGTGAATTAATCATTTAACCTATTGTACAAAAATGGTATCTTATCCAAAGAGCATATGGAGGTTGGTTGACTGGGCAGATATTTCTACCTTTGAGAACGTTACCTTTATTAAATTAATTTATTTTCTCTCCTCTTTAGCTTGCTTGGAATGGATAACACCCTGGCAGCAGACTGGACAGCAAAATGAGCAGAACCAATAAGGCAAATATCAACAGCCATGTGAAACAAAACAAAACTGAACTATCTATCAGAAAGTCATAGTTGGTTAATGATAGCAACAAGAAATGGAAAACAAAACAGCATTATCCTGACGGCTGTATGCTCATGCTTGTTGGACAAGAATGTTGATGGTAATATCAGAGAAGGCACCACAAGAAGTTTGCACATAACTTCATGGCAGCAGAGAAGATATAATGTCATGCAGTTGGCTCAGTGACCCAAGATAGTGTGGCCCATTGAGTGGTACAGGACCCAAAATGTCTACACAAAATAAATCCTCTCTGTCTTACCTTTATCTATTGTTTCAATGGATAAAGAAACAATAGTTTCTTTATCTATTGTCTATAGATAAAGAACTACCTGCTGCCAGCCAAACAAACACAACTACACCCTAAGACTCCAACCCAAAGTGATTACATTTTGTTGTTAAATTGGACATGGATTTTACATTAACTTCGCAGAAGTTCTGTTCGCACTTTCAGCCTCCTTTTGGTTGCCAACAGCAAAAAACATCCATCTTTCTAAGACTACGTGATTAGCGCCGACAATACAGGCTGGGGTCCAAATTAGTGAAACGGGGTTGGAAATTGAAAGCAGAGGTCAACTCACCACAGGAAATAACAGCTTGGTCAGCAGCAGTTAAAGTGTAAATGTCACTAAATGTATGGTCGCGGAAAGGTCTCCGTGGGGCAGTAAATGAAACACACAGACGCACAAACTTGTCAACACTGTGACCAGTTCACAACTCCCCTGGGATGTGTTATGAAGCCGCAAGGCCAGCATTTATAGATCTTCACTACTCTCCACAAACACACACGGACACACACACCCCTCCACGCCATCACACACAACAAAGAGTAATTGGGCTTCCTGTTTGCTCTGCTTCTTGGTTGCACCTGAAGGCCTGTGGAAGGAGAGCTATCTAAAAAAAAATTCATTCTTTTCCATGAAACTGGACCAAGTTTATTAGTGGAGATTGAAATAAAAGGGAAGCAAGATAAAGAAGATGAAGTGCAGCAACAACTGGAATAAAGATTTTGTTGATGTTATTTAAAAACGCTGTCCTTAAAAATCAATACCTGCAGAGCTACACATTACTCAGTAGGATGAGTATGAGGACATTAGTTAAGTCAGTCTTTAGGATTCAGGCATCCGGCTGATGGAGATTTAGGCTGGACAACATGCTCACAATTTTACATCATGAAAATATTTAACAGAATCTATCCATCAATCCTTGTCTGTATTATATTGGTCATCGGGGGTTATATGGGGGTGCCGATCTCCAGCATTCAGTGAGTGAGAGGTGGGGTAAACTGGACAAGTCGCCAGTACATCATAGGGCAACATAGAGACAGACAGGACAAACAACCATGCACACACACATGCACACCTGCGGGTTAATTACAGCGATGAAGTCGGAGTACACAGAGGGAACCCATGAAGGCATGGGGAGAACATGCACACTCCATGCAGAAACACCCAATGTTTACCAACTGTACCGCCATGTAGTCCCATTTCACAGAGTGACAAGACAAAATGTGATGGTGTGTTCTACGATCATGTGCAATGCCATAAAAATGATTTACTCCCTAACAGATGTCTTCAGTTTTTGCTGTTTTACTCCTCTATGTTTCTGTATAGTCACTGTTTTTGGGAACCGGAAGGAGAATTCTTATGCAGTCTTTCATTTTATGTTTGATCAGTTTTTATTTGACATTATTTTGTAGAAATCAGTTTTCACTTGGACAAAGACTATTTTTTTCCAAAAAATCCAAATTATGTTAATCATAATCAATTTGCAGATGGATTAAAATGGATAAAACACCGAAGGAGGTAAATACTTTTTACAGGCAAGTTAAATTGGTGTTGCACTTTTTTGGATGAATGTCTCAGACTTCATATCATAATTTATGCATTCCTAATTGAGTTGCATCAAATGGACTAGCCAATATCTGCATTCAAAAGTGTAATCAAGGGAGACGGTTCAAATTTGAGTGGCAACCACATACAGTGAGTGAAAGGTAGAGAGATGAGAGTCTGCCGAGAGATGGAGAGTCGAAAGAGGAGACAGTTAATTAATAGAAGATGTATAATGAAGATTGATGCAGGTGTAAACACAAGTAAGTGGGGCCCTGCAGTGCTGTAGCATTAGAGGGAAAACAGAAATATTAATAATCATGCATATTAATATTGATTAATGATTAAGTGGCTGATAGTTTGTGTAATTAGTATTAGCTGGATGCAATATGCTGCAGATGAATGTTGCACATGCAAATCAGCCATTTAGTTTTCAATGATCACACTGTCTCCTGTTCTCTGGTTCCCTGTAATTTAGCCACCGTTTCTGTGTTTACTCGTACAACAGGCTCCAGGGTGTGTGGGCCTGATGACTTCTGTTGGGACTAATATATGTTCCAAG
This sequence comes from Xiphophorus maculatus, assembly GCF_002775205.1. NCBI lineage: Eukaryota > Metazoa > Chordata > Actinopteri > Cyprinodontiformes > Poeciliidae > Xiphophorus > Xiphophorus maculatus. The sequence goes on from NC_036451.1 coordinate 28,634,453, forward strand.
TGCAGAGTGTATGTTACTACATGACGAATGAAAAACAGCCGCAGGTCTCTTCACAAGCCTGCTTTGAATTTGCCAAAACCCAGAACCTAAAGATTTCTGGCTTTACAAACCAGGCCCACAGCATGGAAAATGATGATAATAATCATTCAGCAAAATGAATTAAGTTTGGAACCAACCACTAAGTAAGCCAGTACACTGACAGTGTAGGAACCGCTAATTGTTGGCTTCTGACAACGCTTCTTATGCCAGTAAATAACTTTGCCGAATCCAAATGACTGAAAACAAAAAGAAGCCAAAACCGGAGCGAACAGCGGTGCACAAGGGAGACGGAGGGAAACAACAGGATCTCCCACCGTCTCATCCACCTCCTCGTTCCCTTTTATCTCCCATATTGTTCTATTGTTTCCATTGGGGAAAAACAAATGAATACATGGCAAGTGCTGAGAGCTGTACAGGCAAGAAAAGAGAAGGCTGACCTTTGAGAGGATTATGGGATTTGTTTCGGAACAAAGCGAGAAGGCAATATGGCAGATGGATTCTGGAAAATAGACTATTGCTGCAGTGAGATGGCAGGAATGGCAAAGTGAGTGAAAGACAAAAACGGAGATAGGATCAACAAGTTAATGCAAAGGTCTGATCACAGAGTTGGTTCTATGAATAGCAGTTCACCCAAAGTTACACTGCTGAAAAGATAGGACTAGTTTCTGTTGAGATACTGTCTGTGAGCTATCACTTCATGGATAGGGAAATTACTTTAAACTGTTCTGTTGGGAGTTTTAGGGGGTAAAAGTGAAGTTGATGTTTGATTATGGGAAGAAGACATCAAAGTGTAAGCTCACACTTTCATGGCAGATATAATATAGTAAAACCTGTCACACTATTGATCTTCTTATAATTTCTTGTTTGCTTCAGTTATGCCTAGTTCACATGGCAGGACTTTAAAAACCTCAGAGACCACACAGCTGCCAATAAAAACTCTTAGGTATAACAGGTTGGATTGTACCATGTATGGTGGGTGTGCAGCCACAGGGCAGGAGCAACACACCACAAACACACTCATTTCACTTTCCAATATTGAGATTCATGAATTTGGAGTAGAAAAACATTGCCGAGGATGCAATGGCAATAGTTTGTGGACTTATTTTAAGCGATAACAGACATAACAAAAACAAAAGATGTTGGATAAAGGAATGGAGACAGCAGCTCTTTTTGCTGTACTATGATACGGAGATGGAGGTAAGTTGTTCTGTTTTGATGTTTACAATTACATTGAGAGAAATGGGCACAAAATGACAGATATAAGTTCAGTTAACAAATATTAAAACCAGGCATTAGTAAATGTTTTACTAGCACAACTACAATCTACTTGAAATGCAAGTAGCTTGTTTCAGTGTCAAGCCCTGGCTGAATGAATAAAGTTATCATTACAACTAACTTATGTCATGTTAACGATGGATAGCTGAAAAGTATATATCAACTGCGTTAGCAATTTCACTCCTACTCATCTCCTTGTCATTTCTCTTGATATTCCTTGCACCAAATGTTGAATCATCCATTCACATTGTTGCCACATAACACCTAGACAATCCTCCATATCCAACATCCACCGGATTCTCATGTCAGCTGTTCTTTGTTTGGGATTTCCCTCTGTGTTTTTTGATTGGCTACCTGTCACATTTGTGGAAAATTATCCTTTCTCTATTTAGGTTCTTGATGTATGAGGCTGAAAGAGAGTCAGTGAGTTGAATTCATGAACGAAGACGAAAATACAGCGCTGGTCCATTTGTTCATCCTATCCTTAGGGGCTAACAGAGGAAAATGCAATAAACAACAGTTTCTAGTTCTCTTTGTTGGCCTTTATCCAAGCTACACCCTAAAAAGGGTGTTTCATAGTGTGTCTTAGCTTGGTGCGCATGCGCTCTTATGTGTGTGCATGTATACATACGAGCATGCAAATACCTAGAAGAGAGAGAGGAAAACACAGACTTCAACACGTTAAACAGGATACATTTCCATTCACAGTCAGGGGACTCCACACGCGCTGCCATATTGGGCCAAGCCAAACATGTTGAATATCCCAGATTTTAGATTTTACTGACCGAACCAGTCTTAACACACCACACGCAGCAGGATGATCAGCTATAATTTTCTTAAGCAATAATCTTAAAGCGCTGAACCCTCTATGATTGTCTGAAGGGGAGTATCGGGACCAAAAATCCTGCCATGTGAACTAGGATTTATATTAATTAAGCTCTCTAATATACATTTTTCTTTTTGATTTTGAAAAGACAACTGTGATGTGAATAAATTACATGTTTGCATTTTATAATATGGTATTTTCATTTCTGAAAAGTTGATTTGAAAAATCCCTCCTGTTTCTGATATTAGCATATGTTATTATGCATGTTCAAAGTCAAATACGGATGACACTAAAACAATGTTTTGACAGCAGTAGTTTTGCATTAAAAATGCCTTTTGGGTAAGGTTGGAGTAAGTACCGCAGCATTTTACAAGGCAAATATTTATTGCATGTTCAGTCTCCTTTGTGAAAGTCAGATGTGCTTGCTTCATGCTCATCCATCACACCGACCTCGGCAACGTTTCGCTTTCAGGGATACAACTTAAAGGACACTCTGCTCAGCAGGATGACACCTAAAGCTGACACATTGTTGAAATCAACGGAACTGCTCATTAAAACTGATGCCAGGACATCCATTCTGCAGACAAAAATGTCTCAAATAACAGACAGGAAAATCTATAAGAAAATGGTAACTAGAATGAAAGCAAACTACAGGTTAAACAGGACGTCGATATATATTATTAGCCTGTTATTGACCAAGATGACAGAAGAACTCTGACATGTTCTCAGCTACATGAAGCGTCATGCTGTTCTCTCTTCCCTCTCCTGTTGCCTGATGTCTGACCTCTAAAAATATGGCATTGGCAGATTTGTGACTCACACTGATAACCAATCAGATGGCTTTTGTCGTGCCGGGCGGACAACCCCCATTGTGTCTTAAATCACATTTTCTCTTCATCGTTCTGTCCCTCGGACTCTTTGTCTTCTTTATAGCTTGTTGGCAATGGTTTTATTCAGTGCTGGTAGATAGTCTGTGGAGTTCCCTCAGGACTGTGGAAAGACTGACAACCTGAGAGGCAGAACACGTCTGCACCACACTTACAGCAAATGCCTCAGACCATGCAAAAATCTAAAACAGGCTTTGAAAATTACAAAGGAATGAATAACTATTACAAGTCAATGAAACTATGACTGGTACACATCTCTATGTATGCAGTATGCCGTGGTGGGAACTACACCACACACTTTGATCGTGCTCGCATATGTACCTCTGCTGTATTAGCCTCATTACACACATGCAGACATGAACATAAGCTTACAACCCTTGGCTCAAGCTTCCAGTCAGAAGCAAGCCAAAGGAAAGGCTTTGATCAATAAATAACAACATCACCAGGGGTTCTGCAAATGGGTATCCGCTCACGCTGTTTACATCGAGGTGTCTACAGTTGGATTTAGGGGGATGGAAGTTATTTTTTTTGTCTCTTAACCCATCTTTCCACGTGCCCCGCTGGCCTCCTACCAGGATAATCAGCTCTGTTCCAGGCTCTTGCAATCAGTTGGCCTCTCAGAGCCCCACCAGTTTGAAAGTAGCAGGACAGGATTTTTGATGCAACCATAACAACATCAACTGATCCCCAGTGTTAGCAGGATGCCAGTTTTTTTGAATAGCTGTATTGATTATAAATTCAAATAGATTTTAAAATGAAATGGGGCAGTATTATGTATTTTCTAGACACATAGTACGATTTCATAGCACAATCAAGTACTATCAAGTTACTGCCAGTTATGAAAATACTGTGTATATCATATATAACTTGAAAGGAATTTGACTTGAAATTGGCCTCTGTCTCTTTAAGAATGTCCTACAGATAGAGACACTGTCCCTTCAACACTTTATAACAACGATGGTTTCCTGCTATGCTGTTTACAACTGTTCTTAGGAGCCCAGCAGATGCACAGTTCCACCAGGTGTTTGCTAATTGCTCCTGCCGCTAGTCTGGAGGAGCTCAGAGGGAGAGCTGTGAGAGGGGTGTTCTGTGAGTGAGATTCTCATCGGCAGACTGCAGCTCTAATGAGGAACTTTGCGGTAATAAGCAGTGCTTTAAATCAGGAGGTGTTAAAGGGATGCACAATTAGTTAAACATGTTCGCCTAATTATGTTGTAATTTTCATACTACCTGAAAAATTGTGGTTTGTGATGTGTAAAAATTCATAATTACTCCAAAAATTTAATATCTTTTGTTATATTTTTCACTCATGGAGTATGCCATTTTTTCACCTGTTTAATGCGTAGTAGGTTGATGGGTCCATTCTGTCCTGGAAGCTACAGAGTCAGCACAGGAAAGTTAACTTTACCTGGATTATTTGTCATCAAATTCCATTTGACTGGTGTAAATTTAGACAGTGACACACTACGTTGCTGTTGGCTGTAATAAAAAAAATTACAAAAAAAACAGTGAAGTGCCGAACACAACTTGCGAAGGACCTATATTTGTGCCCTCAACATTTCTCTCCATAAGACTTTGAGTTATTTGTAACTTCAAAACTGAAGAAGAATCTAACAAGCTAAAAGCAAATGGCATGCAACAAGACGTTGGGAGAAACATTAGAGACATGAAGTACTGGAAACTCTTTTAAATGATAGCAAAGCTTTTGCTATTGCTTTATGTGAAGACATGAACCCAACATCAGACTGAAGATCTGACCTGATACAGGCATGTTAACTACTCAAGGATCACACAGTCCGATCTGTTTCATTCATGCAGCTGAAGGTTGCAGCAGCAGCAGAAACTCTTTCCTCCATTTGGTACTTATCTTTATTACCTCTTCTGATTTCTACATTCCCATCAATTTCAACATGTTCTGGTTCAAATTGAAAAAGCTTAGCATTACTCATCGCTGTTTTGGCTGGATGGAACTAGTGCAGCTGGACATAGCATACATTATTTACCCAGAATGCATTGCAGCATAAGCAACATGCCTATGTACAGCATGTCATGACAATATTTTATTTCAATTCATAAAAGCTAAACCATCTACAACATTTTTACAGTATTGTTTTTACAGCTAAAATAAGTATTTTTCAAATATACTAATCATGTATTTGATGAAGAAATGACATTACAACAGCTGACAAAAGTTGAATTTACATAATCTCCCTATACCCATAATCAAGTGTAAGTATGTTACTTGATTGTGGGTAAATTAAATGCAACAACTTAATATAAAAGGCTTTAATCTTAAACTAAATATTTTTGAAGCCCTGGATTAAGGTGTCCAGACAAAAGAATCTGAATAAAACTAGAAAGATGTAGTATTTGATCAATGTTTAGACAACTTCTTTAAAAGCTTTGGTGTTGGAAGCTCAGAGTGACTCTGGGCATTAATATTCTAAATAAACAAGAGTCTTTATGTTATATAATGGTGTACTAAGGCATAATGGTGGACTAAGTTCTGATGTGAAAAGGTTTCGGCCAGCATGTCCAGATAGTCAGCTGTTGCCAGATGAATCCAGTCGGCAAAGCTGCAGTTAGCCCAACACTGCCAAGCGTTCCGTTGCCAGATCACCATTAGTGTGGTTAAGGTCTTCTAGCTTACCCGCCCACTCACTGAATAGATGATTATGTTGTAAGTTAAATGCCAAATTAAAAAGTGAGCATAGAGGGAAAAGCTTTGGTTCAGTAGAGAATGGCAGGATGGCACAGCTGAGCCAAGAAGATGTCTGCCATTTCCCCAACAGAGGATGCAGGAAAAAGAATAGAAAGTATCTATAAAATGCTTATTTAGCCAGCCTCTGGCCATGCATCGCAATAACTATATAACCACAGTACTGAAATTCTGTGGATATACTAAATGTTCTTATGTTTTAGACAATATTAGAAATTCAACACAGGCTGATGGAAAATTTTTGATTTTGCTGTTTCCTAGCCTGATAGTTCTAAACAAGCTCCTACTACATGGCTGTTTGCCATAGGAACAGCCTGATAGGACATATTTGGACTTTTCAGACATTATCTTGTTAGGCCTCTGTCCTTTGATGCACAAAAGAAAAAAACAAAACAAAAGAAATGTTGAAAAATGTTCTCCAGTTTGGCTCCGGCCGGGACGCAGAGTAAGGAAAGTATTACAAACAGCAGAGCATCTCTAAACAGCTAGCTTACTGATCAAGGCTAGCTTTTCTCTACAGTTCAGATAAAATGTTGTAGAGCAGGAGACACTGAGATCTAAAGGTAAACAGGTGATTCATTCAACGCAAGCACACACATTTTAGAGCCTACCACAAAAAGCCCCGGGATCCAAACTCGGAAAAATACCAGATCCCAGACAAAATATGGCCAGAAATATTAGCTCAACTGCTTAATACAAACAAGGTTCTACAGGGCTGAAAAAATTAATCAGATTAATTGAGATCAATCATTGAAATAATCATCAACTGGTTAATCATTAACTAAAGAAAAGTTTGTAACCCTGGCCCTCAGGGGACACTGCACTGCATGTTTTAGGCATTCTCCTGCTTCAGCATACATGGTTTCAGTTGATGGCTGATTAACAGGATTTTGCTGAATTGCAGTCATCTGAATGAGGTGTGTTGAAGCAAGGCAGGTCAGTGCCTTGAGGACCTACTTTGGGATTCACTGAACTAGAGTATAAAGACTAAAAAAAAATAGCAGCTAAGATTAAACTAGTATCATAGTTCAAAATAATTAGCACCTTTTAATGATGTGTAAATCATGTAAATCTTAGAAGTATTTTTTTAGCTGCAGATGAATCCTTTGCTACAAATAATCAAGTGTTCACTAAAGGAATGCTGTGAGGGCATTTAGGCAATAAAACGTTTATTCTCTTATTTAAAAAGAAATTGAATTATTTATTTACATATTTTTTATGTATTTCTAATATTATATGAAAAGGCATAAATGGTTAAATGAAAAATCCACAAAATGTGCCAATTTGGATGACTAATTAATTAATTAGTCATCCAAATAATCAAATCCAAAAATAATCATTAGCAGGAGCCGTAATTTACTTATGGACATCTTTAAAAAGTTGTGCAATTTTTTTGATTGCTATTTGTAAATATACACTGGTGCCTCATTGGAGTCGCTGGCCTCCTCACATAGTTGTGAAATTAATTGTTTCTAGGTGGAGTTTTTTTTTGGTTTTTTTGCATGCAACATTTTGCAAGTAAGTAAAGAGGGGACACAGTTATGAGCACAGAGCATTGAAAGTAAATCATTAGGGTATTTGTTTCAGGAAGAAAGGAGTTAATCAGCATGAAAGTAACAGCCCCAAACATCCAAGCAGCAGGTCAAAGCAAGCACCAAATAAGAAACACGATTACAGAGTAGAGAGAAATAGAGGGAAAATATATGACAGTAAGCAAGGAAGTGAGTAATATTTTCAAAAAGAAAGTAATGAGGATAAGGCCTGTGTCAGAGGTAATGCTCCTCAAACAAGCACACATATTCATAATTTAGAAAAGATTGTGGGCACACAAGCTGAAAACAATACATGAGTTAAATAATGAAAATTTAGTTTTTACTGTTTATCGCATTGAAAGGGCAGGGGGAGCAGGAAACTATTACAAATAGCACTCAAATGGAGAAATCACACTCAGACTTGCTTTCTGCTATGAGGACATGAAGCATGCACTGTGAGACATCTTACTGCATCTGAACCATCCGTTAGCATCACATGCCACGTAGGTTTAACACATGTTTAATGCCAGCTGTCTCCTCTTTGTCAGATTGTTATACACAGAAAGTCCCGGTCACATGCTAGTGCAATCTGGTCCATCAAATGGTACAGGTGTGAGCACTTTGTTTGCATCAGATAGCTGATGGCTGTCCTCCAGTTATGATTTAAATTTGATGCAGCAGGCCAAAGTGAACACCATAATAGAAGAAACAAAAAATGTTTCATCACTGTCAGTGCCAGGTCTCAATAGATGAAAACCTGAAGCATTGTTTAACTAACTCTTTACTGCCTGACTTTACTTATATTAAGTCAGAAAGGGGGTTTTCTGTCAAGTAGAAATGAAGGTAAGTATTTAAATAAACTATGTACAAAGTGTATGAAATGTATAGCATGAAAATTTGGCTATTAGTAAACCAATGTTAGTAGGAAACATGACACCTTGGCTGCATTAAATATGAAATAACTGACAGAGAAGGTAAGTTTGTCTTATACATCATATTTCAGACAGCATTTACAGTGATATTTAATAAATTAGAATATGTCTAGATGAGTCTTGTTTGTCCAAATAAAAATACTTTTTGAAAATAACCTTTAAGCAGGTGTCAAGGCTGCATTTCTGTATTAAATATTTTTTTATTGGTCCCGTGTAAAAACTTAAATCCTCTAAGTGGAAAATCCTCTTAATTAACAGAAATCAAGGCTTTCAGGCATCCATCTATGTGTAACTAATATATGTGTTTCACTTAGTGACAAAGTTCCTGAAATAAATTGGCTTTTCAGCAATATTCTAATTCATTAAATGGGTCTGTATAAGTAAATTAACCAACCACAGTGGACCAGCCCCTGTTTGTGACTTAGTATTTGTGGATTCACCTATTTGCAGATTCCTTTAGTGGAAGTCAACTAAATTATTCATGAACAATTCATCAGATGATTTTAGTAGAGCATAAATCATCTACTAAATCATAAACCACCTGAGAGCAAACATCTCTCAGAAAACATCTGAGAGAAAATGCAGCTTGGTGAGGTAAAATATAGGAGCAATGCTAATGCTCTTATATTTTACGGCTACGGCTCAAAGGAAAGCTCTCCAAAGGGTTGTGAATACAGCCCAAAAAATCATTGGCTGCCCTCTCCCCTCACTGGAGGACCTGCACAGCGACCGCTGTCTAAGAAAAGCACAACACATCACAAAGGACACTTCTCACCCCGGACATTCTCTGTTCACACTGCTGCCTTCAGGCAGAAGATACAGAGCAACCAGAACAAGAACCAACCGTCTCAGAGACAGTTTCTACCCGATAGCAATAACAAAACTAAATGCAATCAAAAACAACCATTAATCATCATAAATGATGTATGTGAGAATGTGGCTGTTCTTATTTAGTGTTTTTCTTTTTTTTTCTTTTTTTTTTTGCCAGTTGTTTGTTGATTCTTGCGTTGTGTGTGAATTGTGAGACAGTTATTTTTTTGTTTTTGGGCATGTGCACTGACTGATGGCACCTTTTGAATTTTGTTGTTCTTGTGACAATGACAATAACGATTTTTCTTATCTTATCTTATCTGGATGTTGTTTCTGAAGCACCCAATCCAGAAGCACCCTTCCCTTTGCTGTATTGCAGCAAAGATAAGAAACAGCTTGAATGTTAGCCTCTGTTGTAGCGTAATGACAATCTGAAGTGTGTGGATTAATGCAGATTCAGGCATATTTGGTGTTTGAACTGTTACAAAAGGCAATAATATGCACCTGATGAGGGGGTCTCAAGTCTTAGTAGAATTCAGCTGTAGGTGGGTGGGTGGTTGTTGTTCCCAAGCTCCACTCTGGGGGGCTTGGGAACGCCCCAGGTTCAACACAACTGCCTTTAGTAGCTATATGTTAGTTTTGTCACACACATTGCTGGTCTTTAAAAATAGGATGTTTTTGGAATTCATTTTCACTCAATGTGTTTTTAATTTCTTTCTACCAAGTCCTTTTAAAACAAAGACTCATTACTAGGTATTGTTTTCCTCTCATTAAACATGAATAATTACTTTAAAGTAATTCAGAAAATACTCTTTAAAACATCAATCTCCAACTGCATCCCCATCCTCCCCTCAAAGGTTTCTATGGCGATCCCAGGACTGTAAAGAGGGCAGAGCTAGAGGAGCCATGCCATGCAGAGAAATGGATATTTTACTGGCCAGGTATATCTTAAAACAATCAAAGGCTTGATGAATTGGCTCAAAGGCTGATGTATGGCTGGAATGGAAGAGGTATTTGGAGAAGGTTTGAGTCAGGGAAATGCACCTCATCAATCAGCATGATTAAAGGTTTTGGCCAGGCTAAAACAAACTCAACACTGTGAGGGCCCAGCCTTAAAGACACAGCCTCGCTTTCTAGATGCCCTGCATCAAATCACCATGGAGAAACCCTTCATTTAAAGCAGCACTATGAGCAAAGCCAGTATTATCGTGCCACTTTTCTGGCAATTTTCATTCAGGTTGGACATAAATAATAAACAATTTCATTTGTTTGTAGTTAATACAGCCTGAATGTGGTTAGTACCTGATTATTTGTATAAACCAAATTAATGTGAGCCTCCAGCTGAAAGCAGACCAAAAGTGATGCAGATGACATGAACAATAAATACTTGCCACTTTTTAATGGCACTTTGACAGCAATACAGCATGTGTTTCATTATCACCCGATCGGCACAACAGAGAAACTCCTGAAGAAACGTGCTTCTGCACACACACACTCACACACAAACTGTAAAATACTATATATGTGCCCCATGGCCAAATCCATTGTAGCCAAGGCTCTTTACTAATAAATACAGCTTTGTGTCAGCAGCTCTACATATTTAAAGACATTAATGGCTTCTGGAAAGTGCTCACTCTTGCACACAAACCCACAAGGAGGAGCAGGAAAACCACTGGTGTGAGGAAAAGAGGCTGGTCTGTCAGCAAAGCAACAGACTCTAGCAAACAGGTTGTAGTGGGCCAGGTAAGGTCAAATGCACATCTCATAGTTTGTGTCTCAATTGTGTCCTTTTGAGGTCCACAAAAACTTTATATGATCCTGTGGTTGAGATGTAACCTTCAAGTAAATGTATTTTCTCATGGAGTTTAGGACAGCATGTAGCATGTTTTATAAACCATATCAACCAACTGAACAAATTTTCAACCAAAGGGGATCTATGTATCTTCCAGGCACAAAGTCTAATTTCATAGCACAATCAAGTAACTATGTTACCTTCAGTTGTTTTAAAAATGTTATATGTACAAAAAATAACTTAAAATAAATTTAACTTTAAAATTTGAAACCTTGAAAATGGCATCTGTCTCTTTAAGAAGCTCCGACATCCCCTTCAGTACGTCATCATAGCAATGCTTCTCTGTGATGCCATATACAATGGTTCTTAGGAGCTCAGCAGATGTGCAGTGTCACCAGGTGTTTGCTGCTGCCGCTAGTCTGGTGGAACTGTGTGTGTGTGTGTGTGTGTGTGCGTGTGTGTGTGTGTGTGAATGGGTAGGTGCTCTTTGGGGCTGGAGCTCGGTTGAAGACTGCAGCTGAAAGCTGAATTGTAATTTCTGATTAATCTGTAAAGCTACACTTGCACTAAGCATCAGTTATAGTGCAGCCAAAATTTTAATTATCAAGGAACTCAAACATTTAATGAATTGTTACATCCTTAATGATAACTTTCTCTATGACTCACATATGAATGAGCAAAAAAATGTCAAAGATATTTTTGGATTTGTCTTCCAACTCAATGCTGACCACCTGAACAACTGCCACAGATCAGAGAAACTACTTTATTCTGGCCAACGAGGTAAACCTTCACTGTGGCCACTCTAATATGGCCACCATTGAAATAAGGTGAAATGTGATTAAGTTGGGTAAGATTTAATTCCTTGATGTTACTTCAAACATTTTTAAGGCAAAATAAATGGAACATTAAACACAGGCTCAGAACTTCTTAATTTCACACTAATATGTATGTCCTAACAGAGCAACCCAGCAAACTGGCTGATGTACTTTTTAAATGGATGACAGAGTTGAAAGACTCACTTTAATAACTTGCATACAACACCTCACACACACACACCCACGCCGACGCACGCAAGATAGAAGGTTTGGTAAGATAAAGTAACACACTCTTCTTCCACCGCCAAGAGGGTAAACATGTACACAGTCTAATCTAAGGAGAGACACCATGTTAACCAGCAAGAAGACAGTTTTCTCCAACACTATTAGGCCTGGAACCATTTCCAACTTGGACATCAGAGCAAAAGGAAAACGGGAAGAGAATTAAGGGTGGAGTGGAAGGAAGGCAGGTTGGAAATAAAATGTGAAAGGTTAATGTTTTGACTAGATTTATTCTGTTTTAAAACACAAGTGTTTTCTTCCAAGGAACTGGGGAGGTTCCTTGGAAGAACTTTCAACAAACTTCCACTTGGAACTTCCACTTCCAGGTGGAAGTTCCAAGAAAAAAGTTCCAACAAAAAAGTCAGATATATATGATCAGTATAGTTCTGTATGGATGGTTTTCATGAAGTATTCTCTTTAAAGCTTTTAAAATAGTTTCTCAATGGGTTATTCTAGCAAAGTTTAAATTATACAGTATGACTTCTATGGTAGCACACTGATGTTAGTACAGTAGGAAACTGCTTCTGTTAAGCATTGCAATTCTGATAAACCCAATCTGCAATAAAGAATCCCTCAGGGATTCATCCTGGGGCTAGTATTATTTATATTTCATAATGACTAGATATCTGGTTTCTGACTTGGGGGAAAAAAATGCCTTTGACATGATGAGCAAAAAAAAAAAATCTAATGAATCGGGTCTGAAAGTTTCATAATTTTATCGGACACACCAATTTCTATATTGAAAACTGGTTCCACAGAAAGTCTCAGTGTCATGTTTTGTGTTGAGGATGGTCGACCCAAAAGCAGCAGTCTAAAGTCATCAGGTGGTACTGATGTAAGGCAAAAAAATAAATAAAAATAATAAAACTTACAAAATGTGAAAGTCCACAGAAACAGAAAAATCCAAAAACAAAGTCAAACTGGAGACATGGGGGGGATCATGAGGAAACGTAAAGATGAGGAAAATTACCAAGTAGACATGACAAGAGAAACAACAAGACAAACTGGCAACTAGTGGTAGAGGCAGAGAGCCTTAAATATTGGGAGGTAGAGTGTGGGAACAATAGAGCTGACTGATGAGCTAATAGGTTGCAGGTGAGAGTAGTTGGAGAACGTTTAGGTAAATTGGAGGGGGGAGAGAAGGGCACAGGGAAGATTACACAGGGGAGGAGAAAAAAAGTGACAAAAGATAGCAGGGGAGAAAACACAGGGGAGCAGAAAATAATTCTAACACTAAAGAAAAATAAACTATGGAGAGAAAGACATAAGGAGAAACCGTAAAAGAACTGAACAGAAACGAAACTGATCTAATAAGGACTAAGGAACATAAAATACTCTAACTTGAATAACTAAAAAATATGAACAAAAACAAAATCCTATACATTTTATAAACCTCATGCCAGTGAATCGTCTTTTTTATTAGTCTATATGTGTAGCAACAGTATTCCTATCAGTTCTGATTAGAGTATGCCGGCAGAGTGAATAAATAAATCATATAAAAGCAATCAGTCTGAATGATTCAAATAACACTAGACAGTGTAGACTACTGCAGACAGCATTAATATTTGACTCATATTTTGCTTATTTGCTTTGGAAGGAATGGGCCATGTCTATGCTCATTCTTCACTTTCACACATACATCTACAAATAGAAACAAATATGCAGAGACAGATTTTCATTGGAATGAAAGGTGAGTATTGCCCTCAATCACTAGTTCAGTCTAGTTTAATCAGAAAAACCTGAAACCGTAGTAACCAAACAATATGAAAATGCGATCATTTCCTCTCATTCAAACAAACCGCAGTATGATCTGCTTTAGTCAGTGAAAGTTGTGTTTTCATCAACTATGCGATACATACCTGCCCTCTGGAAGAAGAAGGAATTATGAATACAACTGATGACAAGATACAATGGAGAGCAGAGAAAAGGGAGAATTGATTGTCCCAGTATTGATCAAACACTGTTGACTGGAGAACAAAAAAGAGGGTCATGAAACTTGAGATGATTTACTCTGAGTCCATATTTTTCAAACCTTCAATATTTACACTGAAAAACATATGTCACATTTATGTCAATCGGAGTGAAAATAAAAAAAAAAGTGCATCCAACACAGAGTAACACAAATCAGCATCAACTTCACTCTATGTGTGTATGACTAAGCCTTGTCTAATCATCATCTGCTGGGGATCAGAAACCCAGGAATGTCTTCAAACTGAATCAACGGAAAACATGCCCTGATGGCCTCATGCCCACAAACCTTTCAATGACGTGGACTCATCCAACCACAGACATGCTTGACAATCTTCTGCGGTTTTCGTCTGTCAGATGAAATACCTCAACATAGCAACCATCTTAAAGCAACCTTTCAGAGTCTTCTTCACAATGGGAAAGGAAAAGAGAGCCGACACCAGCCACAGATCAAATTACAGCAGAGTGAAGCAAAAACTGCCTGAGTACTCCCAGTTCAAGCCAGAAAGCAACGCTATGTTTGTTCAACCATGAAGGAAAGATATACAGAAAGAACAAAGGAAAGAAAGAAAAACAGAAAGAAACAAAGAAACAAATAAAATCCAGTTGCTTGCAACATATGAAACAGAAGGATTCTTACCTAGGACGCCCAGGCGGTAGTTGACTGTAATAACGATGACGTTCCCATAGCTGGCTAGGATGCTGCCGTCAAACATATTTCCAGTTCCTTCCATGTAAGAACCCCCGTGGATAAAAACCATCACCGGCTTGGGGCTTCCACTCTCCCTTATATCTGGAGGAAGAAGAGGAGGTGGAACATGCAGAAGGACTGATTAGATGACAGATTGAAGGTGACAGACAGTGATGAAATTTTAATTCTCTAGTAGACTTTGGCTACCTCTTAGTTTTTTTTTCCAGAATTGTGCTGGCACACTGGCTTTTTAATATGAAGACCTTGTTAGCTTCAGGCATCAAATTGATTTTTTTTTTCCATTCAAAGGATTGGACTGTGTTGACTGGTAAATGGGGATTTATTTTGTGAACCATTTTAAATTTCACATACTCTCTGTATTAATGAAACAGAATACTTAAAGCGATGAGTCTTGATTATACTCCAGGAAATCAGCTGTCAACAGGCAGGAGTGGCAATCTGACCTGTCATATCAAACTGATACAGAAACTGAGCAATTAATCAGCAGAAAAATTGGCTAGTAAATACAACGATAGATTCGGCCTTTTCTAAAAAAAAAAAAAAAAAAAAAAAATGGGTCATTGAGATGTAAATTTGCCATCAGGTAATTGCTTTATTTATCTGTTCAGCTGTAGAGAAATATTTGCCTTTAAGTTACAGTTCTGAAACACACGAGCACTTGATTTCACTGGAGGCAAACAGGACTAATTAGAAGTTAAATAAGACACCTTTCTGTTTAAATAAATCAAAGGTTTTGCTTATATGACAAAACTTAAGTCTGGAAATTTATTTAGAGTTAAATAAATTGCAGCTCCATCTGAGTGTTTGTTCAAACGACACTTAAAAACAAAAAAGTGTAGTCCTTGAACTGCATTTAAGTAGTTATCCTCTCACTTTCCTTATCACAGAATTTAAACAAAATCTTATCTCAATAAAAAAAAAAAAAAAAATTAAGAACCCAAAAGAAATGGTTGTAGATGGACATAATTTGTTAACCGCAGCACAACAATAGTTATGTACAGTCATTCTAAAAAGAAAGTATGCTGGTTAGGGTATAAATGGTCTGTCCTATGTTCTAAAAATATTTACATCCAAATACAAATGTAGAAAACTACACATGTTATAAACAAAGATATAAAAACAAATGAAGCCAGTAGGGAAGTTTAGGGCTAACCCCAGACCGCAGGCATATGGAAAATATGCCTGCGGTCTTTACCATACAAGTATTTGTTTTGTAATGATCTATTTGTCATGGCTGAATTTTAACTTCAAACAGTTGGCAGGTCAACAATGATAGCAGGATTCTTTCACAGGTGAACCAGTAGCATGTTCAGTCTGTGCCGATTAAGCAGGTTGGATTTGTCTTTTACAAGAAACTTACAGGATGTGTATGACTGCCTGTACCGCTTGATCTCAGTTTGTGGGTTGCTAATAAAAGCATGATGTATACTATATTGTTTGTTTCCTTATATATAACATTGTGGCCAAACTGGACAATTCCTCCCAGGGTTCTTTTTGAGTGTCAGTGAGTGTTTTAGTTTTTAACAGTGAGCTAAATTAGAATATGCTACCCTGTTTCCATTGTAATCATTTAAATCTTCTTTTATGACTTTGGCTTTTAAATTGTGGCTTTCTGAACTTTGATATAATTACATTGACTTGATGTGTATTAACATGCAGTAATTTTTCATTTCCCACTTTAATGTTTGTGTTACCTTTGAACATATTTAGAACACATAGCTTCTCCTGATTTAATTGCTCCAAGTAGATACGAAAGAGTTAATATATTTGGCTGTTTTGTAAACTTTCAGTTGAATGAAGTTCATTATCTGTGTTGAAGTTTTGGTTATCAGCTATTAAGAATTCTTCAAGTAGTTGGATGCTTATAGTCATGCTCTTATTTTGAAGTGATGATGCAGCAGATCCTTTTACTTCTGTGCTTCATTTCAAACAAGAAACATGCTGGAACAAAATAAAACAAGGACACTAAAGAACAAGATATAAACATAAATACAACATCTAAGGACATTACAGAACATGCAAATTATGGTGTCAAAACTACATTTGTTTTTGAGAGTCGTAGTCTGTCAAGGGCAAAAATAATTTAGCTAATCCGCTAATAACTTGTTGCTGTAGTGCTTTAGTATTAGCAGAACAAGTGTTTATTAGTAGTGCTTTATGCTTAGTTCTTTCCAAAAACATGACTGTCAGGTTAATTGGTCTTTCTAAATTCTCCCTAAGTGTGAGTGTGTGTGTGCATGGTCGTGTGTCCTGTCCTGCGACAGACTGGCGATCTGTCCAGGGTGACCCCTCCTCTCGCCTGGAACATTAGCTGGAGATAGGTACCAGCACCTCCCGACCCCACCGGGGACAAGAGTGTTAGAAAATGGATGGATGGATGGATGGATGGATGGATGGATGGATGGATGGATCTACTTTGATTTGTTGATAGTCTTTGTCTTTCTACTTTTTCAATAAAATGAAACATTTTGCATTTTTTGCAATGGCTTGTTCCACAAAGTAAGCAAAGTGACATAGTGAAACAGTAGGTGTGAATCGCCCGCAGATGTGTGACTATGTACCACTGATACTAGTTTCTGAAGGTTAAAGGTTTTTTAAATGAGTACAGAGTGAAAGGAAACCAATATACTGCTACTTATTGAGTCATCATAAGTTTTACAACTTTCAGTTTCTAACAGACACAAATCATCAAGAAGATTAAAAGCAAAAGTGTTTGTAATGGGAAGTTGGAGTCCCTGACAAGGCTCTGATATAAACCAAGTTGCAAGCAGAAGGGATGGCATGATTTGTGGAGATCCAACAATATTCTGAAAAAGTGAAGCACAAAACATGGAGTCACTTTCATCTTCTGCTGCCCAGAAATGAGTGACTCATCTTGCTTTCTGACTCTCTTCATTGGTGCATGCAGCAACATACTTTGTTAATGCCTCTGATGTGTTATCACTGAGGAACGTTGGGCTAGAGGGAGATCAGTGAGTCCATGGGGAATTAAAAATTAGCCATTCAAGAAAAACTGTTACTTATAGATTAAAAATACTAATTGAATAAAAAGGACTTTTCAGTTCAGGAAAGTTTTCCTACACCATGTGATTAAAGCGTCCACACTGAACATGGAAGGAAAATTGTGGAAAGGAGCACATTTGGCTTCCTTATACATCTGCCATTAAGGTGACTCAACAGCTGTAGAACTGATTGATACCAAGGGTGTTTAATTCTATGAAATCTTTATTGAATCAAAGCAGCAGAGCATCAGAAATGTCCTTTCTCCTACCATGGTGGGGACTGCATCTTAAAGAATTTTTTTGTAAAGTCACTTTTTTGTGACATGGAGGAAAAATATGCCATATGGACATATTTGGATTCTACATTGTGAAATGCACATTGTTCATACTGGACGAGTCAACTGGGGAAAGGATTTACTAAGCATTGGCTTCTTCCTGCTCCTTTTGTTACGTATATTTTTTTTCTTCTTTTTCAATTTCTTTCTTTCTCTCTTGCATTGTTTATTTTTTCATGTTCTAAATAAATAAAGATTTCATTTCAAAGGGAAATGAGGAATAAACAGAGGATAAAAAGGTGACCTTGGTTAGTGTTTTATTTGTCTTTTTTACCTTTTCTATAAACATACGTAGCTGACATCATTCTCTGTAACTTTTTTCTTTTCTGGAATCCAGCATCTTGTCACAGAGCACACTGAATTATTCCAAAAACTTGTAATAGAAAACGGTTAAGTGTTTGTACTCTTCAATTAATATACTGACAGTATTTGTGTGAGTCACCATGGCGATTTTCATGTCATTCATAGTGCTAATGTCATAATATTAATCAAAATGTATAGCTGGATATGATAATGATATAACACGGTAAGTGTAACTCCAATTTTATATATTGGTCACAATGAGCCTCAGTAATGAAATCGTGAAGCCTTGATGATGAAAGTGATGAGTGACAGTAATGAGGATGATAATAGCTGTTATGGTGGTGATGGTAAGTGTAATTAAAGCCATTATACAAATGAATTTAGTCATAACAATGTTGACAGTGAAGATGGCAGCAAACAAGACACAGATGCTGATGTTGATGTCAACAGCAGCAGTGATTGTAACGATAACTACAACCAACTCTCTTCAATGGTGATGACCATTTGTTGTGTCACAAGTGTGGTTACTATAGTTACCTGCTATAGATGGTGATTTTATAGACAATATGAAGGAGTGATGAGAAATTGTCAGACATCTTATTTAGGCCATGATTTGAGCTTTAAGTCAAAGCTGATGGTGCTAACCATGCTGGTTTATAGAAGTCAAAGTTACATATGTCTGTGATTATTATTCTGAGACTGGTGGCTGTTGGTGCTGATGATAGTGATAACCATGGTAATAATGCTGAAGTACCAAACCAACAGTGATGTTTCAACAACTGGTGCATGATTATCACATTACAATTAAATATTGTTATTAGTTACACTTTTAAAGGATTTAAAATTACTATTAATCACTATAATCATGGAAATAATGATTTAGACCCTTGCTATGCTATTTACTTTTTTTTTATTTCCTCCCCGTCTTTCACAAAATCTGTGATTCCAATCAGAAATGCTGGAACACTCATGCCTTGTCAGTAAGACAATGAAGACATTTAAATGAAAAGAAGGAAGATCTTGAAAATGGCTCTTTTTATTCTTTCCTCTAACCTAAATGTGAAATGGATAACCTACTTGTTGCCTCTACTTGTTGTTTATCATTTAGATCCTTCAGCTGGTCCACCTTATACACATGATTATTTCTGCAAGGAGAGATTTCTTTTCTAGATACTAATAAAGAAATCAAGACAAATGTGGCATCTACAGTACATGTAGCTAACATCACATTGTGAATTTAATATTGAAATCTAACTTTCTGCTGAGATTTTATTGGTTGTTTGCATTATAGTTTTAATGCGATCACCATCAGGATGATCCAGCACCAAAGTGACCCACAAGAACAGAAGAAAAAGGGACATCAGACACGGGATTCTGTCTTTATAAAAGTAAACATATATCCCACTTCTTATTAGGTGTGCAGCGATAAAAATGCTGGGTGATAAAATCAGCATCCAATCAACATCCAATCAGATGCTGTGCTGTTGCTTTGCTGTGAGAGAGGACTCACTGACCCTCCCACCAGGCCACTTCTGCATGTAAATGGTTAACAATAGCCACTCCAGTGTCAGCAATTTGTAACAATGTTTAGTAACTTTTCAGACAAAAAACCCCCATAAAACAGTATTGGCCAAAATGTGAACTGGCAGGTCAGGCTTTTTAAAGATCAGTGATTGGCTAGAGAAGTGCAATCGGTGCAACACTACCACTTGTGTACAACTGCACCCAACAGCTTTCTGACTTGCATCCACTGTTCATAAGAATTGTTAATACTGTTGTCCCAAGACTTTTGTTTTGAAGGAGAGTTTAGGAACATGTTTGTGTAGCTTGGCTTGATGTACTTATGCAATGTTGCTCTGCAGGTGTGTAGAGATGCATCTGAAACTGGCAACAGTGGACATGAGCGCATAATTAGAGCAGCAACCACAACATGAGTCATGCTGCTGTCACCCGTTATTTAGTTTTGATGCTCCTGATTTCCACCTCCTCCTGTACAAAATGCTGTGACGTAAACCATGGATAAAGTGTGACATCGCCTTTCAATATGGTACCTATCTGATTTAGGACCACATATGAAAATGACCTCTGACTGATTTGCAAAGATTGTATCATGGTCAGATGATGATGGAAAAAAAATCCCAGGTATGGGACATATTTGCCTGCTGTATGAATGTGGCATCCATTCATTTTGTCCACAAAAAGCCCAGGGGGGAAAATGGTGAACTTGGCTTTGTGTGTGTCATTTTATGATTGGTATCATAATTCATAAGGCTACGAGATTCCCTTCTTTCCATTCTGGACCGCAATCTCAAACTACAAGGTAAAATTGCCAATTAGAAGATTTAAAAGCATAGAAAATGCTACATCAATTTTAAATTGAATTTCCTTTTCACCTTGTTCTAAGCATTGAGGTTTGAGAAGCAAATACATATTCTAGTATATGTGCTTAGAGTATGCAAATATGATTGTGCTATTCATTTTAAAGTGTAAAAGTGAATATTTTCACATCTCTGCCTCAAGAAACCTTACACGCTCCAGACAAGTGTCCAGACAGCATCATGGGTTACAGAAATAAGGTGGGTATAAAAACTTAATTGATCCCACCCAGATTCAAATTTTTAGGAATTTGTCATGTCTTGGATTTTGATAATCAAAACAATGCTTCTGGTTTTTAGTAAGTTTCCTGTAAATATGTTGAACTTTTGATTAGGTATGGATAACCTAAGCAGTCCTCCTGCTCTGCTTGGTAGATGTGAGCTCTCAAGTACTGACTGAAAAAATAAATGAAAGTCTGCCTCAGGGAGATACTGTACATCCGGCATTGCTGTTCTAACGACCTCCCTTTGTTCTGCTCTGAAGGTCAGTGGTAATGAGGTGAGGTTAAAGGAAAACTGCAGCGGCTTTGTGGGGGAATTTGATGGATTTACCTGCATTTACCTGGATTTACAAAGTGAAAGAAGTTCCAGTGTCAACAGAACACAATGTACTTGAAAATTCCAGCCGTAAGATCTTCAGTTTTATTTATTCACTATATGCTTCCTGGCATGCTTTGATTGGCTGTCAGAGAGCCAAAAACAATCCTCTAAAGCCTCTTCATTCCTTTCAATTAATCTTCATTCAGCTAGTGGAGGGTTTCACCATCTTTCATAACATGACTTAATGATGTATTTAAAGTGATTACCAGAACCACTGGTAATCACATAAATATTGATTACTTATTGTAATACTACAATTGCTTGCTCTTGGTCTGGTTTTTAACTGAATTTTCCTTTTGTATCTACTTCTTTTTCACTGACTATTGCTTTTAATTAAGCTAACTAGGAATAAGTAAGCAAACAAATCAGTCTCGTTCCAACCTGGATTGTTTTAAGGTGAGCTAAAAAAACAGGAAAATATGTGAAAATGAGACCCGATCTTGGAGCGCTTCAACTATTTAGACATTCCTGAAATAAGTCTGGGTGAGAAAGAGAGAGAGGGAGCTGTCTGAGAATAGTTAGTCTGCATTTTTCTTTCTCAGGTATGAGGATATGATCAAAGAGGTTCAGGAGCTTTAGATTTCTCAAAGCAAACCCTGAGAGATGCCCGCAGGCTGCGGCAACAACTTTAGTATCCTATTCATCTGCTCATGTTGAAGACTTATCAAACCAACAAGACTAACAAGCAGTAGGTTTTTTTCTTTTGCTTTCTATGATCCTGTCTTCTGGCTGTGGCTGAGGTTCTCAATAACTAATGAATCTGTATTGTAACGTCACATATTGAAGCTGCAACTGGCCTGTTTCACAGTTTGGATAACATGCACTCCTGATCTCCATCTGAAAAACTCGGACAGGATTTAGAAGAATTTAATATTTATACTGCTGGACCATGAAAAGGTTATAAGAGGTGCTTCAAAAGAAGGAACATGAGCAACAAGTTAAGCGTAAAACTTTTAAAGAAATGCATTCGGACTCAAACAGCTGATCAAAGTCTTAAGGCTGTTATCCTTAAAATTCAGAGCATAAATCAGGCTTTCATTACATTTTCTGCCAGGCATTCACAATCATAAGCCCCAGAGGGCTAGAGCGGAGATCTGCCTTTGAACATGCCAGGAGTGCAGAGCTGCACATCCAGCTACACGCTATCGCTGCAGAGGTTGGACGCAGGGAGGCAGTTGTTTTAAATCTCTTAAAATATCACAAGATTCATGGGACAAATAACTCAAGTGGTAGACTCAAAGCAATTTCACCTGCACAGAGCCAGGGGATCCGGTGGGCTTTCATGAATGCACTGGCAGATACTCAGCCTAAATTAAGGCTCTTACTCTGCTTACTGCAGAGACAGTGTCTGTGAGAGAAGAGTTTAATGAACAGAGGCCACATTTCCTTCAACACTAAAAACATTCCCCTAGTTAACATTTGGGGATGGATGGAGAGAGAAGCTTGGAAAAACAGCCAAGAGATCCAGAACATCGATGCTCCTCGTTAAGGATGCTCCCTCCAATAAGTGGAGGGATTTCCTACAAGTCTGTAGGGAGATTTCCATCAAGCATTATGAAACTAATTTTAAACAGGAAGAATGGTGGTTCTTTTCATACGTTCATCTTGACGTTCATTTTTGGTTTTATTAGCCAAAATTTGAAACTTTAAACTGTGCCAGTTAACATGTTTTCAGTAAAATACCTTCTACGTTGCTTTGTCTCTTGCTCCTCTCTGACCTTTGTGCATTTTGAAGCTCCACTTAAAGACTGGTTCTGATTTTCAGAACGCTGTGAAAGCATGGACTCTTTTTAAGGTTTGATGGAGTGTATTTATTCTATTGTAATTCAACAAATGCTTATCGGTTCTTTATGAACTTCTTTGGTTTTAATTTCTTTGTATGGTACAGTTATGTAAAATGATAACTGTTTTTTATGAAGTGAGGCTCTGTGGAACAATAAGGCAATGTAGACAAATGAATCTGACCAGATATTTTGAACACATCCTGTTTTGCGATGGGTGTCAGTTGAGAAGGCCAATAATGAAACTCAAACCAAATGGACTTTTTGAAGAAATTTTACTTGTTACAGGTAGCAATTAAAGTGACAGTATTAGTGACTTCTAACTGCTCTATTAATGTGGTTGATAAGTATAATTAGTATAATTCACTTAACCCATACTCAGAAGTGAAGTAAACATTTGGGTGAACAGTGTTCAAGAATCAAGAAAAAGTCTGGGTGTTTTCTATTTAAGCTCTGAGCATTGTAGTCTCCTGGAGGACTGAGAAGCTTTTCCACGGTTGCAGACAATCAACCATGAGGCTCCTTACTAGAAAGTAAACAATGTCTGTAATCAATGCTTTAAGGTTAAAGGTGAAGCTGGTTTAAAGGACTGAAACAAGCCTTTGCATTAGCCATGATGGAATGTTTTGGTTTGGAGTCATTTCTAGATGACAGAAACTTTTTGTCTCACCTAGTTTGATCTTAGCAGGTAGTCTGAGCTCTGTTTCTTCATCTAAAACTGATCAAAGGTTTGTGAAGATGTTGTGCTTTGAGAAGGTGGTTTATAATACGGCATGTGTTTTCAATCAGCTACATCTCTCAGCTTTCCAGGCCTAAATCTGATGACCACTGGCTTGGCTTCAGGTCTCCGTTGGCCTTGCATCAGCTACTTGCAAATCTTGGCCTTTCAAAATATGATACCCCAAAAAGATGGATATGAGGTATGATGGGGTTTATGAGCTCCATAAGCTCTTGTGAATTCTACAGTTCATGACATCTATATTTATAACTACTTCAGCATTATACGGTGAAAATCTTGAGCTTGAGGTAAATCTCTAGCTTTTAGAGACTTTCTCAGTTACGTTTCTATTCTCAACACAAAAAGGATTACAAACACCAGCTTCACAGAGTCTACAGAGGGAAATGCAAGATTTACTGGTCAGGAGGGGCAGAGAGGTCAGGGGATGTTCTCTGACTGCGCTACAAGGCAACATTGGGTCAAAGGTTAAGAGTATTCAGACATGATGTGTAGAGAGAAATGGGTGGAGGGGTTGGGAGTTGATCAGAGAGGGCCTGACAGACTTTGGTTTGGTGTGTTTTCCCAGCCATATTTTCCTCTATGTTACTCTGGATTAGGTTTCCTGCATGCATCCTTTATCAAGATAATACTTGAGGCTTGTTGGGATTTTACTGCATACATCTGTGTGGTTCTCACTAATCTCGTTAGTGTGTGTGTGGAAAGGTTCGGGAGACTTGGTATGCATACTAGTTCCCAGAAAAACAGCATGGTGGCACAGATCAAAAGGATCCGGATGGTTGTGAGTCTTATTTGGGTGAAACTTCTATTTGCCTCGTGATATTATACAGTAGAAGTGCCTTATTAAGACCTTCTGTCTGTCATTAAAGCTGCACTGCAGCAGTCTTCAGGGGATATGACACTCTCCTCTGATTTTATCAAGGACATTTTTTTCTGATGTGATTTTACAATAGAGTTACTATCTGCAGCAATCAAGCTAAACTTATCCTTTTCTTTTTTATTGAGAATGTGAAGCTTAAACACACAGTCAGAGCTCTACACTCAATTTAAATACCAATAAGAGAACTGCTAAAGTCTTATATTCATGTTGTCTTTGTCATAATTTATAGAAGGTGTTGATGTTGGACTCAGTGCCTTTACAGCACTAACAGCTTGGATGAAATGTAAATGCATTTCAGATGCGATTGAAAATCATGTACAGAGCAGATATTTCACTCCCCCAGTTTTTACCTGAAAACATTACATTAGCTTGACTAAATCAGATAATGAATGCATGAACTCACAAAGAGTAAAACACTGCATGTGTTCCAGCAATATATACAGCTGAAACCAGATGTTTACATACACCAAAAAATTTGACACATCCCAAAAAATTTTCTGACTGACTGAAGTTAGTTTACTGGAGTTCTGGCCCACTCCTCCAGACTGAACTGGCTGGCATCACTCAGTCAGGTTTGTATGTCACCTTGCTACCCTTCTCCCTCCTGAGCAGTGTGCTGGTTGGACATTCCCATCAGGTCTGTATCTGCATATAATTGAGCAGATGAACGAGGCGCCTTCAGGCATCGATAAATTGTTCCCAGGATGAACCAGACTGCAGCAGCTCCATGATTCTCTTCCTAATATCTTGGATGATTTCTGCTGACTTTCCCATCAGAAAGCAGTGAGGTGAGGCCTTAAAATCCATCCACAGGTTAGCATACTATTAACTTACATGGATCAGTTAACCTATCAGAAGTTTCCAAAGCCATGACATCATCATCTAATCTTTCCCTTATTGTTTAAAGAGACAGTAATTATCCTGTATGTAAACCTCTGATTTTGAAGACATTAATAAATACATATCTGACATAATCTTTCTTTCATTATTGTGGAATTTAGCAAATGGAAATTGTTTTGCTAATTCTAGCTGACCTAACCAGGAGAAGCTTGGTCTGATATAACTTCAGAATGACAGGCGGAAAAAGGTGTGTGTGTGGGGGGAGGGGGGTGCACGTGGTGTGAGTAGGCGTGTGTGTGTGTGTCTTTTTATTTCATGTATGTAAACTTCTAGCTTCAACAATAGTTCTGACCATGCCCTGATGCTGTGTTGACATTTCAGGTTGTTTCAATCTTAGATTGCTTTCTCAGGTTGGAAATTGAAATTGGACAGGATTTCTGATTCCCTTTGGCGAGATTGCGGCACAAAGGGAATCAGAAATTCCTTAAAAACATCGTAGCACAGAGAGAACTGGAGGAATATATTTGTGTGAGTTGGTGGTCTAAGTGGTTTGCTTCACCTTCAGTAAATACTGCAGCTTCTCCTCTTTTACCTTTTGCACACATGGTACACAGGAAATCTCTTACTCTGTTACTAATATTATTTTTATTGGATTTTATTTTAAGATTTTTTCAGTTCAGTGCAGTGTGTTTTGTAATATTATTTGGCAATGTTTCATGTTTTTTTTTTCTTTTTGGTTTAAGGATTACATAATTTTAAAATCAGGAAGTTGATAGATGCAACTGGAGTACCAATGCTATAATTAGCCAGCACTTAAAACTGTATAGAAACATTTGATTTGATGCCTGAAACATGAACAAGTCTAAGTGTTAGTAAATTAGCCAGTGGCTGAGTTCCCTCAACACAACCACGTTTAGGCAAATAAAAGGAAAAAAACATGCAAAAATGTGGCAACAGCTGGCTGAGGGGTTAATAATTTTTATATCTGCTGGTGGGATGCAACATAGAGAAACAAAGAAAATGTAAAGAAAACAGCAAATCCAAGCAGAGAATTTATGTTACAGT
Source organism: Xiphophorus maculatus (assembly GCF_002775205.1). NCBI lineage: Eukaryota > Metazoa > Chordata > Actinopteri > Cyprinodontiformes > Poeciliidae > Xiphophorus > Xiphophorus maculatus. Next base: position 28,660,959 of record NC_036451.1, read on the forward strand.
ATAAATATCAAAGAATGGTGGGACACATGTAAACTTCAAGACATCAAGCTGAAAAGGACAAAACACATTCAGCCCAAAAAGAGTTTACAAGTAAAGAGCAAAAAGAAAATGTCCATTACTTTCAAAAAAAGGACAAGAAATGTAAGAAAATCAAAGAAGATAAAAATTGGAGGAGAAAGGGTAAGTCTGGTTTCCCTTGTCATGCAAATCAGATTGGCATTTGGGGGAAAAAATACCTTCATCATCCGTGCGGTCACTATCACTTAAATCATCAGTGTGTTTCTTTGTAAGGGGACCTATAGGACCAAGAAGGAGAAAATGGAGGAAAACAAGGTCATCAAGAACACACACAGCCTTTAAAAGATTCTCTCAAAAGATAAGAAAGGTTCTCAGTGAATATATTTTTTTATCACTTCTTTAAAGAAAAATTCTCACTCCGACTGCAGAAACGCCACCTCATTGTCAGTTTCACATGTTTATAGTCGGAATTTGGTGCAGAAAAGTTTGCTTTAAGATAGTTACAGAGCAAAAAAAGAGGGAATTTAAAAAAGAAGCAAAAAAAATTAGTTCTTTGGTAAAAATGAAGGATTAACTGACGATGAACCCATGGGATCAAAAAACATTAGGCACTGTGAAACAGTGCATATATTAGCATATATTCAACATTTCTGACGTATTATTGTAACAATTGAAAATTATCTGCATAGCTGCAAAAGAAACAGACAGTAAAAGAAGCAATATCTTTAAGAGCATAACAAGCTACAGAAGCACATGACCAGCTCCACCTGTTGTTCATTCAGGGTTCATCTTGTGTTAAATAATACACAAGCATACACTGTAAACAAAAAAAACAAACAGAAAACAATTAAAAGCAATTTCTTGTTCACATTAACTTTCAATTTGATAGTTTGTTTTTTGTATTTCTACATTAAATGCTGATTAATAGATTAGAAAAATAACAGATGTAGGAAACATTAATAATATTATTATATGTGACCTGTTAGACAATTGATAAATCCAAAATAACAAAGGAAAGGAAAAATATTAAAAAGAGAATTTACTTTTTTGTGACGAAAGCAAGCAGGTTGCTTAGATGTCAGGGATCCATGTCATGTTCCATATATCAAGATTGTTAGGTTAGCTTAGCTTGGCTTAGCTAGGTTAGCACAAAAACTGGAAAATACATTCTGCCACAACTGGTTCTTTGAAAACACTCACGATCTCCCAAAATGAGGAGAATGAGTTGACACTTTTGTACTAATAACAGGGTTTATGTTTATTTTTTTCCATGTGTTACCTTTGGCAAGTCAGACTTGAACCTGACATGTCAGGGAAGATTTGTTGTATAAAAAGGAGATCTAAGGATGCTTCGTAAATGGGTGATTGAATCCAGACTGCGTCCAGCATCAAAGTAAGCAAGCCACACTGACGTAATAATAACTTGTGTATTTATGACTTTCAAAAATTTGGATTATGTGTCTCAAAACAAAATTCATCTTTATCTAAGTATTGCCTTGAAATTGTTGAACATGATTCCTAATTTCAAATGTTTTACACTTTAATGCAGAGGCAGTAACGCTATGTCTATGGACCATTATATAAAATGCAGCTTATTATTTATTTGTGAAAGAAACTGACAGTAATTCTACAGAGTAATGAAAGTAAAACTGAAGCAGATGGAATTTTATGGGCTTCTATAGTATTCACTCTTGAATGAGATGCTGGTTATGTTGTGATCCTGAAATGGATTTCTTCCCTCGCGATGTATTTTTAAATTTTTGAAAATCTTAGCCAAAATACCTTTTAATTTGACTTTCTAACAGAGATGTAAGTTCTCTCTTAAAGTCAGCTAGCCTTACCCATCAAGAACTCAGCATGGACAACGGATGATTCTTCAACGTTCACTAGCTGAACGCTGTACTTTAATTTGATTGCTTTCTTTTTATTGTGCTCTATCACTGAATCTCAGCCAGGGGGAGTGGTCAGTTGCTTCTTTAACCACCCAACATGTTGTCACATTAAGTTTTTTTATTCACACAGAATCATAAACATGTACGTCCTTCAGAAACATACACAGACACACAAACACAAGTACACTCCTACTGACATGCTCACATGTAAACTTTATAACATCAAAAACATGCTGAAGTAAGATTGCAAGATGTGTGACATGCAGGAAACAATTGATTGGATCTTTATGCAACATGAACTCAGAACATGTGATGCCACCAGGCCTTGAACTGCCTTAGCCAGAAAACACCCATGCTCATCCGACCAACTACAATTACCAGCCAGCACTGCAACCCACATCCTCTGCAACGGTCTGACTTTATAGCCACATAGTCTCTATTAAAGTAAATGTAAACAAAAATCACATAAAAAGAGTACAAAGGTAAACCCAGTGGGGTATTAACTTACAAGATTTATAATTGCATCAGTAGCTCATGTTCATGAGCCAGTCCTTCTCAGCTATGCGAGTGCTTCTTTCTAATAACTTTAAGTGGAAGAAGTTTCCCTGCATATAATTTTGTCCCACAGCATTCTCAGCTTGCCTTTGTGAATCTGACAAGTGATTTGATAAGCAAAAGCTGAGTGTGCTTCCTAGAAGTGCTGAATGAGCACTAGACACAAAAGTCACTTCTTTCAAAATGTGGAACGCCTAAGAAGAACGTCTCGACTGTTGCCTGTGGATGTGTGGCCTGTTCTAAAAACAGAACTTCATGTTATGCTGTGGGTCATTTATGGTGACCTTTTAGCATTACGCTGAGTGATAATACGATATTATGGAGAACAAAATCAGATATTGTGTCTTCGCTGGCCTGTAATCCGGATTAAAGCCGGTTAATGCTGTTCTCTCTCTGATTAAACTCTTGACATGTTTCCTGGCTCCCTTCAGTCCTCTGATCATCACAGAGTTTCTGGGAAAACAACAGCATCACCCATCTCTCTATTCTTATTCAGGTCTTTTTACCATCAGGGTTTGGTCATAAAAATGTCTTCCCCCATTATGTAATTTACAATATCCCCAAAGACTAATGCACTTTTTCTCTTTAGGTGCATAGTATTGCAAAGAAATAAAATGGGACAAACAGAAATAAAAGACAATCTTCCAAACAATCTATTTTAAAGTCAAGCTTAAATCTGCTCTGATGAAAAGACACAGCCACTGTTGGAGCAAACACCTTCAGTGCTGCTTGTTTCAAAAACTCACAAGTGCCTCACTCAAGCTCCATCTGACACTATCAGCCCATTTCAGCACTTCACCAGTTGTTTTTGATGCAGGAGGCAACATGGCTCCCACCCCCAGAGCAGCTTTGTCTTCTAAGGCTGAAGTTGGTCTCTGATTAATAGTTCTCACATACAGTCATGCTGGGGCAGCAGGCTGAAGGTGGAGGACATCAGTAGACTGAAAACTGATCCAGAAGGCCAGCAACGTCGTTGGAGTGAAGCTGGACTCTGACGATGGTGTCAGAGAGAAGTATCCTGTTCAAAATGCAGGTACTGTAGTCTTTCACAATGAGTCTCATCCACTTCATGACGTGCTAGATGGACACAGAAGCACCTTCAGCCAGTGACTCACTTTACCAAAGTCAACCACAGAGCAACACAGAAAATCATTTCTGCCTGTAGACATTAGACTTTACAATACCCAACTATGAGTAACTTAAATCTAATTTTCTCTGCACTCCTTTTATATTAATGTATTTGCATGTGCATGCTTGTTATTTATTTATTCTTTATTTATTGAACTACTCTTAGGTACATATGTATTTTAAAAACTTTATCTCTTATGATTATATTTGTATTATTAATTAACACCTTAGATGGAGTAGCTTGTCAATGGATAAGCAATTTCCCCTTGGGGATCAATAAAGAATATTCTATTCTATTCAGAATGATTAAAAAGTTTTTTCCATTAAGTCAACTCACTGAGTAAAGCACATTATATTGATTATTCCATGCTGACTGATGTTTTCAGGCCTATATCCATCTTAATTGTGATGATTTTTTGCTTACAGTCAATATTGAAACACAACATTTAAGATTATAATATTACACTAGACCAATAAGAAAACATTTTAATATATAACTTTGGGCTTAATGAAAAGCTTATTTAATACCTGCTTATATGTTATTCTCAAAATATACACCTGAAAAATGAGCCTTAACAGAACACATAAATCTTTTATTGTTGTTATTGTTGTGAATCATGTCTCTGTTTTATGTATATGTGGACCAGGAGTCTGTTGAATAAATCAATCAATTAAAACATATTCCAATTTAATGGCCATGACTGTAGTTACTGCATAAAACATCAAAGGTTTTGCTGCCTTTTCCTGTTCCTGAAAGTATCTGGCTTCATTACAGGGACACTGAAATGTGTCAGTAAAGGTGCACTTACCGCAGATTCACGAATACAACATAAGAATGTCTGGTAGAGATCGACTTCCATAAGTATGCTTTTAACTGTAGCTGGGCGGAAATACAAAATTATATGTAAACAAAATAGTTCAATTCAGTTGAAAGAAAACAATAATTTCTTGCAGTTGTCTGTTATAATGTGTTGACCACAGATAATTGGTGATGTTTAGTGATGCAATGGGGAAGTGTGTGGTGAGATTCTATAGTTGAGACCTTGTTACTGAATTTGTTTGAATTTAAGCTGGTTTTGAGGGAAAGGCTCCTGAACACACCGCGTATCACAGTGGTTAGAGTATAATGCTGCCTGGCTACTGAACAAATTGTCATAATGCTACACATGATTGGTGTAGATAAGTGTAGCAACCAAAGCAATTAGATCAGGACGATTAATAAAAAAAATAAAAATTCTAAATTCCTTAACTTAAGTTAACAACGTAACCTGAGTGTTTCTGAGGACTGAATCCTGAAACCACTATGTACTCCCCAATAAATAATCTAAAATAACTAGGAAAAAAAGAACAAATGAAAACTTGTGAGATATAAAAGAAACCCATGACAGATGTGGCTGCTATTGGAATTGCACATGTGCAGTAATTACTATGGTATCTTTTTTGAATCGGGGGTTAGTGGGGATCAGAGCAGACACGACAGCTGCATGACAGGTCTTATCACAGAAACCAAGAAAAGGTGAGAGGGAGAAACATGCCCTCCTACAATCAAGTTTAATTTCTAAATCATCAAGTGACAAGCAGGTCCTGACACTGGCCTTTAGCCCCCTACCTGCCACTGTGGAATATCAGTGATACACGTCCACAGATACTGGTGAGGTCAGCTGATATCGGCTCTGATTGGGAATATGGGACTTTCATCTATCTATCCTTGTGTGTGTTATCTTTACAGCTTTATTTATATTTCTCTCACTGCTATCATACACTCTTCCCCTTATTTCTTCATCTGCTTTTGACAGCACTATGTCTTTTAAACAGGTTGCACACAGACTGAACAATCTGGATAGACTGCAGTCATATTAGCAAGCTTTTATTTGGATGGAAATCAAGCCAGTTTTATTATTTAAGGTATAATCATGATCAGAGGAGTAAAAAATACATGTAAAAAAAATTGGGAAAAATCTTAGAATTCCAGTCAGATAAGATAAGAATAAATCTCCTAACATGACAAAATGTTAGAAGTAGTAAGAAGGACTTTAGTGAGCCTAAGAGTGTCTCTATTAACAAAGACTTTGTTTAGACCAACAAAGAGAGATATCCTTTGTAAAATGCTGTTCCAAAAGCAGGCACTGCGTGTTGATACTGCCTGGCAATCAATTATGCATAGTTTAAACATCCCAGTGAACCTTTAGAAAGTCATGAGGACTTAGGAAGAGCACATGAGGGGTGTTTGCTGACTTGGCAAGATCTAAAAGCAAAGGTAAGCATTGAAGACTTTGAATGAAAGACACAGGCGGTATGAAATTAAATCCCAACTTATTGCTGTTGAAGGCCCGGATGAAGGTTGGATACCATTTCCCAAAAACTCTCACAAAAGATTTTATTCAGCTTTTAGCATTCCCCAGAGAAAACAGTGAAGAACACAACGGTGGCTCTTGAGGCAGGTTTTGCCTGACTTAAGAGCTAAACCTGCCTAAATGGAAACATTAGTCTTTCTTAAATGTTTCCATTTGCTATAAATCTATGAAATAAATAATGACATTGGATGTTTTTCCACACTTGATGTTAGGGGTGAATACCTTAGAGCATGAAAAAGACTACTTGATTTACAAAGTAAAACTATGAGTCCTGAAAGCAAAATGCTACCAATGTGTGCCCACTGGTTCGCTGTCTTTGTATGTCTGTTCATGCCGACCACATAAATGGATGACTGTTCAAATTGACTTTCATGCCTTTTGACAGACCAAAAACCAACCACTCCAAAGCCGCCTGGGAAGTAAGAGTGATACAGACAAACACCTACAAAAACTAACTCAAACATCCAAGCTGAACCTTTAGGCTAGCCCTCTTCTAGGTAAGGTAATTATTTCATAAAGAGTCTATGCATTGATTAGCACTCCATGCAAGATCTGTCCATATCTACATATTGGTCCATGTATGCATCAGTCAAGACCAGCTTTGGCACAGAGACACACAACTTTAATCAATCACCAATGCAGATTAAAAAGGAGCTCTACCAGAGCACACAGTTCAATGAGCAAAAGAGGTAGTCTACAAGTAACCAAAGATAAAATCCTCACAGGTTTTAAACTACAAACATAGAATCCATTCCCCACTGTTAAAGCAGGAGTGTATTGGAATTGAGCAACAAGTTCTGATGTGAATGAAGTCATCTGCAAGCAAACAAATGACACATTCTGTAGGAGTTGATGGTGTAGTTCATATCTGAATAACCGGTATATCTGAAAAAAAAATCTAAGGTTCTCATCAGCTAAAAGAATGATTAGTTTTAAATAAGATTCAGTATGCTACATTCACGGTGTTTAATTATTCTGTTTCTTATGTATTATTTATTTAGTTATTTTTTTCACATATTGTTGAGAAAAGACAAAAGTTATTCTGATACTGACACTACAGATCAGCTGACTAACCAGTGCAGTGGAGACCTTGACTGAGAAACAATAAAACACTAATGGCTGGTTCACACTGCAATATTTTTGTCCCGATTTTCTCTTTCTGATAACCTTAACAATGCTCTGATTATTGGAATAGCTCAAGATAATCTCGTGAGATTATCTGTGTGTGTGTGGTGTGTTGGAAATAATGTCCACTCAGAAGGACATTAGGGCCCCTTCAAAATAAAACCAAGAATATTCAACATGTTGCAGCATGTGCGGTGTTCCCCAAGGAACAACAGGTAAGGAGGTTGTTGAATGTGATGTGTAGTCAATCAGAAAACAAGATGATTTACACACAGAGGGGAATACCAAGTACAAAAGGCTGAACAACTACCACCATGAACCAGAAAGTCCGGCTGATGTTGAAGACATCTTTTTCTATTGTTTTTTTTCTCTGCTAAAAATAGTCGACAAGTTGGGGTGTACTGTGGTGGTGCAGGAGTTAAGCACAACCCATATATGGGAGGCCTTAGTCCTTGACGAGGCCGTCGCAGGTTCGATTCCCGGCCTGGCGACCTTTGCCGTATGTCTTTCCCTTCTCTCATTACCCACTTTCCTGTCAATTAACTATCAAATAAAGGCTCTAGAGCCAACAAAACCTTTAAAATAAAAAATAGTCGACAAGTTATCATCACTCCTTCTTCCCAGTCAGCCAGGTTTGTTTAGTCTGAACGCATCCTTAGTCTTGAGCAATTTTGCAAGATTTTCCAGTTGACATCTGAATATTCATATCAGCGGACAATTGAAAAAATATTTCCATATGAACCAGGCACAAGATGAATTACCTCATTATCTGGATTACCTTGAAATAATTTTGTCCAGTGATAGGAATGTTAAAGATTTGGTTTGGACAGAGCTGTCACATAAAGAAATGTACCAGACATGGGCGCTGGCATGACTAGAGAAGTGATAAGGCTACAGCCAGTTAGCAAATAATCTGAGTCAGTCAAAGCAGTGGATCACCAGATCTTGAAGATGCTTCAGATACTTGAAAAAAGATTGCGGGCTTGCATTAGGCCACACTTTCCTTTATGATTATTTTGGTAGTTGACTAATGTCCTAATATTTGTCTCAAGTACTCCACTGGTAACATTACTTTAATCCATCTCTGCTCTGTGTGAACTCCCCTCTTGTTGTCAGTGAAGTGTTTTCTACAGTAAGCCTATATGTGCAGACCCAGACATTTTAGATCAACTCCTATAGTAGGTTAACATATCTGGATAGACAAGAATTTGAAAATATTTTTATTTCTTTCTTTGATAAGGTCTAATTGATGATAATGATACTGGTATTGGTATCGGCCTGATACTAGTGCTCTGGACTATCTAAGTGTTACTTTCCCGACCCAGAACTAATCAGGATCAAAGCTGTCCTGTTTAACCTCAAACGCAACCCTCTTTCCTTAACTATTGACAAATGATAAGATCATCTATGTTGAAACCTTGTTGCATAGCAATCAAACCTCTCTTCTCTGACCAGAACTTGTAAAAGGAAACCAGAATCATCTATTAGTCAGAGCAGACTTGACAGATTCCTTTGATTCTGTATTTTTGTTCTCACCTTGCATTGGTTTTAATACATTTCTTACTCTTCTCATCTTGTTAAAGTAATTTTTTCCCATGGCAATTCGTACTCATAAAAACAAGCCGATACACACAACTAGATTTTCTCTTGTGCTGTGCTGCCATGCAAATCAAAGACAAAAGCACACTTCATACTAAGTGGTGGTTGTAATATACCAATAAGTTATTTGCCGATCCTCGAAAAAATAACTCAAAAGAAGTAGATGGAGAAGTTTGATGGCAACATCTGTAGTTTGCAGCAGGGGTCACACTAGACTTTTTGTGTTGTCTGTCATTTTGACTAATGGTGTCAAAAACAAATCTGCCATAATCTAGTTTTACCATCAGTTTTCAACAATATTGATAACTATCAACACATACTACATTTTCATCAACCTTAAAATTTATTGTTATTAGGTATCTCCCTATTGAAACTTTAGCTGCAATTTGGAGTATCGTTCTACCTGAAATGTTGATCTTTACCAGGCAATTTGACTTATGAACATTTAAGATCTTCTCTGACGATTGAATGTTAAAATGTCTTGTCAAGAGCAAGGCAGTAAGATATCAGGATTTTGCTCTGTCTACAGATAAATGCAGCAATGCAGCAACACAGTGCTGCCATGGTAACATAGATGCTGGGTGAGATATCAGATGTTTGTTTCCAAATGACATGCTTTCATTTGGACAGAAGTTTGCTTGCTTAGTCTGCGCCAGATTTCAGGTGAGCTTTCAGAACTGTCACAAGAAAGCAGACTGTCCAAGCAATCAAACTCTGTGTCGCTTTAGCCAAACTGAAGTCAATTCGGTGACATTTTATTTGACGGGTTGTGAATAAGACTGTCATGACACCGTCATAAACATGACATAACGCCTGTCATGAACATGAGTAAGTCTTCATTAATATTTATGACTGTTAAAAATTATGTAGCTTTATGTTACTAAAGCTAAAGTTTAATCAGTAATACTTTTATAACAAATGTATGTCAGATCATGATTTCTTGGTTAATGTCAAGTTGTCATAACAAAGACATTTTGAATATTGTCAACTTTGTATTAAAATGTCATGATTTACCAAATGATACTTTAAGACAGCAGTCATAAATATTCATGAAGACTTATTCATGTTCATGACAGGTGTAATGTCATGTTTATGACGGTGTCATGACAGTCTTATTCACAATCCGTCAAATAAAGTGTTACCGTCAAACCTCATCAAATAAATATTAGCAGCTATTTCAAAAAGCAAAATATTGCTTTATGAAAAATACTCCTGACACATACAAACACAATCTGGCTAGATCTAAACTTTAACATGTTTCTAAAAAATGGTACTTAATACTCAAGCCATCCATCAAAACAGCTGTACAGCAGTGAACATAATCAAGCTGTCATTTGTGAAGATGACATTGAAACATGATGAATGGGGTGTCAGGGGAACGACTAAAATATGTCATTTAAAGGAGAAAATATGTCCTAACTCACAAGATCTTAAGATTATACAATCCTAAAAGGTAGTCTGCGCACGGGGGATGATGCATTAATTTTCCAGATCATCACCAGGCCCGTTGCCTGTAGCATATAAAGTAAGATTAGTCAGAGGAGACAGACAGGATTGAGAATTACTTAATCACTTTGACTCCCCGCCAGCAGAACAGAACTAAATGAGAAGAAATGTTGCATAAATCTGCATACCGGCCTCTGATTTTAGGTCTGTGACGAAAGGAAACACAAGTCATGAGGACTAAATAAGTCAACCAACTGAGGTAGTGCTAGACTTTAAACATGCACATGTCTTTAGCATGTGATGACCTGCATTTAGATGCCTGTTTACATTTATCATATCAGGAAAGAAGGGGAATAAACCACAGAAAAACATTTTTCCTACTCACAAGCAGCAGGAGGCAGCCAAAGAAGGAGGGGGAGATTTACCTACCTGAACTGAGGATTTCTCATTTCTCTTATTTTTTGGCCCATTTTCTTTTTTGCAACCACTCTACTTTTCAGGCATCTTTAACTGCGTTATGAGACTAAGTCTAGAATTTATTTAGCTAAGTCGTGGGGTTTAGCCTTTGCTTTTTTAAGGGAAGGCATGACCCAACACCAAAGCTGCATAAATAAATTTAAATCTCTCTGACGTGAGCAACACAAAATCACACACTAGTCAGACTTTTAGACATGTCATGCAAAACCACCTCTGACAAATTTGTCTATTTATGTCACACTTAAAAGTAGCAGTGCATCAGTGAAATTTTAATCTCATACAAAGATAACCTGACTAAATAGAGAATGCATTATTTTATTTGTCCAATATATCTAATATATGGCAGCAACACATATTCATTATTTGCAATAATTGTCCATTATTTTCTCTCTCTTTTTTGCATTCACAAACGCAGTGATTTACAGTATTTTTTTATAGAGAAACAGGTTGGTATGAATGGCTGCTTTCCCCATTTTGTATTTACTCAGGTTATTTTTGCCTGACATTAAAAAAGAATGTTTGATGATCTCAAACAAATAAATGTGGCAAAATAACTAAAATCAACAGAAATCATTAAAAGATAAATAATTTTTCACAGAGCTAAAGCTGGCACAGAACAAAGAAATTTCTAAATGAAACACCTCTTTTATTTCATTTGTGGAACAGTAATAGAAATGTCATTTTGTAGTGGTAATGTCATGAGAAAGAATAATTTTACTTGCCTATGAAAGTAAATGCTTTAAGTGTGGATGATATTAAATTGGTCGTCAGTGATGAAGTAAGAAACCTGTGTTGGTTTTGGTCAGGATGCTATTTAAATCCCATATTAAACAAGTTTTTAGGACTTTGGTCATTCATCTCCAGAAGTTCACAAAATTTTGTTAAAGCCTCCAGCTGATCCAAAACATCAGCAAGATTTCTGATGAAAATTAAAAAACGTATAGCTCCCGCTGCCGACAAAAATGCTTATTTCTTCTGTAGTTGATACACTTGGCTCAGTGTTTAGCTCTCTCTCTCCCTATACAAAGCTATTGAGCTTTCTCAGTGATTTATATATATATATATATATATATATATATATATATATATATATATATATATATGTATATAAATACATATATATGTATATGCATGTATATATATACATATATATATATATATATATATATATATATATATACACATATATATACATATATATATATATAAAGTAATTTTTACTTTATATAAAGTAAATTTATATACTATACATATACCATTAATATTACATATACATCACTGCATATGTAATATTCTTTAGTTTGTAACTGAAAATTCTATTTAATATTTTGTCTTTACTGTTTGGAACCCTTATGCTGAACTGCCAGGTGGCGGTTCTGTTCCTGGTTGTCCCTTTATAACCAACAGCACCATTTGGCATATATATATATATATATATATATATATATATATATATATATATATATATATATATATATATATATATATATATATATATATATATATATATATATATATATATATATATATATAACTTTATTTAACCAGGTAAACCCCGTTGAGATCTGGATCTCATATTAATGTTGTGTTCCTGTTGTACTCGAAACTGTGAAATGCAAACTTTCTAGAAGGAAAAATCAACTGGAACACGCAACAAACTTGGATTTCCCATTGGGAAATTTGGAGAAACTCTGACAATTCCCGATTATAAATTGCGTTTTAATATGGCCGATCCTTGCATCAGCAGTAGTAAGCTGTGGTAAAAACATGTTTATTTTACAAGACACACATATGAGAGTGCGTCTAAAATAAATGTTATATGAGGCACCTGCAGCTATAAACTGTACGAATTAAAAGTGCTGTTTGCTTATGGAGAGTAAAGCTTAAAATGATGTTTAAAAGGTACTACAAACAATGTATGGGTGCTGCCATGTTGGAATCTATACTTCTCAATTGGAACAATGTTACCTTGGGTCTGAGGTCAATCCCAGCTCCAAGATCTGACTTCCAAGGATACTGGGAAGCAGCATGGTAATCTTGAAGACCAGCTCAGAGCTCGTAGTTTTCCTCTCCCTGATGAAGCCACTAAAAGAATTACTGTGATTATGTTGTCACTTTCTTTAACACAGAAAGTACTCCTGGGTACTTCTATGTCTTTTGTGTCTCTGCTCTGTCTTTTCAAACCTCCAGATGGCTGTTTGTACTGAGCCAGGTCCTGGTTCTGCTGGAAGTTTCTTCCTGTTATAGGGAAGATTTTCCTCTCCACTGTCGCTACAAGCATGCTCAGAATGAAAGATTGCTGTATAGTCAACAACACAATGGAAGTGACTGTCTACTGTTGTTTTGTCCAGGAGGAGTACGTTTCTAACTGATTTAAATATTAAGCTGATCTTGACTGGATTATTTGATCACTAAGAGCAGTTGAAATATATACTTAACTTGGAATCTGTCTTTATGATTCAACTGAATTCCACTTTGTTTTGGAAAGTGTTCGAGATGCCATGTTTTGTGATTTGGATCTATAACAATAAACTGAACTGAACTGATCTAATTCATTAATAAAAACTTCTGACTGTTGTGCAGACAAGAAAGTCTGTATAGTTAAAAAGAGTATAAAATCATATCAAAATCTCTTGATTATTTTTTACTTTTTTACAAAATTCAATGTTAAAGAGAGATATTTTTTCTTCCTTCAGGGAGCTCTACTTGTGAAAAAAGGGATGAAATCTTCAAGAACATTAAAAGAGAAACCTCAGTTCAGGTCTTGATTCAGACATTACAGCCCAGATCAAACAGTGAGCTTTTATGTACTGTAATGAGTTCTTCAGTATTCAAGGGCACTTCCACAGCTTCTTGATTTAACTTGATTTGCTGCGTTTACATGGAGTGAGCTTTTTGTTTTCCATCTCATTTGTACAAATGAACACTAAACAAACAGACTGAAAATGCATTAGGAAGAGGATACTGTTCCAGAGGAGGCTCAGCTCTGAGCTGTCACCTGACAGACTAACAACATGGCCTTCAAGGTAAACTGTGCTAAAATGAGTAAGATACATCTGCAAAACTGCTGTTTTATTTCCACAATATGAATCTACTTGCCATCCCTTTTCATTTCATTGTGGTACTCCTTTACTTTAATGCTCGTGAAGAATGAATTTTTGCTCCGTCCTACTGTGGCCCATAAGGATCAACAAAATGAAAAAGTCTCAATGCAAGTTATGCTAAAATGGAAGCTATGGAAAACTTGCTAACATAATTTTTGTATTACTCTATCATTCACCGTGGATTTAGTGATGTTTACTCTTAACCACAAGGTTTATTGCCCCACAAAACCATATAGTGAGCAAGTGTTTCATAATTTCTAACATGCTAACATCTCATGAAAATAACAAGTAGCTCCACTCTGTCCATGATAGGATCTAATCAAAAATATTAATGGTCAAAAGCTATCTGACTATTAACAAAACTATGAGGGGGAGATAGAGCTGAAGTGAGGCAGATTTCCACAAGCAGAGTCCAAATCTAAACTTCTCATTCCTCATGTCTTCTTTTTTTATGACCAATATTTGTAATTGTGTTTTCATGTAGTCCACTGTATGAGTGGAAGGAGCAGAGAGACCATGTTTAACCAGGAGACAAACTTGAAATAAATTGATAAAAGCGAAAAATAGTTTTGGAGTGCTCTGTTCCAAAGGGGGAAACAACTGATCGGATTATTCATGATGAATCGATTTTTAAATAATTTATTAAGTAGTTGACTAATTGTTAACTTTAATAGACACTCAAAAAGACTTGTTGAAAGAACAACACGTTCTGAGAAACGAAGCCAAAACTGTTCAAAAATATAAACATTTTGTGTTTAAGATGAAAACCTTCTTTGTCTGTAAATATGTTCAACCCAGAACTCCTTGAGTGGCAGTTTTATATTCACCTGGCTCAAATTATGTAAGAAAATATCTCACTTTTTCTGTCCAATTATTTTTGTGTTAGAACACTAATCTCCAAATCAGCTCCACACTGCATTTATGTTCAGTCCAATAGAAAGGACTGAGCTTTTCACATGTGGACATTAGAAGGAGTTTTTAGCTGCAGATTCAGTTTTTGCTACAAATGAGTCTAGGCTCACTCAAGGAATTTTGTGTTATTGCATTTTAGAAACTGAATTATTTGCATATTTGCATCTTTGAAATTCATTTGTATAAAAAAGGCTTAACTGTTTCATTGAGATCCCGAGATACTTGAACTCCTCCACCTGGGGCAGGACACCCCCCTTGACCCGGAGAAGGCACTCTACCCTTTTCCGGCTCAAGACCATGGCCTCGGATTTGGAGGCACTGATCCCCATCCCGGCCGGTTCACACTCGGCTGCGAACCGCTCCAGCGAGAGCTGCAGCTCATGACCTGATGAGGCCAGTAGGACCACATCGTCTGCAAAAAGCAGAGACGAGATCCTAAGGCCACCAAATCGGATCCCCTCAACACCTTGGCTGCGCCTAGAAATTCTGTCCATGAAAGTAATGAACAGAATCGGTGACAAAGGGCAGCCCTGGCGGAGTCCAACTCTCACCGGAAACGAGCCCGACTTACTGCCGGCAATGCGGACCAGACTCTGACACCGGTCATACAGGGACCTGACAGCCCGTATCAAAGGGCCCGGTACCCCATACTCCCGGAGAACCCCCCACAGGGCTCCCCGAGGGACACGGTCGAACGCCTTCTCCAAGTCCACAAAACACATGTAGACTGGTTGGGCGAACTCCCATGCACCCTCCAGGACCCTGCCGAGGGTGTAGAGCTGGTCCAGTGTTCCACGACCAGGACGAAAACCACACTGCTCTTCCTGGATCCGAGGTTCGACTATCCGACGGACCCTCCTATCCAGGACCCCTGAATAGACCTTGCCAGGGAGGCTTAAGAGTGTGACCCCTCTATAATTGGAGCACACCCTCCAGTCTCCCTTTTTGAACAGGGGGACCACCACCCCAGTCTGCCAGTCCAGGGGAACTGCCCCCGATGTCAATGCGATATTGCAGAGTCGCATCAGCCAACACAACCCTACAACATCCAGAGCCTTAAGGAACTCCGGGCGGATCTCATCCACCCCCGGAGCCTTGCCACCAAGGAGCTTCTCAACCACCTCGGCGACCTCGTCCGCAGAGATTGGAGAGCCCAACCCAGAGTCCCCAGGCTCAGCTTCTTCAATAGAAGGCATGTTGGTGGGATTGAGGAGGTCTTCGAAGTACTCTGCCCACCGACCCACAACGTCCCGAGTAGAGGTCAGCAGCACACCATCCCCACTATAAACAGTGTTGGTGCCGTACTGCTTCCCCCCCTGAGACGCCGGATGGTGGACCAGAATCGCTTCGAAGCCGTACGGAAGTCTTTCTCCATGGCCTCTCCAAACTCCTCCCACGCCCGAGTTTTTGCCTCAGCAACCACCCGAGCCGCATGCCGCTTCGCCTGCCGGTACCCATCAGCTGCTTCCGGAGTCCCACAGGCCAAAAAGGCCCGGTAGGACTCTTTCTTCAGCCTGACGGCATCCCTCACCGAAGGTGTCCACCAACGGGTACGAGGGTTGCTGCCGCGACAGGCACCGACAACCTTGCGGCCACAGCTCCGACCGGCCGCCTCGACAATGGAGGCACGGAACACAGTCCACTCAGACTCCATGTCCCCCACCTCCCCCGGAACGTGTTCAAAGTTTTGCCGGAGATGGGAGTTAAAGCTCCGTCTCACAGGGGATTCCGCCAGACGTTCCCAGCAGACCCTCACAACACGTTTGGGCCTGCCAGGTCTGACCGGCTTCCTCCCCCACCACCGGAGCCAACTCACCACCAGGTAGTGGTCAGTGGACAGCTCCGCACCTCTCTTCACCCGAGTGTCCAAGACATACGGCTGCAGATCCGATGAAACGATGACAAAGTCGATCATCGAACTGCGGCCTAGGGTTTTAAAGGGATTGGCGCAGCGTCTGCTGTCAAGCGGGCGCTGTACCGGTCCGTCGTGGTGAAGAGAGAGCTGAGCCAAAAAGCGAAGCTCTCGATTTACCGGTCGATCTACGTTCCCACCCTCATCTATGGTCATGAGCTTTGGGTCATTACCGAAAGAACGAGATCGCGGATACAAGCGGCCGAAATGGGTTTTCGCCGTAGGGTGGCTGGGCTCTCCCTTAGAGATAGGGTGAGAAGCTCAGTCATCCGGGAGGGACTCAGAGTAGAGCCGCTGCTCCTTCACATCGAGAGGAGCCAGTTCGGATGCCTCCTGGACGCCTCCCTGGTGAGGTGTTCCGGGCACGTCCCACCGGGAGGAGGCCCCGGGGAAGACCCAGGACACGCTGGAGGGACTATGTCTCTCGGCTGGCCTGGGAATGCCTCGGGATTCCCCCGGAGGAGCTAGAAGAAGTGGCTGGGGAGAGGGAAGTCTGGGCCTCCCTTCTGAAGCTACTACCCCCGCGACCCGACCTCGGATAAGCGGAAGAAGATGGATGGATGGATGGATGGATGTTTCATTGAGAAATTTGCAGAATGTGCTAGATTTGTGTCAGTTTAATCTTCTGAATAATCAATAGAGTAATCGATTACTAAAATATTTGTTGGTTTCAGTGTTGCTTTTGAATTTTTTAAACTCAAACATTTTTTCATTCAAATGTACATACTACACATTGTTATAATATTTGAATTTTTCAATGAAAAGAAGCTGAAATCAACACTTCTGTAGGAAATTCCTGCAGATATTTTGTATTAGATTCTATTGGGAGTTGAGATTAAACTGTCATTCATTGTTAATGACACGTATTAAAGGACTTCTAATAACCACTTATAAAAGCACATATAAGCTAAATGTAGGACAAATTGTGGGCTGTGTTGTAGGATTTAGAGGAGCTGATTTTAAAATGGTTGTAAGATTGAAGCCTCAGTGGTTCAGTAGTCACTGTCCAGTCTCACCAAATCCATCTCTGGATGTGTCATAGCAGCACGTCTCTCAGCTAACGAGGGAAAAAAACAACATTTCTTCATCTTTTTTCCTTTTTGTTTCCTTTGGTAAACTGACTCATTTTGACCACGTTTGTCAGCTAATGGGCCAGTGGCCAGTCCATTTATCAGGGAGTCAAGCTGTTTTTGAACTGAGCCTCCTCTCCTCACGCAGAGACTTGTCAGCTCTGCTCTGTGTTCACACACTGCACTGTGAAATATGGCATGACAGCAACTGCAGAGGTTTTAAGCCCCAGTTTGTGACCCTACTTACACAAGAAAGAAATATGGATTCTGACTTCAGGCTTTTGAGGCAAAACTCAGCAGAAAAGATGTTTGTGTAACTCTGCATAAGAAATGGCTCCAGAGAAGGAAAGGCTGGTCTGAAGGTCTGTCCTGTTCATGCTCAACTGCTTTTATGTGTTGCTTCAGAAATTGATTGCTTTAATATGGCACCAAATAAAAATGGACCATGTGACAAATTAAGACACCCTATATATTTAATATCAATGCTGACCATGCAGAAAAATTCAAGCCATATATAAAAATAAAAAAAATTCCCTTCTCACCCACTGCGGGTGGTTCTTATCCTCTGAGCTCAGGTCCTCTACCAGAGGCCTGGGAGCTTGAGGGTTCTGCGCAGTATCTTGGCTGTGCCAAGGACTACACATTTCTGGACTGAGATGTCTGATGTTGTTCCTGGGATCTGTTGTAGCCATTGGTCCAGTTTGGGGGTGACTGCCCCGAAAGCCCCGATGACCACAGGCACCACTGTGGTCTTCACCTTCCAGGCCCTCTCCAGTTCCTCCCTGAGGCCCTGGTATTTCTCTAGTTTCTCGTGCTCCTTTTTCCTGATGTTGCAGTCGCTTGGTATTGCTACATCTACCACAATGGCTTTTCTCTGTTGTTTATCCACTACGACAATGTCTGGTTGGTTCGCCATTACCATTTTGTCTGTCTGGATCTGGAAGTCCCACAGGATCTTAGCTCTGGCGTTCTCCGCCACCTTTGGGGGTGTTTCCCACTTTGATCTTGGGGTTTCCAGTCCATATTCTGCACATTTTATATATATATATATATATATATATATATATATATATATATATATATATATATATATATATATATATATATATATATATATATATATATATATATATAAAAATTGATTGCAGATTTTTTTAATACATTATGTAGGAAATATTGAACAATTGGCATTAAAACTAGGAGTGAACTGATAAATTGGCACTGATTTTCTTAATTTTGGGAGATTGACGATCAGCCAATACATGAGAAGCCGATCTTATATGTATCAACAAAGGCCTGAAAAACATCCTGTCTTCTGCTCTAAGGGAGGACCGACTGATGCCAACTTAACAACGTTATCACTATTTTCAGCAATTTTTCAGACAAAAAATTATCTGTAATGGCCAAAATTTGATTTGGGAGGTCAGGCTTTATAAAGATTCTGATTGGCCAAAACATTTCAGTCAGTGCACCCCTAATTAAAACCTAAGCTGAAATGGACCCTGTAACATTATAATGATATCCACCAACGAATGGCAGAAAATTAAGTAATAGAAATGTATGGGCTCAGTCAAAGTCCAAATTTTGAAGCAGTGGTGTGACTTAAAACTGGCTTAAAAGTTAGAAGTGGGCCAAACCTTCCTTATAATAGATATTAAAGGTTACTTTGATCTCCAGAGATAAATTGAAACAAAATTTGATATTGATCTATGAATAGTTATTGGTGTTGATAGTTATTAATAAGTAATATATAGTTATACAGTATGTATATGAATAGTAATTACTATCATATATGTATATGAATAGTAATTACTATCATATATGTATATGAATAGTAAGTACAGACTGTTTGTCTGTTGCGCTGAACATGAGAAATGTTAACAATGTTCTGTGTTCTAACAGAGTTTTAGTGAATTGTTAGGATTCTTGCAAAAGGATGGATGAAATCTGCAGGATTATCACACCATCAAAGAGAATCAGAAGAGCTCTGTAATCCCGGGAGGGTTCTAAATGCCAATGCAGTGGAGAGCACTCACTCATGCTTTTAGTTGATGACCTTTTCATCTCTGCTCTAATGTTGTTCTATAAAATGAAGAATCAGTGATTTATTGAAATAATGTGCAGCATTCTCACACATTTGTTGTTTGGTTTTTTATCTGAAAATAAAAGAAGCATACTGTTGATGCCACGACAACCTTTTTTCAGATGTTTCTCTACAGTGACAATCAAAAAAATCCCACAGCTTTAAAAGGGAAACATGAAATGGAAAGAGAGTTAGTAGATACAAACTGTGCATTTGACTTGGTCTGGTAAGTTACCATGACAGCTTGAAGTCACATCTAAGTGTAAGACAGTGTAGTTTAAGTGATGCGAGTGTGTGTGACGTAAAAGTGATTTTAAAAAGGAAGCCCAGGGCTTCATGGTGACAAAACCAATTAGTGTAAAAAACATGAACATGCAGCTGCATTTTAATGAATCCCAGCTCATTTTCTGCTGTCTGAGCTGTCTTTCTTTTCTTCTGTCTCAAAACTACAAGCTAGCTAACAGAAGTTCTAAAAAAATGTCATGCAGCGGGACACTGTGTTGTTAAATGAGTATTGTGAAACTTCATGGCAGCTGTCTGGATCCTCTAATGGAAGGACTGTAGACCATAACCTTGTTTCAGCTGTTACCTTTTTATAGTACAATGGAAAATGGGTAGATATACAATTATCCAAAGGTTTCAAAGTGGTAAATGACTAAAACTGAAAAATAACAAATCATTCCTATGGCTCAGAATCCTTTTACTGGCATACTAGTGTTTTTTTATACTGTTGTATTTTGACATAGGTGATCTAATTTTAATAGGTTTCCATAGTAAGTACATCCTTATTTATGTTAGTATAAGGCCAATTTTCCAGTAACATTTACAGGGGTCTTCATTGACAGTTCAGGGTTACTTCAAGGGATCCATGACTAGTTGTAACAACAGATTGTAGACAAGAAACATTAATTTCAGATGTAAAAACAATACAGTAAAATACCGCTTACAAGATTACTGTTTGTTTTTGTTTTTTTGTGACTGTGTGAACATGTTACCCAGACCTATTTATTCATGTTGAGGAGAGTTATGTTTTATTACTAGAACATGTTATTCTTTTAGGAACATTGAGTAAATTCCCTTAAAAATTAAAGGTAAAGTCAGATCAAGTTTATTGTTTTATTTAGATATAAAGCTGAGATAATTTCACAATGCTATTGATGAAGTAATGTTATGTTGTAAAGGGTTGTGTTGTGTTTGATTGATCATTCTGTCCAGGAGTTGTATGTGCAGTGAACCAAAGGAGGGAAAACTATCAATGAAACCTGTCACTGTAAGCTCATTAACAACAAAGGAGGAGTACAGTATGGTGGAGTAAATAAGATTTACTGATAAATTATTCACTGAGAAGGTTTTATAATACTGGCCCAGGAACAAACCACAGCTTAAGGTTTGGTTCTGTTACTTTGTGAAAAAAACCCACATAATCAAAAAAAAAAAAAAAAGCATTTCTTCATGTTCAATGTTCTTCATGTTATTAAATAGTTTTAACAAACATTGTTTTTTTTAGTTATTTTCTACCAGGTTATGGTTTCACTTTCTGTGTGAATCAGGCTACTCAGTCAGGTAACCGGAAGTACATTCATTTTGTTATTAAAGAAGAGTCATGCAACAGACAGATAAAACACATCAGAAAAGCATTTGCTATTAGTCTGCAAGCTAATTATAAATGATTTTTATGAACGTAGTAGATATTAATCTTAATTTTTATTTGTACTTTTTTTCACAAACAAGCACAAGCATTAGAATTCAAATTGAATAGAAATACTATTGTCCTGGAAATCCAGGTAAATAGAATCTTGCTAATTCAAACTGGGACAAAAATATAAAAACAGAAAAGTAAGAAAAAGAAACTGTTCTACTATATAGGAAATATATAATACTGTAGAATTAATAAACATAGCATACTCAGATTAGAAGAAATGTACAACTGGGTATGATGAGATATATACCAGAGTTCATATTTGTACATCTTGTAAAAGCATTTACAAGATATTTAAGAATTTATATTCAATATGTTGCAGTTGCAGAAGATAATATTTTATTGCACAATAAAAGATTACTTTTTATCTTTATTGTTATGATAAAGATTATATCTTTATCTTGTAAGATAAAGACAAAGATGTTATCTTTATCTTACAAAATAAAGATAATTATCAATTAATAATTATCAAGTATTAACTGATAATTATTATCGGTTAATAATTATAATAAATTGACTATAATTATTATTATAATCAGTTAATAATAATTAATAATATAATAAAATAATAATAATTGTAAAACTGATTGTTACTGATTAATTTTTTTCATAAGTTCTAAAGTTCCAAAAACACGTGTTAAAAACATATGTCCTATTTGCAACAACTTGACTGTCTATAAAATGGATTCCTCTCGTTGAAGGCTTTACTCTTTTCATTGCTATTACAAATCAGTGATGATCAACAACATTTGACTTTTTGACATAAAAATTAAGAACAAAAACTCTCTCATCTCAAAGTAAAAACTAATTTGTACAAAATAATGACAATTAAATATCCAATACCTTTAAAGTGACTGGCCTTATTCAACAGAAGTCCAGCCAAATGGTGCTGGTAGTCTCATGATGAGTGGAATGGAAATCACCTGAGTGCAAGGTTATCTGCTGATGTCCTGCCCTATCTAAACCACAGAGTCACATACTGCTGTCCTTTTAAAGTAGAACATAGAAAAATATTCACACCCCTTTTTAGGCATTCAGACCTCCATTCTGGATCGAATATTTTCTCACTCAACAAAACAAACTGCAAACTGAACTCAGAATTAAGAGGTAAAATGTCCCCTGATTTTAAAGCTTTGAGTGAAGTACCATCACTAAAATTATCCTCATGCCGAAAAGGTCAAGTGTGTCTAATTAGCTCCGTGAGGTTGATGTGACTCAACAACATGACTCCACAGTGCTAATTGCCCCTGGCAAATAAAGTGATGCCATATTGACAAGTGGAGAGTTAAAGAGACGTGCTGCTATTGGCGACATTGTTGCCTGTCTTTCTGCTGTGCCCTACATTTTCCAATTATTGACTGCAAATATTCTTCATTCTAGAATCTTACTGCTTATACATCATTAGCAGCAGTGATCAATCACTGATTATTAAATGAAATGTCCATTAAGGCTGAGGGGGATTTCCATTCTGGGAATAGGGCCAAGAAGTAATCCTGGAGCAGCAGCAGAAGCACAGGGACTGCTGCTCTTCCATTTACATCCATCCACTGACTGCGAGGTCATTGGAGGTCACATCTTTTTCTTTTATTTTCAGATGCTTCCTGGTTTAGACGTGGACCTACATGTGGGCTAAAAAAAAACACACAGGTGTTTGCATTAACAAACAACAATTTCTGCCATTCAGTTATATCACTCCACATCTCGCATCTAATCCAATCTGTTCAACTCTTTCTGTCCTTCCGGCTCATTTCCTCTAATTTGTTATCAAAATGAAATATGGACCTGATTACACATTCATCTTAACAGCTGTTGTTTACTTGATTAAGGTCTTTGTATGAAAAGCTATGTTTTCCTTGTATGTTACTAATTTCTGACATAAATGGTAATGATTTTTAAAAACCCTTAAAGTGGACATATCATGCTTTTAAATCCTTCCTCTTCACATGCAAATAATTTAATTAGGGTCTATTTAAAGTACAACTGCAATGCTTTGATCTGAATTCCTCATTATTGTAGCTTCACATACCCATCATGTACTTCTAAAATTGAGAAATGTTGAGTTTTACTACACAAATTTGGTGGGAGGGCTGCAAAGTGGCGCAGTTGATAGCGCTGTTGCCTGGGTTCGATTCCTGGCCTGGAATCTGCCTGCATGTTCTCCCAGTGCATGTGTGGGTTCTCTCCAGGTACTACTGCTTCCTCCCACAGTCCAAAAATATGACTGTCGGGTTAATTGGTCTTTCTAAAGTGTGTGTATGTATGGTCATCTGTCTCTGTGTTGCCCTGCGACAGAGTAGCGACCTGTCCAGGCTCTACCCCTCTTCTCACCCGAAACGTTCGAAGGAGATAGGCACCAGCACCCCTCCCAACTCCACTAGGTACAAGGGAGTAAGAAGATGGATGGAAATTTGGTGGGAAATATATATTTTTTCAAGACAGCCTCTCTTATTGTCAACCCTGCAGTAAACACTTTGTATTACCTTGTTTTGCCAAAAGGACAGCACTTAGTGGTCTTTTCCAAGAATATATTCAAAGTGAATGCGACCTCTCCGTTGTGTTGAAGAAGAGTTCAATATCCAAAATAACCAGCACTTATCTCAATATTTACCTCCAGTTGTTTCATTTGCGAACACTGAAGTCTTTGTATAATACTGTGCTGATCATTGTTTTGAGTCATTAGTAGAGTTGAACCTGGGTTGATCTTGATATTCCTCGCTGGATCATGAATCTTTATTTCTACCAACTGTATAATATTGCTCATGTCCTCAGAGTCGGCCAGAGGCATCTTGTCCTGGTTCAGCTTGGAAGTGGAAAATTCCACAGTCCTTAAATCTGAAGTAATCCACTTATGAGGTTTCATCCACCCAAGAACACATGGATGAAACCAAAATTCCTGTACCATGCTTGGCCCATTAAACTCCTAATATCTAGCTTTGGGTTGTCTTGCAATGAGCTTCTGTGAAAAAAAACAGGGTAACCCTATTAGCTTCATATCATACATTGCCAAACTTTGCTGAAAAGCAACCGTAATCACTGTGACAAAGGCATGCTCCCCCATCCACAGGTTGGCACTTTAAACCAGTCCCTTGGTTTGATTCTGATTCAAATTTGCAAAGTAAATATCTTCTGGGATTTCTCACCTATATATTTATGAAATCTGGAACGCGACCTGAGTTTGTGTGAGTGTTGACATTTCTGCTTATAGCAAGATGTCTGGGTGAAAATGTGCAAATGCACACACGTGAGAACTAAACCTCCAATCCAGCTTCAGCTTGATTTCTCCTGCACTGGGAGCTGATGCTTAAAAACAGGGGAGGGGAGTGCCAGTGAGACTAGGGCCCAGAACAAGGCCTTCTTGCAGTGGGAGAGGCACGTTCAAAGGGGCTTGGTTGGCCCCAACGGTACCAGCAAAAACAGCTCATTTGCCATTGCAATTCTATTTTCACATCATTTCAATTTCAAAGACCCTTCTGGCTACATTTGCATTCGACTGGGATAAAAGAAAAGTTAGTGAAGGGCGGAAGGGTAGAGAAAGAAATAGCAAGTGAAAGTAAAGCAAACAATATGAAATCTGTACTTTATGTTCTGATACTGGCATGTTTTTTTCATTGGCATTTCTAAAATTAGTCTCAGAGGAAAATATCCAGGAGAGGAATGCTCTCATCCTTCCTTGTACGCACGTTTGGGTTGTTTACGATCTGACAGAGAAAGAGCTCAGATTTATTTCACTTTCTGTGACGTGGAATGTCCACTACAATATTTGCCTACAGCAACAACTCTCTGTCACAAGAATTTACCAGAAAACTATGCAATTGTTGGAAGTTCAGTTGGTCGGATCCATTCCTGTTTGAAGGATATGGTGATACTTTGGCAAGTGTTTGCTTTCAAAGGGAGCCAGATAACCTCAGGATACAGAGTGTGGTTCTTTATATTGATCATTATAACAACTGATTTAATTAGTTGTTAGGCCTATTTGAATAAGGTCACAAATCAAAATCCTGACATTGAGAATGACAAGTTTTGCTTCTGCAATTCATCACACTGATTTATAAAGGTTTGTCTCCCCATTTTTGTTATCTCTCCATAGAAGCTACATCTCATTTGGCATTCTGTTTGGCTGTGATTCTTTCCTGGACAGGGGCATTGGTTGAGATAATGCTGCCAACAATGAATCATTCTCCATCTCCTGCTATTAACCTTTTACTTTTCATTAACATACATGGAAAGTACTTCTATGTCAGTTCATCTGTTTCTTTTTGTATCGTTGCAGTCGGTCATGGCAGATGGCCGTCTGTATTGAGCCAGGTTCTGGTTCTGCTGGAGGTTTCTTCATGTTAAAGGGGAGATTTTCCTCTCCACTGTTGTTACATGTAGGCTCTGTGTGAGGGAATTTTTTTGTAAGGTCAACAACTCAATGCCAGAGTTTGTCTGCTGTTGCTTTGCCCTTGTCTAGGAAGAGTGAATGTTGCAAGTCAATGACTAGATGCAATCTGATTGGTTTTTTTTATATAAACTTTTTAAACTAATTTGAATAATCAACTGACCTTAATGTAACTAAGATCAAATTGAATCTATGTGTGATTGAATTGAAATGATTTCTTTTGTAAAGTGCCTCAAAGGTGAATTGGTTGTATAAACTAAACTTAAACTGAAATGGAATTAGCAAGAGTTGCTGATTTTAGAAAATAGCAGTGCAAATTGGACTAGAGATGTAAGCATGTAGACCTGACCACATCAGAAATGTGACATCAGTTACTAGGAGTCAAGTTCTTACTGCTATGATCATAAAAGGAATCTTCACAAGTCTGACTCATAAACTACAACATCTGAGATCAAGTTTTGTTTAGACTATTTTCAAAGGCCATCAGCTTTGACGCATGACTCGTTTGAGTTGGAGACTTTGTTACTAATGGGCTTAATGTTTGCCCAGCACTATTTTCCACTGCAACAAGCACTCAGAGCAGCAAAATGGCTATGTCATTGAAGATGGAAGTGGTTTGATGAACACCAATGACTAATTATAATTTCACCATGTTTTAAACTCCTAACTCAGTTTTAATTTTAGTCTCACTAATTTAGGCCACATACCTAAAGCAATATCATAAAAAATAGAAGAAGAAAAAAACACAAGCCTCTCTCTGTCTCTTATTTTTTTTGTTAGTTTTATTAAAAATTGCCCATGAATAAAGTGAGTAAAGTCATCACTGAGCTTACTGAACTGTTGCATTTTCAATTTCATTTATAAAATCTGTTAAATCCTGGAAAAGCCCCCAAATATGCTTTATTTCATAATATCAAAATGACTATATATATAAAGTATACTGTATATATTTATATATATACAGTATATTCCATGGAGAACAGGAATGTTAATTAAACATTGGTTTTAAACATTTAACATTTGTTTCAAAATGTTCAGTGACATAATGTTGTGGCTCAGAGCTGGATCTTTGTAAAAACCCACACAGAATCTCTTTTGTGTTTTTGTCAAACTAGATGAGATATTTAGGTTACATTAATGAAGCACAAATGGCATCACTTGACCGCATATTTTCACCCAACATCCCAAATTAACAGAGGAATCCAACATCCCAAATTAACAGAGGAAGCACTGTGCCTTATGCTTGTCAATGACACATTTAAAACATCTGCTTTTTCAGCAATAGGTAGGACATAAAATGACAATGAAATATGCAGAGCTCAGTGAATCAGCCTTTGAATATATTCTGCTCTGGAAGAGAACATTTAGGTATGAAAACTATCAAGTGATAAGACACAGAGAAGTCCCTCTTTAATCAGAATACGTCTTCAGCCCTCTCCATCCTCCCTTCTCCCCAGCTGCCAAGTCACAGTAATAATCAATGACCTGACTGTAAAATATTTGAACAATGTGATTTCTTGCATTATTTTCTACCCTTCTGATGCCTTTGTCCTGACCTTTCTTAACCTTTCTTTGAATTTAAGTTAATATTATGTTTCTCTTCCATGCTATATGTTATGTGATAGTGGTAGAATTTCCAACCAATTATTTAAGTTTTCATTTTTATGCACCTTAGAAAGTCAAATTAACTATTAAGAGTGAGACAGTTTATGTTCCGGGAGGAAGTGAAACATTTGGCTTCAGAGAGGTTCAGGCAGGCAATGCAATCTTAAATAGCTCAAAAAGTTCAATTTAAGGTCCCCGTGTGGCCATCTATTCACCTGTGTAGATGAAGCTTTTGATATGACTTTAAATAACACACATTGAAATTCTAAAGCCTGGGGGGGGAGGGAATCATAAAGGGTGCAAAGAATTTATCTTGACAATAAAAATGAGCCCCAGTGATCCAAATGTTAAAACTTTCGTGAGTGCAGAAGCTGTTATTCTGCTATGTTTAATTGACTAAAGTCAACAACTATCTGTTTCTATTATGCTGTAAAATTGACAGTACATGTAAGCTGATTGGTGTATTTTTATTTGAATAACGCAGATCTCAGTCTGCTGTCAAAGTTTAGCTGCTTTAAACTGGAAGCATTTTTCTGATTTCATTAAGGAGATTCCCAACCACAACGTAATCTGATGTATCAGACTGCCATTTACTGAATTTATCTCATCTTGCTATTGTCTGCAAATGTTTGGAAACATCTATACTGTATATCTCTACTTTCGCTCTACCCTCTGGTCCGTCCATTCTCTCTCTCTTTCTCTCTCTGTCTCTCTCTTTCTCTCTCTTTGTCTTTCTCTTTCTCTCTCTCTCTTGCTGCACCAGTGAAGCAGATGCCTTTGATGCCATGCTACAAATCACACATTTAGCTTTTCATCAATATTTCATCTATCCATCCTTGGCTATGCTCTTTCTAGCTCAGTAAATCATAGGGGGAAGCTCAGGGATGTTGGAAGACATTTGACTCAGAACAGTGAGGAAAACCAAAGCAGGCTGAGGTCAAACCTTTTGCTTATGAAAGCTGGAATAGGGCTGCAGACTGATATGTAGGGTCTTTAAACAACCTGACAAAGTGGGACACAGCAGGTCAACGGGTAATTTTGTTTTAGCTCAAATCCACGTAGAGGTAGGTAGGCCTGTTGCAATAAGCAATAAATAAATTAGTTGCATTATAAATTAAAATACTCAATACTTTTCATTTGCATGATTTATCGTTTTCCTCTTTTCTCACTTTCAACCAACAACTGGTTGATAAAAGTCTTCAATCTGATGCTTTAGTCTCAGCTAGCCCTTTGTTAAGGACAATTTTGTTTACACAACCTGACTTCATAATTAATTTTATTTGTTGTGTCAGTTGTTTTGTTTATTTTTTTTTTTGCATGTTTAAAATGTCTTCCAGTTATAGTCATTAGAATGCTCATTAGAATTTAAAGTTTATTGATCGTTGAGAAAGTGTTCTTGAATTACTATTTATTTACTATGATGTTACTTGAAAATGTCATCAAAACAACCATGTTGTCGTTTATCGTAATAACTTCTAATAACAAATTTTGATACATCTTAAAAAATTCCACAATTTGTTGCACTGCAACAACATTTTTTTTTTTGTTGGGATTTTAGGACATAATCAAAGACAAAGTAAACATATTTGTCAAGTTGAAGGAATATGATCATTGGGGCCTGCCATGCAAAGCAATGGCAGGAACCTATTGCTATTCTCCCAAGAAAAGTTTCTTTATTATTATTATTATTGGGGCCTGCCATGCAAATGGCAGGAACCTATTACTATTGTCGGAGAGAAGTGTCTCTTTATTTATTTTTCTTCTGTAACCGTTAATGCGGCTCATACCGCTGGGTGCACACCTACAAATGAGGTATCAAAACGTGCAGAAAATTCACGCCATGATTGCTATTACTTTTGGTGGGATTTGGGCTTAACGTGGCGACATAATTCGCAAAAAACTACGAAAAAAATCCCATTATAAGTCAATGGGAAAAATCCTAGAAATACCCTATTTTACCCTATTTTTGAGGATTTTCTGTGTCGTCACAAATTCACCTAGAAATGCCATTCAAATTTCATTTTGTAGATACGTCTGTGATCTCTTCGAAAGTGAAGACGGCTCGTCGATACGAGTTACGGTTTGTCCACAATTTGCCTCTAAGCGACCCAAAGTTTCTCATTTTTGCTCATATTAGAGTGACAGCCGATCTCGGTTCATATCTGGGCACAACATTTCTTTCTCTCATCACTGTAAATGCTCTGAGTGAGGTACAGATATGAATCTCGGGACTATCGCAGAAGACACATTGAACTGTCATACGCTCGAAACGCTTTTCGAATATGTATTACGGTTCCCGAACAAGAAGGATTTGTTTCCAATGCTTTTTTTCAGTAAAGTGTGTTTGCTCAAACACACAATTGTGTGTTTGACAGCTCACAGCTCACACCTGCTGAGACCATTATTTGCCATAGCAACGGAACTCAAGAGGCTATTGGCTGCTGATTTGGACTACAGATACGCATCATTGTAGTTCTATCTATCCTCAGTTGAAACAGATCAGGACTGAGAACTGGCCTTTACAACTACTTGCTGCTTTGGGCTGTATATAACTGATTTAACTCAGTAACTGTTACACATGGGATTAGTTTGGAACTTTAAAATTAAGCATACTGAAAATTTCAAAATAAAAGCCTTGAATATTTTTACATCATGTAATTGCTGTTTTTGGCCTTATGTGACTTTTTTATCCAAAGCAATGTTACACATGGGATTAGTTCGGAACTTTAAAATGGAGCATAATAATAATTTCAAAATAAAAGCCTTGAATATTTTTACATCAGGTAATTGCTGTTTTTGGCCGTATATGACTTTTTCATCCAAAGCACTGTTACACATGGGATTAGTTTGTAACTTTAAAATGGAGCATAATAATAATTTCAAAATAAAAGCCCTGAATATTTTTACATCATGTAATTGCTCTTTTTGGCTTTATCTGACTTTTCCATCCAAAGCACTGTTACACATGGGATTAGTTCGGAACTTTAAAATGGAGCATAATAATAATTTCAAAATAAAAGCCTTGAATATTTTTACATCAGGTAATTGCTGTTTTTGGCCGTATATGACTTTTTCATCCAAAGCAATGTTACACATGGGATTAGTTTGGAACTTTAAAATGGAGCATAATAATAATTTCAAAATAAAAGCCCTGAATATTTTTACATCATGTAATTGCTGTTTTTGGCTTTATCTGACTTTTCCATCCAAAGCACTGTTACACATGGGGTTACTTTGGAACTTTAAAATGGAGAATATAAATAATTTCAAAATAAAAGCCTTGAATATTTTTACATCAGGTAATTGCTTTTTTTGGCCGTATATGACTTTTTCATCCAAAGCAATGTTACACATGGGATTAGTTTGGAACTTTAAAATGGAGCATAATAATAATTTCAAAATAAAAGCCTTGAATAGTTTTACATCAGGTAATTGCTGTTTTTGGCTTTATTTGACGTTTTCATCCAAAGCACTGTTACACATGGGATTAATTTGGAACTTTAAAATGGAGAATAATAATAATTTCAAAATAAAAGCCTTGAATATTTTTACATCAGGTAATTGCTTTTTTTGGCCGTATATGACTTTTTCATCCAAAGCAATGTTACACATGGGATTAGTTTGGAACTTTAAAATGGAGAATAATAATTTCAAAATAAAAGCCTTGAATATTTTTACATCAGGTAATTGCTGTTTTTGGCTTTATTTGACGTTTTCATCCAAAGCACTGTTACACATGGGATTAGTTTGGAACTTTAAAATGGAGCATAATAATAATTTCAAAATAAAAGCCTTGAATATTTTTACATCAGGTAATTGCTCTTTTTGGCTTTATTTGACTTTTTCATCCAAAGCACTGTTACACATGGGATTAGTTTGGAACTTTAAAATGGAGCATAATAATAATTTCAAAATAAAAGCCTTGAATATTTTTACATCAGGTAATTGCTCTTTTTGGCTTTATTTGACTTTTTCATCCAAAGCACTGTTACACGTGGTATTAGTTTGGCCCTTTGAAATGAAGCATTCTGAAAATTTCAAAATAAAAGCCTTGAATAATTTTACATGACGTAATTGCTCTTTTTGGCTTTATTTGACTTTTTCATCCAAAGCACTGTTACACGTGGTATTAGTTTGGCCCTTTGAAATGAAGCATACTGAAAATTTCAAAATAAAAGCCTTGAATATTTTTACATCAGCTACTTGTGTTTTGAGCATTATATAACTATTTTAACCCAAGGACTATTACGCATGGGATTAGTTTGGCCCTTTGAAATGAAGTTTAACAAAACTTCCAAAATAAAAGCCTTGACAACATTTTAAATCGTACCGAACGGTGCACGTCCGCCTCGCTTAACGTTCTTGCGGTTCTCCGCGTGCCACTGCTTACGTCGCGGCGTTCTTTGGCGTCGACGCCGATTTGTGGCGCGACGACGCCGGGCCCGAACCCCACGGCCGCGCCTTGGCAGGCCCCGGCTAAATTTCTTCCGAAATTTTCTAGTTATTCTTTATTTTTCATCCGTAACCGTTAATGCGGCTCATACCGCTGCGTGCACACCTACAAAAGAGGTATCAAAACGTGCAGAAAATTCACGCCATTCCAGCTATTACTTTTGGTGGGATTCGGGATTAACATGGCGACATAATTCGCAAAAAACTACGAAAAAAACCCCATTATAATTCAATGGTACAAATCCTACACCCTAATACCCTACTGGCTAAAACGGAGAATTGTCTCCCCCAGCTGGCTCAAAAAGAGAATTGTCTAACCCAGCATCTCTAAAATAGAGATTAGGTTTATGTGGATACCAGCTCATAAAGATATAGCAGGAAATGAAATGGAAGATCATTTACCTAAGGTGTCCTTAAAACAAAGTAGAATTATGGAAATAAAGTATTGTAAGTCTGGAAAAAATATAATGAATTATTAAGAGCAACATCAAAGGAAACATGATATAGAGACATTTAAACTTAATAAGATATTAATTAAACACAAAATAAATAAAGCGGTTATTACATTTTGGAAGGTAACAGGATTATATGTAAGACTTTAGATTGGGGAGCGGTTAACTGAGTAACTGTTACACATGGAATTAGTTTGGAACTTTAAAATGAAGCATAATAATAATAGGCTTCTAAAGAATAAGTTACAGTTAAAAATTCCAGATATTTTGGGATATTCCTCTTCCTCTGAATATTTATGTTATTTCATAAAATTTCTTAAGAAAACTAAACTGATAGAAAGGATTTAGTGTTTTTTTTTTTTTTTTAAGTTGCGCCCTGATCCACACTCCATACCAGTAGGTGGCGGTAATGCACGCCCTGATCCACACTCCATACCAGTAGGTGGTGGTAATGCACACCATTAAGTTGCTTGCCAACCGCCATTAAAAACAAAAAGAAGAAGAAGAGCTTTCTCCTTCCGACTCTCCTTGGTTAAGGTAAGAAGTGTTTGTGTTCTGTCCATAAAATATACTATTTAATTTCATTACTATATTATTAGAACTGCTTACAGTTGTTAAATGTAATGTGTTCTTTAAGAAATGTGATCGATTTTAAAAGTTTGACTGCTGTGGGATATTTTGTTGTGGCTCTGATAGCGTAGCTGCTAGCTTGATGGAACCGCAATTTGTTCACATGTTAGCACTTTGCTAACTGGCTTTCGTGAAACCTGTTAGGCTATAAAATCGCTGTTAACATCAATCTGATCAGCTGAAATAAGGCAATTTTGTTTTACCTCAACCTAGAGCTATTGTGACTTGCAGAAATTGTCACAAATAACCGGAACTAGCATATTAAGCTACTTCACTGACTCAGTTGCTTCGGATACAGATACTCTCAGCTGCCGTCTTGTGCCGACAGTGAAAAACAGCAGAACTACATAATATTAGCTTGGTATGATGTAAATTATAATTTTTGTTTGAATTACATAAAATAACTTCATGATCTGAGTTTTTTTCATTATGTTTGGCCTATCAATAATTTCAAATAATAAAACATAAAATATCTGGGTTTATTTTGTTCATCCGAACCAGAACCTCCAGGTTCTCCGTTGTAGAGTTTTACTGAAAATCAGCGGAGAAATATCTGTAGCGCAGCAGCTGCGGTACAGTCTGCCCACTAGAGTAGAACTGAACCGAACCAAACATGAACGTATTTCATCGCCTAACGAAAGACAAGGAAGCAAAGAGATTTCGGCTAAAGAAATCTGAACTTGATTACGTTGCGGATGCCAATTTGTAGCGTGACGACGCCGGGCACAAACCAGACGGGCGCGCCTTGGCAGGCCCCGGCTAAATTTCTTCAGAAATTTTGTTTTTCTAGTTATAATTCTTTATTTTTCATCCGTAACCGTTAATGCGGCTCATACCGCTGCGTGCACACCTACAAAAGAGGTATCAAAACCTGCAGAAAATTCACGCCATTCCAGCTATTACTTTTGGTGGGATTCGGGATGAACATGGCGACATAATTCGCAAAAAACTACGAAAAAAACCCCATTATAAGTCAATGGGGAAAATCCATTGAAAACCCTAATACCCTACTGGCTAAAACAGAGAATTGTCTCCCCCAGCTGGCTCAAATGAAGTATTGTAAGTCTGAAAAGCGAAAAGAGCAAGTATGAAAAAAAAAAAGATTGTGCCTTGGATATACTGGATTAAACAAAACTTTAAATTTGATTGGTAAACATCCAACAGGTAGATGTGAGTGTGGTATGGATATGGAAACAGTAGAACATGTAATAATTAATTGTGGAAAATATAAAGCAAGTACAATAAATTAGGAAATATGATATAGAGACATTTAAACTTAATAAGATATTAATTAAACACAAAATAAATAAAGCGGTTATTACATGTTTGAAGGTAACAGGATTATATGTAAGACTTTAGATTGGGGAGCGGTTAACTGAAACGTGGGGCGTGCTAACCCCCTGCGCCACCACAGCACGCCCCATGAATATTTATGTTATTTCATAAAATTTCTTAAGAAAACTAAACTGATAGAAAGGATTTAGTGTTTTTTTTTTTAAGTTGCGCCCTGATCCACACTCCATACCAGTAGGTGGCGGTAATGCACACCATTAAGTTGCTTGCCAACCGCCATTAAAAACAAAAAGAAGAAGAAGAGCTTTCTGCTTCCGACTGTTTGGTTAAGGTAAGAAGTGTTTGTGTTATGTCCATAAAATATACTATTTAATTTCATTACTATATTATTAGAACTGCTTACAGTTGTTAAATGTAATGTGTTCTTTAAGAAATGTGATCGATTTTAAAAGTTTGACTGCTGTGGGATATTTTGTTGTGGCTCTGATAGCGTAGCTGCTAGCTTGATGGAACCACAATTTGTTCACATGTTAGCACTTTGCTAACTGGCTTTCGTGAAACCAGTTAGGCTACAAAATCTCTGTTAACATCAATCTGATCAGCTGAAATAAGGCAATTTTGTTTTACCTCAACCTAGAGCTATTGTGACTTGCAGAAATTGCCACAAATAACCGGAACTAGCATATTAAGCTACTTCACTGAATCAGTTGCTTCGGATACAGATACTCTCAGCTGCCGTCTTGTGCCGACAGTGAAAAACAGCAGAACTACATAATATTAGCTTGGTATGATGTAAATTATAATTTTTGTTTGAATTACATAAAATAACTTCATGATCTGAGTTTTTTTTCATTATGCTTGGCCTATCAATAATTTCAAATAATAAAACATAAAATATCTGGGTTTATTTTGTTCATCCGAACCAGAACCTCCAGGTTCTCCGTTGTAGAGTTTTACTGAAAATCAGCGGAGAAATATCTGTAGCGCAGCAGCTGCGGTACAGTCTGCCCACTAGAGTAGAACTGAACCGAACCAAACATGAACGTATTTCATCGCCTAACGAAAGACAAGGAAGCAAAGAGATTTCGGCTAAAGAAATCTGAACTTGATTACGTTGCGGCGTCCTTTAGCGTCGATGCCAATTTGTAGCGTGACGACGCCGGGCACAAACCAGACGGGCGCGCCTTGGCAGGCCCCGGCTAAATTTCTTCAGAAATTTTGTTTTTCTAGTTTTCAACTTATTTTGTTAATGAAGATCTGACACATATAGCATGTATTTGTGTTCAACTCCTTAACCCTCATACCCCAAAATAAGATCATTTACCTGCAGAATTCACAAATTAGTATCCACCCCTAAGTCACTGAATCCCAGTGTAAAGCCACCTGCTTTATAAATGTATGAGAGGTTTCTTAGAGACCATGGGACACATCAGACAGTCCAGGGACAATATATGGAGAAGTTTATGGGAGGGTTATGTCAAAGACAGCCATCAAATGTTCACTTTGCAGTTTGTCTCGAACTACGTGGAGGAGACATTATACAACTCAAAAAGAACTCTGATCAGTTGAAACCAAAGAAGAAATATTTTGCCTTTTATTAAAATGATTATTCAATAACAGTGTTACTCTACAACACAGTGTTTTCAGAATAATTTTATGGAGATACAGTATTACAACGTTTGATGTGCTGAGCATGTCTACACGTCACACTTTTCTGTTATTTTATTTTTTTGTAAAAACACACAACCGCTCACTACTTTCTCCTGATCATTCATGTAAAGTTCCAATGTGCATTTCACTGCAGGTACAAAGTGACATTTCAAAAATGAAAATGAATACAAGACACTGATAGTGTAAATGAAAATGTGGGAGGAAAAAGCCTGAAACATTTCCGATTTTTTAGATTTGATTCAAACTTTAGTAATGGCACCATGAACATTCACACATTTTAGTTTAATTTGATTTCAGTTTTTTTTACAATTTCAGTACAAAATCTAATTCTTCTTTGATAACATAAGCTTGTTGAGGTGAGTTTTGCCACCAGTACTAACATACTCTTCTTTTAAACAAACCTGAAAAGAATCTCCTACTTTAGATAAAAAGAAGACACTGAATTGTTTCTGGTTAATTCCCTTTCCTCTGCAGCTCACTTTGAGCGAGCAGAGGAAGGAGGTGCTACCAATTTAAAGTGGAGCACACAAGCCTTTTTTTAACAAGGAGATTCTAACAAGAAAGAGGACAAAGGTGTAATAAGGGAGACTGCAAAACAGATACAGATTGAGAATTTTAACAAGAGGGAGCCACTTTTTATTTTCTTTTTACAACAAAAGTAAAATACAAAATAGCAACAACAGTCTTGCTGTTTTTTTAATTCTCACCCTACATTTCACCACATTTTGGGTGATTTACTGTTATATATTTCCTTTCTCATAGATTGTGCTTTGCACTCCTGACTGCTCTTTTGAGATTGGCACTGGGTCAGAAAGTGGTAAAATGAATAAACCTCAAATGATTTGTAGCTTTACACATTTACATGAGTTTACTCTGTTAATCTATGCATCTTAAAACAAAGGAAAAAGTCAGTGTTTGTCAGCATGTAATATTTTCAGTGAGTGTGTGCAGACATGGCATGTCATCCAATAAATGTGAAATTCAGAAGAGAGCAATTCTCATTTTTGCAGAGATGGTGGGATATTTCATAGTTTTAAGATTGTGGAAAGTAACTCCATGATTTGCAAATATGTATTAGTATTGTCTCAGATTATCTGTGACAGACTTTGGTCCTCAGGTGGTAGCTCTGCTGCCTACCAACAACAAGGTCCTGGGTTCAAATCCCGGTCTGGGATTGTTTATCCTGTCTGTCTCTGTGTTGCCCTGCGTTAGACAGGCGACCTGTCCAGGGTGACCCCGCCTCTCACCCGTTGACCTGCATGGATTCGAACCCAGGACCTTCTTGCTGCAAGGCAGCAGTATTACCAACTGCACCACTGTGAAGCCCAGGTTGAAAACTTATCAACTTTTAAAGATATAATGTGTGCAGACTTTTTATCTGGAATTTGCTATAAATGTGATTCAATTTAAAAGTATTAACATAATTAAGGAGCAATCTGACAGATCCATAAAGTAAAAATAAAGAATAGGAAAAACAAATTAAACTCATTTAATCTCAGTGGAGGATTTTTTTTTGAGTACAGAATATGCACAGTCCCACGTCTAATGGGAAGGATGGAACAGTCCGAGGCACTCACGCATTCACATGGAAAACAAGCTCAAACTGCTGCTTCATGGTAAAGAGTTGCTGTGTAATTGACTGCACAAATAGATTTTGAAAGAACTGAGGCAGAAGTTTTTACAGACTGCTGAAGGGTAAACAAAACAATATGTCGAGAAACAATGTGACAAAGTCAGTCTTCAAAGAGTTATTCCAAAATCGGAGCACTTTTTGGTTTATTCATGTCAGCTTGCAGCACATATTTCTCCAAGAGTCTGATCACAAAGACAAACTTAGAGATAAAATGAGACAAATTGTTATATTCTGTAGCATGGCTCCACATAGAGAAGCCATATGCCACAACACTGTCCCCACAGGCATGTTAAAAAGTATTTCCCCCTTACAGATTCCATTTGTTTTGCTTTCTTTCTCTCATATTTAGTTGTTTTTGTCTATCACTAACTGTTAATATAACAAAGTAATAAATACAAATATGGAATTTTTAAATGACAATTGACTGGGATTTTATGATGATGAATTCTAAATTAGCTGTCCATTTGTTGGACTCTCAAACAGAACACGTAAGTAAGTCAAAATATCTCAAAAAGAGACACTTAATTCTTTCATCCAAAAGATTCAGGAATAGTAGTTTAAATTCCTGAGTCTAGAAATGGTTGCTAAGCCATTAGAGGCCTTGGGACCTCAGCAAAACAAAAAGAGTTGCCTTAGTTACCAATTGAGAAAGCATTTAACAGTTGTTAGTCAACCAAACTAACTCTAACAAGTGCATCAACAACAAAGAAATCCAGAACAAGACTTAGAGCTCAGCAGTTAAGGTCTGTGTTAAAGATTAGAGAGGCAACTTCAGTACAGAGGACCGCCGCCTACTCCAGGTTCAGTACTTGCAGATTCACCTATTTGAAGATTTTCCTTGGAGATGTAGCTGCAAATTATTTGTACAAAATTTATTTATTTGCAATTTTTTTTGTGAAACATTTCAGGCATTTAAAAGAAAATACAGCTCAGGAAACTGAAATACTAAGGCACATTTCTACTGGATGGCGGTTGCAAAGCAACAGATCCAGAAGCACCATTCATATTCAAACATATTGGTATTTGCTGTACCCCAGAGAGAAGATTTTCATTGTATATATTATTGCATACTAACGCATAATTGAATATGTTATAACTATAAAAATAGACAGATAAAGACATTTTTAGGGCAGGTCTCAAGTATTTCTGAATTTCAGCTGTTGTGAGTGGTTATGGTCCGTAACCCACACGACTACCAAGGGGCCACTGTACATAACTGTTTTCCAAACTGAAAAATATTGAAGAAAATTTCAAAGACAATCCTATTTCACATGTGGAAGAAAAACATCTTGATGTTCTCCAAGAGTGGATTAATACTTGAGCACCTGGATGACTTTGCTTGGCAGATGGAACCATGGATTTTGCTCTGTAGCAGAACATCCTTAAGGAAAATGTCTGGTCATCAATTTGAGACCAGTACCAATGCTAATGTACAATATGTGCTATACAGTGAACCCCTGGCTGTTTGTGGCTCAGTGTTTGCAGATTCCTAAGTTTCCTATTTCTGAATTTTTCTGTGGAATGTTTGTGTTGTTGTTGTTGTTTTTTCAGGAGTTTTCCATAGAGCATGTCTAAAATATACTAAAGTAAATGTAGATTAGGAATCTGAAATACCTAAATGCGATACCAGTAGACACTCTGTTGGCTGCCATTTGCAACGCAACTAATACATTAGCAACATTTATTTCAACATGGTGTATTTTTAAACAGCTTTTCCATGCAAAGAAGCAAAAATTTGATTGAATAAAAAAATCATTACTGATGAATGAGGGAGTAATGTAGAAGAGTCACTTCAAAACATTTTTCTCTTAGTATTTTCTCAGGTTGTCTTTCTTCTATAATATTTGATGGTCCACTACATTTAAAAGAGACACGCAAAATCAAAATCAAAATCAAAAGAAATCAGTAAGGGGGCAAATACTTGTTTACACCACCGACTTCTTTATTCCAGTTAAACATATTGTATCACTTGTTCCATTTATTGTAGTACCAGCTATTGTATCAACTTTCTCACTGCATGCTCACAGATAGATGCCTTCAAAAGACTTCTTATCTGAGGAGTTGTGTTCAAAGCGAAGGCTTTGTTCAGAAAAATGTGTCCCACATCCAATTAGCTGCTGGTTAAACGTGAAGCACCTGTGAAATGGATCTACGTGTTCACAAGTGTGCTTAGTGTTAAGTCATTAATTTCAGTTTGTAGCCAAAATGTTTCTGTGTGATTATTGGAGTACTGGCTGGATGACAAATCTTTCTAATCAGTCTTCAGGCTTGGCAGCTCAGCAGTTCCTCCACTGATCTGCAGATAGAACAGGAAGTGCCTATGAATCAGATGTTCGTTTTATTTTTCTTTTATCAAGTGGTTTTAAATCCAAATCAGAACAGTTAGATTTGCAAAGGAAATGTTGCACATTTTTCTGACAACTCAAAACCATCACCATTGTCAGGGTACCATTTTTATGTCTTTATGTCTTTTATGTTTTTATGCCTGCCATGCAAAGCAATGGTGTGGTATCAAAACGTGCGGAAAATTCACACCATTGGAGCTATTACTTTTGGTGGGATTCGGGGTTACCTTGGCGACATAATTCGCAAAAAATGACGCAAAAAAACCCATTATAAGTCAATGGAGCGAGAACAGAAAAATCCTAAAATTACCCTATTTTTGAGGATTTTCTGTGTCGTCATGAATTCACGTAGAAATGCCAGCCATTCAAATTTAATTTTGTAGATACGTCCGTGATCTCTTCGAAAGTGAAGACGGCTCGTCGATACCATTACAGTTTGTCCACAATTTGTCTCTAAGCGACCCAAAGTTTTTGATTTTTCCTAAAATTAGAGTGTAACTCAGAGCCACTGCCCCTCTGCTAGAGTGAGAAATGTAGAGAATTTTTGACCCCAAATCATTTTTTAACTCGCCCTCACGCCCACAAATATCGCATGATTGGTATCAAAATCGGTCCTGACATTGATACGCATGCCTGCTCCGGTAAAATGTTTTCAAAATTTATCTAGGCCTTACGGTTTTCTGTCACGGTGCTTCAGAGCAAAGTCATGTGACAGGATTTTCTGAGGCTCTCTCAGGCTGTCTCCCATGTATTTCCATGTATTTCTCTAAAATTTCAGATCTGGGCACACCATTACTTTCTCTCATCGCTGTTAATACTGTGAGTGAGGTAGAGATATGAATCTCGGGACTATTGCAGACGACAAATAGCCCTTTCATACGCGTTGGCAGAAATAAACACAAATTCTCTGGTCCATTCCTCTTTAAACTGCCAGTTTTTGTTGTTGATCTTGCTTTTTCTGGCATACATTACATGCTTACACCAACTTCCGTTTTCTAAAAGCTGTTTTCACTGATGTGTTCAGCTGTCTGACCCAGTAACAACCTATCGATTGTTGTCACATCTTTAGCATGTTCAAGCTAAACCAAAGTCCTGATTCCTTGTCCATCCAGTAAAATGTTACAACTGTAATGCCAAGACATCACATATTGAAAAGAAGGATATGAACGTACATCTGTATCAAGCTAATCAAACTGTCGGGCTAAATAAATCCACATACTGCATACTGTGGATACAAAGACTGATTCTTTGTAGAATCAGTCTCCTACAAAGCAAAATTCTGTTCACATTTACTTCCATAAACTCAGGATGCTGCAGGTGATGTCATCACCCTCTCCACATTCAGGTCAGTTCTCAGTTTCAGACTATCTGACAGCGTTTGCATTCAAGTTATAATGTGGACAACCAAAAAGCAACAGAGCTAAGGAAAAACATCTTAGCACCTGCAATATGATGGTAGCCTACGCTTTACATGAAGGGCAGCCATGTTGGGGAAAGAAGCCTTTATCATCTGATGGCATTCTAGTTGAACTGAAATAAAATAATCAGTTTGTAGCTGTAAATATTGTTTCTTTAATAGCTCTAACTGTGTGCAGAGAAACCTTTCACACTGTCATGATCAAACTGCAAAACAAACATGAACAGAAATTTTAGCTTGTTAGGCCAAAATATGGAAGATATTAATTTACTTTGCATGCATTGGAATGAATTAATGAATGAATATACTTTGTTTTTGTGAATTAGTGATTCATAATGCAAATGTAAGAATAACTTTAAAATACATTCACATTTCTCTACTACCAGTTTCTAAATTGAATTTGTACAAGTAAACCAAAAATATTTGTTTCTATGAAAATGATTTTCCTAAGCTTAAGCCAGACAATATCCTTGAAGTAACAGCTCTGAAAGCACCATGCTACATTATTCCCATTCTAAAGAATCTCCTCTGGGTAGAGCAGCTGTCTGAGTAGGCACAGTGGGGAAGCTAACATACGAGTCAGGTTTTTTCCATAGTTAAGAAATATTTTCAGAAGTTGCAGTCATTGAACACCTTTCATAACTGTGATCAGCTTCACTAATTGGATGTGATTTCTACTCTTACCCATACATCAGAGGCATTCATTTTGCTTCCAGCTTTCTCCTGTGTCGTTTTTCCTTCTTTGTGACTAATGGTTGGAGCTGCTGATTCTGGCAATTTAGTGAGAAAATCTTTGGTTGGGTGGAAAAGGTTTCAGTGCAGCCTGAAACCTAATCCCTGCCTGTTGTTTGTACTTCAGTCAATAGCGTCAGCAGGAAGGTCTGACTAATTCATCTCTTTTCTTCTAAAGCGACTGCAGGGTCAGTGAGCACAGTTATAGCAACAATACCTCATCAATCAAGTACAACTTTTAGACTTTAATATGGCAGAAGATTAAAGGCAGACTGCTTGACAGAAAATCAGTTTGTGTCAGTGGATTAGCTTTCCTGGTTATTGTGAAAAGTGCTAATGTGTTCTAAATGATCACATCAAAAAACAAGCTACACCATCAAATTATTCTCCAAGTTGTTTTTCATTAATCTACAACATACAAAAGGAGAATGTTTTGACTTCAATTTGATCTTCATTACTAAAAAACTGAACTCAAGTCTGACAACATAATTTGTAATTTCTATTAACCATAACCTTGATTTAGTTATTGCAAATGGTACAAAACAAACCATGTTTTTATTAAATAATACACGCCTCAAAATAGAAGAATTAGAACCACTCAGTTTCCTCATATTTCTAAACAGAAAGCTGCTTTAAAAGAAAGACTGCCTGTGAAGAAATACAAATCCCTGCATAGCAGTTCACCTTCAGCATTGAACTGCATTGATAAGGTCAATGGGCTGAATAAACAGCAACAGCAAAAGGAGAACGTTTTCTACCAGCTGAGGAGAAACCCAATACACAGGACGCCATGGTAAATCACAAGATTTAAAGATTTTTCAAATGTCTTGTGTGGCGTCACTAGCCTGTGTGTGTCTGCGTCTACAAGCTCAAAATTTCACATAGCAGGACTTTTGCTGCAGGGCAACAGTCACCTCATCGTACAAGTTCCATAAGAAATGAATGCAGAGGGAGTGATGTCGCCCCCTGTGTGCCGGGCCCATAAGAGGCAGGTACCAGTATTTCACACACACTTCTGCCACAAGTCCTCTATTCACTATTACTTGAGTACAACAAGCTATATCGTATTTTATATTGTGATTTGATAAAAAAAAAAAAAGAACTGCATACAAAAAATCTATTCTAATGTGAATTTAGCAAAACAAACCTGTTGTTCAAAAACCAATTTCTGATTGAGTCCTATTTCCACTCAGGCACACATACAAAAGACTTTTTCCCATCACATTCCCTTGTTGACAAAAAACAAAAACAGCAAAACCCCCTTTCCACCAAAGGCAACCTACATTTGTAAGTGAAATATCTGTGCAAGAATAAGCATGAGGACTACAACAACAAAACAGCAAAATGACACAGTTTCTTTTCCCTGTCAGCTCCATTTACAGGCACTTTGGTGTTTGTCTTGTCTCCTTACCAATATGTACTCTGAACGCTCCCTGGACATACAAACTCTGTTGAGAGAGATTAAAAGACATTTGGCACATGGAGGCAAGAACACAAAGTCTGTGAGTAAGAGAGAGAGAGATGCAGCAAGGAGGAAAAGAGAGGTGGTGATAAAGAAGGTGAAGATGGGAGAAAAGAGAGGAAGGTTGTGAAACAATGAGAGTGAGGAAGTGAGAAATGACAAGGTGAGTACTCGGCAGAGTGAAGTGTAGAAGATTACAGAGAGTCAGAGTGGAGTCAGACAAAGGCAGCATCTCACCTAATGGAAAGCTGGCTGCGCCTGCCTGCCGTTTTTATTTGTTTGGTTTATAAAAGCAGTTCAATTCAGGGGTATTGGTGGCCAAAGATTGTTAAAAAAGGGATATACATATACAAACATCCACAGCCCTTGCTTAATTCCTTATCTTTGAGGTTTTTCATTCTAGAAGTCATCAAATGAAGCTATTTCAGATTTAATATCGATCTGTTATCTATTGTTCATAAAAAGCAATACTATTTGCAGCACTGTGCTGATGCTGCTCAAGATCTCAAGGAGACACACAAAAATGTAGAGCAGGCAGACTATTAAAGACTTGCCATTCACAAGATGATCAGATGTCAAAGATTATAGCTCAAGAAATAAAAAAAACTAAAAATTTCAAAAAAGACTGTTGTCCCACATTCTTGTCAATCATTCAAAAACTCATTTAGGGAAGCTACATGGAAGTGTTTCCACTTTAACTGTGATGCAAATGCAGCTTCGGTAGCTTGGAGCTAGTGTTTATTATTAACCATCACATACGTCTTCAAACTGCTTTAATGAGTTTTATTTCATCAGAGCCTGCAGAATGATACCAAAGAGGGATGTTAACCCTGGAGGGATTAGAGCAGGGCTCCTACCACCCTGCAACTGCCTTCAACATGCCTGAGTTAAAAGGCTGACATCCCACAGTCTCTCAGCTCTGCAGAGTCCTACTAACAAGCCATTGATTTGATGCAGGTGTGTTTGAGAAGGACTGCAGATGGTAGCACTCTAGGACTGGACCTGGACTAGAGTCATTTTAGCCTTGGTAGGAAAAGGGTTGAGGGTTAACGTCACATACTTGAAGTCGTGTGATGAAGATTATGTTGTTTTGTTCTCAGCCTAATCAAATCCGACTTTGACTTCACCATTTAATGCAGGCTTTTAGTAGTCAGTTTTAGCTTTTGATTCTATCGATAAACAGATATAATTCAGAAATCATTGTTTCATTAATTATGACAGGCCATCCTGGCCCAGATG
This sequence comes from Xiphophorus maculatus, assembly GCF_002775205.1. Lineage (NCBI taxonomy): Eukaryota > Metazoa > Chordata > Actinopteri > Cyprinodontiformes > Poeciliidae > Xiphophorus > Xiphophorus maculatus. The sequence goes on from NC_036451.1 coordinate 28,705,645, forward strand.
CAGCTAAATAGGGCCAAACTATTTTAGCAGCAGCACGTGTTTCACAGATGGGCTAATGCTCTGCTGCTGTAATGCAGCGTTTTCTTCAGAACATGGAGCATCCTTCTCATCCACACCATGTTGTCAACTGCAGCTTTTTACATAAAATCCTCTAATACAGTTTAAATAAATTAAATTAGAGTAAAACATGAAGTTCAATTTTTAACCAAAATGAAATTGTTAAAATTGAACAACCGTATAACATTAAATACACTTTTAACTATTGGTCCCTTAACATTTTTGGTGATTATTATGCATTAATTTGACTGAATAGGAATAAGATATTAAATTTGGCTTATCTGTATCATTACCTCTTTCCATTTTCAAACAATAAAGAAATGAAAAGCATTTTTTGTTGTTGTTGGAAAATGTTTATATTTACTGTATATGTATATTGTTATAGTTTTTGACCAAAAAATATGAAGATTTAATTTGATTTTAATATTTTATTACTTTAGGCGACTTTAAGTGATTTAGGTGACTCAGCAAACTTTCTGCGTTCAAAAGTGTGGTGAAATAAAATCATTATTTTTTTTCATTTTTGGTTGGTAGTTGAAAGTGGAAAGACTGAGTGCTACACAGATTTTGTTCTTTTGGGGAATTTTTATTCTTCTATTTGTCCAGATCTTGAATATCCCTTCAACTAAACAGAGAAATGTCTCTACCTTCTTTCTGCTGTTCACATAAATTCAAAACATTTGTTTTAAAACACATTACCATTAGTAATTGATTTCTGTTTTTCATTCTTCCCCGTTCAATATTGTTGAAATTTCTTACAAATTTAATGCTGCCTTTTCTAATGTTAATCCGTCTTTCAATTTGAATGTAGGCAATGGAAAATGGGGACAAAACGTTTTATGATTTATAGCCAAAGAAAATAATCAGAAACCAGTTCATACTTAATTTTGACATTTAAATGATAATGTAAAACTCACTTTCAATTAAAAAGAAAGTACATTTGTATAAGTGGGACAGGAAAATAAATTCCACATTGAATTTTGAATTTTTGGTAAAATAAATAAACAGATAAGAAAGTAATACATTCATAAAATACATGAATACTTGTGTTTGAGATGAGGAAGTAAGTTTAAAAGGGGTCTCATACTTTTTTGGCAAGCATTTTATTTTTTTTCTACTCACACTGTGATTCTTTTCAAATGACTTCATACAAAACAACAATCAGCACCAGTACTGGTGCTGATTCCAGACAGTTCCAGAATATTGAATCAGAGTTCAAAATGAAGACACTCCAGAAACATAAAATGAGTGTGAATGTGTTGCTGTTTTTACTCTTGCTTGCCTGTGTAAATTATTTCCTTAAAAAATGCCAGTGTTACTTTTCTAATTCATTTGCTCTGACTTGTAACATTGTGAGCCTCAGATTCTTACCCCATCGTCTTTCCCTCCTACCCTCCCTCCTTCTCTCCTTCTCCTATTTGTCTGTCTCTTTTTTGATGACCTGAGAGGCAGTGGCCAATGAAAGACAAAAGGTAAAATGGGTATGGATTTTTCTCACTCAGCCAACCATCCCTTAGATGATTAAGTAGTTCATCAGGCAGAAATATAGAATTCTTCCCGGCGTGCTCATCGACCTGTCCTATAGATACATTAAAATGTCGGCAGGAAATCGTTGCAGAATGCATCGCACTACAGATAGACTGCGAGATTCTCTGCTTCGATTGATCTCTGTTGCATCTTTTTGTGCCTGTGTGTTGAGGGTGGCAACCCGAGAGCCTTGCTCAACACATACGAGGCATCACACACATATAAAATCAAGACTGATGATGGAGGCTCCTGAATGTGTTGTTAGAGGGGGATTTTTTTACTGCAGTTTGAAACAGTTTAGTGTTACTTAAAGCAGCATTTATATACAGTAGCTGCTCTTTTTTTAAGAAAAATCTAGCACATGACATCCTACTTTTTGCACAGTTCTGTGCTAGCCATACAAATTGTGCATTTAAGCAGTTGAATATTTAAAGCACACACATTTCCAAATAGCATATGAGACTTAACCAATGACTATTTGCACGCTGGCAGGCCTATCAAAAGTCTTTAAGGAGGAAAAAGCGAACTCAAAAATCTACAGAGGCATGGGGCTAAGAATGAGGGGAGCAGGGTGTAATCCTAAAATGAGCCACACGCCTTAGGATTCAGGGCTAACAGGGATATGACTCGAGTCCCTGAGGAAATCACATCTACTGTTCAAACGGACACTAAAACAAAGGAAACCAACAACTGAGAACTTTTACACTTTGCAGTTGTTCCAGGATTCCACAATGGTTTTTGTGATTTTTTGTAATAAATATCATAGATTTTTTTGGGCTACTTTAGAAATATTTGCAGGATATTTTGCAGTATTTGTGCTTTTGATTGATTATAAACATCAATTTTTGTTACTCGCCAGTCACCGACTATAAAATGACATCAAGTAAGGCTGACGCAGCATTGGAATAGAACTAAGAAATACTGCAATCCTGCAGTCACTGAAATCCAATTATTTTGAGTATTTTTGTAGAAGATTTGGAATAAACGCATAAATATGAATTGCCGTTAAAAAAAAAAAATGTGTGGACCAGGAAGTTTGTTTCCATTTCCACTATCAAGGAATCGCTAAAAACTGGAGGGACTGATATTGATTCTAATTTTCTCATACCATAAAAGTAATCTGGAAACTATTTAAAATGCCAACGCCACCTTTAAAAGTTAATACAGAGGTTGCATATGTAAAGAAGCCCCCACCTCCAGCTCACCCTATATCAATTATATGGCAAAACAATTAAATAAACAATTAAATAATTCCAGGCTAGTTCATGGTCTAATAAATGATTATGACCACTCGGGGATGGACATAATGCTAATTCTTCTACCACAACTGCTTGCATAATCTCTATAGGCCTAACGCTATGTGCTGTATATCACACTGATTATGACAACAACAACAAAAAAAAAAATCTTCCAGTTTGCTGGTCCTCCAGATGGGAATCAACTGCTGAAAAACTTCCAGTTGAAGGAAAATGTATCTTTTAATGTATTTAAGGCCTCTCTTTATCAGTTGGTAAATAAGGTACTTTTTGTTAATGCTTTGATTAATATCAAGTTGTATTTTAGTCCTATTATTTCTTTTATGGTTGTGTTTGATTTTTGTTATAGTTCTTCTTTTTATTAGAAATATTGTATTTTAATTTGTTTTTGGTATCTATTATTTGTAATTGTCATTGTGCTCCTGCCAGTTTTAGCCATGTCGCTTTTGAAAAAGATACTTTTAATGTCAATGAGAAATACCTGGTTAAATAAAGCTTACATACACAAATAAATATATAGGTGTGCTCATGGATCAGGAGTTAGAGAACCAACTCCAAGGTAGGCAGTTCAATTCCCAGCCACCGCGTGTGTGAAGTGTCCTTGGGCAAACACTGAGTCTCACAATAACCCCTGATGTGATCATCAGTGTGTGAATATGTGTGTGAAAACAAAGAGACAGGGTCCATTTATATAAGTGAGTATCAAATCTAACGCCTCCTGGATGGTGTATGTGAATGGCTGTCTGAGAATGGCATTATACAACTCTGTTTATTTAGTTCAAGGTTATAAAGCAGAAATGAACAACCATTACAACATGGCAGGTGGACACATTTTAAGCTTCTAAAGAATAAGAAGCTAGTTTGAGGAAAACAGATTGTCAGGATACATTTAGTAAAGATCTGAGCCAGAAATAGACATCAGAAGAAGAGTCCCTCCAGAACACTAATTGTTTGTCCTTTTTTTTCACAACTCTAATTTTAAGGGACACCTAGCTTAGATATGTATGCATGTATGTATGTATATGAAATATATTACCCAAATCTGTTTGAAGCAAAGAGAAAAAAAACCCTCAAAAGTAAAAAGTTTCTAAGAAATACAACAAATCAAAGCCTTACAGATGAGTTTAATTTCACACTTCTTAATATTGAATCAACCCCATAGCATTGATGTTATGAGGTTGTTACAAACTTATATTAAAATCGAACTAATCTTATTAGATTTTTTTCTCACTGTAATCATCAGAGCCAATTAATAAAGACTTTGTGCAAGAGGATCATCTCAGTCAGTGAACAATACATTAATATGTGAGAAATAACGGTGTTTTAATGGTCCCAAGATGTCTTGGTGCTGGGATGGAAATCTAAACAAGGAAGAGAAGAATCAGGAGTGGATCATTTTCTGTTAAGATATAGAAAAAAATCATAACTGGAATCTTAAAAATGTGAATACCCAACTCAGTTTGGTCCACAGTGGAAAACAGAACACTCTAAAAGTTTAAAATCTGAAGTTGAAAGAGCTTGTCTAGTGGTAGAAAAGTACAATTGGTTCCCATTAAAGAGTTTCTGTTGGAGATTTTCTGATCAGTAATTGGGATCAGATCAGGACATCCTGCTCACGGATGGTTTTTAGAAGTAGAACAGGAGTCAGACCTTCTAACTACCAGACTCTTCTCCTCTGAAACCATCTCCAACTATTTATTCATTTTGTCTGTCTTTTTGTCAAAGACAGACAGCCTGCCCTACTTTTCAGACTCTGCTTTGAGGTAAATGTTTTCATTTTGATGAAGCTCGAAGTTAGAGTCATTGAAGTAATCCTGAGCTGCCTCTGTAGTTATGTCATTAAAGATTTAGGTTGTTGGATGATACATTGTTTTATTGTGCTTACTCTGTTAGTTTCTCCTGCTACTCTCCAGTTGTTTATGTACAGTATATATTCCACCATTCACTTTATGTTCCCTCTGTTTTAATCTAATACTCCTGTAAATCTGATGCACAAGCAACAGTGATGTATGACAAAGCTGTTTCTCTTGGCCCAGTGCAGATTAAGCGATTCAAGTCTAAAATAGCATCTCAGTGCTAAACATGTAGCATCAGCACAGATGTTATCAACGTGAATGTCAGCGTCTACAGTCCACATTTCTAAAGAAGCTCCATGAATGACAAGGAGTTCCTGAGGCTAAATTGAAAAGTGTGTAATTAAATATAAATTTATCCACATTTGTCGTAATCAGCACTATAAAAACAATAAAACATTATTCAAGTGATTGACATTGCTGCTGTCAAAACTCGCAAAATCATGATACATGGTGTAGGTGCATTGCTTATGATGCTGTTTGTCACATACCAGTGAACCAAGAAGCTGAAACTACCAGACCTACTCTAAAATTTACAGCATATATTCAGCCAGCAAAAATACATTTAGAAATTGAAGATGGAAATATGGAAATTCAGGTTCAACAGCAGCACAGCAAAGGTAAGTGGAAGCATGCAGATACTGTACATACAAGGAAAAGAAATATCTGAGAGCAAGAGTAAGAGAGTATTATACAGTACATATAAACACATAAACAATGCTTGTTTATTTAGAAGTCATTTAACAGCTGAACTATAGATAGGTTAGAGTAAAGTCTCCTGAAGGTATAAACATCTCAAAATGGTCAGGACTAAAAACCACTCTAAAGCATTTTGTAAAATATGTGATGAATATATGATGAAATGGGCCTGTGAGCAGTGAGCAGTTTTTTAACACTGTGGTTTTAAAAACACCAATATTTTATATCTTACAGATCTTACAGTTCAAATGGATAGTTAGAGTCTGAGTTCTATATGAAATCCTGTAAAACTGTGATATTTTCACACATGGATACGAAGCATGGGAATCTCATGCTATGCCTGATGACTTGAGACTTCTGTAAGATTTTCCACACCATTCTCACAGTTACCCATGATAAAAAAAAAGCCTAAATATGGTAATCATTAGGGAACTAAATATGCAAAAATCTAGCCTGGTAAAATACAACCCCTTGTTCTTTGCTTTGCTTCCATCAGAGGGTCTGGACCCTCAGCAATTCAGAAAGAATTGGTTGCTGGAGGCGTGGACTCTGTTGAAGTTTTAAGTGACTGGATGTGATTTTACCTAATTGGTAACATTTGGCTGTGATGAATGTAAAGCACCAGCTTGATGAGGCTAACCGGAGATGGCATGCACTGTAAACAGACTTGTACAGACTAGAACCACAACATCTTTGCCAGCAATAAAGGTCTAAAGCATTCCTCTTGCTTTGGCTTTAATTGCTCAATATTTGGAAGTGAGTCAAACAAAGACTGAGTCACTCTGTTTATTTCCTCCACTGCCAAATTACAACCATACACAGACTACAACACAAAAACAGCACAGAAAATCGAGATTGTTCACAACTCTTCTTCTGCTCATTGATTGGTCAGGATGAAATTCAACTGGGGAATTGAATTCAATGGGAGAAATCCTAGATGAAGCACTGGAGGGAGATGAGAATTGAACTGAATTTGCATAGAGTGGTAATAGCCAGGCTAGCAGAATGCTTTGATTTCTGCACAATGCAAATTGAAGCATTACTTCTCCTTTCCCTTCGATCCTTTCTGATATTTTTTGACATTCATTTTCACTGAAGCTCAGTTTAGTTTCAGTTTTCTCACGCAGCCAGGCTTACAAAGGATAGGCTGCTAAAACACTGTTGCCCTAAACTTGTTGACCTTCCTGGCCTCTGCCCATACTGAATGACTGAATCTCAGACCGTCTTATCTTAGGCCACCTCCCTATGGAGCTGAAGGCCAGTGTCACTTTCTGTGCTTGTCTGCAGACTCATGCATCTCATTTTTATACCTGCCTTGGCACAATAATCACCAGTGAACAAAGGCAGAAGAGGCGTTGTGGCTGATTGCAATAGCCTCATTATGTTAACCTTTTTAAAGTATCACCCTTATTCACTGACTTTGTTAGGCTTACAATTCTATCAGTGTAATTATGGACAAGATGTCCTCTCATCTCTCAACTGTGTCCTCATCCTCTCCGAGGGTCGAATCCATTGGCAGTTAATGTGTATATTTAATCATTAACTCTGGGTCAGTTGTTTCACATCTTAATTCTTTAATATATGCTGCAGACAAAGAGATGGATTTTTGTGCATACTATTATACAAGATCTTGTATGCTTAAAACACCAAACATGACTGTCAGACATTCACGTCTTCTGGAATGTGTTTTGGGGATTGGCTTCAAGTTTTGTTCATTATTTTCAGATTTGGAGCATATCTTATGTTATATGTTTGCCATATGTTTGTCCTTAACTTCTTTGTTAGCACATTAGCACCACTTTATACCAAACTAACTTTTAGCTACATGAGAGATGTTTTTTTTTTTCTTTTTCTTTTTGTTTTTTTTCACTTAACAGCTGAAGATGTAATCATGTCTGTAATTAGTCAAATCACAGACTGTTAAATTGATTATTAGTACATTTTAATGTGTATTTTTGTCATCTTGGAAATATGGGGATGTTCACAGAACAAGCTGTGTCTATCGCAAAACAAAGAAAAAAATATCTGTTTTCAAAAATCTGTTTTCAAAAGTAAAGTATTGAAATTATTTTTTCCTGTACTGAACATGTGTGATTACATGGAATTTTGCTCTGTATTCAACAAGTCATAACAAAACACATTTGAACAGTCAAATATCTCCAATAATGATTTTGGAAGGCGAAAATACCTTTACTGTATATTTAAAATCAATATTTTTTGTTGTAGTTGTACTTTGTAACCAGTTCCACCAATTTGGATGTCAAAGTTTCTACACAGAGGCATCCTGTCCCAATTCTCAAATTTTTGCACGCTTGTAACCTGCGCACTCAAACCCGTATGTTCACTTCGACTGAGTCCACACTTCACTGAGGAGCGAAGGGTGCAGCCAAGTGTTGGGACTAGGCCTACAGCTTGACATCAAGGCTGAGGCAGCAGTGTAGTAGAAGAAACGCTGCCACCTGCAGGTGGGATTTAATCGTCACTTAAGCCCAGAGGCGACAATTTTTGAGGAAAATTTGCTATAATTTCACAATTATACATTAGTTTGAAAAAATGCAGGGATCTGTTGATTTCAGAATAAATGGGAGGGATTGATAATTTTGCCAACAAAAGACAATCATCAACAGACCTACTTTCAATTGATGGATTGAGAAACTAGTCAAAAATGCAGCTGTCCAGGTGTGTTTCTTGCAGAGGTATTACCTTTTAATTTGTGTTCTTCAGGAAGATTTCTCCATATGTTTAATTTGTATGACGTCCAACAAATGTTCCAGCATTATTTCCCTGACCAATGCAGATTCCGGCATCATCACCACATCCTGCTGTCCCAACATTCACTTCTTATTCTATGTTCTTGTTTTTTATTTCTTTTGGTAAGCATTTAATATTTTCAATATTTGTTTGCATCGTGATTCTTTGAGGTTTTACCTTGTTTACTTGAATGTTTCCCTTTCACAACGTTCAGATTTGGATGAGAATTGCTCCACATGATACCCAACATCTTTTGCACCAACAGATGCTTCCTGGTTTGGAGCCTGTAAGTAGACTCAGACATAGTGATTGACTTCTGTTTTTTCTAAGCTGCATCAATGTGAACTGTGAATCAGTCATGAAAAAGCATATTATAAAGGTTTTTAATAAAGTATTTTATAAATTCCTCCTGGTGTGAAATGAGTCACTCTCTCTGGTGCCATATGTAAGCTCAATAATAGAGAGGTGACTGTTTGAGCCTGGGTGAGGTGCTGGGTGAGAAGCTGCGGAGGATGGGTGTCAATGACTGAGTGATCTCCTGGGTTACTGACTACTTGACAGGCAGGCCACAGTTTGTCCGTCTGGGCAGTGTCCTGTCTGATGTGGTGGTCAGTGACGTAGGAGCTCCACAGGGAACTGTGCTTTCACCCTTTCTCTTCACCCTGTACACCACTGATTTCCAGTACAACTCTGAGTCATGTCACCTACAGATGTTTTCTGATGACTCAGCGGTTGTTGGGTGTTTAGGGGATGGAGGAGAGGGGGAGTACAGGACACTGGTGGACAGCTTTGTGGAGTGGTCTGAGCAGAATCACCTGAGGCTCAACATTAGTAAGACCAGAGAGATGGTGATTGACTTCAGAAGGAAGAAGATACCTTCACGGCCACTAAAAATCAAAGGGGAAGTGGTGGAGGAGGTGGAGGATTACAAATACCTGGGAGTTGTAATCGGCAACAGACTGGACTGGGCATCTAACACTGACGCTGTGTGCAAGAAAGGGATGAGCAGACTCTATTTTTTAAGGAAGCTGAGATCCTTCAAAGTGTGCAGCAAGATGTTGGAGACCTTTTGTTGCCGGTGCCATCTTCTTTGCTGCTGTGTGTTGGGGAAGCAGCATCAGAGCCAGCGACTCTAATAGACTGGACAAAATCATCAGGAAAGCTGGCTCTGTACTGGGACTAAGGCTGGAGTCCCTGGAAACTGTGGTGGAGAGGAGGACACTGAAGAAGGTTCTGTCTATTATGGACAATAAACAGCACCCTCTCCACCACATAGTGGACAGACAGCGGAGCACCTTCTCACATAGACTGCTCCAGCTCCGCTGTCGTAGGGACAGATACAGGGAATCCTTCCTGCCACATGCCATCTCACATTGTTCTGCACTAATCAGTCCAATTTTGCACAACTGCACTGTGGCACACTTGCTGTACATATATTTACATATACATACTGTAGCTGCATTTTTTTGAATCTTTGCAAGGACTGCTCTAAGTTGCTTTTTATATTGACAGCATGTTATATTTTATTTTTATTTTTATTTTGTCTACAATCGCTATTCAGTGGTGGTTGTTGTGTGTCCTGCTGCTGTAACTGCGAAATAATTTCCCTGCTGGGATGAATAAAGTAATTCTATTCTATTCTATTCTATACCAACATTTTTTTTATATATCCATAGGCACATGATGTTACAACTTAATGCAGAATATTAATTAGAAAATTTACTCAACAAAACAACAGCAGACACATTTCAAAGAAATATTCTCGTCATATCTCCTCTGCCAGTCCTATTCTCAGTGCGTTTTCTGACTCATGTACACACACCTTCACTTGCATTCATTTCATACCTCTCCCTTCACACCTTAAGCTTCCCAAGCCTCATGGATTTAGAGCACAACTCTCTTTTCTCCAGCTCCTAATTCAAACCTTTAATAAAGCACTAAGCAGTGTATTAGGTTTCAACTATGCAGTTAAGAACGGTGTCAGAGTGTTATCCAAGCTTTTAATTTTTTGTGCCGTATGTCGAGGCAGACAAAAACCTCAACATGTGAAGGAGACAATAACCGCCATGCGATATCCCACCATAATGCTGTTAATGCTGCGTGCCTCTGTCTGTGCAAACCTTAAAATGGGTCATAGTTCTCACAGGAGCAAAGAGGCAAAGAGCACAGATGCATGTCACACAAACTGAAAGTTACTCTCAGTGCTAACAACTGTGAAGGGAAGGAAGGGAAAACTGCAACAGCAGGTTCAAGATAAAAAAAACAATAAAGCAAAAAAAAACAAAAGGAGAAAAAGTTAAAGTAAAAGGCAGAGGTGAAATATTGGAGAAAATGAAAAAAAGAAGCAGGGAAGATGTGATTGGGTGCAGAAGAAGATGAAAATGAGACACTGAATGGAGAGACGGAGAGAGCCATCATCTTTAAGTAACAAGGGTTCTTGTCTTATCCCTTCCCTTACACACACACACTTCCTCCTTCTTAGTGACTCAGTCACCACGGCAACAGAGCAGAGGGTAAATCGCCACAGCAATTGCCCTAGGACGTGTCATGCATGGGAATGCTGGGTCCCTGCTGCCACCACAGTGTAAAATGCAAGCATTTGTGCACACACCCCTACACACACACACCAGAATTAGTTACCCTGAAGAACCCTCCTGAATCCTCCAGAGAATCCCCACACAACCTCAATCGCAACTGTTATGCAGGTCAACTTAATGATTAGATAGATAGATAGATAGATAGATAGATAGATAGATAGACAGACAGACAGACAGACAGACAGACAGACAGACAGACAGACAGACAGACAGACAGACAGACAGACAGACAGACAGACAGACAGACAGACAGACAGACAGAGATAGATAGATAGATAGATAGATAGATAGATAGATAGATAGATAGATAGATAGATAGATAGATAGATAGATAGATAGATAGATAGATAGATAGATAGATAGATAGATAGATAGATAGATAGATAGATAGATAGATAGATAGATAGATAGATAGATAGATAGATAGATAGATAGATAGATAGATAGATAGATAGATAGATAGATAGATAGATAGATAGATAGATAGATAGATAGATAGATAGATAGATAGATAGATAGATAGATAGATAGATAGATAGATAGATAGAATGCTGTTTAATAATCATAGTCCTCCCTGCTTGTGTATTGTCAGATTTTCCTCCAGACGTTGTGCCATATTTATTGATTGCATTAGATGGAATGCATCATTTTGCATTTAAACACTAATTTGTCTTAAGTGTTGAGCCAGACAAGTTGACACATCGGAGGCGGATCGTTTGGAGGTCGAAAAGTGTACAACCCACGTATCTTTTAAGGTGACAGCAGCAGATTAAACACCCACTTTTCAGTGTGTTAGATGATAGCTACATTAAACAAGAAGCCTGAAGACATCTATAAAATAACAACAATATCTAATGTAGTAGTGAAAAAATTCATAGCATGGGCTTCTTGACCAACAAATATTGCTACACCATTTGTTAGTTGTACCTACTACAAGGAAGCAGGTCTCTACTCATACATGACAACGACTAACAGCCGGAGAAAGACTAAAGGGACTTCTTCAGTCTCTCTTGTAGTTTTTGTTCTTGTGGGTCCTGAGGGATGAAGTATCAGCCAGCAACTCTCATTCTAGAGTATCACCAAAAAAACAAAACTCTTTTGCTCCTGGTCTGTAGTTTCCTTAGTTTGATGTGTGTTTGGAGCCCCCTCTGAATGGTAGTTGTATTGTCGCTGTCTGTGCACTCAGCCAGTGAGGTCGGAATAATCTGGGGAGTGGGTAGTGCAATTGATGAAATTTACACTACAAACACTGTGATCAAGTGGACAAAAAAGCAAGCTGGAAGGTATGTACGTCTTATTGTGACCAACGTAAGGATAGAGTTGAGATGAGTTAACCCACCACTGGTATGTGTATGAGCTGCCAAGGGACGCAGCTACAGAGCTTAGCTTGGTAATTAGCTTTGAGGTAGTTGGCTACACTACAAGCATTTCAATGTATCAAACCATGGTCATGAAGGTGACAGCAAATGCTGTCATTTGCTGATTCTACAGTGTCATATTCAGTTATGTAGGAGCATATTGCAAACTTAAGAGTAAAGTAGTTTCATACAGCTGTGTTAACACAATGAATCTCCAATCAAATGGATGCTAATTTGTTCCCAGTAAATTAGAGTCCATTCAGAAATAAAAATTAAGAGCAGATGACCACAAAAGGGAATAGAAGTATTATTTATAAGATTTCAATGGCAGGGCTTTCAGGAGGTGAATTTTAAATGCAAGTAGGGCTTCAGTTGATTATTTTTTTTAAATTAGTTGATTTTTCTGACACCTGAAAGATTGGATAACAAAAAATTGGCACGTCTTTTTTAACAACATACACTTATTTTATGCAATATTAGAAATATCAAATAACATGCAAAAATGCAGCACTAGTATTCCTTTAGTGAACACTTGATCATTTGTAGCAAAGGATGTATATGACGTTAAAATGTTGATTATTTTCTGATTAACCAATTCATAATTGGATAGCAAAGGTGCTTACTGGGTGTTATTATTTATTTATTTATTTTACAGAATTAAGTTGAAGACTTCTGGGTTGAACAGATTTAGAGACAAAGGAAGTTTTCATCTAGAAAGGAAAGTGCAGGTATCCTCTGAGTATGTTGCTCTTTCAATAAATGGCTGCAGTTAACAATTAATCAATTACAAAATTAGTTAAATATTTGTTTCAGTGTGCTATTCATACAAGTCAATAGCACACAACATGGTAAAAAGACACAGATTGCTAAGCACTTGAAAGACTGTTATGTCAAACATTGTTTTATTTCAATCAATCAATCAATTTGATCTATAAAGCACCCTTCATGTTGGAGGCAGCTCACTGGAAACACATAATAAATTGTATTTCTGAACTGGGTTTGAACCATCCAGGGTCACAGTCTGCAGGTGCAAATCCCAGAGTTGTGAAGTAAAGTGAAACTGGTGGGATACTCCCTTTTGCTCCAGTCTTTGTAAGAGGACTGGTGGATATTAAAAGGGATGTACTTTCATCTTTTCTTCACTTCCCTGGACTAGCCAGGACAGTCATTGCTCATATTCTTTGCTTAATTTCTTAATAAAGTAATTATCAAAATGCATTTTGATTCATTCTTGATTAAGTCAGTGTTTCACCTGTGTTTCAAAGACCCCCCACCAAAGCCCCCATGAAGTAAATACAAAGCCTCAATAAATTCTATAAATATTATGTACATCAAAATTGTGCAAATGAAAAGCAAAACATAAAAATGTTCTGGACCAAGAAAGATTAAATGAATAATTATAAATTACATCAATTAGGGCTTACATTTGGATCCCAGGGTGTCCGATGGGAGGCAGATCTTTCAGTAATCATTGTTCTGGTGCTTCTAAAGGTCTCAGTCATACCATACCTGCTCACAATGTCAATCCAGATATTCAGTACAACAACCTTTTTTTTCTTTCTAGCATTTTATGAATCATCAAATCTAATATTATTGTCATTTTGATGGAACTGGAGTGTCTGTAAGCAGTTTGGAGTAAAGATTTGGAGTAAAGTTTGGAAGTAAAGCATCTTTGTCTGACTGGATTATCTTTGTTTAAGACTGAAATTCTGAAAAAGAAAGTGAACTGAAAGATTTCAGATTGAACTGGGCCTGTCTTGCTTAGTTGAATGGCTGGAGGTGATTTTTATTGTGATCGTGGACTATATTAGGAACCAGAATTGAATGGAACTGTGTCATGTACAACAGCGACATTTTTGTTTAAGGTTTACCCTTTTTCATATCAAAATCCTTTGATATGAAACTGCTGAAAATCTAATGGTAACTAAGATGATGGTGTATATCTAGGGTAGTGGCAAACAGATGTTAAACTGAACAACATATCGAGAGGAGCAATGTTCATGTTCTTTGAGAAACAAACACAAAGAGAAATCATCTTCAAAGTGAACAGTAGATAAGAGCTCTTTGGGTCTTGAGGGAATTGCCTCGGCTCACAAACAGCATGACAGGCTCTGTGCCGAACACTAAACAGGTGTCTTCCTCTCAGCTATGTCTCTAAAGCTCTATGCTCCTGATAGTCCTTGTTGTCTTAAGCTTGGGGTGTTAAGGAAACTTTTACCTTTTCTTTTATAATGCGCACTGAAGAGGTTTTGGTATAAGCTCTACATCTTGACGCTCAGCTATATAAGCGACCATTCCACTGACACAGACACGGTTTCCACTGAAGTTTTGTGGCACTTCTTTATGAGTCTCCTGATGTACACTTTAGTTGCTTTTTTCAGACAGGTGTGATGAATCTAAATGTAAAGCTTGTGAGCAGAAAAAACTACACTTAACTGTACCGTAAGTGCCTAGAAAAGATACACAAGAGAGCAACATATAGAAAAACAGAGGTTTACACAGTCCCAACACCGGATGCTCAGACCTGACCTTTATCAACAGGTCCTCAATTACAGCATTTCTTTTGAGGTGCAGTGTAATTCAGCTGAAAGGTTTCCTGAAGTGTCTCCATCTTCAGTATAATAAACTGAAATCAGACATCCTCAAAGCAGCATTTTGTTCTAAGCTGTGTTTACTGATGACGTATCCCTGCTTGCATTGAAGGAACAGTTAAATCAGGACCCGTCGTCCTTGTCGCTTCTTATTAAAGCTCTGCTTATTCAGGTGACCAAGAATCAATTCATTATCGCTTAGACACAATTAGTTTCAGCAACTCTGCTCCGAGCAGGAAAACAATCATCACTGCAAAGGCTTCATTAGTGGACTATTTTCAAAGATTTTTTCTGCTCTAGTACTGTTTAACTTAGTAATAATAAGTGGAGCGCTAAAGACCCCCTCAGCTTTAAATTGTATCAATTTGATTAGGCAAGGGATAATATTTTTAATTCTTTTACATCAGCAACCAAATATTAAACAACAAGATAATTTACTTTCAATGACTGCAAAGAGAAAAAAGAGTTGGTTAAATTATGTTATGATCTGCAGTTGTTTGGACTTTGTGCTTCTGGTTTGTGATAATTTCTTTATTATTTACCTAGATCTTCCATTTCAGTTTGTTTCCGATGTGAGTTTATGTTTTCTTTGTACTTTCTACTTTTATACTTACATTGGTGCATCTTTCTGTTCACTGTTAAATCAGTCTTACGTCCTCTGTTATGTTTTCTCTCCATTGTTTCACCTTTCCCACAGCCTCCCACTTTGCTTCCTGTCCCAGCTGTTTCTCTTTCCTCATTTGGCCTGTAGTTAGGCCTTGTGTGGTGTCATTTATAAAGCTTGCATGCACACAAAACAGGACCTGAAACTTGCATGTGTCACTTTCCATGCAATTGTTCTGAGTTATAAAACATAAACTTGACAGGAAAATGTGCGGTCCCTCACTCCAACTCTAACCGTATATGCTTGATTTGGAAATGGAGAAAACTGTGAGACAAATGGTGAGAAGGGAAATTGAAGTTACACTATATTATGATTGTCTATATTTACAAACAAACAAATTACAAACTTTACCCAACGACTGACTTGTTTTTTAGTGTGATATATGTTTGCACTGAGAGACATAACTATGAGGATCTTTCAAATACGCAAAAAATGATCTTTAAGATAGCAGTACAATTTTGGGGTACTCTAACTCACCTCTATGTATGAACGATTGATCTATGAATTATCTTTTTTTTTTAATAAATACATTGACATAAAAAAATATCTATCACTGCAATGACCATCCCACCCCATGAGAGTAGGGGAAGACGGGCTGTGGTGGGCGTCCCTTATTTTAATTTCTGAAAGGCAGCAACCCTAGAGACTATCGAATCATCAGCTGACAAAACACCCTTAGAAATGTTTTTTTTACATGTATTTCTTTCTTTTTTCATTTTGTTCTTTGTTTTTTCCTTTCTTTCTAAGATTTTTAACCCTTTTAACAAACCGGTACATGTCACTATTTTTAGATCAAAGCCTAACATGTTGTATTTTGAGATCTTTCAGCCCACTTCATGTTGTCAAAGAGATTTCCTATGAGTGATGTCTTGATTGTGCAGGCCCAACAGTAATCATGCCAGAATGTGACAGTTTAAGGTTTACCCTTTTACCACTAACAAAAACAAACACACACCAAACTGAGCTCCCAAAGGGATTTGGCCAAGAAAAAAATGTTCAAACAAATTCAGACCAGAGCTGGGTATGTAAATGATTGAATTTACAAGGAACTGGCAGCATTAGCACAGCACCCGAGGGAATGAGTGTTGGCATCACAGCTGATATGACAGTATTACAGACAGGTGCTGAGGCACCAGGCGTTCAGCTGGAGCAGTGAGTGAACATTACCAGACAATGGGCAGAAATCTTACAAGAATGACTCAGCATTACAGCATCTGATTTGGTAGGAAAAGGATTTTCTAGTTACCAATCATGTGGGGATTACTTTTTTTTGCAACCTTCTGGAGTGTGACCCAGTGACCTGACATCAGTTAGTTAATATCTAGATTCCCACATATTGTCAAAACCACGCTAAAAAGAAAGATATATTCCACTGAAATTTTGAATCTCAGTTTTCTTCATATTGTCAAGTTTGATACGGTGATAATGTCAATATCTGGAGAAAACAGTTTTTTTTTACAATCCATACTAGTGGTGAATATCATAATATTTCATCATAGTAGAAGGCTTGGTCTTCACTATGTCTGCCAGAAAAAAAGAGCAAAAATAACATAAAAGAGAAAAAAAAACAAAAAATGTGTGGTATGAGCTGACCCCAGAGTACTGGCCAACTGTAATTCACTGTTAAAATTGAGAAATAAAAAGCTTGAGAAAATATACAGATAAAAATGGTTTATATCTTCTTCAGTCAATGTTTTTCTTTCTATCTTGATCAAAACAGCTAAAATGGATGTGAGTCTGCTGTGTTTGTTAAGAGCCCGGAGAAATAAATGGGGTGTCTGTGGCTCAGGTGCCAAAGCAGGTGGCTGCTAATCACAGGGTTGTTTGATAACCGCTTAGTCTTGTCCACACACAAGACCCCCAGTTGTTCCTGATGGCAGGAGAGTGCCTTGAGTGGTCTGACATGATTTGTTTGAGTGTGTGTGTGTGTGTGTGTGTGTGTGTGTGTGTGAATAAACACAAGCACACAACCAAAAACAACTGAAAGCTGCAATTTCTCAAAAATGCCTTACTTTTCAGAATATTTTGAGTTTGAATTGGATTTTGTTTTAATGTACTATTGACTGGCAGTAGGTGACTGAATTTAGAATAAAGAATTTAAAAAAATAGCAAAATGTTATATTTATCTTATTTTTTATTATTATTATTTAGGTTGTGTTTGCAGAATAGAAGATGGGATCTATATCATATTTAGCTGCATTGAAGAAACGTATCCTTACACGTTACCAGCATGGAGAGACACAGGAAAGTTTGGAGCTTTGCAGCTTCTCCTTTGGTGCTTTCTAGGAGCTTTAGAAGCAAGAAGTGCAGGGGAGGACAGGGTATGCGGGGCCTGCTCAGACTAATTGCCTAAGCTGTAGATCAATAACTCAGCTAAAAAGGAAAGACCAAAGCTCTGTGATGAAAGAATCAATAGATCCCAGGAGGTTGAATCATCCCCTGGGTTTAAATTTGTCATTCTTAAAGAAGCAGTGAATAGTTGATGAGAAAAAGACTCTACATGCTCAACCCTTCCTGCTCCATCAAGTATCACCAATTCAGGCAACCAGCATCTCTAAACTGTTCTCATGATTACATAAGCCTCAACACAAAGCTGCTTTTTAAGGATTGCACTAACGCCTCTCAGATATGATGATGTCATCTTCTGAATCAAAGCACTGCAAAAATAGATGCAGTTGACAAAAGCTATAAATGTCTTTATGGGGTTTGTAAGCAACCAACATGAAGGTTTTAGTCATGGAAGAGGAAGAGAAATGGAGAAGAGCCACTATTATGTACAGACACTCACCATCCACTTCTTATGACACTTCTAGCTGGTACCAGATTATATCCATGATGTGAGTCCAACATGTCACCAAAGGAGCATTTTTGTTTTGAGGTGTGGTGACTGTGGAGGTTAATGGAGCTTTCTCAGTCAATCCAAAATGTTAATAACCTTTTAAACTGGACTATTTAAGAAAGTCAAAGTGAGATTTTGGCTTTCCTAGGAGAATATCTATGTGTGCATGATCATTGGGCAACTAATAATGTACAGAATTATTATGCAACTAAACAAAATGTTCCCATCTCACTTGTTTCTTGTCATCCGTTAAAGTGAGAATAATAAACATGTAACTCAAAATTGACAAATAAACATTTCTGACATTTAAAAACTAAATCAGTAACCAACATAGACACCCTTCTTTTCAATAACAGTTCTGTCGGTTTCTTGATCAGCCTCCCAGACACTGTTCAGAAATGTGAACTGTTCTCCTTCACTGTAAATCTCCTGATTAAGAAGAGCCCACAAGTTCTCAATGGGGTTTAGGTCTGGTGAGGAAGGGAGTAACTTCATTATTCATTCATCTTTGTTTGTCACAGCTGAATGCTTGCCATGAGAGATTAAAGGATTTCTCAAACATGCATGACAAAATCAGGCAACAGCCCATGTATGTTTTTGATACGGAAATTTTGCTATTACAAGATGCGAAGTTCAAAACTGTTGACTTTACATAACACTTTCCTCAATAACACAATTTTTCTATCTGTTTATGATGAAAGCACAACTTACTGTTTCTTTTATCAAATAGCAAAGGTTCTTTTAAGGAATACTGGTTAGTCAGTAAAATTAGAGGCATCAAAGACAAATTAAGCGACTCTTGTTTTTTATATTTCATCCACCATGATCTGAAAGCCATTTAATTCAAAGCAACATACTGCCACTTCTGCAATTATTTAATTTTGGAAATAAAAAGTTTATTAACATGAAAGAAAACTGAATGTGGACAGTGATAGGGTGCACATTCATGGAAAATCCACAGGTAAAAAGAAAGGAGGTAATATAGCACCTTTGCTTTAAAAAAAATTAATAACTCCATGTTCCCATTTGTTCTTCAGAGGTGATTTTTTATTGTTATATTTATCTAAATGAAGTATAACATTTGGTGAGAGCATGTGGTGTGTGTGGGCAGTCGGTCTTCACAAATGCTCTAAAAAGGTTCAGTGGGGAGGATTTTGCTGTCTAAAAATGATAATTCCAAGCACTCTAGCTTCAACAGAAACACACGTCTTAGCAAGAACAATTTCTTTGCTAAAATTGTGTTGTTTGTAGATATATACCATTAAAATTTAGAACTTAGGAAACTACACAAACTAAGGTCCCCATAAAATAGCTTAGAATCAGATGAGTTTTATTCTTGCTGTTGAGGTTCAGAGACAGAGGGAAGATTTGAACAAATTTTGCTGGACGCTGGTGGTAGTAGGTGAGGTGGGGGGTGACTGTGGGCAGAGCAGGGTAGCGTCCCTGCAGACTAATTGCCCAGAAGATGGCAGGGTCATAAAGCGACAAGGCGAGCAGAGTGGCAGTGAAAAGGACCCGCTCATAGCAACATCATAAAAGCTAATTACCGTCATACAAAGAGACGCCCCGACCATTGTGTCATTTGGAAAGGAGCAGAGAGAAAAACAGCAAGACAGAATGAGAGAGGGAGGAAGAGCAAGAGAATAAGTGAAAGGACCTGCAGCAATAAAGACTTAACCATTAACAATTAGTCTCCAGCGCCGCTAATGAGAAAGCTGAGATAAAACGGAGGGCTAAATTTAAACATAAGGGTTTCCATAGCGTCTCTCCAAGGTTCAGTGCTCTCTCTCGGTAATAATGGCAACATCCTACTAGCCCCCAATGTAAGCTATAGAATGAGGCAGAGGCACTAATGCTTCCCATGGCCTCTCAGGGTAATAAAGTCTTGAGCTTTAGTGGCCTGTGGCAACGGATAAGCTAGCTGCTGCATAGAGGATGGATTATCTCTAGAGAGAGAAGGTGAAGAGTAGTTAAACGGGCAAAACAAATGCCCCTCAGCTACAACATATTATATGTATACATCATGGTGGGAATATATCACATGGTTACTTAGCAAAAGGAGCATCCTTAATGTTAGCAGTTAAAAAAAAACAACAGGATGTCTCTACGTGCCACAAATATAGTGGCTTTACAGTACACACCCTGTTAAAATACCAGATTGTACAACATGATTCACTGGTACATTTTCCAAAACCTTTTCCAGTCATTATGTGTAGTATATATAGTATAATTGAACATGGAAAATAACAATACAATTGACAGCTCAGATAATTGTAGATAAACTTAACTGACATTTTGTTGAAGACCCTCTTGAATCTTTGTAATATTTTATTTGTAATAGTTTTGTCATGAAGTGCAGTGTGTTGAGGTGGTGAGGTAGACGCAGCGGACCCAGGTAAGATGAAAAATTATGTTTTAATGATGAAGCACAGTCCAAACAACGAGTAGCAGGCACACGGAAACACTGAGGACCACTAGACTGGACATTGCCTGGACATTGACGTAACATTGACGAGGACCCGACAAAGAACAGACACACAGGTGACACTAAATACACTGGGGGTAATCAGGGAGACGAGACACACCTGGGAACAATCAAGGGGAGGACAGGACAACGAAGAGACTCAAGGACACAGAAACTCAAAATAAACATAGAAAAACACAGATCCTGACAGTACCCCCCCCTCAAGGGCGGCTACCAGACGCCCACAAAACAAAAACACAACAAGGGTGGGCGGAGGGGCGCCGGACGGGGGGCCAGAGTCCAAAATAACAAAAAACAACCCACCATTGTGGGCGGAAACACGGGAAGGGCCAAGAGTCCAAAAAGAAACAAAAAACTACCCACAGGGTGGGCGGAGGCAAAGGAGGCGGGAACCACGGAGGCGGTCCGGCGGCCGTCCGCGGCGCTGGAGGCGAGAACCACGGAGGTGGTCCGGCGGTCGTCCGCGGCGCTGGAGGCGGGAACCACGGAGGCGGTCCGGCGGCCGTCCGCGGCGCTGGAGGCGGGAACCACGGAGGCGGTCCGGTGGCCGTCCGCGGCGCTGGAGGCGGGAACCACGGAGGCGGTCCGGCGGCCGTCCGCGGCGCTGGAGGCGGGAACCCCGGAGGCGGTCCGGCGGCCGTCCGCGGCGCAGGAGGTGGCAATGGGGAGTCCCGGGGGCCGCCCACAGACGGCGATGACGAGCCCCCCCGAGGTAGGGTCTCTGGTGGAGCACAGGGGGTCTCGGTCGGAGCACAAGGGGTCTGAGTCTCGGGTGGAACACTGGGGGTCTGAGTCTCGGGTGGAACGCAGGGGGTCT